>NC_142787.1:19894697-20517197 GCF_988280905.1 Pimephales promelas
CACCCACAGGTAGCTTGTGTAATACCTTTGTGAGCCAGTGTTATCTACTTCCAGTCATGGACTCTATATTTGTGCGGAAGGATCACCGTGGTAACGGTCATGGCTTGCAGATGTTGGAGGACTTTGTGGACTCTTTTAAAGATGATGAACTAGGCTTAAAATACCCTTTAACATTGGCAATGCAAAAGGGTAAGATATCTATTTCACTTTGAATGCCTATCTAAAAAGAAGGGGGAAAAAAAACATTTGAATGAGGGTCACAGTGTTTAGTTTTAGTACTCAAAGTAATTTTAGTAATCAAATGAACAGGTTTTCACTTGTCTTAATGTTACGGAAATATTTCTATTTCAAATAAATGCTGTTTTTAAACTTTCTATTAAAAGAGTCCTAGAAAAATGTATTTTCCACAAAAGAATATTAAACAGCTCTATTAAAATAGAAAAACGTTATTTGAAATTGAAATTAGGGGCCAAGCACTGAAAGCATAAAGCAAATGCGTTGGCACCTATTGAAATCGTTGGCGTTTTTTATTTTATTATTTTTATTATTATTATTCAGCTCTGGAAGTATATTGGCAGCCCATAGAACTGCTTATGGGAAAGTTATGAAATTTGGGACATTGATAGAGGATATTCTGAAATTTCACCATAGCAAATCAGGAGTATCTAACTCAATCCCTCTAGCACCACCAACTGTCCAAAGATTCACTCATGTAAAATAAAAATTTCAAATGTTTATAACTCTGGATGTTGTTGACTTATTTTCACGGGAGTCCCTTAGATTTTCACGATCTGACAGTATATTTCATTATTTACTTTTACTTTATATTATTGTAATTATAAAGTAAAAGTTCTATAATATGTTTACTAAGTGTATAAAAAGAGTGAGTAAGAAGTATGATGTTCTCCAGTATGCAGACAGTACCTGAACAAGTACCCAGTCGATGTGGATCTGCTGTGGGAGGTGGAAGGAGTTGGAGGTCCCTACCAGAAAGTGAAAGTGGCAAGCAAACTTGGCTCTTTGATACTACAATGTAAGCTTTTGCACTGCCTCTGCCTGGGTCGCATATGTCACTGACCCTCAGTCTAATATTACTTTCGAGATTCCTGCTAAAATGCTAGCATTTTTAGCTGGAGGGTTTTTTTTTCTAAAAATACCAGCCTTTACCAGTATATCTCATTGCTCATTGCAAGTAACCTCACACTATCAGCTAAATTTCACAACAACAACAGTTGATTTATAGGTTAGATATTAGGTTTATTGTTTGTGTCTGTCTCCATACAGGTAACAATAGCTCATGGGCAGCAGAGGAAGGCAAAAATGGCGAAGTTGCAGTTAATGAGGTGGAGATGAACGAGGAGAGCTGCCTGGACATCACAGTAAATTTGAAGATCCTATCTTTATATATAGATATTTTTTATAGCTTTATTATTTCAGTAAAAGGGCTAAATACAACTTCGCAGAAAAGGTTTTAGCATGCTGTACCTCAGAGAATTTATATCTCTAAATGCATCTCATTCAACTCAGAGCAATGGTCCGTTTATTAATAATATTTAGGTCTTTATTGTGTGTTTGGAGGATTATGATTTTTTTTTTTTACTTTAAAAGACTATTTATCCTAACTTAAGTATTTATTTACATGTTTGAATGTTTGTGTTTGGCATCCGTATATTGCTAAGAAAAACATTCAAACTGGTGGTTTCTGGCGTATATTTTTAAACGAGTTCACGCAGCAAATATGTAGTTTATCACATTCCTACTTTGTTGCGTTTTTTTTTTTCTCTGCATGTGAGATATTTACGTATAGATATTTAAAGAGTCTGTTAACCCTTGACTGAAAAGAGTGACTTGTTTTAATTTTGGTTTTACAGGAAGATGTGGTGGTTGTCAACAAACATCTTACAGTAGCAGAAGGTTTGAAGTTTTGTTCTAAAAACACCCTTTCCTACTAAATTCAAGTGGGTGTTAAAACCTTTTTTTTCTTTCTTCCTCTCGCTGTAGAAATTAATGACTTGCCCATTTCCACACGCACACGGAGCATCGAACATAAACAAAAGAAAAGGCCAAGGGATGAACCAGAAGAGAGTGACGTGGAGAACCAACCTGAAAAAATGAGCAGGTTTCTAAAAGCCCTCAAGTTTGCATTTGGGATTTACTCATGTGTGCCACTGAGATCAAATGTATAATATCATATCATGTATAATATCATATCATAGCATATGTATAATATTGCAACAGGCTCTTAAAATGACCCTCTGCCATGAGTATGATAGTGAACTTTTGATATTAAATACTGACAGGATAAAATATAGTACAAGAAAACATGGTTTATGTGGAAAAAAAAATCCCGTAGACATGCACTGAAGGAAGGAGTGACCAAACCACCCTGAAAAACACAAACACTTTACACCTAAGGTTCAATTTGTTAATGTTAATTAATACATTTAGGTATGATGAGCTAATGATTAACAATTTGTACAGCATTTATTAAGCTAGGGCAATGTTAATTTATAAATACTAGATTATTAATTATAAATTCATGTAGTTCATAATATACTAACTATTGCTGTATTATTTAAAAAAGGTGATGTATTAGTAACGTTATAAATTAACATTATTTTTTGTGTTAGTTCGTGATATACAGTACTACCATTCAAAATTTGAATGAGATGTTTTTGACAGTAGTCTCTTATTCTTACCAAGGATGCATTTATTTATTGACAAATACATATAAATAATAAATATATCAATGAAAAAGTTTATTTTAATATATTTTGCAATGTAACTTTTTTCTAAGCAGAATTTCCAGCATCATTACTCATTGGATTGTCTTCAGTGTCACATGATCCTTTAGAAATCATTCTAATATGCTGATTTGCTGCTCAATTAATCTTTTATTAATGCTGAAAACTGTTGTGCAGCTTAATATTTCTGTACCACAGAATATAATGTAAACAATGTAGTAGGATTGGATTAATTATATTGTCTTTTTTTATATCATTTAAAATCTGTCATTTGTCTTTAGATTGGTTGAACCAGAAGCAGAGACAGAACCTGATGCTGTTGTACCTGAGACTAAAAAACAGAGGGATGGAGAAGAAGAAGAAGAAGAAGAAACCTTGGTCCAGGTGAAGGAGGCTGTGACCGCCATGGCTCCTGCAACAGACACCGAAATTCTGGTGAGGGACAGGGGGGCTAAACACAGTGGCAACCTTTGTTGGATGTCTTATCTGGTACATTACTTCATCATTAGTTTAATATAATAAGGACGAGCAAGTTGGCAACAAACAACGGTTGCCAATGTAAAATATGTTTGTAGCTCATAAAACCAGTATGTTTTGTGTAAAAGTTTGCATCTCTGGTACACATGCAAATATATGCACACCCAAAGCTCAGGTATCCAATTTCGATCTCTCTTTAAAGGTGGCCGAAGTCAATGGAGAAATAAGTGACAGCCAGGAAGTGAATATTGAGAGGTCAGCAGACACATCAGAGGATGCACAGGCTGACCAAGTATGCCCACTAGAGCCAGATGCTGTCATTCAAAATGGCGCTGTTGAGGAGATGGAGGTAGAGAGAGAAGCACAGGTAAGCTATTTAGTTCAGGTTGAGGTCAAGGTTGAACTGTTGCAATGTTTGAGTAATCTGTATACGCTACCATTGCATAGTTTGAATGTGGTAAGATGTCTCTTATTTTGAACTCTTTTCTATTTTAATATATTTTAAAATGTAATTTATTTCTGTGGTGGCAAAGCTGAGTTTTCAGCATTATTACTTCAGTCTTCAGTGTCACGTGGTCCTTTAGAAATCATTCTAAAATGCTGATTTAGTGCTCAAGATACATGATTTATTGTTGTCATTGTTAAAAGAAAACCATTGCTCAATTTTTTTGTGAAAACAGTGGTCTTTTTTTTTTCCAGGATACTTTGAGATCAAAAAGAGTGATATAGAACATTATTTATTTGAAATAGAAATCATTTATAACATATTCAAAGTCTTTACTTTTAATCATTTTAATGCATCCTTGCTAAATAAAAGTGTTAATTTCTTTCAAAGCACATCTTATTGACCTCGAACTTTTGAACATTGGTGTATAATGGTGCCGAACATCTTAATATAAATGATAAATGTTCTTCAACCATGCACCCAACAACTGCTCTCAGTTTCTGGCAGTGCTGATAAACTCTTTAAAAACTAACTAATTTTAAATATTTAACAAAGAACATTGTTAATATTGTCATGTAGGCAATACGAAGTATAAATCTTACTCAAGACATTTCTCAAGTTTTTTTTTTTATGATTAAGCGCATCAATGTTACTCCTTCATATTAGACTAGAACTAAACACATTCATTATTACCCCATTTGTCTTATGAAGGATGACATCATCGACACACCTAAGGAGTCTGAAGAACCATCTGAAGGGATGGAGCAGATCGACCAAGAACTTGTTACTGAGGAGCAACAGGAAGCAGAGACAGAAGTTGCTCTTCCTGTTGAGGATGAAGGGGAAGTTGAGCAGGAACAGAATGAGGAAGTAACTCCTGCAGTTGAAGAGGAAGGAGTTTCTGCAGTTGAGGAAAATGAGGACACTCGTCCACCCGCTGTTCCTGAGGCTCCAGTCCTTCAGACTGACCTGATTGAGTGTGTTTCCTCTGTGCAGGACAGTGAGGCTTCAGAGGAACCTGCCGTTCCTGAGCAAGAAGCTCCAGAGGAGGAGACGGCCACTTTTCCTAGTGCTACAGGTGAAGAAGGGGTTATTATAAAGACCAAGGGGCCAACTATGAACCAAGAAGATGAGACGGCCTCTGATGAGCCACTTGAGACAGAAGAAAGCCAGCCTGCCATGGAGGACTCTGAAAAAGAGAGGCCAGAGGAAGAGAATCCACCTGAGACTGGTGAAAAAGATCAACAGAAAGAAGAGGACAACACCGTCACCACTGAAGATGATGATGAGGGCAAAAGCTCAGATGAAACTCACGATTCTTCTCCTGGGGTTCGAGTTCTCAGAGGAGGCAGGGGCAAACCAGTCCCACCTACACCCAAGCGCACATCCGGTAGACTGAGCAAAGCTGTGGTCGTACAGGTGCTCGATGAGGAGTTTGATGAAGAAGAAGAAGAGGAGGAGGAAAAGCTCACAAGCACCGAAGAGGAGAAGGGAAGCACAGAGGAAGATGAAGCTGCCGAACACAATTCTGAAGATGAGGAAGAGCCTCCGGTGATTGACAGAAGAGTGTTGCGGAGGAAAACCAGAGCGATCCAGTCCACACCCACAAAAGCAAAAAGACGCAGTAAAAACTGATTACATTCATTCTTCATGACACTCTTGACGCCGTAAGTTAGCAGCACTAGAGCAGCACTAGGACTAGAGCGTATTTATCATCTTTTATACTTGGGTGAGGGTTTGTAACAAGTGGGTTTTGGTTTAGGTTTTGTTTTACTACTAAAAGACCGAAAAAAAAAAAAAAGAAAAAAAAAGTTTGTTAGTATGTTGTAAGCCCCGCCCTTAATATACAGTGCTGACTGCTAACCGATTTTAATCACTCTTTTCTTTTGATTTACCTTTATAATTGACTTATTTACTGATCCACGGCTTAGACTGCTTTAAAAAAGCAGCTAATTTTGTGAATTACCCATAATTTTCCAGCTTTAATGTGAAGATCTTATATGTGCAGTGAATTGAGTTTCACTAATATTGTTTCTGATTTTGTGTATTTCAAGTTCTCAGAAGTGTTAAACATTAAAAACCATTTCAATTTTAAGTGTAACACACTTAAAACAATAAGGTTTCAAGGAAACACCTCCACAATTTCATGTTATAATGACAGGTTTTTAAGTGTTTTTCCAGATTGTGAATTAATATACACTATGCTACAAATACTTTACTATATATATATATAATAAAGACTTAAATATGCAAAAATGTTTATACCTGGGGGAAGTGCAGGTTTGTATAAAGTTTACATGTAGGCTTATTATGTGGTTACATACAGTATATATACACAAGTAAAGAGTAAGGATTGAAATTAGCATCCAAAACACTTGTTATAATTAACGTCTTATTGTCTTTTTTATGTCTTATTTAATTTTTTAAATACACTAACACTAGATTATACATTACGCTGAAAACGAATACATAAAAGTTAATTGTGGCTTTAAAGGGATAATTCATTAGAGTCTAACAACTTGAGGGTGAGTAAATATGACAATTTAATTTTGGGGTGAACTATTCCTTTAAGAAAAATCACGATTTGTGATGACACCTTTAAAATTTGACTCATACTGAATTCAATTAACGCTAACGTCATTCTTTTTTCTAAAAATCTCATTTATATTCTTTAAGCTTTGAAAGAAGCTTGCACGGTTAGAGTTTGAGTTTAACACTCCGTGGTTAATATGGGCGACCACATGAGGGCGCACTTGGATGCTAAAAAGAGCCATTGCTGGAGTCTGTTCACATTGTGCTTGCATTTTTATATCGGGTGAAAATATGGAAAGGGACACTAGAAAACACTATTTAATGTGAATTCTTCCGGATTTCCTCTCAACTTGAAGTAGCCTAGGCAAAGTTCATGCTTTTTGTTAAGAGGGAGATTTCGATTTCGATCAGAATCTTTAGTGCTTTAAACTTTATTTACTTGTTTTAGGTGTTTGAGCAATATTTTTCTGGAGTAGTTTTCTCAAACTGTGATTTTTTTTTTTTTTTTCCCCTGTAGTTAATAAATAGCTTTCTTGTAAATATGTTCCTTGTCCTCTTCAGTTTTTTCAACACAGTTTCTTTCACACAAGTGCATAAATATTAATGCTCTGTGTGAACATACACATATGGATGAGGCAGAGTGATTTTCTACAGCTGTAGGGTGGGTTGAATGATATTTCAGTGCCAATCATTTGCTAAGCAAGGTTTGTCAGAGTGCATGTTCCGCCTCTTTTGTGTTTTCTAACAAAAGCCGCCCAGCTGGCTTCCTCTGCCTTACCATACCTTGTTCTTCCTGCTTTTATCCATTTGCTTTTATCAAGCTTTTATCAAATTTGAGACCATTTCCACATCTGTTATATGCTTGTAACATTGCTAATCTTAACCCCCTCAGACCTGAATTATCTTTCAAGTTTCAGAAAAATATAAAAGTACATTTTCCCAGCTCATGAGGTTTCTGTGAATGAAAACAAATGAATTTATATATATATATATATATATATATATATATAAAATTGCTTTCATTGTGATTTTTTTTTTTTTTTTTTTTTTTTTGGATATTCCAATGGACATCAGGTCAAAACCGGTGTACTTCCCAAAAATGTACCAACATGAAATAAATTAATAAACATAAAATTTTTTGGTCTATACTTTAAGATTTTTCTCAAAGTCAAAACAATTCCAGCAGTATACCATTTCAACTATAATTTTGAGGTTTTTGTTTTACAGATTGCACATTGTTTGTAACAAACTAAATATATTCAAATCAATCAATCTGGTCATATTAAGAGTCATTTTCTGTGTACAGTGAGTGTGTTTTTTTTTAAGAACAAAAACTTGAACATTATAACATTACAACTTTAATTGTAAGGTTTTTCCTTTATATATTGCACATTTGTTTATTCATAACAAAATAAACCTAGGAATCAATCAATGCATTCATGTTAGAGTCATTTCCTGTGTGCATCCTGTGTTTTCTTGTGTTTTTACAGTACTGGCAGGATGGTTGCCAGCAAGTCACTGAATTTCGATTTCCAGTTACTCTAGCTAGCTAGTCAAAGGGCGAAAAAAAGGTCTATTCCATCCTTGGGCCGTAGGCAAACAGACGTGGGTTGGCGGACGAGCACGCCGGCCCCCCGAAATATATTAGAGGACCGGCCGACGGTGGCCCCGGGCCTCGCCGAAAGGGGCGAGGGCACGCCCTGTCATGATGAAAACCATTTATCTTCACTCAGCTGGGGCCCCTGAGTCCGTGGCACCAACCGCCATCCCATAATTCCACTGTCCACAAACCCACTATTTGTCCAATAACCCACTATTTTTGAAAAGTACTAACCCTGGCCTTCATGCAATAAGCTGCAAGTGGACAAAATCCCACCTGCAATCTATTGAGTGGGGATTCAGACAGTTTTTTTTGATGGACATTTTAAATAAAGTTTCTGTCATGATGAAAACCATGTATCTGCACTCAGCTGGGGCCCCTGAGTTCGTAGCACCAAGTGCCATCCCATAATTGACCTATGGCTAAGCCACGCCCTCAAACGTGATGAGCCAATCACAGTGCGCAGCTAACCCAATACACTCGGACATTCTCTGCTTCCACTTCCATTGAAATGCATTAGTTAGTCAGTTTTCATTCGTTTTTTCTTGTTATTTTAAGTTTAAAATGGTCAAACGGTGTGCATGGGGTACATGCAACTCTGACACTAGGTTCCTGAGAGGCTGGCCGACGGTGTGTTTTTAATTTTTTTTTTTTACCCTTTCCCAAGCCACATATCAACTGACATCATAGACATATACACTAGACCTCACCTTGGGGCTCTAAGCATGCGTTAAAACCGCCACCATCTTGGAACAGGGGTCTTGTCATAGGAAGTAGCTAGGTAATGCTGCTATCTTTGCCTTTACGTCTAATTCATTGACGGTGGCGGACTTTTGTGCAGCGTATGATGTTCACGGATGAAATCTGAACTAGGAAGAATGCTTCCTAGTTAAAAAAAAAAAAAAAATTCTTTCTGGAATCAATGATAAATACATGTCTGACCGTTGGAACAAACCAAAAAAACAAGAAAAATAGCATTCATGATGATTTATGGTGATATTATTTCCGTTAGACCTGTGTCTGCTACATTGACGCTGACGCATTAAAGTGGAGGGACTCCCCTGTTTCAAGATGGTGGCTCTATTGACGCATTTGTTCCAATGAACTGGATTCTGATGGAGGGCCATGGGACTTAGACCTGAGTGCAAAAATGGAGGGTCTAGACCCTTCCAGAGCTGAGATATTAAGATATTTATAATAATATAAATGCTACGTGGGATCTCAATATCTCAGCATTGGAAGGGTCTGCTCTGGATAAAGTTATGGGGTAGCTACACCACAACACCAACTAAACGTGGATAAATTAAACAAGGATGTCTACACCGATCTGATCTATGTTGAGTCAACAACATATTTGAACGTTATCTTTAAAATCTCTAACGTTAGTATAACGTTAGACGTACATTAGAAAACATTAACGTTAGCTTCAGCTGCGTTGTACATCATGTCTAAATGTACTAACCCTGGCCCTCATGCAATAAGCTGCAATTGGACAGAATCCCGCCTGCAAACTATTGAATGGGGATTTGGATAGTGTATTTTTTGGACATTTTAATTAAAGTTTCTTTCATGATAAAAACTATTTTACTGCACTCAGCTGGGGCCCTTGAGTCCGTAGCACCAAGCGCCATCCCATAATTCCACTGTCCACGAACCCACTATTTTTATAATGGCATAAATGCTATGTGGGATGTCCATATCTCAGCTCTGGAAGGGTCTAGAGCCTCCATTTTTGCAATCAGGTCTAAGTCCCATGGCCCTCTATCAATATCCAGAGTTTCGAGAAGATTGGAGAAACTCAGAATTTCGACCCGAAAAAAACAAACCTGTCGACTTTTTCGGTGCAAAAAAAAGTTTCTCTGATCTTCTTGAAACTCTGGATTCTGATAGAGGGCCATGGGACTTACGCAGCCTTCACACTGGCAGTTGAAATCAGCTCCGATGCGGCTGCGAAACGACCGGAAGTCATTCATTTCCTATGGAGATTCGCAGACCGCATGCGAATGGGTCCGAAACGGGTCCGACCGAGTGCGGTACGAAGAAAATCGTGTCCGTTGGTCATCCGGATGCGTTCAAAAATTTGAACTCCTGTGAAAAGCTACGGACGGTTCCTATTCGACAATTCCAGCGGAAGTTGAGCGTTACTATGGTACTGATAAACAAACCTGAATTATTAACTTTTAATAAAATAAATAATGATTTTATAACGATAAGTTGTCATGTCATTTTTTATTTTCATGACTTTCTAACGTTTATAAGGGCAATTAGAAGGTAGACATTGAACTATTGACCACTATCACATTTTTTAGCCGACTTGACATGTCAACGTCCTGAGCAACTTTCCTCACGCAGCATAACCCTAATCAGAGAGAGATCATACAGAGCTGAGATATCGAAACTCAAAAATTCGTCCCGAAAAAAAAAAACGACAGTGGTACCCCTTACGTTTTTTTTTTCGGGCGAAAAATTAAGTTTCTCCAATCTTCCCAAAACTCTGGATTCTGATAGAGGGCCATGAGACTTAGACCTGAGTGCAGAAATGAAGGCTCTAGCCCCTTTCAGAGCTGAGATATCGAAACTCAAAAATTCGGCCCGAAAAAAAAACGACAGTGGTACCCCTTACGTTTTTTTTTTATTTCGGGCGAAAAATTAAGTTTCTCCAATCTTCCCAAATTTCTGGATTCTGATAGAGGGCCATGAGACTTAGACCTGAGTGCAAAAATGGAGGCTCTAGCCCCTTCCAGAGCTGAGATATCGAAACTCAAAAAATCGGCCCGAAAAAAAAAAAACGACAGTGGTACCCCTTACGTTTTTTTTTTTGGGGTGAAAAATTAAGTTTCTCCAATCTTCCCAAAACTCTGGATTCTGATAGAGGGCCATGAGACTTAGACCTGAGTGCAAAAATGGAGGCTCTAGCCCCTTCCAGAGCTGAGATATCGAAACTCAAAAATTCGTCCCGGAAAAAAAAACGACAGTGGTACCCCTTACGTTTTTTTTTTTTGGGCGAAAAATTAAGTTTCTCCAATTTTCCCAAAACTCTGGATTCTGATAGAGGGCCATGAGACTTAGACCTGAGTGCAAAAATGGAGGCTCTAGCCCCTTCCAGAGCTGAGATATCGAAACTCAAAAATTCGGCCCGAAAAAAAAACGACAGTGGTACCCCTTACGTTTTTTTTTTGGGCGAAAAATTAAGTTTCTCCAATTTTCCCAAAACTCTGGATTCTGATAGAGGGCCATGAGACTTAGACCTGAGTGCAAAAATGGAGGCTCTAGCCCCTTCCAGAGCTGAGATATCGAAACTCAAAAATTCGGCCCGAAAAAAAAACGACAGTGGTACCCCTTAGGTTTTTTTTTTTTTTTCGGGTGAAAAATTAAGTTTCTCCAATCTTCCCAAAACTCTGGATTCTGATAGAGGGCCATGAGACTTAGACCTGAGTGCAAAAATGGAGGCTCTAGCCCCTTCCAGAGCTGAGATATCAAAACTCAGAAATTCGGCCCGAAAAAAAAACGACAGTGGTACCCCTTACGTTTTTTTTTTTCGGGCGAAAAATTAAGTTTCTCCAATCTTCCCAAAACTCTGGATTCTGATAGAGGGCCATGCGACTTAGACCTGAGTGCAAAAATGGAGGCTCTAGCCCCTTCCAGAGCTGAGATATCGAAACTCAAAAATTCGGCCCGAAAAAAAAACGACAGTGGTACCCCTTACGTTTTTTTTTTTTGGGCAAAAAATTAAGTTTCTCCAATTTTCCCAAAACTCTGGATTCTGATAGAGGGCCATGAGACTTAGACCTGAGTGCAAAAATGGAGGCTCTAGCCCCTTCCAGAGCTGAAATATCGAAACTCAAAAATTCGGCCCGAAAAAAAAAAAACGACAGTGGTACCCCTTACGTTTTTTTTTTTGGGCGAAAAATTAAGTTTCTCCAATCTTCCCAAAACTCTGGGTTCTGATAGAGGGCCATGAGACTTAGACCTGAGTGCAAAAATGGAGGCTCTAGCCCCTTCCAGAGCTGAGATATCGAAACTCCAAAATTCGGCCCGAAACAAAAACGACAGTGGTACCCCTTACGTTTTTTTTTTTGGGCGAAAAATTAAGTTTCTTCAATCTTCCCAAAACTCTGGATTCTGATAGAGGGCCATGAGACTTAGACCTGAGTGCAAAAATGGAGGCTCTAGCCCCTTCCAGAGCTGAGATATCGAAACTCAAAAATTCGGCCCGAAAAAAAAAAAACGACAGTGGTACCCCTTACGTTTTTTTTTTCGGGCGAAAAATTAAAATTCTCCAATCTTCCCAAAACTCTGGATTCTGATAGAGGGCCATGGGACTTAGACCTGAGTGCAAAATTGAGGCTCTAGCCCCTTCCAGAGCTGAGATATCAAAACTCAAAAATTCGGCCCGAAAAAAAAAAAAACGACAGTGGTACCCCTTACGTTTTTTTTTTTTGGGCGAAAAATTAAGTTTCTTCAATCTTCCCAAAACTCTGGATTCTGATAGAGGGCCATGACACGTAGACCTGAGTGCAAAAATGGAGGCTCTAGCCCCTTCCAGAGCTGAGATATCGAAACTCAAAAATTCGGCCCGAAAAAAAAAACGACAGTGGTACCCCTTACGTTTTTTTTTGGGCGAAAAATTAAGTTTCTCCAATCTTCCCAAAACTCTGGATTCTGATAGAGGGCCATGAGACTTAGACCTGAGTGCAAAAATGGAGGCTCTAGCCCCTTCCAGAGCTGAGATATCGAAACTCAAAAATTCGGCCCGAAAAAAAAACGACAGTGGTACCCCTTACGTTGTTTTTTTTTCGGGCGAAAAATTAAGTTTCTCCAATCTTCCCAAAACTCTGGATTCTGATAGAGGGCCATGAGACTTAGACCTGAGTGCAAAAATGGAGGCTCTAGCCCCTTCCAGAGCTGAGATATCGAAACTCAAAAATTCGGCCCGAAAAAAAAAAACGACAGTGGTACCCCTTACGTTTTTTTTTTTTGGGCGAAAAATTAAGTTTCTTCAATCTTCCCAAAACTCTGGATTCTGATAGAGGGCCATGAGACGTAGACCTGAGTGCAAAAATGGAGGCTCTAGCCCCTTCCAGAGCTGAGATATCGAAACTCAAAAATTCGGCCCGAAAAAAAAACGACAGTGGTACCCCTTACGTTTTTTTTTTTCGGGCGAAAAATAAAGTTTCTCCAATCTTCTCAAAACTCTGGATTCTGATAGAGGGCCATGAGACTTAGACCTGAGTGCAAAAATGGAGGCTCTAGCCCCTTCCAGAGCTGAGATATCGAAACTCAAAAATTCGGCCCGAAAAAAAAACGACAGTGGTGCCCCTTACGTTTTTTTTTTGGGCGAAAAATTAAGTTTCTCCAATCTTCCCAAAACTCTGGATTCTGATAGAGGGCCATGAGACTTAGACCTGAGTGCAAAAATGGAGGCTCTAGCCCCTTCCAGAGCTGAGATATCGAAACTCAAAAATTCGGCCCGAAAAAAAAAAAACGACAGTGGTACCCCTTACGTTTTTTTTTTCGGGCGAAAAATTAAGTTTCTTCAATCTTCCCAAAACTCTGGATTCTGATAGAGGGCCATGAGACGTAGACCTGAGTGCAAAAATGGAGGCTCTAGCCCCTTCCAGAGCTGAGATATCGAAACTCAAAAATTCGGCCCGAAAAAAAAACGACAGTGGTACCCCTTACGTTTTTTTTTTTCGGGCGAAAAATAAAGTTTCTCCAATCTTCTCAAAACTCTGGATTCTGATAGAGGGCCATGAGACTTAGACCTGAGTGCAAAAATGGAGGCTCTAGCCCCTTCCAGAGCTGAGATATCGAAACTCAAAAATTCGGCCCGAAAAAAAAACGACAGTGGTACCCCTTACGTTTTTTTTTTGGGCGAAAAATTAAGTTTCTCCAATCTTCCCAAAACTCTGGATTCTGATAGAGGGCCATGAGACTTAGACCTGAGTGCAAAAATGGAGGCTCTAGCCCCTTCCAGAGCTGAGATATCGAAACTCAAAAATTCGGCCCGAAAAAAAAAAAAAAACGACAGTGGTACCCCTTACGTTTTTTTTTTTTTCGGGCGAAAAATTAAGTTTCTCCAATCTTCCCAAAACTCTGGATTCTGATAGAGGGCCATGAGACTTAGACCTGACTGCAAAAATGGAGGCTCTAGCCCCTTCCAGAGCTGAGATATCGAAACTCAAAAATTTGGGCCGAAAAAAAAAAACGACAGTGGTACCCCTTACGTTTTTTTTTTGGGGCGAAAAATTAAGTTTCTCCAATCTTCCCAAAACTCTGGATTCTGATAGAGGGCCATGAGACTTAGACCTGAGTGCAAAAATGGAGGCTCTAGCCCCTTCCAGAGCTGAAATATCGAAACTCAAAAATTCGGCCCGAAAAAAAAAAACGACAGTGGTACCCCTTACGTTTTTTTTTTTCAGGCGAAAAATAAAGTTTCTCCAATCTTCTCAAAACTCTGGATTCTGATAGAGGGCCATGAGACTTAGACCTGAGTGCAAAAATGGAGAATCTAGCCCCTTCCAGAGCTGAGATATCGAAACTCAAAAATTCGGCCCGAAAAAAAAACGACAGTGGTACCCCTTACATTTTTTTTTTTGGGCGAAAAATTAAGTTTCTTCAATCTTCCCAAAACTCTGGATTCTGATAGAGGGCCATGAGACTTAGACCTGAGTGCAAAAATGGAGGCTCTAGCCCCTTCCAGAGCTGAGATATCGAAACTCAAAAATTCGGCCCGAAACAAAAACGACAGTGGTACCCCTTACGTTTTTTTTTTGGGGCGAAAAATTAAGTTTCTCCAATCTTCCCAAAACTCTGGATTCTGATAGAGGGCCATGAGACTTAGACCTGAGTGCAAAAATGGAGGCTCTAGCCCCTTCCAGAGCTGAGATATCGAAACTCAAAAATTCGGCCCGAAAAAAAAAACGACAGTGGTACCCCTTACGTTTTTTTTTTTTCGGGCGAAAAATAAAGTTTCTCCAATCTTCTCAAAACTCTGGATTCTGATAGAGGGCCATGAGACTTAGACCTGAGTGCAAAAATGGAGGCTCTAGCCCCTTCCAGAGCTGAGATATCGAAACTCAAAAATTCTGCCCGAAAAAAAAACGACAGTGGTACCCCTTACGTTTTTTTTTTTGGGGCGAAAAATTAAGTTTCTCCAATCTTCCCAAAACTCTGGATTCTGATAGAGGGCCATGAGACTTAGACCTGAGTGCAAAAATGGAGGCTCTAGCCCCTTCCAGAGCTGAGATATCGAAACTCAAAAATTCGGCCCGAAAAAAAAAACGACAGTGGTACCCCTTACGTTTTTTTTTTTCGGGCGAAAAATAAAGTTTCTCCAATCTTCTCAAAACTCTGGATTATGATAGAGGGCCATGAGACTTAGACCTGAGTGCAAAAATGGAGGCTCTAGCCCCTTCCAGAGCTGAGATATCGAAACTCAAAAATTCGTCCCGAAAAAAAAACGACAGTGGTACCCCTTACGTTTTTTTTTTTGGGGCGAAAAATTAAGTTTCTCCAATCTTCCCAAAACTCTGGATTCTGATAGAGGGCCATGAGACTTAGACCTGAGTGCAAAAATGGAGGCTCTAGCCCCTTCCAGAGCTGAGATATCGAAACTCAAAAATTCGGCCCGAAAAAAAAAACGACAGTGGTACCCCTTACGTTTTTTTTTTTCGGGCGAAAAATAAAGTTTCTCCAATCTTCTCAAAACTCTGAATTATGATAGAGGGCCATGAGACTTAGACCTGAGTGCAAAAATGGAGGCTCTAGCCCCTTCCAGAGCTGAGATATCGAAACTCAAAAATTCGGCCCGAAAAAAAAACGACAGTGGTACCCCTTACGTTTTTTTTTGGGGGCGAAAAATTAAGTTTCTCCAATCTTCCCAAAACTCTGGATTCTGATAGAGGGCCATGAGACTTAGACCTGAGTGCAAAAATGGAGGCTCTAGCCCCTTCCAGAGCTGAGATATCGAAACTCAAAAATTCGGCCCGAAAAAAAAAACGACAGTGGTACCCCTTACGTTTTTTTTTTGGGGCGAAAAATAAAGTTTCTCCAATCTTCTCAAAACTCTGGATTCTGATAGAGGGCCATGAGACTTAGACCTGAGTGCAAAAATGGAGGCTCTAGCCCCTTCCAGAGCTGAGATATCGAAACTCAAAAATTCGGCCCGAAAAAAAAACGACAGTGGTACCCCTTACGTTTTTTTTTTGGGCGAAAAATTAAGTTTCTCCAATCTTCCCAAAACTCTGGATTCTGATAGAGGGCCATGAGACTTAGACCTGAGTGCAAAAATGGAGGCTCTAGCCCCTTCCAGAGCTGAGATATCGAAACTCAAAAATTCGGCCGAAAAAAAAAACGACAGTGGTACCCCTTACGTTTTTTTTGGGGGGCGAAAAATTAAGTTTCTCCAATCTTCCCAAAACTCTGGATTCTGATAGAGGGCCATGAGACTTAGACCTGAGTGCAAAAATGGAGGCTCTAGCCCCTTCCAGAGCTGAGATATTCTAACTCAAAAATTCGGCCCGAAAAAAAAAACGACAGTGGTACCCCTTAGGTTTTTTTTTTCGGGCGAAAAATAAAGTTTCTCCAATCTTCTCAAAACTCTGGATTCTGATAGAGGGCCATGAGACTTAGACCTGAGTGCAAAAATGGAGGCTCTAGCCCCTTCCAGAGCTGAGATATCGAAACTCAAAAATTCGGCCCGAAAAAAAAACGACAGTGGTACCCCTTACGTTTTTTTTTTGGGGGCGAAAAATTAAGTTTCTCCAATCTTCCCAAAACTCTGGATTCTGATAGAGGGCCATGAGACTTAGACCTGAGTGCAAAAATGGAGGCTCTAGCCCCTTCCAGAGCTGAGATATCGAAACTCAAAAATTCGTCCCGAAAAAAAAACGACAGTGGTACCCCTTACGTTTTTTTTTTTTCGGGCGAAAAATAAAGTTTCTCCAATCTTCTCAAAACTCTGGATTATGATAGAGGGCCATGAGACTTAGACCTGAGTGCAAAAATGGAGGCTCTAGCCCCTTCCAGAGCTGAGATATCGAAACTCAAAAATTCGGCCCGAAAAAAAAACGACAGTGGTACCCCTTACGTTTTTTTTTTTGGGGCGAAAAATTAAGTTTCTCCAATCTTCCCAAAACTCTGGATTCTGATAGAGGGCCATGAGACTTAGACCTGAGTGCAAAAATGGAGGCTCTAGCCCCTTCCAGAGCTGAGATATCGAAACTCAAAAATTCGGCCCGAAAAAAAAACGACAGTGGTACCCCTTACGTTTTTTTTTTGGGGGCGAAAAATTAAGTTTCTCCAATCTTCCCAAAACTCTGGATTCTGATAGAGGGCCATGAGACTTAGACCTGAGTGCAAAAATGGAGGCTCTAGCCCCTTCCAGAGCTGAGATATCGAAACTCAAAAATTCGGCCCGAAAAAAAAAACGACAGTGGTACCCCTTACGTTTTTTTTTTGGGGCGAAAAATAAAGTTTCTCCAATCTTCTCAAAACTCTGGATTCTGATAGAGGGCCATGAGACTTAGACCTGAGTGCAAAAATGGAGGCTCTAGCCCCTTCCAGAGCTGAGATATCGAAACTCAAAAATTCGGCCCGAAAAAAAAACGACAGTGGTACCCCTTACGTTTTTTTTTTGGGCGAAAAATTAAGTTTCTCCAATCTTCCCAAAACTCTGGATTCTGATAGAGGGCCATGAGACTTAGACCTGAGTGCAAAAATGGAGGCTCTAGCCCCTTCCAGAGCTGAGATATCGAAACTCAAAAATTCGGCCGAAAAAAAAACGACAGTGGTACCCCTTACGTTTTTTTTGGGGGGCGAAAAATTAAGTTTCTCCAATCTTCCCAAAACTCTGGATTCTGATAGAGGGCCATGAGACTTAGACCTGAGTGCAAAAATGGAGGCTCTAGCCCCTTCCAGAGCTGAGATATTCTAACTCAAAAATTCGGCCCGAAAAAAAAAACGACAGTGGTACCCCTTAGGTTTTTTTTTTTCGGGCGAAAAATAAAGTTTCTCCAATCTTCTCAAAACTCTGGATTCTGATAGAGGGCCATGAGACTTAGACCTGAGTGCAAAAATGGAGGCTCTAGCCCCTTCCAGAGCTGAGATATCGAAACTCAAAAATTCGGCCCGAAAAAAAAACGACAGTGGTACCCCTTACGTTTTTTTTTTGGGGGCGAAAAATTAAGTTTCTCCAATCTTCCCAAAACTCTGGATTCTGTTAGAGGGCCATGAGACTTAGACCTGAGTGCAAAAATGGAGGCTCTAGCCCCTTCCAGAGCTGAGATATCGAAACTCAAAAATTCGGCCCGAAAAAAAAACGACAGTGGTACCCCTTACGTTTTTTTTTTTCGGGCGAAAAATAAAGTTTCTCCAATCTTCTCAAAACTCTGGATTATGATAGAGGGCCATGAGACTTAGACCTGAGTGCAAAAATGGAGGCTCTAGCCCCTTCCAGAGCTGAGATATCGAAACTCAAAAATTCGGCCCGAAAAAAAAACGACAGTGGTACCCCTTACGTTTTTTTTTTTGGGGCAAAAAATTAAGTTTCTCCAATCTTCCCAAAACTCTGGATTCTGATAGAGGGCCATGAGACTTAGACCTGAGTGCAAAAATGGAGGCTCTAGCCCCTTCCAGAGCTGAGATATCGAAACTCAAAAATTCGGCCCGAAAAAAAAACGACAGTGGTACCCCTTACGTTTTTTTTTTGGGGCGAAAAATAAAGTTTCTCCAATCTTCTCAAAACTCTGGATTCTGATAGAGGGCCATGAGACTTAGACCTGAGTGCAAAAATGGAGGCTCTAGCCCCTTCCAGAGCTGAGATATCGAAACTCAAAAATTCGGCCCGAAAAAAAAACGACAGTGGTACCCCTTACGTTTTTTTTTTTCGGGCGAAAAATAAAGTTTCTCCAATCTTCTCAAAACTCTGGATTCTGATAGAGGGCCATGAGACTTAGACCTGAGTGCAAAAATGGAGGCTCTAGCCCCTTCCAGAGCTGAGATATCGAAACTCAAAAATTCGGCCCGAAAAAAAAAACGACAGTGGTACCCCTTACGTTTTTTTTTTTTCGGGCGAAAAATTAAGTTTCTCCAATCTTCTCAAAACTCTGGATTCTGATAGAGGGCCATGAGACTTAGACCTGAGTGCAAAAATGGAGGCTCTAGCCCTTTCCAGAGCTGAGATATCGAAACTCAAAAATTCGGCCCGAAAAAAAAAACGACAGTGGTACCCCTTACGTTTTTTTTTTTCGGGCGAAAAATAAAGTTTCTCCAATCTTCTCAAAACTCTGGATTCTGATAGAGGGCCATGAGACTTAGACCTGAGTGCAAAAATGGAGGCTCTAGCCCCTTCCAGAGCTGAGATATCGAAACTCAAAAATTCGGCCTGAAAAAAAAACGACAGTGGTACCCCTTACGTTTTTTTTTTTCGGGCGAAAAATAAAGTTTCTTCAATCTTCTCAAAACTCTGGATTCTGATAGAGGGCCATGAGACTTAGACCTGAGTGCAAAAATGGAGGCTCTAGCCCCTTCCAGAGCTGAGATATCGAAACTCAAATATTCGGCCCGAAAAAAAAAAACGACAGTGGTACCCCTTACGTTTTTTTTTTGGGCGAAAAATTAAGTTTCTCCAATCTTCCCAAAACTCTGGATTCTGATAGAGGGCCATGAGACTTAGACCTGAGTGCAAAAATGGAGGCTCTAGCCCCTTCCAGAGCTGAGATATCGAAACTCAAAAATTCGGCCCGAAAAAAAAACGACAGTGGTACCCCTTACGTTTTTGTTTTTTTTTTGGGCGAAAAATTAAGTTTCTTCAATCTTCCCAAATGTCTGGATTCTGATAGAGGGCCATGAGACGTAGACCTGAGTGCAAAAATGGAGGCTCTAGCCCCTTCCAGAGCTGAGATATCGAAACTCAAAAATTCGGCCCGAAAAAAAAAACGACAGTGGTACCCCTTACGTTTTTTTTGGGGGGCGAAAAATTAAGTTTCTCCAATCTTCCCAAAACTCTGGATTCTGATAGAGGGCCATGAGACTTAGACCTGAGTGCAAAAATGGAGGCTCTAGCCCCTTCCAGAGCTGAGATATCGAAACTCAAAAATTCGGCCCGAAAAAAAAACGACAGTGGTACCCCTTACGTTTTTTTTTTGGGGCGAAAAATAAAGTTTCTCCAATCTTCTCAAAACTCTGGATTCTGATAGAGGGCCATGAGACTTAGACCTGAGTGCAAAAATGGAGGCTCTAGCCCCTTCCAGAGCTGAGATATCGAAACTCAAAAATTCGGCCCGAAAAAAAAAACGACAGTGGTACCCCTTACGTTTTTTTTTTTTCGGGCGAAAAATAAAGTTTCTCCAATCTTCTCAAAACTCTGGATTCTGATAGAGGGCCATGAGACTTAGACCTGAGTGCAAAAATGGAGGCTCTAGCCCCTTCCAGAGCTGAGATATCGAAACTCAAAAATTCGGCCCGAAAAAAAAAACGACAGTGGTACCCCTTACGTTTTTTTTTTTTTCGGGCGAAAAATTAAGTTTCTCCAATCTTCTCAAAACTCTGGATTCTGATAGAGGGCCATGAGACTTAGACCTGAGTGCAAAAATGGAGGCTCTAGCCCTTTCCAGAGCTGAGATATCGAAACTCAAAAATTCGGCCCGAAAAAAAAAACGACAGTGGTACCCCTTACGTTTTTTTTTTTCGGGCGAAAAATAAAGTTTCTCCAATCTTCTCAAAACTCTGGATTCTGATAGAGGGCCATGAGACTTAGACCTGAGTGCAAAAATGGAGGCTCTAGCCCCTTCCAGAGCTGAGATATCGAAACTCAAAAATTCGGCCTGAAAAAAAAAACGACAGTGGTACCCCTTACGTTTTTTTTTTTCGGGCGAAAAATAAAGTTTCTTCAATCTTCTCAAAACTCTGGATTCTGATAGAGGGCCATGCGACTTAGACCTGAGTGCAAAAATGGAGGCTCTAGCCCCTTCCAGAGCTGAGATATCGAAACTCAAATATTCGGCCCGAAAAAAAAAAACGACAGTGGTACCCCTTACGTTTTTTTTTTGGGCGAAAAATTAAGTTTCTCCAATCTTCCCAAAACTCTGGATTCTGATAGAGGGCCATGAGACTTAGACCTGAGTGCAAAAATGGAGGCTCTAGCCCCTTCCAGAGCTGAGATATCGAAACTCAAAAATTCGGCCCGAAAAAAAAACGACAGTGGTACCCCTTACGTTTTTGTTTTTTTTTTGGGCGAAAAATTAAGTTTCTTCAATCTTCCCAAATGTCTGGATTCTGATAGAGGGCCATGAGACGTAGACCTGAGTGCAAAAATGGAGGCTCTAGCCCCTTCCAGAGCTGAGATATCGAAACTCAAAAATTCGGCCCGAAAAAAAAAACGACAGTGGTACCCCTTACGTTTTTTTTTTTTTCGGGCGAAAAATTAAGTTTCTCCAATCTTCCCAAATTTCTGGATTCTGATAGAGGGCCATGAGACTTAGACCTGATTGCAAAAATGGAGGCTCTAGCCCCTTCCAGAGCTGAGATATCGAAACTCAAAAATTCGGCCCGAAAAAAAAAAGACAGTGGTACCCCTTACGTTTTTTTTTTTTCGGGTGAAAAATTAAGTTTCTCCAATCTTCCCAAAACTCTGGATTATGATAGAGGGCCATGAGACTTAGACCTGAGTGCAAAAATGGAGGTTCTAGCCCCTTCCAGAGCTGAGATATCGAAACTCAAAAATTCGGCCCGAAAAAAAAAAAACGACAGTGGTACCCCTTACGTTTTTTTTTTCGGGCGAAAAATTAAGTTTCTCCAATCTTCCCAAAACTCTGGATTCTGATAGAGGGCCATGAGACGTAGACCTTAGTGCAAAAATGGAGGCTCTAGCCCCTTCCAGAGCTGAGATATCGAAACTCAAAAATTCGGCCCGAAAAAAAAAAACGACAGTGGTACCCCTTACGTTTTTTTGGGGGGGCGAAAAATTAAGTTTCTCCAATCTTCCCAAAACTCTGGATTCTGATAGAGGGCCATGAGACTTAGACCTGAGTGCAAAAATGGAGGCTCTAGCCCCTTCCAGAGCTGAGATATCGAAACTCAAAAATTCGGCCCGAAAAAAAAAACGACAGTGGTACCCCTTACGTTTTGTTTTTTTTTCGGACGAAAAATAAAGTTTCTCCAATCTTCTCAAAACTCTGGATTCTGATAGAGGGCCATGAGACTTAGACCTGAGTGCAAAAATGGAGGCTCTAGCCCCTTCCAGAGCTGAGATATCGAAACTCAAAAATTCGGCCGGAAAAAAAACGACAGTGGTACCCCTTACGTTTTTTTTTTGGGGCGAAAAATTTAGTTTCTCCAATCTTCCCAAAACTCTGGATTCTGATAGAGGGCCATGGGACTTAGACCTGAGTGCAAAAATGGAGGCTCTAGCCCCTTCCAGAGCTGAGATATCGAAACTCAAAAATTCGGCCCGAAAAAAAAAAAACGACAGTGGTACCCCTTACGTTTTTTTTTTTCGGGCGAAAAATTAAGTTTCTCCAATCTTCCCAAAACTCTGGATTCTGATAGAGGGCCATGAGACGTAGACCTTAGTGCAAAAATGGAGGCTCTAGCCCCTTCCAGAGCTGAGATATCGAAACTCAAAAATTCGGCCCGAAAAAAAAAAACGACAGTGGTACCCCTTACGTTTTTTTTGGGGGGCGAAAAATTAAGTTTCTCCAATCTTCCCAAAACTCTGGATTCTGATAGAGGGCCATGAGACTTAGACCTGAGTGCAAAAATGGAGGCTCTAGCCCCTTCCAGAGCTGAGATATCGAAACTCAAAAATTCGGCCCGAAAAAAAAAACGACAGTGGTACCCCTTACGTTTTTTTTTTTTCGGACGAAAAATAAAGTTTCTCCAATCTTCTCAAAACTCTGGATTCTGATAGAGGGCCATGAGACTTAGACCTGAGTGCAAAAATGGAGGCTCTAGCCCCTTCCAGAGCTGAGATATCGAAACTCAAAAATTCGGCCGGAAAAAAAAACGACAGTGGTACCCCTTACGTTTTTTTTTTGGGGCGAAAAATTAAGTTTCTCCAATCTTCCCAAAACTCTGGATTCTGATAGAGGGCCATGGGACTTAGACCTGAGTGCAAAAATGGAGGCTCTAGCCCCTTCCAGAGCTGAGATATCGAAACTCAAAAATTCGGCCCGAAAAAAAAAACGACAGTGGTACCCCTTACGTTGTTTTTTTTTCGGGCGAAAAATAAAGTTTCTCCAATCTTCTCAAAACTCTGGATTCTGATAGAGGGCCATGAGACTTAGACCTGAGTGCAAAAATGGAGGCTCTAGCCCCTTCCAGAGCTGAGATATCGAAACTCAAAAATTCGGCCCGAAAAAAAAAACGACAGTGGTACCCCTTAAGTTTTTTTTTTGGGGCGAAAAATAAAGTTTCTCCAATCTTCTCAAAACTCTGGATTCTGATAGAGGGCCATGAGACTTAGACCTGAGTGCAAAAATGGAGGCTCTAGCCCCTTCCAGAGCTGAGATATCGAAACTCAAAAATTCGGCCCGAAAAAAAAAACGACAGTGGTACCCCTTACGTTTTTTTTTTTTCGGGCGAAAAATTAAGTTTCTCCAATCTTCCAAAAACTCTGGATTCTGATAGAGGGCCATGAGACTTAGACCTGAGTGCAAAAATGGAGGCTCTAGCCCCTTCCAGAGCTGAGATATGGAAACTCAAAAATTCGGCCCGAAAAAAAAAAAACGACAGTGGTACCCCTTACGTTTTTTTTTTTTGGGCGAAAAATTAAGTTTCTTCAATCTTCCCAAAACTCTGGATTCTGATAGAGGGCCATGAGACGTAGACCTGAGTGCAAAAATGGAGGCTCTAGCCCCTTCCAAAGCTGAGATATCGAAACTCAAAAATTCGGCCCGAAAAAAAAACGACAGTCGTACCCCTTACGTTTTTTTTTTTCGGGCGAAAAATAAAGTTTCTCCAATCTTCTCAAAACTCTGGATTCTGATAGAGGGCCATGAGACTTAGACCTGAGTGCAAAAATGGAGGCTCTAGCCCCTTCCAGAGCTGAGATATCGAAACTCAAAAATTCGGCCCGAAAAAAAAACGACAGTGGTACCCCTTACGTTTTTTTTTTTGGGCAAAAAATTAAGTTTCTCCAATCTTCCCAAAACTCTGGATTCTGATAGAGGGCCATGAGACTTAGACCTGAGTGCAAAAATGGAGGCTCTAGCCCCTTCCAGAGCTGAGATATCGAAACTCAAAAATTCGGCCCGAAAAAAAAACAACGACAGTGGTACCCCTTACGTTTTTTTTTTTTCGGGCGAAAAATTAAGTTTCTCCAATCTTCCCAAAACTCTGGATTCTGATAGATGGCCATGAGACTTAGACCTGACTGCAAAAATGGAGGCTCTAGCCCCTTCCAGAGCTGAGATATCGAAACTCAAAAATTTGGCCCGAAAAAAAAAACGACAGTGGTACCCCTTACGTTTTTTTTTTGGGGCGAAAAATTAAGTTTCTCCAATCTTCCCAAAACTCTGGATTCTGATAGAGGGCCATGAGACTTAGACCTGAGTGCAAAAATGGAGGCTCTAGCCCCTTCCAGAGCTGAAATATCGAAACTCAAAAATTCGGCCCGAAAAAAAAAAACGACAGTGGTACCCCTTACGTTTTGTTTTTTTCGGGCGAAAAATAAAGTTTCTCCAATCTTCTCAAAACTCTGGATTCTGATAGAGGGCCATGAGACTTAGACCTGAGTGCAAAAATGGAGGCTCTAGCCCCTTCCAGAGCTGAGATATCGAAACTCAAAAATTCGGCCCGAAAAAAAAACGACAGTGGTACCCCTTACGTTTTTTTTGGGGGGCGAAAAATTAAGTTTCTCCAATCTTCCCAAAATTCTGGATTCTGATAGAGGGCCATGAGACTTAGACCTGAGTGCAAAAATGGAGGCTCTAGCCCCTTCCAGAGCTGAGATATCGAAACTCAAAAATTCGGCCCGAAAAAAAAAAACGACAGTGGTACCCCTTACGTTTTTTTTTTTTCGGGCGAAAAATAAAGTTTCTCCAATCTTCTCAAAACTCTGGATTATGATAGAGGGCCATGAGACTTAGACCTGAGTGCAAAAATGGAGGCTCTAGCCCCTTCCAGAGCTGAGATATCGAAACTCAAAAATTCGGCCCGAAAAAAAAACGACAGTGGTACCCCTTACGTTTTTTTTTTTGGGGCGAAAAATTAAGTTTCTCCAATCTTCCCAAAACTCTGGATTCTGATAGAGGGCCATGAGACTTAGACCTGAGTGCAAAAATGGAGGCTCTAGCCCCTTCCAGAGCTGAGATATCGAAACTCAAAAATTCGGCCCGAAAAAAAAAACGACAGTGGTACCCCTTACGTTTTTTTTTTCGGGCGAAAAATTAAGTTTCTCCAATCTTCTCAAAACTCTGGATTCTGATAGAGGGCCATGAGACTTAGACCTGAGTGCAAAAATGGAGGCTCTAGCCCCTTCCAGAGCTGAGATATCGAAACTCAAAAATTCGGCCCGAAAAAAAAAACGACAGTGGTACCCCTTACGTTTTTTTTTTGGGGCGAAAAATAAAGTTTCTCCAATCTTCTCAAAACTCTGGATTCTGATAGAGGGCCATGAGACTTAGACCTGAGTGCAAAAATGGAGGCTCTAGCCCCTTCCAGAGCTGAGATATCGAAACTCAAAAATTCGGCCCGAAAAAAAAACGACAGTGGTACCCCTTACGTTTTTTTTTTGGGGCGAAAAATTAAGTTTCTCCAATCTTCCCAAAACTCTGGATTCTGATAGAGGGCCATGCGACTTAGACCTGAGTGCAAAAATGGAGGCTCTAGCCCCTTCCAGAGCTGAGATATCGAAACTCAAAAATTCGGCCCGAAAAAAAAAACGACAGTGGTACCCCTTACGTTTTTTTTTCCGGGCGAAAAATAAAGTTTCTCCAATCTTCTCAAAACTCTGGATTCTGATAGAGGGCCATGAGACTTAGACCTGAGTGCAAAAATGGAGGCTCTAGCCCCTTCCAGAGCTGAGATATCGAAACTCAAAAATTCGGCCCGAAAAAAAAACAACGACAGTGGTACCCCTTACGTTTTTTTTTTTTCGGGCGAAAAATTAAGTTTCTCCAATCTTCCCAAAACTCTGGATTCTGATAGATGGCCATGAGACTTAGACCTGACTGCAAAAATGGAGGCTCTAGCCCCTTCCAGAGCTGAGATATCGAAACTCAAAAATTTGGCCCGAAAAAAAAACGACAGTGGTACCCCTTACGTTTTTTTTTTGGGCGAAAAATTAAGTTTCTCCAATCTTCCCAAAACTCTGGATTCTGATAGAGGGCCATGAGACTTAGACCTGAGTGCAAAAATGGAGGCTCTAGCCCCTTCCAGAGCTGAGATATCGAAACTCAAAAATTCGGCCCGAAAAAAAAACGACAGTGGTACCCCTTACGTTTTTTTTTTTTTGGGCGAAAAATTAAGTTTCTTCAATCTTCCCAAAACTCTGGATTCTGATAGAGGGCCATGAGACGTAGACCTGAGTGCAAAAATGGAGGCTCTAGCCCCTTCCAGAGCTGAGATATCGAAACTCAAAAATTCGGCCCGAAAAAAAAACGACAGTCGTACCCCTTACGTTTTTTTTTTCGGGCGAAAAATAAAGTTTCTCCAATCTTCTCAAAACTCTGGATTCGGATAGAGGGCCATGAGACTTAGACCTGAGTGCAAAAATGGAGGCTCTAGCCCCTTCCAGAGCTGAGATATCGAAACTCAAAAATTCGGCCCGAAAAAAAAACGACAGTGGTACCCCTTACGTTTTTTTTTTGTTGGGCGAAAAATTAAGTTTCTCCAATCTTCCCAAAACTCTGGATTCTGATAGAGGGCCATGAGACTTAGACCTGAGTGCAAAAATGGAGGCTCTAGCCCCTTCCAGAGCTGAGATATCGAAACTCAAAAATTCGGCCCGAAAAAAAAACAACGACAGTGGTACCCCTTACGTTTTTTTTTTTTCGGGCGAAAAATAAAGTTTCTCCAATCTTCTCAAAACTCTGGATTCTGATAGAGGGCCATGAGACTTAGACCTGAGTGCAAAAATGGAGGCTCTAGCCCCTTCCAGAGCTGAGATATCGAAACTCAAAAATTCGGCCCGAAAAAAAAACGACAGTGGTACCCCTTACGTTTTTTTTTTTTGGGCGAAAAATTAAGTTTCTCCAATCTTCCCAAAACTCTGGATTCTGATAGAGGGCCATGAGACTTAGACCTGAGTGCAAAAATGGAGGCTCTAGCCCCTTCCAGAGCTGAGATATCGAAACTCAAAAATTCGGCCCGAAAAAAAAACAACGACAGTGGTACCCCTTACGTTTTTTTTTTTTCGGGCGAAAAATTAAGTTTCTCCAATCTTCCCAAAACTCTGGATTCTGATAGAGGGCCATGAGACTTAGACCTGACTGCAAAAATGGAGGCTCTAGCCCCTTCCAGAGCTGAGATATCGAAACTCAAAAATTCGGCCCGAAAAAAAAAACGACAGTGGTACCCCTTACGTTTTTTTTTCCGGGCGAAAAATAAAGTTTCTCCAATCTTCTCAAAACTCTGGATTCTGATAGAGGGCCATGAGACTTAGACCTGAGTGCAAAAATGGAGGCTCTAGCCCCTTCCAGAGCTGAGATATCGAAACTCAAAAATTCGGCCCGAAAAAAAAACAACGACAGTGGTACCCCTTACGTTTTTTTTTTTCGGGCGAAAAATTAAGTTTCTCCAATCTTCCCAAAACTCTGGATTCTGATAGATGGCCATGAGACTTAGACCTGACTGCAAAAATGGAGGCTCTAGCCCCTTCCAGAGCTGAGATATCGAAACTCAAAAATTTGGCCCGAAAAAAAAACGACAGTGGTACCCCTTACGTTTTTTTTTTGGGCGAAAAATTAAGTTTCTCCAATCTTCCCAAAACTCTGGATTCTGATAGAGGGCCATGAGACTTAGACCTGAGTGCAAAAATGGAGGCTCTAGCCCCTTCCAGAGCTGAGATATCGAAACTCAAAAATTCGGCCCGAAAAAAAAACGACAGTGGTACCCCTTACGTTTTTTTTTTTTTGGGCGAAAAATTAAGTTTCTTCAATCTTCCCAAAACTCTGGATTCTGATAGAGGGCCATGAGACGTAGACCTGAGTGCAAAAATGGAGGCTCTAGCCCCTTCCAGAGCTGAGATATCGAAACTCAAAAATTCGGCCCGAAAAAAAAACGACAGTCGTACCCCTTACGTTTTTTTTTTTCGGGCGAAAAATAAAGTTTCTCCAATCTTCTCAAAACTCTGGATTCGGATAGAGGGCCATGAGACTTAGACCTGAGTGCAAAAATGGAGGCTCTAGCCCCTTCCAGAGCTGAGATATCGAAACTCAAAAATTCGGCCCGAAAAAAAAACGACAGTGGTACCCCTTACGTTTTTTTTTTGTTGGGCGAAAAATTAAGTTTCTCCAATCTTCCCAAAACTCTGGATTCTGATAGAGGGCCATGAGACTTAGACCTGAGTGCAAAAATGGAGGCTCTAGCCCCTTCCAGAGCTGAGATATCGAAACTCAAAAATTCGGCCCGAAAAAAAAACAACGACAGTGGTACCCCTTACGTTTTTTTTTTTTCGGGCGAAAAATAAAGTTTCTCCAATCTTCTCAAAACTCTGGATTCTGATAGAGGGCCATGAGACGTAGACCTGAGTGCAAAAATGGAGGCTCTAGCCCCTTCCAGAGCTGAGATATCGAAACTCAAAAATTCGGCCCGAAAAAAAAACGACAGTCGTACCCCTTACGTTTTTTTTTTTCGGGCGAAAAATAAAGTTTCTCCAATCTTCTCAAAACTCTGGATTCTGATAGAGGGCCATGAGACTTAGACCTGAGTGCAAAAATGGAGGCTCTAGCCCCTTCCAGAGCTGAGATATCGAAACTCAAAAATTCGGCCCGAAAAAAAAACGACAGTGGTACCCCTTACGTTTTTTTTTTTGGGCAAAAAATTAAGTTTCTCCAATCTTCCCAAAACTCTGGATTCTGATAGAGGGCCATGAGACTTAGACCTGAGTGCAAAAATGGAGGCTCTAGCCCCTTCCAGAGCTGAGATATCGAAACTCAAAAATTCGGCCCGAAAAAAAAACAACGACAGTGGTACCCCTTACGTTTTTTTTTTTACGGCAAAAAATTAAGTTTCTCCAATCTTCCCAAAACTCTGGATTCTGATAGAGGGCCATGAGACTTAGACCTGAGTGCAAAAATGGAGGCTCTAGCCCCTTCCAGAGCTGAGATATCGAAACTCAAAAATTCGGCCCGAAAAAAAAACAACGACAGTGGTACCCCTTACGTTTTTTTTTTTTCGGGCGAAAAATTAAGTTTCTCCAATCTTCCCAAAACTCTGGATTCTGATAGATGGCCATGAGACTTAGACCTGACTGCAAAAATGGAGGCTCTAGCCCCTTCCAGAGCTGAGATATCGAAACTCAAAAATTTGGCCCGAAAAAAAAAACGACAGTGGTACCCCTTACGTTTTTTTTTTGGGGCGAAAAATTAAGTTTCTCCAATCTTCCCAAAACTCTGGATTCTGATAGAGGGCCATGAGACTTAGACCTGAGTGCAAAAATGGAGGCTCTAGCCCCTTCCAGAGCTGAAATATCGAAACTCAAAAATTCGGCCCGAAAAAAAAAAACGACAGTGGTACCCCTTACGTTTTGTTTTTTTCGGGCGAAAAATAAAGTTTCTCCAATCTTCTCAAAACTCTGGATTCTGATAGAGGGCCATGAGACTTAGACCTGAGTGCAAAAATGGAGGCTCTAGCCCCTTCCAGAGCTGAGATATCGAAACTCAAAAATTCGGCCCGAAAAAAAAACGACAGTGGTACCCCTTACGTTTTTTTTTGGGGGCGAAAAATTAAGTTTCTCCAATCTTCCCAAAATTCTGGATTCTGATAGAGGGCCATGAGACTTAGACCTGAGTGCAAAAATGGAGGCTCTAGCCCCTTCCAGAGCTGAGATATCGAAACTCAAAAATTCGGCCCGAAAAAAAAAAACGACAGTGGTACCCCTTACGTTTTTTTTTTTTCGGGCGAAAAATAAAGTTTCTCCAATCTTCTCAAAACTCTGGATTATGATAGAGGGCCATGAGACTTAGACCTGAGTGCAAAAATGGAGGCTCTAGCCCCTTCCAGAGCTGAGATATCGAAACTCAAAAATTCGGCCCGAAAAAAAAACGACAGTGGTACCCCTTACGTTTTTTTTTTTGGGGCGAAAAATTAAGTTTCTCCAATCTTCCCAAAACTCTGGATTCTGATAGAGGGCCATGAGACTTAGACCTGAGTGCAAAAATGGAGGCTCTAGCCCCTTCCAGAGCTGAGATATCGAAACTCAAAAATTCGGCCCGAAAAAAAAAACGACAGTGGTACCCCTTACGTTTTTTTTTTCGGGCGAAAAATTAAGTTTCTCCAATCTTCTCAAAACTCTGGATTCTGATAGAGGGCCATGAGACTTAGACCTGAGTGCAAAAATGGAGGCTCTAGCCCCTTCCAGAGCTGAGATATCGAAACTCAAAAATTCGGCCCGAAAAAAAAAACGACAGTGGTACCCCTTACGTTTTTTTTTTGGGGCGAAAAATAAAGTTTCTCCAATCTTCTCAAAACTCTGGATTCTGATAGAGGGCCATGAGACTTAGACCTGAGTGCAAAAATGGAGGCTCTAGCCCCTTCCAGAGCTGAGATATCGAAACTCAAAAATTCGGCCCGAAAAAAAAACGACAGTGGTACCCCTTACGTTTTTTTTTTGGGGCGAAAAATTAAGTTTCTCCAATCTTCCCAAAACTCTGGATTCTGATAGAGGGCCATGCGACTTAGACCTGAGTGCAAAAATGGAGGCTCTAGCCCCTTCCAGAGCTGAGATATCGAAACTCAAAAATTCGGCCCGAAAAAAAAAACGACAGTGGTACCCCTTACGTTTTTTTTTCCGGGCGAAAAATAAAGTTTCTCCAATCTTCTCAAAACTCTGGATTCTGATAGAGGGCCATGAGACTTAGACCTGAGTGCAAAAATGGAGGCTCTAGCCCCTTCCAGAGCTGAGATATCGAAACTCAAAAATTCGGCCCGAAAAAAAAACAACGACAGTGGTACCCCTTACGTTTTTTTTTTTCGGGCGAAAAATTAAGTTTCTCCAATCTTCCCAAAACTCTGGATTCTGATAGATGGCCATGAGACTTAGACCTGACTGCAAAAATGGAGGCTCTAGCCCCTTCCAGAGCTGAGATATCGAAACTCAAAAATTTGGCCCGAAAAAAAAACGACAGTGGTACCCCTTACGTTTTTTTTTTGGGCGAAAAATTAAGTTTCTCCAATCTTCCCAAAACTCTGGATTCTGATAGAGGGCCATGAGACTTAGACCTGAGTGCAAAAATGGAGGCTCTAGCCCCTTCCAGAGCTGAGATATCGAAACTCAAAAATTCGGCCCGAAAAAAAAACGACAGTGGTACCCCTTACGTTTTTTTTTTTTTGGGCGAAAAATTAAGTTTCTTCAATCTTCCCAAAACTCTGGATTCTGATAGAGGGCCATGAGACGTAGACCTGAGTGCAAAAATGGAGGCTCTAGCCCCTTCCAGAGCTGAGATATCGAAACTCAAAAATTCGGCCCGAAAAAAAAACGACAGTCGTACCCCTTACGTTTTTTTTTTCGGGCGAAAAATAAAGTTTCTCCAATCTTCTCAAAACTCTGGATTCGGATAGAGGGCCATGAGACTTAGACCTGAGTGCAAAAATGGAGGCTCTAGCCCCTTCCAGAGCTGAGATATCGAAACTCAAAAATTCGGCCCGAAAAAAAAACGACAGTGGTACCCCTTACGTTTTTTTTTTGTTGGGCGAAAAATTAAGTTTCTCCAATCTTCCCAAAACTCTGGATTCTGATAGAGGGCCATGAGACTTAGACCTGAGTGCAAAAATGGAGGCTCTAGCCCCTTCCAGAGCTGAGATATCGAAACTCAAAAATTCGGCCCGAAAAAAAAACAACGACAGTGGTACCCCTTACGTTTTTTTTTTTTCGGGCGAAAAATAAAGTTTCTCCAATCTTCTCAAAACTCTGGATTCTGATAGAGGGCCATGAGACTTAGACCTGAGTGCAAAAATGGAGGCTCTAGCCCCTTCCAGAGCTGAGATATCGAAACTCAAAAATTCGGCCCGAAAAAAAAACGACAGTGGTACCCCTTACGTTTTTTTTTTTGGGCGAAAAATTAAGTTTCTCCAATCTTCCCAAAACTCTGGATTCTGATAGAGGGCCATGAGACTTAGACCTGAGTGCAAAAATGGAGGCTCTAGCCCCTTCCAGAGCTGAGATATCGAAACTCAAAAATTCGGCCCGAAAAAAAAACAACGACAGTGGTACCCCTTACGTTTTTTTTTTTTCGGGCGAAAAATTAAGTTTCTCCAATCTTCCCAAAACTCTGGATTCTGATAGAGGGCCATGAGACTTAGACCTGACTGCAAAAATGGAGGCTCTAGCCCCTTCCAGAGCTGAGATATCGAAACTCAAAAATTCGGCCCGAAAAAAAAAACGACAGTGGTACCCCTTACGTTTTTTTTTCCGGGCGAAAAATAAAGTTTCTCCAATCTTCTCAAAACTCTGGATTCTGATAGAGGGCCATGAGACTTAGACCTGAGTGCAAAAATGGAGGCTCTAGCCCCTTCCAGAGCTGAGATATCGAAACTCAAAAATTCGGCCCGAAAAAAAAACAACGACAGTGGTACCCCTTACGTTTTTTTTTTTCGGGCGAAAAATTAAGTTTCTCCAATCTTCCCAAAACTCTGGATTCTGATAGATGGCCATGAGACTTAGACCTGACTGCAAAAATGGAGGCTCTAGCCCCTTCCAGAGCTGAGATATCGAAACTCAAAAATTTGGCCCGAAAAAAAAACGACAGTGGTACCCCTTACGTTTTTTTTTTGGGCGAAAAATTAAGTTTCTCCAATCTTCCCAAAACTCTGGATTCTGATAGAGGGCCATGAGACTTAGACCTGAGTGCAAAAATGGAGGCTCTAGCCCCTTCCAGAGCTGAGATATCGAAACTCAAAAATTCGGCCCGAAAAAAAAACGACAGTGGTACCCCTTACGTTTTTTTTTTTTTGGGCGAAAAATTAAGTTTCTTCAATCTTCCCAAAACTCTGGATTCTGATAGAGGGCCATGAGACGTAGACCTGAGTGCAAAAATGGAGGCTCTAGCCCCTTCCAGAGCTGAGATATCGAAACTCAAAAATTCGGCCCGAAAAAAAAACGACAGTCGTACCCCTTACGTTTTTTTTTTCGGGCGAAAAATAAAGTTTCTCCAATCTTCTCAAAACTCTGGATTCGGATAGAGGGCCATGAGACTTAGACCTGAGTGCAAAAATGGAGGCTCTAGCCCCTTCCAGAGCTGAGATATCGAAACTCAAAAATTCGGCCCGAAAAAAAAACGACAGTGGTACCCCTTACGTTTTTTTTTTGTTGGGCGAAAAATTAAGTTTCTCCAATCTTCCCAAAACTCTGGATTCTGATAGAGGGCCATGAGACTTAGACCTGAGTGCAAAAATGGAGGCTCTAGCCCCTTCCAGAGCTGAGATATCGAAACTCAAAAATTCGGCCCGAAAAAAAAACAACGACAGTGGTACCCCTTACGTTTTTTTTTTTTCGGGCGAAAAATAAAGTTTCTCCAATCTTCTCAAAACTCTGGATTCTGATAGAGGGCCATGAGACTTAGACCTGAGTGCAAAAATGGAGGCTCTAGCCCCTTCCAGAGCTGAGATATCGAAACTCAAAAATTCGGCCCGAAAAAAAAACGACAGTGGTACCCCTTACGTTTTTTTTTTTTGGGCGAAAAATTAAGTTTCTCCAATCTTCCCAAAACTCTGGATTCTGATAGAGGGCCATGAGACTTAGACCTGAGTGCAAAAATGGAGGCTCTAGCCCCTTCCAGAGCTGAGATATCGAAACTCAAAAATTCGGCCCGAAAAAAAAACAACGACAGTGGTACCCCTTACGTTTTTTTTTTTTCGGGCGAAAAATTAAGTTTCTCCAATCTTCCCAAAACTCTGGATTCTGATAGAGGGCCATGAGACTTAGACCTGACTGCAAAAATGGAGGCTCTAGCCCCTTCCAGAGCTGAGATATCGAAACTCAAAAATTTGGCCCGAAAAAAAAAACGACAGTGGTACCCCTTACGTTTTTTTTTTTGGGCGAAAAATTAAGTTTCTCCAATCTTCCCAAAACTCTGGATTCTGATAGAGGGCCATGAGACTTAGACCTGAGTGCAAAAATGGAGGCTCTAGCCCCTTCCAGAGCTGAAATATCGAAACTCAAAAATTCGGCCCGAAAAAAAAAACGACAGTGGTACCCCTTACATTTTTTTTTTTCGGGCGAAAAATAAAGTTTCTCCAATCTTCTCAAAACTCTGGATTCTGATAGAGGGCCATGAGACTTAGACCTGAGTGCAAAAATGGAGGCTCTAGCCCCTTCCAGAGCTGAGATATCGAAACTCAAAAATTCGGCCCGAAAAAAAAACGACAGTGGTACCCCTTACATTTTTTTTTTTGGGCGAAAAATTAAGTTTCTTCAATCTTCCCAAAACTCTGGATTCTTATAGAGGGCCATGAGACTTAGACCTGAGTGCAAAAATGGAGGCTCTAGCCCCTTCCAGAGCTGAGATATCGAAACTCAAAAATTCGGCCCGAAAAAAAAACGACAGTGGTACCCCTTACGTTTCTTTTTTGGGGGGCGAAAAATTAAGTTTCTCCAATCTTCCCAAAACTCTGGATTCTGATAGAGGGCCATGAGACTTAGACCTGAGTGCAAAAATGGAGGCTCTAGCCCCTTCCAGAGCTGAGATATCGAAACTCAAAAATTCGGCCCGAAAAAAAAAAACGACAGTGGTACGTACCCCTTACGTTTTTTTTTTTTCGGGCGAAAAATAAAGTTTCTCCAATCTTCTCAAAACTCTGGATTCTGATAGAGGGCCATGAGACTTAGACCTGAGTGCAAAAATGGAGGCTCTAGCCCCTTCCAGAGCTGAGATATCGAAACTCAAAAATTCGGCCCGAAAAAAAAACGACAGTGGTACCCCTTACGTTTTTTTTTTGGGCGAAAAATTAAGTTTCTCCAATCTTCCGAAAACTCTGGATTCTGATAGAGGGCCATGAGACTTAGACCTGAGTGCAAAAATGGAGGCTCTAGCCCCTTCCAGAGCTGAAATATCGAAACTCAAAAATTCGGCCCGAAAAAAAAAACGACAGTGGTACCCCTTACATTTTTTTTTTTCGGGCGAAAAATAAAGTTTCTCCAATCTTCTCAAAACTCTGGATTCTGATAGAGGGCCATGAGACTTAGACCTGAGTGCAAAAATGGAGGCTCTAGCCCCTTCCAGAGCTGAGATATCGAAACTCAAAAATTCGGCCCGAAAAAAAAAACGACAGTGGTACCCCTTACATTTTTTTTTTTGGGCGAAAAATTAAGTTTCTTCAATCTTCCCAAAACTCTGGATTCTGATAGAGGGCCATGAGACTTAGACCTGAGTGCAAAAATGGAGGCTCTAGCCCCTTCCAGAGCTGAGATATCGAAACTCAAAAATTCGGCCCGAAAAAAAAACGACAGTGGTACCCCTTACGTTTCTTTTTTGGGGGGCGAAAAATTAAGTTTCTCCAATCTTCCCAAAACTCTGGATTCTGATAGAGGGCCATGAGACTTAGACCTGAGTGCAAAAATGGAGGCTCTAGCCCCTTCCAGAGCTGAGATATCGAAACTCAAAAATTCGGCCCGAAAAAAAAAAACGACAGTGGTACGTACCCCTTACGTTTTTTTTTTTTCGGGCGAAAAATAAAGTTTCTCCAATCTTCTCAAAACTCTGGATTCTGATAGAGGGCCATGAGACTTAGACCTGAGTGCAAAAATGGAGGCTCTAGCCCCTTCCAGAGCTGAGATATCGAAACTCAAAAATTCGGCCCGAAAAAAAAACGACAGTGGTACCCCTTACGTTTTTTTTTTGGGCGAAAAATTAAGTTTCTCCAATCTTCCGAAAACTCTGGATTCTGATAGAGGGCCATGAGACTTAGACCTGAGTGCAAAAATGGAGGCTCTAGCCCCTTCCAGAGCTGAGATTTCGAAACTCAAAAATTCGGCCCGAAAAAAAAACGACAGTGGTACCCCTTACGTTTTTTTTTTTCGGGCGAAAAATAAAGTTTCTCCAATCTTCTCAAAACTCTGGATTCTGATAGAGGGCCATGAGACTTAGACCTGAGTGCAAAAATGGAGGCTCTAGCCCCTTCCAGAGCTGAGATATCGAAACTCAAAAATTCGGCCCGAAAAAAAAAACGACAGTGGTACCCCTTACATTTTTTTTTTTGGGCGAAAAATTAAGTTTCTTCAATCTTCCCAAAACTCTGGATTCTGATAGAGGGCCATGAGACTTAGACCTGAGTGCAAAAATGGAGGCTCTAGCCCCTTCCAGAGCTGAGATATCGAAACTCAAAAATTCGGCCCGAAAAAAAAACGACAGTGGTACCCCTTACGTTTCTTTTTTGGGGGGCGAAAAATTAAGTTTCTCCAATCTTCCCAAAACTCTGGATTCTGATAGAGGGCCATGAGACTTAGACCTGAGTGCAAAAATGGAGGCTCTAGCCCCTTCCAGAGCTGAGATATCGAAACTCAAAAATTCGGCCCGAAAAAAAAACGACAGTGGTACCCCTTACGTTTCTTTTTTGGGGGGCGAAAAATTAAGTTTCTCCAATCTTCCCAAAACTCTGGATTCTGATAGAGGGCCATGAGACTTAGACCTGAGTGCAAAAATGGAGGCTCTAGCCCCTTCCAGAGCTGAGATATCGAAACTCAAAAATTCGGCCCGAAAAAAAAAAACGACAGTGGTACGTACCCCTTACGTTTTTTTTTTTTCGGGCGAAAAATAAAGTTTCTCCAATCTTCTCAAAACTCTGGATTCTGATAGAGGGCCATGAGACTTAGACCTGAGTGCAAAAATGGAGGCTCTAGCCCCTTCCAGAGCTGAGATATCGAAACTCAAAAATTCGGCCCGAAAAAAAAACGACAGTGGTACCCCTTACGTTTTTTTTTTGGGCGAAAAATTAAGTTTCTCCAATCTTCCGAAAACTCTGGATTCTGATAGAGGGCCATGAGACTTAGACCTGAGTGCAAAAATGGAGGCTCTAGCCCCTTCCAGAGCTGAAATATCGAAACTCAAAAATTCGGCCCGAAAAAAAAAACGACAGTGGTACCCCTTACATTTTTTTTTTTCGGGCGAAAAATAAAGTTTCTCCAATCTTCTCAAAACTCTGGATTCTGATAGAGGGCCATGAGACTTAGACCTGAGTGCAAAAATGGAGGCTCTAGCCCCTTCCAGAGCTGAGATATCGAAACTCAAAAATTCGGCCCGAAAAAAAAAACGACAGTGGTACCCCTTACATTTTTTTTTTTGGGCGAAAAATTAAGTTTCTTCAATCTTCCCAAAACTCTGGATTCTGATAGAGGGCCATGAGACTTAGACCTGAGTGCAAAAATGGAGGCTCTAGCCCCTTCCAGAGCTGAGATATCGAAACTCAAAAATTCGGCCCGAAAAAAAAACGACAGTGGTACCCCTTACGTTTCTTTTTTGGGGGGCGAAAAATTAAGTTTCTCCAATCTTCCCAAAACTCTGGATTCTGATAGAGGGCCATGAGACTTAGACCTGAGTGCAAAAATGGAGGCTCTAGCCCCTTCCAGAGCTGAGATATCGAAACTCAAAAATTCGGCCCGAAAAAAAAAAACGACAGTGGTACGTACCCCTTACGTTTTTTTTTTTTCGGGCGAAAAATAAAGTTTCTCCAATCTTCTCAAAACTCTGGATTCTGATAGAGGGCCATGAGACTTAGACCTGAGTGCAAAAATGGAGGCTCTAGCCCCTTCCAGAGCTGAGATATCGAAACTCAAAAATTCGGCCCGAAAAAAAAACGACAGTGGTACCCCTTACGTTTTTTTTTTGGGCGAAAAATTAAGTTTCTCCAATCTTCCGAAAACTCTGGATTCTGATAGAGGGCCATGAGACTTAGACCTGAGTGCAAAAATGGAGGCTCTAGCCCCTTCCAGAGCTGAGATTTCGAAACTCAAAAATTCGGCCCGAAAAAAAAACGACAGTGGTACCCCTTACGTTTTTTTTTTTCGGGCGAAAAATAAAGTTTCTCCAATCTTCTCAAAACTCTGGATTCTGATAGAGGGCCATGAGACTTAGACCTGAGTGCAAAAATGGAGGCTCTAGCCCCTTCCAGAGCTGAGATATCGAAACTCAAAAATTCGGCCCGAAAAAAAAAACGACAGTGGTACCCCTTACATTTTTTTTTTTGGGCGAAAAATTAAGTTTCTTCAATCTTCCCAAAACTCTGGATTCTGATAGAGGGCCATGAGACTTAGACCTGAGTGCAAAAATGGAGGCTCTAGCCCCTTCCAGAGCTGAGATATCGAAACTCAAAAATTCGGCCCGAAAAAAAAACGACAGTGGTACCCCTTACGTTTCTTTTTTGGGGGGCGAAAAATTAAGTTTCTCCAATCTTCCCAAAACTCTGGATTCTGATAGAGGGCCATGAGACTTAGACCTGAGTGCAAAAATGGAGGCTCTAGCCCCTTCCAGAGCTGAGATATCGAAACTCAAAAATTCGGCCCGAAAAAAAAAAACGACAGTGGTACGTACCCCTTACGTTTTTTTTTTTTCGGGCGAAAAATAAAGTTTCTCCAATCTTCTCAAAACTCTGGATTCTGATAGAGGGCCATGAGACTTAGACCTGAGTGCAAAAATGGAGGCTCTAGCCCCTTCCAGAGCTGAGATATCGAAACTCAAAAATTCGGCCCGAAAAAAAAAACGACAGTGGTACCCCTTACGTTTTTTTTTTGGGCGAAAAATTAAGTTTCTCCAATCTTCCGAAAACTCTGGATTCTGATAGAGGGCCATGAGACTTAGACCTGAGTGCAAAAATGGAGGCTCTAGCCCCTTCCAGAGCTGAGATTTCGAAACTCAAAAATTCGGCCCGAAAAAAAAACGACAGTGGTACCCCTTACGTTTTTTTTTTTTCGGGCGAAAAATAAAGTTTCTCCAATCTTCTCAAAACTCTGGATTCTGATAGAGGGCCATGAGACTTAGACCTGAGTGCAAAAATGGAGGCTCTAGCCCCTTCCAGAGCTGAGATATCGAAACTCAAAAATTCGGCCCGAAAAAAAAACGACAGTGGTACCCCTTACGTTTTTTTTTTGGGGCGAAAAATAAAGTTTCTCCAATCTTCTCAAAACTCTGGATTCTGATAGAGGGCCATGAGACTTAGACCTGAGTGCAAAAATGGAGGCTCTAGCCCCTTCCAGAGCTGAGATATCGAAACTCAAAAATTCGGCCCGAAAAAAAAACGACAGTGGTACCCCTTACGTTTTTTTTTGGGGCGAAAAATTAAGTTTCTCCAATCTTCCCAAAACTCTGGATTCTGATAGAGGGCCATGCGACTTAGACCTGAGTGCAAAAATGGAGGCTCTAGCCCCTTCCAGAGCTGAGATATCGAAACTCAAAAATTCGGCCCGAAAAAAAAAACGACAGTGGTACCCCTTACGTTTTTTTTTCCGGGCGAAAAATAAAGTTTCTCCAATCTTCTCAAAACTCTGGATTCTGATAGAGGGCCATGAGACTTAGACCTGAGTGCAAAAATGGAGGCTCTAGCCCCTTCCAGAGCTGAGATATCGAAACTCAAAAATTCGGCCCGAAAAAAAAACGACAGTGGTACCCCTTACGTTTTTTTTTTTTTGGGCGAAAAATTAAGTTTCTTCAATCTTCCCAAAACTCTGGATTCTGATAGAGGGCCATGAGACGTAGACCTGAGTGCAAAAATGGAGGCTCTAGCCCCTTCCAGAGCTGAGATATCGAAACTCAAAAATTCGGCCCGAAAAAAAAACGACAGTCGTACCCCTTACGTTTTTTTTTTTGGGGCGAAAAATTAAGTTTCTCCAATCTTCTCAAAACTCTGAATTATGATAGAGGGCCATGAGACTTAGACCTGAGTGCAAAAATGGAGGCTCTAGCCCCTTCCAGAGCTGAGATATCGAAACTCAAAAATTCGGCCCGAAAAAAAAACGACAGTGGTACCCCTTACGTTTTTTTTTTGGGGGCGAAAAATTAAGTTTCTCCAATCTTCCCAAAACTCTGGATTCTGATAGAGGGCCATGAGACTTAGACCTGAGTGCAAAAATGGAGGCTCTAGCCCCTTCCAGAGCTGAGATATCGAAACTCAAAAATTCGGCCCGAAAAAAAAAAACGACAGTGGTACCCCTTACGTTTTTTTTTTGGGGCGAAAAATAAAGTTTCTCCAATCTTCTCAAAACTCTGGATTCTGATAGAGGGCCATGAGACTTAGACCTGAGTGCAAAAATGGAGGCTCTAGCCCCTTCCAGAGCTGAGATATCGAAACTCAAAAATTCGGCCCGAAAAAAAAACGACAGTGGTACCCCTTACGTTTTTTTTTTTGGGGCGAAAAATTAAGTTTCTCCAATCTTCCCAAAACTCTGGATTCTGATAGAGGGCCATGAGACTTAGACCTGAGTGCAAAAATGGAGGCTCTAGCCCCTTCCAGAGCTGAGATATCGAAACTCAAAAATTCGGCCCGAAAAAAAAACGACAGTGGTACCCCTTACGTTTTTTTTTTGGGGCGAAAAATAAAGTTTCTCCAATCTTCTCAAAACTCTGGATTCTGATAGAGGGCCATGAGACTTAGACCTGAGTGCAAAAATGGAGGCTCTAGCCCCTTCCAGAGCTGAGATATCGAAACTCAAAAATTCGGCCCGAAAAAAAAACGACAGTGGTACCCCTTAAGTTTTTTTTTTTCGGGCGAAAAATAAAGTTTCTCCAATCTTCTCAAAACTCTGGATTCTGATAGAGGGCCATGAGACTTAGACCTGAGTGCAAAAATGGAGGCTCTAGCCCCTTCCAGAGCTGAGATATCGAAACTCAAAAATTCGGCCCGAAAAAAAAAACGACAGTGGTACCCCTTACGTTTTTTTTTTTTCGGGCGAAAAATTAAGTTTCTCCAATCTTCTCAAAACTCTGGATTCTGATAGAGGGCCATGAGACTTAGACCTGAGTGCAAAAATGGAGGCTCTAGCCCCTTCCAGAGCTGAGATATCGAAACTCAAAAATTCGGCCCGAAAAAAAAAAACGACAGTGGTACCCCTTACGTTTTTTTTTTGGGGCGAAAAATAAAGTTTCTCCAATCTTCTCAAAACTCTGGATTCTGATAGAGGGCCATGAGACTTAGACCTGAGTGCAAAAATGGAGGCTCTAGCCCCTTCCAGAGCTGAGATATCGAAACTCAAAAATTCGGCCCGAAAAAAAAACGACAGTGGTACCCCTTACGTTTTTGTTTTTTTTTTGGGCGAAAAATTAAGTTTCTTCAATCTTCCCAAATGTCTGGATTCTGATAGAGGGCCATGAGACGTAGACCTGAGTGCAAAAATGGAGGCTCTAGCCCCTTCCAGAGCTGAGATATCGAAACTCAAAAATTCGGCCCGAAAAAAAAAACGACAGTGGTACCCCTTACGTTTTTTTTGGGGGGCGAAAAATTAAGTTTCTCCAATCTTCCCAAAACTCTGGATTCTGATAGAGGGCCATGAGACTTAGACCTGAGTGCAAAAATGGAGGCTCTAGCCCCTTCCAGAGCTGAGATATCGAAACTCAAAAATTCGGCCCGAAAAAAAAACGACAGTGGTACCCCTTACGTTTTTTTTTTGGGGCGAAAAATAAAGTTTCTCCAATCTTCTCAAAACTCTGGATTCTGATAGAGGGCCATGAGACTTAGACCTGAGTGCAAAAATGGAGGCTCTAGCCCCTTCCAGAGCTGAGATATCGAAACTCAAAAATTCGGCCCGAAAAAAAAAACGACAGTGGTACCCCTTACGTTTTTTTTTTTTCGGGCGAAAAATAAAGTTTCTCCAATCTTCTCAAAACTCTGGATTCTGATAGAGGGCCATGAGACTTAGACCTGAGTGCAAAAATGGAGGCTCTAGCCCCTTCCAGAGCTGAGATATCGAAACTCAAAAATTCGGCCCGAAAAAAAAAACGACAGTGGTACCCCTTACGTTTTTTTTTTTTTCGGGCGAAAAATTAAGTTTCTCCAATCTTCTCAAAACTCTGGATTCTGATAGAGGGCCATGAGACTTAGACCTGAGTGCAAAAATGGAGGCTCTAGCCCTTTCCAGAGCTGAGATATCGAAACTCAAAAATTCGGCCCGAAAAAAAAAACGACAGTGGTACCCCTTACGTTTTTTTTTTTCGGGCGAAAAATAAAGTTTCTCCAATCTTCTCAAAACTCTGGATTCTGATAGAGGGCCATGAGACTTAGACCTGAGTGCAAAAATGGAGGCTCTAGCCCCTTCCAGAGCTGAGATATCGAAACTCAAAAATTCGGCCTGAAAAAAAAAACGACAGTGGTACCCCTTACGTTTTTTTTTTTCGGGCGAAAAATAAAGTTTCTTCAATCTTCTCAAAACTCTGGATTCTGATAGAGGGCCATGCGACTTAGACCTGAGTGCAAAAATGGAGGCTCTAGCCCCTTCCAGAGCTGAGATATCGAAACTCAAATATTCGGCCCGAAAAAAAAAAACGACAGTGGTACCCCTTACGTTTTTTTTTTGGGCGAAAAATTAAGTTCCTCCAATCTTCCCAAAACTCTGGATTCTGATAGAGGGCCATGAGACTTAGACCTGAGTGCAAAAATGGAGGCTCTAGCCCCTTCCAGAGCTGAGATATCGAAACTCAAAAATTCGGCCCGAAAAAAAAACGACAGTGGTACCCCTTACGTTTTTGTTTTTTTTTTGGGCGAAAAATTAAGTTTCTTCAATCTTCCCAAATGTCTGGATTCTGATAGAGGGCCATGAGACGTAGACCTGAGTGCAAAAATGGAGGCTCTAGCCCCTTCCAGAGCTGAGATATCGAAACTCAAAAATTCGGCCCGAAAAAAAAAACGACAGTGGTACCCCTTACGTTTTTTTTTTTTTCGGGCGAAAAATTAAGTTTCTCCAATCTTCCCAAATTTCTGGATTCTGATAGAGGGCCATGAGACTTAGACCTGATTGCAAAAATGGAGGCTCTAGCCCCTTCCAGAGCTGAGATATCGAAACTCAAAAATTCGGCCCGAAATAAAAAACGACAGTGGTACCCCTTACGTTTTTTTTTTTTCGGGTGAAAAATTAAGTTTCTCCAATCTTCCCAAAACTCTGGATTATGATAGAGGGCCATGAGACTTAGACCTGAGTGCAAAAATGGAGGTTCTAGCCCCTTCCAGAGCTGAGATATCGAAACTCAAAAATTCGGCCCGAAAAAAAAAAAACGACAGTGGTACCCCTTACGTTTTTTTTTTCGGGCGAAAAATTAAGTTTCTCCAATCTTCCCAAAACTCTGGATTCTGATAGAGGGCCATGAGACGTAGACCTTAGTGCAAAAATGGAGGCTCTAGCCCCTTCCAGAGCTGAGATATCGAAACTCAAAAATTCGGCCCGAAAAAAAAAAACGACAGTGGTACCCCTTACGTTTTTTTTGGGGGGCGAAAAATTAAGTTTCTCCAATCTTCCCAAAACTCTGGATTCTGATAGAGGGCCATGAGACTTAGACCTGAGTGCAAAAATGGAGGCTCTAGCCCCTTCCAGAGCTGAGATATCGAAACTCAAAAATTCGGCCCGAAAAAAAAAACGACAGTGGTACCCCTTACGTTTTGTTTTTTTTTCGGACGAAAAATAAAGTTTCTCCAATCTTCTCAAAACTCTGGATTCTGATAGAGGGCCATGAGACTTAGACCTGAGTGCAAAAATGGAGGCTCTAGCCCCTTCCAGAGCTGAGATATCGAAACTCAAAAATTCGGCCGGAAAAAAAACGACAGTGGTACCCCTTACGTTTTTTTTTTGGGGCGAAAAATTTAGTTTCTCCAATCTTCCCAAAACTCTGGATTCTGATAGAGGGCCATGGGACTTAGACCTGAGTGCAAAAATGGAGGCTCTAGCCCCTTCCAGAGCTGAGATATCGAAACTCAAAAATTCGGCCCGAAAAAAAAAAACGACAGTGGTACCCCTTACGTTTTTTTTTTTCGGGCGAAAAATTAAGTTTCTCCAATCTTCCCAAAACTCTGGATTCTGATAGAGGGCCATGAGACGTAGACCTTAGTGCAAAAATGGAGGCTCTAGCCCCTTCCAGAGCTGAGATATCGAAACTCAAAAATTCGGCCCGAAAAAAAAAAACGACAGTGGTACCCCTTACGTTTTTTTTGGGGGGCGAAAAATTAAGTTTCTCCAATCTTCCCAAAACTCTGGATTCTGATAGAGGGCCATGAGACTTAGACCTGAGTGCAAAAATGGAGGCTCTAGCCCCTTCCAGAGCTGAGATATCGAAACTCAAAAATTCGGCCCGAAAAAAAAAACGACAGTGGTACCCCTTACGTTTTTTTTTTTTCGGACGAAAAATAAAGTTTCTCCAATCTTCTCAAAACTCTGGATTCTGATAGAGGGCCATGAGACTTAGACCTGAGTGCAAAAATGGAGGCTCTAGCCCCTTCCAGAGCTGAGATATCGAAACTCAAAAATTCGGCCGGAAAAAAAAAACGACAGTGGTACCCCTTACGTTTTTTTTTTGGGGCGAAAAATTAAGTTTCTCCAATCTTCCCAAAACTCTGGATTCTGATAGAGGGCCATGGGACTTAGACCTGAGTGCAAAAATGGAGGCTCTAGCCCCTTCCAGAGCTGAGATATCGAAACTCAAAAATTCGGCCCGAAAAAAAAAAACGACAGTGGTACCCCTTACGTTGTTTTTTTTTCGGGCGAAAAATAAAGTTTCTCCAATCTTCTCAAAACTCTGGATTCTGATAGAGGGCCATGAGACTTAGACCTGAGTGCAAAAATGGAGGCTCTAGCCCCTTCCAGAGCTGAGATATCGAAACTCAAAAATTCGGCCCGAAAAAAAAACGACAGTGGTACCCCTTAAGTTTTTTTTTGGGGCGAAAAATAAAGTTTCTCCAATCTTCTCAAAACTCTGGATTCTGATAGAGGGCCATGAGACTTAGACCTGAGTGCAAAAATGGAGGCTCTAGCCCCTTCCAGAGCTGAGATATCGAAACTCAAAAATTCGGCCCGAAAAAAAAAACGACAGTGGTACCCCTTACGTTTTTTTTTTTTTCGGGCGAAAAATTAAGTTTCTCCAATCTTCCAAAAACTCTGGATTCTGATAGAGGGCCATGAGACTTAGACCTGAGTGCAAAAATGGAGGCTCTAGCCCCTTCCAGAGCTGAGATATCGAAACTCAAAAATTCGGCCCGAAAAAAAAAAAACGACAGTGGTACCCCTTACGTTTTTTTTTTTTGGGCGAAAAATTAAGTTTCTTCAATCTTCCCAAAACTCTGGATTCTGATAGAGGGCCATGAGACGTAGACCTGAGTGCAAAAATGGAGGCTCTAGCCCCTTCCAGAGCTGAGATATCGAAACTCAAAAATTCGGCCCGAAAAAAAAACGACAGTCGTACCCCTTACGTTTTTTTTTTTCGGGCGAAAAATAAAGTTTCTCCAATCTTCTCAAAACTCTGGATTCTGATAGAGGGCCATGAGACTTAGACCTGAGTGCAAAAATGGAGGCTCTAGCCCCTTCCAGAGCTGAGATATCGAAACTCAAAAATTCGGCCCGAAAAAAAAACGACAGTGGTACCCCTTACGTTTTTTTTTTTGGGCAAAAAATTAAGTTTCTCCAATCTTCCCAAAACTCTGGATTCTGATAGAGGGCCATGAGACTTAGACCTGAGTGCAAAAATGGAGGCTCTAGCCCCTTCCAGAGCTGAGATATCGAAACTCAAAAATTCGGCCCGAAAAAAAAAAACAACGACAGTGGTACCCCTTACGTTTTTTTTTTTTTCGGGCGAAAAATTAAGTTTCTCCAATCTTCCCAAAACTCTGGATTCTGATAGATGGCCATGAGACTTAGACCTGACTGCAAAAATGGAGGCTCTAGCCCCTTCCAGAGCTGAGATATCGAAACTCAAAAATTTGGCCCGAAAAAAAAAACGACAGTGGTACCCCTTACGTTTTTTTTTTGGGGCGAAAAATTAAGTTTCTCCAATCTTCCCAAAACTCTGGATTCTGATAGAGGGCCATGAGACTTAGACCTGAGTGCAAAAATGGAGGCTCTAGCCCCTTCCAGAGCTGAAATATCGAAACTCAAAAATTCGGCCCGAAAAAAAAAAACGACAGTGGTACCCCTTACGTTTTTTTTTTTCGGGCGAAAAATAAAGTTTCTCCAATCTTCTCAAAACTCTGGATTCTGATAGAGGGCCATGAGACTTAGACCTGAGTGCAAAAATGGAGGCTCTAGCCCCTTCCAGAGCTGAGATATCGAAACTCAAAAATTCGGCCCGAAAAAAAAACGACAGTGGTACCCCTTACGTTTTTTTTGGGGGGCGAAAAATTAAGTTTCTCCAATCTTCCCAAAATTCTGGATTCTGATAGAGGGCCATGAGACTTAGACCTGAGTGCAAAAATGGAGGCTCTAGCCCCTTCCAGAGCTGAGATATCGAAACTCAAAAATTCGGCCCGAAAAAAAAAAACGACAGTGGTACCCCTTACGTTTTTTTTTTTTTCGGGCGAAAAATAAAGTTTCTCCAATCTTCTCAAAACTCTGGATTATGATAGAGGGCCATGAGACTTAGACCTGAGTGCAAAAATGGAGGCTCTAGCCCCTTCCAGAGCTGAGATATCGAAACTCAAAAATTCGGCCCGAAAAAAAAACGACAGTGGTACCCCTTACGTTTTTTTTTTTGGGGCGAAAAATTAAGTTTCTCCAATCTTCCCAAAACTCTGGATTCTGATAGAGGGCCATGAGACTTAGACCTGAGTGCAAAAATGGAGGCTCTAGCCCCTTCCAGAGCTGAGATATCGAAACTCAAAAATTCGGCCCGAAAAAAAAAACGACAGTGGTACCCCTTACGTTTTTTTTTTTCGGGCGAAAAATTAAGTTTCTCCAATCTTCTCAAAACTCTGGATTCTGATAGAGGGCCATGAGACTTAGACCTGAGTGCAAAAATGGAGGCTCTAGCCCCTTCCAGAGCTGAGATATCGAAACTCAAAAATTCGGCCCGAAAAAAAAAACGACAGTGGTACCCCTTACGTTTTTTTTTTGGGGCGAAAAATAAAGTTTCTCCAATCTTCTCAAAACTCTGGATTCTGATAGAGGGCCATGAGACTTAGACCTGAGTGCAAAAATGGAGGCTCTAGCCCCTTCCAGAGCTGAGATATCGAAACTCAAAAATTCGGCCCGAAAAAAAAACGACAGTGGTACCCCTTACGTTTTTTTTTTGGGGCGAAAAATTAAGTTTCTCCAATCTTCCCAAAACTCTGGATTCTGATAGAGGGCCATGCGACTTAGACCTGAGTGCAAAAATGGAGGCTCTAGCCCCTTCCAGAGCTGAGATATCGAAACTCAAAAATTCGGCCCGAAAAAAAAAACGACAGTGGTACCCCTTACGTTTTTTTTTCCGGGCGAAAAATAAAGTTTCTCCAATCTTCTCAAAACTCTGGATTCTGATAGAGGGCCATGAGACTTAGACCTGAGTGCAAAAATGGAGGCTCTAGCCCCTTCCAGAGCTGAGATATCGAAACTCAAAAATTCGGCCCGAAAAAAAAACAACGACAGTGGTACCCCTTACGTTTTTTTTTTTTCGGGCGAAAAATTAAGTTTCTCCAATCTTCCCAAAACTCTGGATTCTGATAGATGGCCATGAGACTTAGACCTGACTGCAAAAATGGAGGCTCTAGCCCCTTCCAGAGCTGAGATATCGAAACTCAAAAATTTGGCCCGAAAAAAAAACGACAGTGGTACCCCTTACGTTTTTTTTTTTGGGCGAAAAATTAAGTTTCTCCAATCTTCCCAAAACTCTGGATTCTGATAGAGGGCCATGAGACTTAGACCTGAGTGCAAAAATGGAGGCTCTAGCCCCTTCCAGAGCTGAGATATCGAAACTCAAAAATTCGGCCCGAAAAAAAAACGACAGTGGTACCCCTTACGTTTTTTTTTTTTTTGGGCGAAAAATTAAGTTTCTTCAATCTTCCCAAAACTCTGGATTCTGATAGAGGGCCATGAGACGTAGACCTGAGTGCAAAAATGGAGGCTCTAGCCCCTTCCAGAGCTGAGATATCGAAACTCAAAAATTCGGCCCGAAAAAAAAACGACAGTCGTACCCCTTACGTTTTTTTTTTCGGGCGAAAAATAAAGTTTCTCCAATCTTCTCAAAACTCTGGATTCGGATAGAGGGCCATGAGACTTAGACCTGAGTGCAAAAATGGAGGCTCTAGCCCCTTCCAGAGCTGAGATATCGAAACTCAAAAATTCGGCCCGAAAAAAAAACGACAGTGGTACCCCTTACGTTTTTTTTTTGTTGGGCGAAAAATTAAGTTTCTCCAATCTTCCCAAAACTCTGGATTCTGATAGAGGGCCATGAGACTTAGACCTGAGTGCAAAAATGGAGGCTCTAGCCCCTTCCAGAGCTGAGATATCGAAACTCAAAAATTCGGCCCGAAAAAAAAACAACGACAGTGGTACCCCTTACGTTTTTTTTTTTTCGGGCGAAAAATAAAGTTTCTCCAATCTTCTCAAAACTCTGGATTCTGATAGAGGGCCATGAGACTTAGACCTGAGTGCAAAAATGGAGGCTCTAGCCCCTTCCAGAGCTGAGATATCGAAACTCAAAAATTCGGCCCGAAAAAAAAACGACAGTGGTACCCCTTACGTTTTTTTTTTTTGGGCGAAAAATTAAGTTTCTCCAATCTTCCCAAAACTCTGGATTCTGATAGAGGGCCATGAGACTTAGACCTGAGTGCAAAAATGGAGGCTCTAGCCCCTTCCAGAGCTGAGATATCGAAACTCAAAAATTCGGCCCGAAAAAAAAACAACGACAGTGGTACCCCTTACGTTTTTTTTTTTTCGGGCGAAAAATTAAGTTTCTCCAATCTTCCCAAAACTCTGGATTCTGATAGAGGGCCATGAGACTTAGACCTGACTGCAAAAATGGAGGCTCTAGCCCCTTCCAGAGCTGAGATATCGAAACTCAAAAATTTGGCCCGAAAAAAAAAACGACAGTGGTACCCCTTACGTTTTTTTTTTTGGGCGAAAAATTAAGTTTCTCCAATCTTCCCAAAACTCTGGATTCTGATAGAGGGCCATGAGACTTAGACCTGAGTGCAAAAATGGAGGCTCTAGCCCCTTCCAGAGCTGAAATATCGAAACTCAAAAATTCGGCCCGAAAAAAAAAACGACAGTGGTACCCCTTACGTTTTTTTTTTTCGGGCGAAAAATAAAGTTTCTCCAATCTTCTCAAAACTCTGGATTCTGATAGAGGGCCATGAGACTTAGACCTGAGTGCAAAAATGGAGGCTCTAGCCCCTTCCAGAGCTGAGATATCGAAACTCAAAAATTCGGCCCGAAAAAAAAACGACAGTGGTACCCCTTACATTTTTTTTTTTGGGCGAAAAATTAAGTTTCTTCAATCTTCCCAAAACTCTGGATTCTGATAGAGGGCCATGAGACTTAGACCTGAGTGCAAAAATGGAGGCTCTAGCCCCTTCCAGAGCTGAGATATCGAAACTCAAAAATTCGGCCCGAAAAAAAAACGACAGTGGTACCCCTTACGTTTTTTTTTTGGGGGGCGAAAAATTAAGTTTCTCCAATCTTCCCAAAACTCTGGATTCTGATAGAGGGCCATGAGACTTAGACCTGAGTGCAAAAATGGAGGCTCTAGCCCCTTCCAGAGCTGAGATATCGAAACTCAAAAATTCGGCCCGAAAAAAAAAAACGACAGTGGTACCCCTTACGTTTTTTTTTTTTCGGGCGAAAAATAAAGTTTCTCCAATCTTCTCAAAACTCTGGATTCTGATAGAGGGCCATGAGACTTAGACCTGAGTGCAAAAATGGAGGCTCTAGCCCCTTCCAGAGCTGAGATATCGAAACTCAAAAATTCGGCCCGAAAAAAAAACGACAGTGGTACCCCTTACGTTTTTTTTTTGGGCGAAAAATTAAGTTTCTCCAATCTTCCCAAAACTCTGGATTCTGATAGAGGGCCATGAGACTTAGACCTGAGTGCAAAAATGGAGGCTCTAGCCCCTTCCAGAGCTGAGATTTCGAAACTCAAAAATTCGGCCCGAAAAAAAAACGACAGTGGTACCCCTTACGTTTTTTTTTTTCGGGCGAAAAATAAAGTTTCTCCAATCTTCTCAAAACTCTGGATTCTGATAGAGGGCCATGAGACTTAGACCTGAGTGCAAAAATGGAGGCTCTAGCCCCTTCCAGAGCTGAGATATCGAAACTCAAAAATTCGGCCCGAAAAAAAAACGACAGTGGTACCCCTTACGTTTTTTTTTTGGGGCGAAAAATAAAGTTTCTCCAATCTTCTCAAAACTCTGGATTCTGATAGAGGGCCATGAGACTTAGACCTGAGTGCAAAAATGGAGGCTCTAGCCCCTTCCAGAGCTGAGATATCGAAACTCAAAAATTCGGCCCGAAAAAAAAACGACAGTGGTACCCCTTACGTTTTTTTTTGGGGCGAAAAATTAAGTTTCTCCAATCTTCCCAAAACTCTGGATTCTGATAGAGGGCCATGCGACTTAGACCTGAGTGCAAAAATGGAGGCTCTAGCCCCTTCCAGAGCTGAGATATCGAAACTCAAAAATTCGGCCCGAAAAAAAAAACGACAGTGGTACCCCTTACGTTTTTTTTTCCGGGCGAAAAATAAAGTTTCTCCAATCTTCTCAAAACTCTGGATTCTGATAGAGGGCCATGAGACTTAGACCTGAGTGCAAAAATGGAGGCTCTAGCCCCTTCCAGAGCTGAGATATCGAAACTCAAAAATTCGGCCCGAAAAAAAAACGACAGTGGTACCCCTTACGTTTTTTTTTTTGGGCGAAAAATTAAGTTTCTCCAATCTTCCCAAAACTCTGGATTCTGATAGAGGGCCATGAGACTTAGACCTGAGTGCAAAAATGGAGGCTCTAGCCCCTTCCAGAGCTGAGATATCGAAACTCAAAAATTCGGCCCGAAAAAAAAAACAACGACAGTGGTACCCCTTACGTTTTGTTTTTTTTCGGGCGAAAAATTAAGTTTCTCCAATCTTCCCAAAACTCTGGATTCTGATAGATGGCCATGAGACTTAGACCTGACTGCAAAAATGGAGGCTCTAGCCCCTTCCAGAGCTGAGATATCGAAACTCAAAAATTTGGCCCGAAAAAAAAAACGACAGTGGTACCCCTTACGTTTTTTTTTTTTGGGCGAAAAATTAAGTTTCTCCAATCTTCCCAAAACTCTGGATTCTGATAGAGGGCCATGAGACTTAGACCTGAGTGCAAAAATGGAGGCTCTAGCCCCTTCCAGAGCTGAGATATCGAAACTCAAAAATTCGGCCCGAAAAAAAAACGACAGTGGTACCCCTTACGTTTTTTTTTTTTTGGGCGAAAAATTAAGTTTCTTCAATCTTCCCAAAACTCTGGATTCTGATAGAGGGCCATGAGACGTAGACCTGAGTGCAAAAATGGAGGCTCTAGCCCCTTCCAGAGCTGAGATATCGAAACTCAAAAATTCGGCCCGAAAAAAAAACGACAGTCGTACCCCTTACGTTTTTTTTTTCGGGCGAAAAATAAAGTTTCTCCAATCTTCTCAAAACTCTGGATTCTGATAGATGGCCATGAGACTTAGACCTGACTGCAAAAATGGAGGCTCTAGCCCCTTCCAGAGCTGAGATATCGAAACTCAAAAATTTGGCCCGAAAAAAAAAACGACAGTGGTACCCCTTACGTTTTTTTTTTTGGGCGAAAAATTAAGTTTCTCCAATCTTCCCAAAACTCTGGATTCTGATAGAGGGCCATGAGACTTAGACCTGAGTGCAAAAATGGAGGCTCTAGCCCCTTCCAGAGCTGAAATATCGAAACTCAAAAATTCGGCCCGAAAAAAAAAACGACAGTGGTACCCCTTACGTTTTTTTTTTCGGGCGAAAAATAAAGTTTCTCCAATCTTCTCAAAACTCTGGATTCTGATAGAGGGCCATGAGACTTAGACCTGAGTGCAAAAATGGAGGCTCTAGCCCCTTCCAGAGCTGAGATATCGAAACTCAAAAATTCGGCCCGAAAAAAAAACGACAGTGGTACCCCTTACATTTTTTTTTTTGGGCGAAAAATTAAGTTTCTTCAATCTTCCCAAAACTCTGGATTCTGATAGAGGGCCATGAGACTTAGACCTGAGTGCAAAAATGGAGGCTCTAGCCCCTTCCAGAGCTGAGATATCGAAACTCAAAAATTCGGCCCGAAAAAAAAACGACAGTGGTACCCCTTACGTTTTTTTTTTGGGGGCGAAAAATTAAGTTTCTCCAATCTTCCCAAAACTCTGGATTCTGATAGAGGGCCATGAGACTTAGACCTGAGTGCAAAAATGGAGGCTCTAGCCCCTTCCAGAGCTGAGATATCGAAACTCAAAAATTCGGCCCGTAAAAAAAAAAAACGACAGTGGTACCCCTTACGTTTTTTTTTTCGGGCGAAAAATAAAGTTTCTCCAATCTTCTCAAAACTCTGGATTCTGATAGATGGCCATGAGACTTAGACCTGACTGCAAAAAATGGAGGCTCTAGCCCCTTCCAGAGCTGAGATATCGAAACTCAAAAATTTGGCCCGAAAAAAAAAAACGACAGTGGTACCCCTTACGTTTTTTTTTTTCGGGCGAAAAATTAAGTTTCTCCAATCTTCCCAAAACTCTGGATTCTGATAGAGGGCCATGAGACTTAGACCTGAGTGCAAAAATGGAGGCTCTAGCCCCTTCCAGAGCTGAGATATCGAAACTCAAAAATTCGGCCCGAAAAAAAAAACGACAGTGGTACCCCTTACGTTTTTTTTTTGGGGGGCGAAAAATTAAGTTTCTCCAATCTTCCCAAAACTCTGGATTCTGATAGAGGGCCATGAGACTTAGACCTGAGTGCAAAAATGGAGGCTCTAGCCCCTTCCAGAGCTGAGATATCGAAACTCAAAAATTCGGCCCGAAAAAAAAAAACGACAGTGGTACCCCTTACGTTTTTTTTTTTTCGGGCGAAAAATAAAGTTTCTCCAATCTTCTCAAAACTCTGGATTCTGATAGAGGGCCATGAGACTTAGACCTGAGTGCAAAAATGGAGGCTCTAGCCCCTTCCAGAGCTGAGATATCGAAACTCAAAAATTCGGCCCGAAAAAAAAACGACAGTGGTACCCCTTACGTTTTTTTTTTGGGCGAAAAATTAAGTTTCTCCAATCTTCCCAAAACTCTGGATTCTGATAGAGGGCCATGAGACTTAGACCTGAGTGCAAAAATGGAGGCTCTAGCCCCTTCCAGAGCTGAGATTTCGAAACTCAAAAATTCGGCCCGAAAAAAAAACGACAGTGGTACCCCTTACGTTTTTTTTTTTCGGGCGAAAAATAAAGTTTCTCCAATCTTCTCAAAACTCTGGATTCTGATAGAGGGCCATGAGACTTAGACCTGAGTGCAAAAATGGAGGCTCTAGCCCCTTCCAGAGCTGAGATATCGAAACTCAAAAATTCGGCCCGAAAAAAAAACGACAGTGGTACCCCTTACGTTTTTTTTTTGGGGCGAAAAATAAAGTTTCTCCAATCTTCTCAAAACTCTGGATTCTGATAGAGGGCCATGAGACTTAGACCTGAGTGCAAAAATGGAGGCTCTAGCCCCTTCCAGAGCTGAGATATCGAAACTCAAAAATTCGGCCCGAAAAAAAAACGACAGTGGTACCCCTTACGTTTTTTTTTGGGGCGAAAAATTAAGTTTCTCCAATCTTCCCAAAACTCTGGATTCTGATAGAGGGCCATGCGACTTAGACCTGAGTGCAAAAATGGAGGCTCTAGCCCCTTCCAGAGCTGAGATATCGAAACTCAAAAATTCGGCCCGAAAAAAAAAACGACAGTGGTACCCCTTACGTTTTTTTTTCCGGGCGAAAAATAAAGTTTCTCCAATCTTCTCAAAACTCTGGATTCTGATAGAGGGCCATGAGACTTAGACCTGAGTGCAAAAATGGAGGCTCTAGCCCCTTCCAGAGCTGAGATATCGAAACTCAAAAATTCGGCCCGAAAAAAAAACGACAGTGGTACCCCTTACGTTTTTTTTTTTTTGGGCGAAAAATTAAGTTTCTTCAATCTTCCCAAAACTCTGGATTCTGATAGAGGGCCATGAGACGTAGACCTGAGTGCAAAAATGGAGGCTCTAGCCCCTTCCAGAGCTGAGATATCGAAACTCAAAAATTCGGCCCGAAAAAAAAACGACAGTCGTACCCCTTACGTTTTTTTTTTCGGGCGAAAAATAAAGTTTCTCCAATCTTCTCAAAACTCTGGATTCTGATAGAGGGCCATGAGACTTAGACCTGAGTGCAAAAATGGAGGCTCTAGCCCCTTCCAGAGCTGAGATATCGAAACTCAAAAATTCGGCCCGAAAAAAAAACGACAGTGGTACCCCTTACGTTTTTTTTTTGGGCGAAAAATTAAGTTTCTCCAATCTTCCCAAAACTCTGGATTCTGATAGAGGGCCATGAGACTTAGACCTGAGTGCAAAAATGGAGGCTCTAGCCCCTTCCAGAGCTGAGATATCGAAACTCAAAAATTCGGCCCGAAAAAAACAACAACGACAGTGGTACCCCTTACGTTTTGTTTTTTTTCGGGCGAAAAATTAAGTTTCTCCAATCTTCCCAAAACTCTGGATTCTGATAGATGGCCATGAGACTTAGACCTGACTGCAAAAATGGAGGCTCTAGCCCCTTCCAGAGCTGAGATATCGAAACTCAAAAATTTGGCCCGAAAAAAAAAACGACAGTGGTACCCCTTACGTTTTTTTTTTTGGGCGAAAAATTAAGTTTCTCCAATCTTCCCAAAACTCTGGATTCTGATAGAGGGCCATGAGACTTAGACCTGAGTGCAAAAATGGAGGCTCTAGCCCCTTCCAGAGCTGAGATATCGAAACTCAAAAATTCGGCCCGAAAAAAAAACGACAGTGGTACCCCTTACGTTTTTTTTTTTTGGGCGAAAAATTAAGTTTCTTCAATCTTCCCAAAACTCTGGATTCTGATAGATGGCCATGAGACTTAGACCTGACTGCAAAAATGGAGGCTCTAGCCCCTTCCAGAGCTGAGATATCGAAACTCAAAAATTTGGCCCGAAAAAAAAAACGACAGTGGTACCCCTTACGTTTTTTTTTTTTGGGCGAAAAATTAAGTTTCTCCAATCTTCCCAAAACTCTGGATTCTGATAGAGGGCCATGAGACTTAGACCTGAGTGCAAAAATGGAGGCTCTAGCCCCTTCCAGAGCTGAAATATCGAAACTCAAAAATTCGGCCCGAAAAAAAAAACGACAGTGGTACCCCTTACGTTTTTTTTTTTCGGGCGAAAAATAAAGTTTCTCCAATCTTCTCAAAACTCTGGATTCTGATAGAGGGCCATGAGACTTAGACCTGAGTGCAAAAATGGAGGCTCTAGCCCCTTCCAGAGCTGAGATATCGAAACTCAAAAATTCGGCCCGAAAAAAAAACGACAGTGGTACCCCTTACATTTTTTTTTTTGGGCGACAAATTAAGTTTCTTCAATCTTCCCAAAACTCTGGATTCTGATAGAGGGCCATGAGACTTAGACCTGAGTGCAAAAATGGAGGCTCTAGCCCCTTCCAGAGCTGAGATATCGAAACTCAAAAATTCGGCCCGAAAAAAAAACGACAGTGGTACCCCTTACGTTTTTTTTTTGGGGGCGAAAAATTAAGTTTCTCCAATCTTCCCAAAACTCTGGATTCTGATAGAGGGCCATGAGACTTAGACCTGAGTGCAAAAATGGAGGCTCTAGCCCCTTCCAGAGCTGAGATATCGAAACTCAAAAATTCGGCCCGTAAAAAAAAAAAACGACAGTGGTACCCCTTACGTTTTTTTTTTCGGGCGAAAAATAAAGTTTCTCCAATCTTCTCAAAACTCTGGATTCTGATAGATGGCCATGAGACTTAGACCTGACTGCAAAAAATGGAGGCTCTAGCCCCTTCCAGAGCTGAGATATCGAAACTCAAAAATTTGGCCCGAAAAAAAAAAACGACAGTGGTACCCCTTACGTTTTTTTTTTTTCGGGCGAAAAATTAAGTTTCTCCAATCTTCCCAAAACTCTGGATTCTGATAGAGGGCCATGAGACTTAGACCTGAGTGCAAAAATGGAGGCTCTAGCCCCTTCCAGAGCTGAGATATCGAAACTCAAAAATTCGGCCCGAAAAAAAAAACGACAGTGGTACCCCTTACGTTTTTTTTTTTCGGGCGAAAAATTAAGTTTCTCCAATCTTCCCAAAACTCTGGATTCTGACAGAGGGCCATGAGACTTAGACCTGAGTGCAAAAATGGAGGCTCTAGCCCCTTCCAGAGCTGAGATATCGAAACTCAAAAATTCGGCCCGTAAAAAAAAAAAACGACAGTGGTACCCCTTACGTTTTTTTTTTTCGGGCGAAAAATAAAGTTTCTCCAATCTTCTCAAAACTCTGGATTCTGATAGATGGCCATGAGACTTAGACCTGACTGCAAAAAATGGAGGCTCTAGCCCCTTCCAGAGCTGAGATATCGAAACTCAAAAATTTGGCCCGAAAAAAAAAAACGACAGTGGTACCCCTTACGTTTTTTTTTTCGGGCGAAAAATTAAGTTTCTCCAATCTTCCCAAAACTCTGGATTCTGATAGAGGGCCATGAGACTTAGACCTGAGTGCAAAAATGGAGGCTCTAGCCCCTTCCAGAGCTGAGTTATCGAAACTCAAAAATTCGGCCCGAAAAAAAAACGACAGTGGTACCCCTTACGTTTTTTTTTTTCGGGCGAAAAATTAAGTTTCTCCAATCTTCCAAAAACTCTGGATTCTGATAGAGGGCCATGAGACTTAGACCTGAGTGCAAAAATGGAGGCTCTAGCCCCTTCCAGAGCTGAGATATCGAAACTCAAAAATTCGGCCAGAAAAAAAAAAAACGACAGTGGTACCCCTTACGTTTTTTTTTTTTTTGGGCGAAAAATTAAGTTTCTTCAATCTTCCCAAAACTCTGGATTCTGATAGAGGGCCATGAGACGTAGACCTGAGTGCAAAAATGGAGGCTCTAGCCCCTTCCAGAGCTGAGATATCGAAACTCAAAAATTCGGCCCGAAAAAAAAAACGACAGTGGTACCCCTTACGTTTTTTTTTGGGGGCGAAAAATAAAGTTTCTCCAATCTTCTCAAAACTCTGGATTCTGATAGAGGGCCATGAGACTTAGACCTGAGTGCAAAAATGGAGGCTCTAGCCCCTTCCAGAGCTGAAATATCGAAACTCAAAAATTCGGCCCGAAAAAAAAAACGACAGTGGTACCCCTTACGTTTTTTTTTTTGGGCGAAAAATTAAGTTTCTCCAATCTTCCCAAAACTCTGGATTCTGATAGAGGGCCATGAGACTTAGACCTGAGTGCAAAAATGGAGGCTCTAGCCCCTTCCAGAGCTGAGATTTCGAAACTCAAAAATTCGGCCCGAAAAAAAAACGACAGTGGTACCCCTTACGTTTTTTTTTTTCGGGCGAAAAATAAAGTTTCTCCAATCTTCTCAAAACTCTGGATTCTGATAGAGGGCCATGAGACTTAGACCTGAGTGCAAAAATGGAGGCTCTAGCCCCTTCCAGAGCTGAGATATCGAAACTCAAAAATTCGGCCCGAAAAAAAAACGACAGTGGTACCCCTTACGTTTTTTTTTTGGGGCGAAAAATAAAGTTTCTCCAATCTTCTCAAAACTCTGGATTCTGATAGAGGGCCATGAGACTTAGACCTGAGTGCAAAAATGGAGGCTCTAGCCCCTTCCAGAGCTGAGATATCGAAACTCAAAAATTCGGCCCGAAAAAAAAACGACAGTGGTACCCCTTACGTTTTTTTTTGGGGCGAAAAATTAAGTTTCTCCAATCTTCCCAAAACTCTGGATTCTGATAGAGGGCCATGCGACTTAGACCTGAGTGCAAAAATGGAGGCTCTAGCCCCTTCCAGAGCTGAGATATCGAAACTCAAAAATTCGGCCCGAAAAAAAAAAACGACAGTGGTACCCCTTACGTTTTTTTTTTTTCGGGCGAAAAATAAAGTTTCTCCAATCTTCTCAAAACTCTGGATTCTGATAGAGGGCCATGAGACTTAGACCTGAGTGCAAAAATGGAGGCTCTAGCCCCTTCCAGAGCTGAGATATCGAAACTCAAAAATTCGGCCCGAAAAAAAAACGACAGTGGTACCCCTTACGTTTTTTTTTTTTGGGCGAAAAATTAAGTTTCTTCAATCTTCCCAAAACTCTGGATTCTGATAGAGGGCCATGAGACGTAGACCTGAGTGCAAAAATGGAGGCTCTAGCCCCTTCCAGAGCTGAGATATCGAAACTCAAAAATTCAGCCCGAAAAAAAAACGACAGTGGTACCCCTTACGTTTTTTTTTTTCGGGCGAAATATAAAGTTTCTCCAATCTTCGCAAAACTCTGGATTCTCATAGAGGGCCATGAGACTTAGACCTGAGTGCAAAAATGGAGGCTCTAGCCCCTTCCAGAGCTGAGATATCGAAACTCAAAAATTCGGCCCGAAAAAAAAAAAACGACAGTGGTACCCCTTACGTTTTTTTTTTTTCGGGCGAAAAATAAAGTTTCTCCAATCTTCTCAAAACTCTGGATTCTGATAGAGGGCCATGAGACTTAGACCTGAGTGCAAAAATGGAGGCTCTAGCCCCTTCCAGAGCTGAGATATCGAAACTCAAAAATTCGGCCCGAAAAAAAAACGACAGTGGTACCCCTTACGTTTTTTTTTTTTGGGCGAAAAATTAAGTTTCTTCAATCTTCCCAAAACTCTGGATTCTGATAGATGGCCATGAGACTTAGACCTGACTGCAAAAATGGAGGCTCTAGCCCCTTCCAGAGCTGAGATATCGAAACTCAAAAATTTGGCCCGAAAAAAAAAACGACAGTGGTACCCCTTACGTTTTTTTTTTTTGGGCGAAAAATTAAGTTTCTCCAATCTTCCCAAAACTCTGGATTCTGATAGAGGGCCATGAGACTTAGACCTGAGTGCAAAAATGGAGGCTCTAGCCCCTTCCAGAGCTGAAATATCGAAACTCAAAAATTCGGCCCGAAAAAAAAAACGACAGTGGTACCCCTTACGTTTTTTTTTTTCGGGCGAAAAATAAAGTTTCTCCAATCTTCTCAAAACTCTGGATTCTGATAGAGGGCCATGAGACTTAGACCTGAGTGCAAAAATGGAGGCTCTAGCCCCTTCCAGAGCTGAGATATCGAAACTCAAAAATTCGGCCCGAAAAAAAAACGACAGTGGTACCCCTTACATTTTTTTTTTTGGGCGACAAATTAAGTTTCTTCAATCTTCCCAAAACTCTGGATTCTGATAGAGGGCCATGAGACTTAGACCTGAGTGCAAAAATGGAGGCTCTAGCCCCTTCCAGAGCTGAGATATCGAAACTCAAAAATTCGGCCCGAAAAAAAAAACGACAGTGGTACCCCTTACGTTTTTTTTTTGGGGGCGAAAAATTAAGTTTCTCCAATCTTCCCAAAACTCTGGATTCTGATAGAGGGCCATGAGACTTAGACCTGAGTGCAAAAATGGAGGCTCTAGCCCCTTCCAGAGCTGAGATATCGAAACTCAAAAATTCGGCCCGTAAAAAAAAAAAACGACAGTGGTACCCCTTACGTTTTTTTTTTCGGGCGAAAAATAAAGTTTCTCCAATCTTCTCAAAACTCTGGATTCTGATAGATGGCCATGAGACTTAGACCTGACTGCAAAAAATGGAGGCTCTAGCCCCTTCCAGAGCTGAGATATCGAAACTCAAAAATTTGGCCCGAAAAAAAAAAACGACAGTGGTACCCCTTACGTTTTTTTTTTTCGGGCGAAAAATTAAGTTTCTCCAATCTTCCCAAAACTCTGGATTCTGATAGAGGGCCATGAGACTTAGACCTGAGTGCAAAAATGGAGGCTCTAGCCCCTTCCAGAGCTGAGATATCGAAACTCAAAAATTCGGCCCGAAAAAAAAAACGACAGTGGTACCCCTTACGTTTTTTTTTTTCGGGCGAAAAATTAAGTTTCTCCAATCTTCCCAAAACTCTGGATTCTGACAGAGGGCCATGAGACTTAGACCTGAGTGCAAAAATGGAGGCTCTAGCCCCTTCCAGAGCTGAGATATCGAAACTCAAAAATTCGGCCCGTAAAAAAAAAAAACGACAGTGGTACCCCTTACGTTTTTTTTTTCGGGCGAAAAATAAAGTTTCTCCAATCTTCTCAAAACTCTGGATTCTGATAGATGGCCATGAGACTTAGACCTGACTGCAAAAAATGGAGGCTCTAGCCCCTTCCAGAGCTGAGATATCGAAACTCAAAAATTTGGCCCGAAAAAAAAAAACGACAGTGGTACCCCTTACGTTTTTTTTTTTCGGGCGAAAAATTAAGTTTCTCCAATCTTCCCAAAACTCTGGATTCTGATAGAGGGCCATGAGACTTAGACCTGAGTGCAAAAATGGAGGCTCTAGCCCCTTCCAGAGCTGAGTTATCGAAACTCAAAAATTCGGCCCGAAAAAAAAACGACAGTGGTACCCCTTACGTTTTTTTTTTTCGGGCGAAAAATTAAGTTTCTCCAATCTTCCAAAAACTCTGGATTCTGATAGAGGGCCATGAGACTTAGACCTGAGTGCAAAAATGGAGGCTCTAGCCCCTTCCAGAGCTGAGATATCGAAACTCAAAAATTCGGCCAGAAAAAAAAAAAACGACAGTGGTACCCCTTACGTTTTTTTTTTTTTTGGGCGAAAAATTAAGTTTCTTCAATCTTCCCAAAACTCTGGATTCTGATAGAGGGCCATGAGACGTAGACCTGAGTGCAAAAATGGAGGATCTAGCCCCTTCCAGAGCTGAGATATCGAAACTCAAAAATTCGGCCCGAAAAAAAAAACGACAGTGGTACCCCTTACGTTTTTTTTTGGGGGCGAAAAATAAAGTTTCTCCAATCTTCTCAAAACTCTGGATTCTGATAGAGGGCCATGAGACTTAGACCTGAGTGCAAAAATGGAGGCTCTAGCCCCTTCCAGAGCTGAAATATCGAAACTCAAAAATTCGGCCCGAAAAAAAAAACGACAGTGGTACCCCTTACGTTTTTTTTTTTCGGGCGAAAAATAAAGTTTCTCCAATCTTCTCAAAACTCTGGATTCTGATAGAGGGCCATGAGACTTAGACCTGAGTGCAAAAATGGAGGCTCTAGCCCCTTCCAGAGCTGAGATATCGAAACTCAAAAATTCGGCCCGAAAAAAAAACGACAGTGGTACCCCTTACATTTTTTTTTTTGGGCGAAAAATTAAGTTTCTTCAATCTTCCCAAAACTCTGGATTCTGATAGAGGGCCATGAGACTTAGACCTGAGTGCAAAAATGGAGGCTCTAGCCCCTTCCAGAGCTGAGATATCGAAACTCAAAAATTCGGCCCGAAAAAAAAACGACAGTGGTACCCCTTACGTTTTTTTTTTGGGGGGCGAAAAATTAAGTTTCTCCAATCTTCCCAAAACTCTGGATTCTGATAGAGGGCCATGAGACTTAGACCTGAGTGCAAAAATGGAGGCTCTAGCCCCTTCCAGAGCTGAGATATCGAAACTCAAAAATTCGGCCCGAAAAAAAAAAAACGACAGTGGTACCCCTTACGTTTTTTTTTTTTCGGGCGAAAAATAAAGTTTCTCCAATCTTCTCAAAACTCTGGATTCTGATAGAGGGCCATGAGACTTAGACCTGAGTGCAAAAATGGAGGCTCTAGCCCCTTCCAGAGCTGAGATATCGAAACTCAAAAATTCGGCCCGAAAAAAAAACGACAGTGGTACCCCTTACGTTTTTTTTTTTGGGCGAAAAATTAAGTTTCTCCAATCTTCCCAAAACTCTGGATTCTGATAGAGGGCCATGAGACTTAGACCTGAGTGCAAAAATGGAGGCTCTAGCCCCTTCCAGAGCTGAGATTTCGAAACTCAAAAATTCGGCCCGAAAAAAAAACGACAGTGGTACCCCTTACGTTTTTTTTTTTTCGGGCGAAAAATAAAGTTTCTCCAATCTTCTCAAAACTCTGGATTCTGATAGAGGGCCATGAGACTTAGACCTGAGTGCAAAAATGGAGGCTCTAGCCCCTTCCAGAGCTGAGATATCGAAACTCAAAAATTCGGCCCGAAAAAAAAACGACAGTTGTACCCCTTACGTTTTTTTTTTGGGGCGAAAAATAAAGTTTCTCCAATCTTCTCAAAACTCTGGATTCTGATAGAGGGCCATGAGACTTAGACCTGAGTGCAAAAATGGAGGCTCTAGCCCCTTCCAGAGCTGAGATATCGAAACTCAAAAATTCGGCCCGAAAAAAAAACGACAGTGGTACCCCTTACGTTTTTTTTTGGGGCGAAAAATTAAGTTTCTCCAATCTTCCCAAAACTCTGGATTCTGATAGAGGGCCATGCGACTTAGACCTGAGTGCAAAAATGGAGGCTCTAGCCCCTTCCAGAGCTGAGATATCGAAACTCAAAAATTCGGCCCGAAAAAAAAAAACGACAGTGGTACCCCTTACGTTTTTTTTTTTTCGGGCGAAAAATAAAGTTTCTCCAATCTTCTCAAAACTCTGGATTCTGATAGAGGGCCATGAGACTTAGACCTGAGTGCAAAAATGGAGGCTCTAGCCCCTTCCAGAGCTGAGATATCGAAACTCAAAAATTCGGCCCGAAAAAAAAACGACAGTGGTACCCCTTACGTTTTTTTTTTTTGGGCGAAAAATTAAGTTTCTTCAATCTTCCCAAAACTCTGGATTCTGATAGAGGGCCATGAGACGTAGACCTGAGTGCAAAAATGGAGGCTCTAGCCCCTTCCAGAGCTGAGATATCGAAACTCAAAAATTCGGCCCGAAAAAAAAACGACAGTGGTACCCCTTACGTTTTTTTTTTTCGGGCGAAATATAAAGTTTCTCCAATCTTCGCAAAACTCTGGATTCTCATAGAGGGCCATGAGACTTAGACCTGAGTGCAAAAATGGAGGCTCTAGCCCCTTCCAGAGCTGAGATATCGAAACTCAAAAATTCGGCCCGAAAAAAAAAAAACGACAGTGGTACCCCTTACGTTTTTTTTTTTTCGGGCGAAAAATAAAGTTTCTCCAATCTTCTCAAAACTCTGGATTCTGATAGAGGGCCATGAGACTTAGACCTGAGTGCAAAAATGGAGGCTCTAGCCCCTTCCAGAGCTGAGTTATCGAAACTCAAAAATTCGGCCCGAAAAAAAAACGACAGTGGTACCCCTTACGTTTTTTTTTTTCGGGCGAAAAATTAAGTTTCTCCAATCTTCCAAAAACTCTGGATTCTGATAGAGGGCCATGAGACTTAGACCTGAGTGCAAAAATGGAGGCTCTAGCCCCTTCCAGAGCTGAGATATCGAAACTCAAAAATTCGGCCAGAAAAAAAAAAAACGACAGTGGTACCCCTTACGTTTTTTTTTTTTTTGGGCGAAAAATTAAGTTTCTTCAATCTTCCCAAAACTCTGGATTCTGATAGAGGGCCATGAGACGTAGACCTGAGTGCAAAAATGGAGGCTCTAGCCCCTTCCAGAGCTGAGATATCGAAACTCAAAAATTCGGCCCGAAAAAAAAAACGACAGTGGTACCCCTTACGTTTTTTTTTTTCGGGCGAAAAATAAAGTTTCTCAAATCTTCTCAAAACTCTGGATTCTGATAGAGGGCCATGAGACTTAGACCTGAGTGCAAAAATGGAGGCTCTAGCCCCTTCCAGAGCTGAGATATCGAAACTCAAAAATTCGGCCCGAAAAAAAAACGACAATGGTACCCCTTACGTTTTTTTTTTTTCGGGCGAAAAATTAAGTTTCTCCAATCTTCCCAAAACTCTGGATTCTGATAGAGGGCCATGAGACTTAGACCTGAGTGCAAAAATGGAGGCTCTAGCCCCTTCCAGAGCTGAGATATCGAAACTCAAAAATTCGGCCCGAAAAAAAAAAACGACAGTGGTACCCCTTACGTTTTTTTTTTTTTTTCGGGCGAAAAATTAAGTTTCTCCAATCTTCCCAAAACTCTGGATTCTGATAGATGGCCATGAGACTTAGACCTGACTGCAAAAATGGAGGCTCTAGCCCCTTCCAGAGCTGAGATATCGAAACTCAAAAATTTGGCCCGAAAAAAAAGCGACAGTGGTACCCCTTACGTTTTTTTTTTGGGGGCGAAAAATTAAGTTTCTCCAATCTTCCCAAAACTCTGGATTCTGATAGAGGGCAATGAGACTTAGACCTGAGTGCAAAAATGGAGGCTCTTGCCCCTTCCAGAGCTGAAATATCGAAACTCAAAAATTCGGCCCGAAAAAAAAAAACGACAGTGGTACCCCTTACGTTTTTTTTTTCGGGCGAAAAATAAAGTTTCTCCAATCTTCTCAAAACTCTGGATTCTGATAGAGGGCCATGAGACTTAGACCTGAGTGCAAAAATGGAGGCTCTAGCCCCTTCCAGAGCTGAGTTATCGAAACTCAAAAATTCGGCCCGAAAAAAAAACGACAGTGGTACCCCTTACGTTTTTTTTTTTCGGGCGAAAAATTAAGTTTATCCAATCTTCCAAAAACTCTGGATTCTGATAGAGGGCCATGACACTTAGACCTGAGTGCAAAAATGGAGGCTCTAGCCCCTTCCAGAGCTGAGATATCGAAACTCAAAAATTCGGCCAGAAAAAAAAAAAACGACAGTGGTACCCCTTACGTTTTTTTTTTTTGGGCGAAAAATTAAGTTTCTTCAATCTTCCCAAAACTCTGGATTCTGATAGAGGGCCATGAGACGTAGACCTGAGTGCAAAAATGGAGGCTCTAGCCCCTTCCAGAGCTGAGATATCGAAACTCAAAAATTCGGCCCGAAAAAAAAACGACAGTGGTACCCCTTACGTTTTTTTTTTTGCGGCGAAAAATTAAGTTTCTTCAATCTTCCCAAAACTCTGGATTCTGATAGAGGGCCATGAGACGTAGACCTGAGTGCAAAAATGGAGGCTCTAGCCCCTTCCAGAGCTGAGATATCGAAACTCAAAAATTCGGCCCGAAAAAAAAACGACAGTGGTACCCCTTACGTTTTTTTTTTTCGGGCGAAATATAAAGTTTCTCCAATCTTCGCAAAACTCTGGATTCTCATAGAGGGCCATGAGACTTAGACCTGAGTGCAAAAATGGAGGCTCTAGCCCCTTCCAGAGCTGAGATATCGAAACTCAAAAATTCGGCCCGAAAAAAAAAAACGACAGTGGTACCCCTTACGTTTTTTTTTTTTCGGGCGAAAAATAAAGTTTCTCCAATCTTCTCAAAACTCTGGATTCTGATAGAGGGCCATGAGACTTAGACCTGAGTGCAAAAATGGAGGCTCTAGCCCCTTCCAGAGCTGAGTTATCGAAACTCAAAAATTCGGCCCGAAAAAAAAACGACAGTGGTACCCCTTACGTTTTTTTTTTTTCGGGCGAAAAATTAAGTTTCTCCAATCTTCCAAAAACTCTGGATTCTGATAGAGGGCCATGAGACTTAGACCTGAGTGCAAAAATGGAGGCTCTAGCCCCTTCCAGAGCTGAGATATCGAAACTCAAAAATTCGGCCAGAAAAAAAAAAACGACAGTGGTACCCCTTACGTTTTTTTTTTTTTGGGCGAAAAATTAAGTTTCTTCAATCTTCCCAAAACTCTGGATTCTGATAGAGGGCCATGAGACGTAGACCTGAGTGCAAAAATGGAGGCTCTAGCCCCTTCCAGAGCTGAGATATCGAAACTCAAAAATTCGGCCCGAAAAAAAAAACGACAGTGGTACCCCTTACGTTTTTTTTTTTCGGGCGAAAAATAAAGTTTCTCAAATCTTCTCAAAACTCTGGATTCTGATAGAGGGCCATGAGACTTAGACCTGAGTGCAAAAATGGAGGCTCTAGCCCCTTCCAGAGCTGAGATATCGAAACTCAAAAATTCGGCCCGAAAAAAAAACGACAATGGTACCCCTTACGTTTTTTTTTTTTTCGGGCGAAAAATTAAGTTTCTCCAATCTTCCCAAAACTCTGGATTCTGATAGAGGGCCATGAGACTTAGACCTGAGTGCAAAAATGGAGGCTCTAGCCCCTTCCAGAGCTGAGATATCGAAACTCAAAAATTCGGCCCGAAAAAAAAAAACGACAGTGGTACCCCTTACGTTTTTTTTTTTTTCGGGCGAAAAATTAAGTTTCTCCAATCTTCCCAAAACTCTGGATTCTGATAGATGGCCATGAGACTTAGACCTGACTGCAAAAATGGAGGCTCTAGCCCCTTCCAGAGCTGAGATATCGAAACTCAAAAATTTGGCCCGAAAAAAAAGCGACAGTGGTACCCCTTACGTTTTTTTTTTGGGGGCGAAAAATTAAGTTTCTCCAATCTTCCCAAAACTCTGGATTCTGATAGAGGGCAATGAGACTTAGACCTGAGTGCAAAAATGGAGGCTCTTGCCCCTTCCAGAGCTGAAATATCGAAACTCAAAAATTCGGCCCGAAAAAAAAAAACGACAGTGGTACCCCTTACGTTTTTTTTTTCGGGCGAAAAATAAAGTTTCTCCAATCTTCTCAAAACTCTGGATTCTGATAGAGGGCCATGAGACTTAGACCTGAGTGCAAAAATGGAGGCTCTAGCCCCTTCCAGAGCTGAGTTATCGAAACTCAAAAATTCGGCCCGAAAAAAAAACGACAGTGGTACCCCTTACGTTTTTTTTTTTCGGGCGAAAAATTAAGTTTATCCAATCTTCCAAAAACTCTGGATTCTGATAGAGGGCCATGAGACTTAGACCTGAGTGCAAAAATGGAGGCTCTAGCCCCTTCCAGAGCTGAGATACCGAAACTCAAAAATTCGGCCAGAAAAAAAAAAAACGACAGTGGTACCCCTTACGTTTTTTTTTTTTGGGCGAAAAATTAAGTTTCTTCAATCTTCCCAAAACTCTGGATTCTGATAGAGGGCCATGAGACGTAGACCTGAGTGCAAAAATGGAGGCTCTAGCCCCTTCCAGAGCTGAGATATCGAAACTCAAAAATTCGGCCCGAAAAAAAAACGACAGTGGTACCCCTTACGTTTTTTTTTTGGGGCGAAAAATAAAGTTTCTCCAATCTTCTCAAAACTCTGGATTCTGATAGAGGGCCATGAGACTTAGACCTGAGTGCAAAAATGGAGGCTCTAGCCCCTTCCAGAGCTGAGATATCGAAACTCAAAAATTCGGCCCGAAAAAAAAACGACAGTGGTACCCCTTACGTTTTTTTTTTTGGGCGAAAAAGTAAGTTTCTTCAATCTTCCCAAAACTCTGGATTCTGATAGAGGGCCATGAGACGTAGACCTGAGTGCAAAAATGGAGGCTCTAGCCCCTTCCAGACCTGAGATATCGAAACTCAAAAATTCGGCCCGAAAAAAAAACGACAGTGGTACCCCTTACGTTTTTTTTTTCGGGCGAAATATAAAGTTTCTCCAATCTTCTCAAAACTCTGGATTCTGATAGAGGGCCATGAGACTTAGACCTGAGTGCAAAAATGGAGGCTCTAGCCCCTTCCAGAGCTGAGATATCGAAACTCAAAAATTCGGCCCGAAAAAAAAACGACAGTGGTACCCCTTACGTTTTTTTTTTTTCGGGCGAAAAATAAAGTTTCTCCAATCTTCTCAAAACTCTGGATTCTGATAGAGGGCCATGAGACTTAGACCTGAGTGCAAAAATGGAGGCTCTAGCCCCTTCCAGAGCTGAGATATTGAAACTCAAAAATTCGGCCCGTAAAAAAAAAAAACGACAGTGGTACCCCTTACGTTTTTTTTTTTTCGGGCGAAAAATAAAGTTTCTCCAATCTTCTCAAAACTCTGGATTCTGATAGATTGCCATGAGACTTAGACCTGACTGCAAAAATGGAGGCTCTAGCCCCTTCCAGAGCTGAGATATCGAAAATCAAAAATTTGGCCCGAAAAAAAAAACGACAGTGGTACCCCTTACGTTTTTTTTTTTGGGGCGAAAAATTAAGTTTCTCCAATCTTCCCAAAACTCTGGATTCTGATAGAGGGCCATGAGACTTAGACCTGAGTGCAAAAATGGAGGCTCTAGCCCCTTCCAGAGCTGAGATATCGAAACTCAAAAATTCGGCCCAAAAAAAAAACGACAGTGGTACCCCTTACGTTTTTTTTTTTCGGGCGAAAAATAAAGTTTCTCCAATCTTCTCAAAACTCTGGATTCTGATAGAGGGCCATGAGACTTAGACCTGAGTGCAAAAATGGAGGCTCTAGCCCCTTCCAGAGCTGAGATATCGAAACTCAAAAATTCGGCCCGAAAAAAAAAACGACAGTGGTACCCCTTACGTTTTTTTTTGGGGGCGAAAAATAAAGTTTCTCCAATCTTCTCAAAACTCTGGATTCTGATAGAGGGCCATGAGACTTAGACCTGAGTGCAAAAATGGAGGCTCTAGCCCCTTCCAGAGCTGAGATATCGAAACTCAAAAATTCGGCCCGAAAAAAAAACGACAGTGGTACCCCTTACGTTTTTTTTTGGGGGGCGAAAAATTAAGTTTCTCCAATCTTCCCAAAACTCTGGATTCTGATAGAGGGCCATGAGACTTAGACCTGAGTGCAAAAATGGAGGCTCTAGCCCCTTCCAGAGCTGAGATATCGAAACTCAAAAATTCGGCCCGAAAAAAAAAACGACAGTGGTACCCCTTACGTTTTTTTTTTTTCGGGCGAAAAATAAAGTTTCTCCAATCTTCTCAAAACTCTGGATTATGATAGAGGGCCATGAGACTTAGACCTGAGTGCAAAAATGGAGGCTCTAGCCCCTTCCAGAGCTGAGATATCGAAACTCAAAAATTCGGCCCGAAAAAAAAACGACAGTGGTACCCCTTACGTTTTTTTTTGGGGGGCGAAAAATTAAGTTTCTCCAATCTTCCCAAAACTCTGGATTCTGATAGAGGGCCATGAGACTTAGACCTGAGTGCAAAAATGGAGGCTCTAGCCCCTTCCAGAGCTGAGATATCGAAACTCAAAAATTCGGCCCGAAAAAAAAAACGACAGTGGTACCCCATACGTTTTTTTTTTTTTCGGGCGAAAAATAAAGTTTCTCCAATCTTCTCAAAACTCTGGATTATGATAGAGGGCCATGAGACTTAGACCTGAGTGCAAAAATGGAGGCTCTAGCCCCTTCCAGAGCTGAGATATCGAAACTCAAAAATTCGGCCCGAAAAAAAAAACGACAGTGGTACCCCTTACGTTTTTTTTTTGGGGCGAAAAATAAAGTTTCTCCAATCTTCTCAAAACTCTGGATTCTGATAGAGGGCCATGAGACTTAGACCTGAGTGCAAAAATGGAGGCTCTAGCCCCTTCCAGAGCTGAGATATCGAAACTCAAAAATTCGGCCCGAAAAAAAAACGACAGTGGTACCCCTTACGTTTTTTTTTTGGGCGAAAAATTAAGTTTCTCCAATCTTCCCAAAACTCTGGATTCTGATAGAGGGCCATGAGACTTAGACCTGAGTGCAAAATGAAGGCTCTAGCCCCTTCCAGAGCTGAGATATCGAAACTCAAAAATTCGGCCCGAAAAAAAAACGACAGTGGTACCCCTTACGTTTTTTTTTTTTTGGGCGAAAAATTAAGTTTCTTCAATCTTCCCAAAACTTTGGATTCTCATAGAGGGCCATGAGACTTAGACCTGAGTGCAAAAATGGAGGCTCTAGCCCCTTCCAGAGCTGAGATATCGAAACTCAAAAATTCGGCCCGAAAAAAAAAACGACAGTGGTACCCCTTACGTTTTTTTTTTTCGGGCGAAAAATAAAGTTTCTCCAATCTTCTCAAAACTCTGGATTCTGATAGAGGGCCATGAGACTTAGACCTGAGTGCAAAAATGGAGGCTCTAGCCCCTTCCAGAGCTGAGTTATCGAAACTCAAAAATTCGGCCCGAAAAAAAAACGACAGTGGTACCCCTTACGTTTTTTTTTTTCGGGCGAAAAATTAAGTTTCTCCAATCTTCCAAAAACTCTGGATTCTGATAGAGGGCCATGAGACTTAGACCTGAGTGCAAAAATGGAGGCTCTAGCCCCTTCCAGAGCTGAGATATCGAAACTCAAAAATTCGGCCAGAAAAAAAAAAAACGACAGTGGTACCCCTTACGTTTTTTTTTTTTTGGGCGAAAAATTAAGTTTCTTCAATCTTCCCAAAACTCTGGATTCTGATAGAGGGCCATGAGACTTAGACCTGAGTGCAAAAATGGAGGCTCTAGCCCCTTCCAGAGCTGAGATATCGAAACTCAAAAATTCGGCCCGAAAAAAAAAACGACAGTGGTACCCCTTACGTTTTTTTTTTCGGGCGAAAAATAAAGTTTCTCAAATCTTCTCAAAACTCTGGATTCGGATAGAGGGCCATGAGACTTAGACCTGAGTGCAAAAATGGAGGCTCTAGCCCCTTCCAGAGCTGAGATATCGAAACTCAAAAATTCGGCCCGAAAAAAAAACGACAATGGTACCCCTTACGTTTTTTTTTTTGGGCGAAAAATTAAGTTTCTCCAATCTTCCCAAAACTCTGGATTCTGATAGAGGGCCATGAGACTTAGACCTGAGTGCAAAAATGGAGGCTCTAGCCCCTTCCAGAGCTGAGATATCGAAACTCAAAAATTCGGCCCGAAAAAAAAAAAACGACAGTGGTACCCCTTACGTTTTGTTTTTTTTTCGGGCGAAAAATTAAGTTTCTCCAATCTTCCCAAAACTCTGGATTCTGATAGATGGCCATGAGACTTAGACCTGACTGCAAAAATGGAGGCTCTAGCCCCTTCCAGAGCTGAGATATCGAAACTCAAAAATTTGGCCCGAAAAAAAAGCGACAGTGGTACCCCTTACGTTTTTTTTTTGGGGGCGAAAAATTAAGTTTCTCCAATCTTCCCAAAACTCTGGATTCTGATAGAGGGCAATGAGACTTAGACCTGAGTGCAAAAATGGAGGCTCTTGCCCCTTCCAGAGCTGAAATATCGAAACTCAAAAATTCGGCCCGAAAAAAAAAAACGACAGTGGTACCCCTTACGTTTTTTTTTTCGGGCGAAAAATAAAGTTTCTCCAATCTTCTCAAAACTCTGGATTCTGATAGAGGGCCATGAGACTTAGACCTGACTGCAAAAATGGAGGCTCTAGCCCCTTCCAGAGCTGAGATATCGAAACTCAAAAATTCGGCCCGAAAAAAAAAACGACAGTGGTACCCCTTACGTTTTTTTTTGGGGGCGAAAAATTAAGTTTCTCCAATCTTCCCAAAACTCTGGATTCTGATAGAGGGCCATGAGACTTAGACCTGAGTGCAAAAATGGAGGCTCTAGCCCCTTCCAGAGCTGAAATATCGAAACTCAAAAATTCGGCCCGAAAAAAAAAACGACAGTGGTACCCCTTACGTTTTTTTCGGGCGAAAAATAAAGTTTCTCCAATCTTCTCAAAACTCTGGATTCTGATAGAGGGCCATGAGACTTAGACCTGAGTGCAAAAATGGAGGCTCTAGCCCCTTCCAGAGCTGAGATATCGAAACTCAAAAATTCGGCCCGAAAAAAAAAACGACAGTGGTACCCCTTACATTTTTTTTTTGGGCGAAAAATTAAGTTTCTTCAATCTTCCCAAAACTCTGGATTCTGATAGAGGGCCATGAGACTTAGACCTGAGTGCAAAAATGGAGGCTCTAGCCCCTTCCAGAGCTGAGATATCGAAACTCAAAAATTCGGCCCGAAAAAAAAACGACAGTGGTACCCCTTACGTTTTTTTTTTGGGGGGGCGAAAAATAAAGTTTCTCCAATCTTCCCAAAACTCTGGATTCTGATAGAGGGCCATGAGACTTAGACCTGAGTGCAAAAATGGAGGCTCTAGCCCCTTCCAGAGCTGAGATATCGAAACTCAAAAATTCGGCCCGAAAAAAAAAAACGACAGTGGTACCCCTTACGTTTTTTTTTTTGGGGCGAAAAATTAAGTTTCTCCAATCTTCCCAAAACTCTGGATTCTGATAGAGGGCCATGAGACTTAGACCTGAGTGCAAAAATGGAGGCTCTAGCCCCTTCCAGAGCTGAGATATCGAAACTCAAAAATTCGGCCCGAAAAAAAAAAACGACAGTGGTACCCCTTACGTTTTTTTTTCCGGGCGAAAAATAAAGTTTCTCCAATCTTCTCAAAACTCTGGATTCTGATAGAGGGCCATGAGACTTAGACCTGAGTGCAAAAATGGAGGCTCTAGCCCCTTCCAGAGCTGAGATATCGAAACTCAAAAATTCGGCCCGAAAAAAAAACGACAGTGGTACCCCTTACGTTTTTTTTTTGGGCGAAAAATTAAGTTTCTCCAATCTTCCCAAAACTCTGGATTCTGATAGAGGGCCATGAGACTTAGACCTGAGTGCAAAATGAAGGCTCTAGCCCCTTCCAGAGCTGAGATATCGAAACTCAAAAATTCGGCCCGAAAAAAAAACGACAGTGGTACCCCTTACGTTTTTTTTTTTTGGGCGAAAAATTAAGTTTCTTCAATCTTCCCAAAACTCTGGATTCTGATAGAGGGCCATGAGACGTAGACCTGAGTGCAAAAATGGAGGCTCTAGCCCCTTCCAGAGCTGAGATATCGAAACTCAAAAATTCGGCCCGAAAAAAAAAAACGACAGTGGTACCCCTTACGGTTTTTTTTTTTCGGGCGAAAAATTAAGTTTCTCCAATCTTCCCAAAACTCTGGATTCTGATAGAGGGCCATGAGACTTAGACCTGAGTGCAAAAATGGAGGCTCTAGCCCCTTCCAGAGCTGAGATATCGAAACTCAAAACTTCGGCCCGAAAAAAAAAACGACAGTGGTACCCCTTACGTTTTTTTTTTTGGGGCGAAAAATAAAGTTTCTCCAATCTTCTCAAAACTCTGGATTCTGATAGAGGGCCATGAGACTTAGACCTGAGTGCAAAAATGGAGGCTCTAGCCCCTTCCAGAGCTGAGATATCGAAACTCAAAAATTCGGCCCGAAAAAAAAAAACGACAGTGGTACCCCTTACGTTTTTTTTTTTCGGGCGAAAAATAAAGTTTCTCCAATCTTCTCAAAACTCTGGATTCTGATAGAGGGCCATGAGACTTAGACCTGAGTGCAAAAATGGAGGCTCTAGCCCCTTCCAGAGCTGAGATATCGAAACTCAAAAATTCGGCCCGAAAAAAAAAACGACAGTGGTACCCCTTACGTTTTTTTTTTTCGGGCGAAAAATTAAGTTTCTCCAATCTTCCCAAAACTCTGGATTCTGATAGAGGGCCATGAGACTTAGACCTGAGTGCAAAAATGGAGGCTCTAGCCCCTTCCAGAGCTGAGATATCGAAACTCAAAAATTCGGCCCGTAAAAAAAAAAAACGACAGTGGTACCCCTTACGTTTTTTTTTTTCGGGCGAAAAATAAAGTTTCTCCAATCTTCTCAAAACTCTGGATTCTGATAGATGGCCATGAGACTTAGACCTGACTGCAAAAAATGGAGGCTCTAGCCCCTTCCAGAGCTGAGATATCGAAACTCAAAAATTTGGCCCGAAAAAAAAAAACGACAGTGGTACCCCTTACGTTTTGTTTTTTTCGGGCGAAAAATTAAGTTTCTCCAATCTTCCCAAAACTCTGGATTCTGATAGAGGGCCATGAGACTTAGACCTGAGTGCAAAAATGGAGGCTCTAGCCCCTTCCAGAGCTGAGTTATCGAAACTCAAAAATTCGGCCCGAAAAAAAAACGACAGTGGTACCCCTTACGTTTTTTTTTTTCGGGCGAAAAATTAAGTTTCTCCAATCTTCCAAAAACTCTGGATTCTGATAGAGGGCCATGAGACTTAGACCTGAGTGCAAAAATGGAGGCTCTAGCCCCTTCCAGAGCTGAGATATCGAAACTCAAAAATTCGGCCAGAAAAAAAAAAAACGACAGTGGTACCCCTTACGTTTTTTTTTTTTTGGGCGAAAAATTAAGTTTCTTCAATCTTCCCAAAACTCTGGATTCTGATAGAGGGCCATGAGACGTAGACCTGAGTGCAAAAATGGAGGCTCTAGCCCCTTCCAGAGCTGAGATATCGAAACTCAAAAATTCGGCCCGAAAAAAAAAAAACGACAGTGGTACCCCTTACGTTTTTTTTTTTCGGGCGAAAAATAAAGTTTCTCCAATCTTCTCAAAACTCTGGATTCTGATAGAGGGCCATGAGACTTAGACCTGAGTGCAAAAATGGAGGCTCTAGCCCCTTCCAGAGCTGAGATATCGAAACTCAAAAATTCGGCCCGAAAAAAAAACGACAGTGGTACCCCTTACGTTTTTTTTTGGGGGCGAAAAATAAAGTTTCTCCAATCTTCTCAAAACTCTGGATTCTGATAGAGGGCCATGAGACTTCGACCTGAGTGCAAAAATGGAGGCTCTAGCCCCTTCCAGAGCTGAAATATCGAAACTCAAAAATTCGGCCCGAAAAAAAAAACGACAGTGGTACCCCTTACGTTTTTTTTTTTCGGGCGAAAAATAAAGTTTCTCCAATCTTCTCAAAACTCTGGATTCTGATAGAGGGCCATGAGACTTAGACCTGAGTGCAAAAATGGAGGCTCTAGCCCCTTCCAGAGCTGAGTTATCGAAACTCAAAAATTCGGCCCGAAAAAAAAACGACAGTGGTACCCCTTACGTTTTTTTTTTTCGGGCGAAAAATTAAGTTTCTCCAATCTTCCAAAAACTCTGGATTCTGATAGAGGGCCATGAGACTTAGACCTGAGTGCAAAAATGGAGGCTCTAGCCCCTTCCAGAGCTGAGATATCGAAACTCAAAAATTCGCCCAGAAAAAAAAAAAACGACAGTGGTACCCCTTACGTTTTTTTTTTTTTGGGCGAAAAATTAAGTTTCTTCAATCTTCCCAAAACTCTGGATTCTGATAGAGGGCCATGAGACGTAGACCTGAGTGCAAAAATGGAGGCTCTAGCCCCTTCCAGAGCTGAGATATCGAAACTCAAAAATTCGGCCCGAAAAAAAAAAAACGACAGTGGTACCCCTTACGTTTTTTTTTTCGGGCGAAAAATAAAGTTTCTCCAATCTTCTCAAAACTCTGGATTCTGATAGAGGGCCATGAGACTTAGACCTGAGTGCAAAAATGGAGGCTCTAGCCCCTTCCAGAGCTGAGATATCGAAACTCAAAAATTCGGCCCGAAAAAAAAACGACAGTGGTACCCCTTACGTTTTTTTTTGGGGGCGAAAAATAAAGTTTCTCCAATCTTCTCAAAACTCTGGATTCTGATAGAGGGCCATGAGACTTAGACCTGAGTGCAAAAATGGAGGCTCTAGCCCCTTCCAGAGCTGAAATATCGAAACTCAAAAATTCGGCCCGAAAAAAAAAACGACAGTGGTACCCCTTACGTTTTTTTTTTTCGGGCGAAAAATAAAGTTTCTCCAATCTTCTCAAAACTCTGGATTCTGATAGAGGGCCATGAGACTTAGACCTGAGTGCAAAAATGGAGGCTCTAGCTCCTTCCAGAGCTGAGATATCGAAACTCAAAAATTCGGCCCGAAAAAAAAACGACAGTGGTACCCCTTACATTTTTTTTTTTGGGCGAAAAATTAAGTTTCTTCAATCTTCCCAAAACTCTGGATTCTGATAGAGGGCCATGAGACTTAGACCTGAGTGCAAAAATGGAGGCTCTAGCCCCTTCCAGAGCTGAGATATCGAAACTCAAAAATTCGGCCCGAAAAAAAAACGACAGTGGTACCCCTTACGTTTTTTTTTTGGGGGGCGAAAAATTAAGTTTCTCCAATCTTCCCAAAACTCTGGATTCTGATAGAGGGCCATGAGACTTAGACCTGAGTGCAAAAATGGAGGCTCTAGCCCCTTCCAGAGCTGAGATATCGAAACTCAAAAATTCGGCCCGAAAAAAAAAAACGACAGTGGTACCCCTTACGTTTTTTTTTTTTCGGGCGAAAAATAAAGTTTCTCCAATCTTCTCAAAACTCTGGATTCTGATAGAGGGCCATGAGACTTAGACCTGAGTGCAAAAATGGAGGCTCTAGCCCCTTCCAGAGCTGAGATATCGAAACTCAAAAATTCGGCCCGAAAAAAAAACGACAGTGGTACCCCTTACGTTTTTTTTTTGGGCGAAAAATTAAGTTTCTCCAATCTTCCCAAAACTCTGGATTCTGATAGAGGGCCATGAGACTTAGACCTGAGTGCAAAAATGGAGGCTCTAGCCCCTTCCAGAGCTGAGATTTCGAAACTCAAAAATTCGGCCCGAAAAAAAAACGACAGTGGTACCCCTTACGTTTTTTTTTTTCGGGCGAAAAATAAAGTTTCTCCAATCTTCTCAAAACTCTGGATTCTGATAGAGGGCCATGAGACTTAGACCTGAGTGCAAAAATGGAGGCTCTAGCCCCTTCCAGAGCTGAGATATCGAAACTCAAAAATTCGGCCCGAAAAAAAAACGACAGTGGTACCCCTTACGTTTTTTTTTTTGGGGCGAAAAATAAAGTTTCTCCAATCTTCTCAAAACTCTGGATTCTGATAGAGGGCCATGAGACTTAGACCTGAGTGCAAAAATGGAGGCTCTAGCCCCTTCCAGAGCTGAGATATCGAAAATCAAAAATTTGGCCCGAAAAAAAAAACGACAGTGGTACCCCTTACGTTTTTTTTTTGGGGCGAAAAATTAAGTTTCTCCAATCTTCCCAAAACTCTGGATTCTGATAGAGGGCCATGAGACTTAGACCTGAGTGCAAAAATGGAGGCTCTAGCCCCTTCCAGAGCTGAGATATCGAAACTCAAAAATTCGGCCCGAAAAAAAAAACGACAGTGGTACCCCTTACGTTTTTTTTTTTCGGGCGAAAAATAAAGTTTCTCCAATCTTCTCAAAACTCTGGATTCTGATAGAGGGCCATGAGACTTAGACCTGAGTGCAAAAATGGAGGCTCTAGCCCCTTCCAGAGCTGAGATATCGAAACTCAAAAATTCGGCCCGAAAAAAAAACGACAGTGGTACCCCTTACGTTTTTTTTTGGGGGGCGAAAAATTAAGTTTCTCCAATCTTCCCAAAACTCTGGATTCTGATAGAGGGCCATGAGACTTAGACCTGAGTGCAAAAATGGAGGCTCTAGCCCCTTCCAGAGCTGAGATATCGAAACTCAAAAATTCGGCCCGAAAAAAAAAAACGACAGTGGTACCCCTTACGTTTTTTTTTTTTCGGGCGAAAAATAAAGTTTCTCCAATCTTCTCAAAACTCTGGATTATGATAGAGGGCCATGAGACTTAGACCTGAGTGCAAAAATGGAGGCTCTAGCCCCTTCCAGAGCTGAGATATCGAAACTCAAAAATTCGGCCCGAAAAAAAAAAACGACAGTGGTACCCCTTACGTTTTTTTTTTGGGGCGAAAAATAAAGTTTCTCCAATCTTCTCAAAACTCTGGATTCTGATAGAGGGCCATGAGACTTAGACCTGAGTGCAAAAATGGAGGCTCTAGCCCCTTCCAGAGCTGAGATATCGAAACTCAAAAATTCGGCCCGAAAAAAAAAACGACAGTGGTACCCCTTACGTTTTTTTTTGGGGCGAAAAATTAAGTTTCTCCAATCTTCCCAAAACTCTGGATTCTGATAGAGGGCCATGCGACTTAGACCTGAGTGCAAAAATGGAGGCTCTAGCCCCTTCCAGAGCTGAGATATCGAAACTCAAAAATTCGGCCCGAAAAAAAAAACGACAGTGGTACCCCTTACGTTTTTTTTTTCCGGGCGAAAAATAAAGTTTCTCCAATCTTCTCAAAACTTTGGATTCTGATAGAGGGCCATGAGACTTAGACCTGAGTGCAAAAATGGAGGCTCTAGCCCCTTCCAGAGCTGAGATATCGAAACTCAAAAATTCGGCCCGAAAAAAAAACGACAGTGGTACCCCTTACGTTTTTTTTTTGGGCGAAAAATTAAGTTTCTCCAATCTTCCCAAAACTCTGGATTCTGATAGAGGGCCATGAGACTTAGACCTGAGTGCAAAATGAAGGCTCTAGCCCCTTCCAGAGCTGAGATATCGAAACTCAAAAATTCGGCCCGAAAAAAAAACGACAGTGGTACCCCTTACGTTTTTTTTTTTTTGGGCGAAAAATTAAGTTTCTTCAATCTTCCCAAAACTCTGGATTCTCATAGAGGGCCATGAGACTTAGACCTGAGTGCAAAAATGGAGGCTCTAGCCCCTTCCAGAGCTGAGATATCGAAACTCAAAAATTCGGCCCGAAAAAAAAAACGACAGTGGTACCCCTTACGTTGTTTTTTTTTCGGGCGAAAAATAAAGTTTCTCCAATCTTCTCAAAACTCTGGATTCTGATAGAGGGCCATGAGACTTAGACCTGAGTGCAAAAATGGAGGCTCTAGCCCCTTCCAGAGCTGAGTTATCGAAACTCAAAAATTCGGCCCGAAAAAAAAACGACAGTGGTACCCCTTACGTTTTTTTTTTTCGGGCGAAAAATTAAGTTTCTCCAATCTTCCAAAAACTCTGGATTCTGATAGAGGGCCATGAGACTTAGACCTGAGTGCAACAATGGAGGCTCTAGCCCCTTCCAGAGCTGAGATATCGAAACTCAAAAATTCGGCCAGAAAAAAAAAAAACGACAGTGGTACCCCTTACGTTTTTTTTTTTTGGGCGAAAAATTAAGTTTCTTCAATCTTCCCAAAACTCTGGATTCTGATAGAGGGCCATGAGACGTAGACCTGAGTGCAAAAATTGAGGCTCTGGCCCCTTCCAGAGCTGAGATATCGAAACTCAAAAATTCGGCCCGAAAAAAAAAACGACAGTGGTACCCCTTACGTTTTTTTTTTTCGGGCGAAAAATAAAGTTTCTCAAATCTTCTCAAAACTCTGGATTCTGATAGAGGGCCATGAGACTTAGACCTGAGTGCAAAAATGGAGGCTCTAGCCCCTTCCAGAGCTGAGATATCGAAACTCAAAAATTCGGCCCGAAAAAAAAAACGACAGTGGTACCCCTTACGTTTTTTTTTGGGGCGAAAAATTAAGTTTCTCCAATCTTCCCAAAACTCTGGATTCTGATAGAGGGCCATGCGACTTAGACCTGAGTGCAAAAATGGAGGCTCTAGCCCCTTCCAGAGCTGAGATATCGAAACTCAAAAATTCGGCCCGAAAAAAAAAACGACAGTGGTACCCCTTACGTTTTTTTTTTCCGGGCGAAAAATAAAGTTTCTCCAATCTTCTCAAAACTTTGGATTCTGATAGAGGGCCATGAGACTTAGACCTGAGTGCAAAAATGGAGGCTCTAGCCCCTTCCAGAGCTGAGATATCGAAACTCAAAAATTCGGCCCGAAAAAAAAACGACAGTGGTACCCCTTACGTTTTTTTTTTGGGCGAAAAATTAAGTTTCTCCAATCTTCCCAAAACTCTGGATTCTGATAGAGGGCCATGAGACTTAGACCTGAGTGCAAAATGAAGGCTCTAGCCCCTTCCAGAGCTGAGATATCGAAACTCAAAAATTCGGCCCGAAAAAAAAACGACAGTGGTACCCCTTACGTTTTTTTTTTTTTGGGCGAAAAATTAAGTTTCTTCAATCTTCCAAAAACTCTGGATTCTGATAGAGGGCCATGAGACTTAGACCTGAGTGCAAAAATGGAGGCTCTAGCCCCTTCCAGAGCTGAGATATCGAAACTCAAAAATTCGGCCCGAAAAAAAAACGACAGTGGTACCCCTTACGTTTTTTTTTTTTGGGGCGAAAAATAAAGTTTCTCCAATCTTCTCAAAACTCTGGATTCTGATAGAGGGCCATGAGACGTAGACCTGAGTGCAAAAATGGAGGCTCTAGCCCCTTCCAGAGCTGAGATATCGAAACTCAAAAATTCGGCCCGAAAAAAAAAACGACAGTGGTACCCCTTACGTTTTTTTCGGGCGAAAAATAAAGTTTCTCCAATCTTCTCAAAACTCTGGATTCTGATAGAGGGCCATGAGACTTAGACCTGAGTGCAAAAATGGAGGCTCTAGCCCCTTCCAGAGCTGAGATATCGAAACTCAAAAATTCGGCCCGAAAAAAAAAAACGACAGTGGTACCCCTTACGTTTTTTTTTCCGGGCGAAAAATAAAGTTTCTCCAATCTTCTCAAAACTCTGGATTCTGATAGAGGGCCATGAGACTTAGACCTGAGTGCAAAAATGGAGGCTCTAGCCCCTTCCAGAGCTGAGATATCGAAACTCAAAAATTCGGCCCGAAAAAAAAACGACAGTGGTACCCCTTACGGTTTTTTTTTTGGGCGAAAAAGTAAGTTTCTTCAATCTTCCCAAAACTCTGGATTCTGATAGAGGGCCATGAGACTTAGACCTGAGTGCAAAAATGGAGGCTCTAGCCCCTTCCAGAGCTGAGATATCGAAACTCAAAAATTCGGCCCGAAAAAAAAACGACAGTGGTACCCCTTACGTTTTTTTTTTCGGGCGAAATATAAAGTTTCTCCAATCTTCTCAAAACTCTGGATTCTGATAGAGGGCCATGAGACTTAGACCTGAGTGCAAAAATGGAGGCTCTAGCCCCTTCCAGAGCTGAGATATCGAAACTCAAAAATTCGGCCCGAAAAAAAAACGACAGTGGTACCCCTTACGTTTTTTTTTTTCGGGCGAAAAATAAAGTTTCTCCAATCTTCTCAAAACTCTGGATTCTGATAGAGGGCCATGAGACTTAGACCTGAGTGCAAAAATGGAGGCTCTAGCCCCTTCCAGAGCTGAGATATTGAAACTCAAAAATTCGGCCCGTAAAAAAAAAAACGACAGTGGTACCCCTTACGTTTTTTTTTTTTCGGGCGAAAAATAAAGTTTCTCCAATCTTCTCAAAACTCTGGATTCTGATAGATTGCCATGAGACTTAGACCTGACTGCAAAAATGGAGGCTCTAGCCCCTTCCAGAGCTGAGATATCGAAAATCAAAAATTTGGCCCGAAAAAAAAAACGACAGTGGTACCCCTTACGTTTTTTTTTTTGGGGCGAAAAATTAAGTTTCTCCAATCTTCCCAAAACTCTGGATTCTGATAGAGGGCCATGAGACTTAGACCTGAGTGCAAAAATGGAGGCTCTAGCCCCTTCCAGAGCTGAGATATCGAAACTCAAAAATTCGGCCCGAAAAAAAAAACGACAGTGGTACCCCTTACGTTTTTTTTTTCGGGCGAAAAATAAAGTTTCTCCAATCTTCTCAAAACTCTGGATTCTGATAGAGGGCCATGAGACTTAGACCTGAGTGCAAAAATGGAGGCTCTAGCCCCTTCCAGAGCTGAGATATCGAAACTCAAAAATTCGGCCCGAAAAAAAAACGACAGTGGTACCCCTTACGTTTTTTTTTGGGCGGCGAAAAATTAAGTTTCTCCAATCTTCCCAAAACTCTGGATTCTGATAGAGGGCCATGAGACTTAGACCTGAGTGCAAAAATGGAGGCTCTAGCCCCTTCCAGAGCTGAGATATCGAAACTCAAAAATTCGGCCCGAAAAAAAAAAACGACAGTGGTACCCCTTACGTTTTTTTTTTTTCGGGCGAAAAATAAAGTTTCTCCAATCTTCTCAAAACTCTGGATTATGATAGAGGGCCATGAGACTTAGACCTGAGTGCAAAAATGGAGGCTCTAGCCCCTTCCAGAGCTGAGATATCGAAACTCAAAAATTCGGCCCGAAAAAAAAAAACGACAGTGGTACCCCTTACGTTTTTTTTTTGGGGCGAAAAATAAAGTTTCTCCAATCTTCTCAAAACTCTGGATTCTGATAGAGGGCCATGAGACTTAGACCTGAGTGCAAAAATGGAGGCTCTAGCCCCTTCCAGAGCTGAGATATCGAAACTCAAAAATTCGGCCCGAAAAAAAAAACGACAGTGGTACCCCTTACGTTTTTTTTTGGGGCGAAAAATTAAGTTTCTCCAATCTTCCCAAAACTCTGGATTCTGATAGAGGGCCATGCGACTTAGACCTGAGTGCAAAAATGGAGGCTCTAGCCCCTTCCAGAGCTGAGATATCGAAACTCAAAAATTCGGCCCGAAAAAAAAAACGACAGTGGTACCCCTTACGTTTTTTTTTTTCCGGGCGAAAAATAAAGTTTCTCCAATCTTCTCAAAACTTTGGATTCTGATAGAGGGCCATGAGACTTAGACCTGAGTGCAAAAATGGAGGCTCTAGCCCCTTCCAGAGCTGAGATATCGAAACTCAAAAATTCGGCCCGAAAAAAAAACGACAGTTTTTTTACGTTTTTTTTTTGGGCGAAAAATTAAGTTTCTCCAATCTTCCCAAAACTCTGGATTCTGATAGAGGGCCATGAGACTTAGACCTGAGTGCAAAATGAAGGCTCTAGCCCCTTCCAGAGCTGAGATATCGAAACTCAAAAATTCGGCCCGAAAAAAAAACGACAGTGGTACCCCTTACGTTTTTTTTTTTTTGGGCGAAAAATTAAGTTTCTTCAATCTTCCCAAAACTCTGGATTCTCATAGAGGGCCATGAGACTTAGACCTGAGTGCAAAAATGGAGGCTCTAGCCCCTTCCAGAGCTGAGATATCGAAACTCAAAAATTCGGCCCGAAAAAAAAAACGACAGTGGTACCCCTTACGTTGTTTTTTTTTCGGGCGAAAAATAAAGTTTCTCCAATCTTCTCAAAACTCTGGATTCTGATAGAGGGCCATGAGACTTAGACCTGAGTGCAAAAATGGAGGCTCTAGCCCCTTCCAGAGCTGAGTTATCGAAACTCAAAAATTCGGCCCGAAAAAAAAACGACAGTGGTACCCCTTACGTTTTTTTTTTTCGGGCGAAAAATTAAGTTTCTCCAATCTTCCAAAAACTCTGGATTCTGATAGAGGGCCATGAGACTTAGACCTGAGTGCAAAAATGGAGGCTCTAGCCCCTTCCAGAGCTGAGATATCGAAACTCAAAAATTCGGCCAGAAAAAAAAAAACGACAGTGGTACCCCTTACGTTTTTTTTTTTTGGGCGAAAAATTAAGTTTCTTCAATCTTCCCAAAACTCTGGATTCTGATAGAGGGCCATGAGACGTAGACCTGAGTGCAAAAATGGAGGCTCTAGCCCCTTCCAGAGCTGAGATATCGAAACTCAAAAATTCGGCCCGAAAAAAAAAACGACAGTGGTACCCCTTACGTTTTTTTTTTTCGGGCGAAAAATAAAGTTTCTCAAATCTTCTCAAAACTCTGGATTCTGATAGAGGGCCATGAGACTTAGACCTGAGTGCAAAAATGGAGGCTCTAGCCCCTTCCAGAGCTGAGATATCGAAACTCAAAAATTCGGCCCGAAAAAAAAAAACGACAGTGGTACCCCTTACGTTTTTTTTTGGGGCGAAAAATTAAGTTTCTCCAATCTTCCCAAAACTCTGGATTCTGATAGAGGGCCATGCGACTTAGACCTGAGTGCAAAAATGGAGGCTCTAGCCCCTTCCAGAGCTGAGATATCGAAACTCAAAAATTCGGCCCGAAAAAAAAAACGACAGTGGTACCCCTTACGTTTTTTTTTTCCGGGCGAAAAATAAAGTTTCTCCAATCTTCTCAAAACTTTGGATTCTGATAGAGGGCCATGAGACTTAGACCTGAGTGCAAAAATGGAGGCTCTAGCCCCTTCCAGAGCTGAGATATCGAAACTCAAAAATTCGGCCCGAAAAAAAAACGACAGTGGTACCCCTTACGTTTTTTTTTTGGGCGAAAAATTAAGTTTCTCCAATCTTCCCAAAACTCTGGATTCTGATAGAGGGCCATGAGACTTAGACCTGAGTGCAAAATGAAGGCTCTAGCCCCTTCCAGAGCTGAGATATCGAAACTCAAAAATTCGGCCCGAAAAAAAAACGACAGTGGTACCCCTTACGTTTTTTTTTTTTGGGCGAAAAATTAAGTTTCTTCAATCTTCCCAAAACTCTGGATTCTGATAGAGGGCCATGCGACTTAGACCTGAGTGCAAAAATGGAGGCTCTAGCCCCTTCCAGAGCTGAGATATCGAAACTCAAAAATTCGTCCCGAAAAAAAAAACGACAGTGGTACCCCTTACGTTTTTTTTTCCGGGCGAAAAATAAAGTTTCTCCAATCTTCTCAAAACTCTGGATTCTGATAGAGGGCCATGAGACTTAGACCTGAGTGCAAAAATGGAGGCTCTAGCCCCTTCCAGAGCTGAGATATCGAAACTCAAAAATTCGGCCCGAAAAAAAAACGACAGTGGTACCCCTTACGTTTTTTTTTTGGGCGAAAAATTAAGTTTCTCCAATCTTCCCAAAACTCTGGATTCTGATAGAGGGCCATGAGACTTAGACCTGAGTGCAAAATGAAGGCTCTAGCCCCTTCCAGAGCTGAGATATCGAAACTCAAAAATTCGGCCCGAAAAAAAAACGACAGTGGTACCCCTTACGTTTTTTTTTTTTGGGCGAAAAATTAAGTTTCTTCAATCTTCCCAAAACTCTGGATTCTGATAGAGGGCCATGAGACGTAGACCTGAGTGCAAAAATGGAGGCTCTAGCCCCTTCCAGAGCTGAGATATCGAAACTCAAAAATTCGGCCCGATAAAAAAACGACAGTGGTACTCCTTACGTTTTTTTTTTTTGGGCGAAATATAAAGTTTCTCCAATCTTCTCAAAACTATGGATTCTCATAGAGGGCCATGAGACTTAGACCTGAGTGCAAAAATGGAGGCTCTAGCCCCTTCCAGAGCTGAGATATCGAAACTCAAAAATTCGGCCCGAAAAAAAAACGACAGTGGTACCCCTTACGTTTTTTTTTTTCGGGCGAAAAATAAAGTTTCTCCAATCTTCTCAAAACTCTGAATTCTGAAAGAGGGCCATGAGACTTAGACCTGAGTGCAAAAATGGAGGCTCTAGCCCTTTCCAGAGCTGAGATATCGAAACTCAAAAATTCGGCCCGAAAAAAAAACGACAGTGGTACCCCTTACGTTTTTTTTTGGGGCGAAAAATTAAGTTTCTCCAATCTTCCCAAAACTCTGGATTCTGATAGAGGGCCATGAGACTTAGACCTGAGTGCAAAAATGGAGGCTCTAGCCCCTTCCAGAGCTGAGATATCGAAACTCAAAAATTCGGCCCGAAAAAAAAAACGACAGTGGTACCCCTTACGTTTTTTTTTTTTGGGGCGAAAAATAAAGTTTATCCAATCTTCTCAAAACTCTGGATTCTGATAGAGGGCCATGAGACTTAGACCTGAGTGCAAAAATGGAGGCTCTAGCCCCTTCCAGAGCTGAGATATCGAAACTCAAAAATTCGGACCGAAAAAAAAACGACAGTGGTACCCCTTACGTTTTTTTTTTGGGGCGAAAAATTAAGTTTCTCCAATCTTCCCAAAACTCTGGATTCTGATAGAGGGCCATGCGACTTAGACCTGAGTGCAAAAATGGAGGCTCTAGCCCCTTCCAGAGCTGAGATATCGAAACTCAAAAATTCGGCCCGAAAAAAAAAACGACAGTGGTACCCCTTACGTTTTTTTTTCCGGGCGAAAAATAAAGTTTCTCCAATCTTCTCAAAACTCTGGATTCTGATAGAGGGCCATGAGACTTAGACCTGAGTGCAAAAATGGAGGCTCTAGCCCCTTCCAGAGCTGAGATATCGAAACTCAAAAATTCGGCCCGAAAAAAAAACGACAGTGGTACCCCTTACGTTTTTTTTTTTTGGGCGAAAAATTAAGTTTCTTTAATCTTCCCAAAACTCTGGATTCTGATAGAGGGCCATGAGACGTAGACCTGAGTGCAAAAATGGAGGCTCTAGCCCCTTCCAGAGCTGAGATATCGAAACTCAAAAATTCGGCCCGAAAAAAAAACGACAGTGGTACCCCTTACGTTTTTTTTTTCGGGCGAAATATAAAGTTTCTCCAATCTTCTCAAAACTCTGGATTCTGATAGAGGGCCATGCGACTTAGACCTGAGTGCAAAAATGGAGGCTCTAGCCCCTTCCAGAGCTGAGATATCGAAACTCAAAAATTCGGCCCGAAAAAAAAAACGACAGTGGTACCCCTTACGTTTTTTTTTTGGGCAAAAAATTAAGTTTCTCCAATCTTCCCAAAACTCTGGATTCTGATAGAGGGCCATGAGACTTAGACCTGAGTGCAAAATGAAGGCTCTAGCCCCTTCCAGAGCTGAGATATCGAAACTCAAAAATTCGGCCCGAAAAAAAAACGACAGTGGTACCCCTTACGTTTTTTTTTTTTGGGCGAAAAATTAAGTTTCTTCAATCTTCCCAAAACTCTGGATTCTGATAGAGGGCCATGAGACGTAGACCTGAGTGCAAAAATGGAGGCTCTAGCCCCTTCCAGAGCTGAGATATCGAAACTCAAAAATTCGGCCCGAAAAAAAAACGACAGTGGTACCCCTTACGTTTTTTTTTTCGGGCGAAATATAAAGTTTCTCCAATCTTTTCAAAACTCTGGATTCTGATAGAGGGCCATGAGACGTAGACCTGAGTGCAAAAATGGAGGCTCTAGCCCCTTCCAGAGCTGAGATATCGAAACTCAAAAATTCGGCCCGTAAAAAAAAAAACGACAGTGGTACCCCTTACGTTTTTTTTTTTTCGGGCGAAAAATAAAGTTTCTCCAATCTTCTCAAAACTCTGGATTCTGATAGAGGGCCATGAGACTTAGACCTGAGTGCAAAAATGGAGGCTCTAGCCCTTTCCAGAGCTGAGATATCGAAACTCAAAAATTCGGCCCGAAAAAAAAACGACAGTGGTACCCCTTACGTTTTTTTTTTTCGGGCGAAAAATCAAGTTTCTCCAATCTTCTCAAAACTCTGGATTCTGATAGAGGGCCATGAGACTTAGACCTGAGTGCAAAAATGGAGGCTCTAGCCCCTTCCAGAGCTGAGATATCGAAACTCAAAAATTCGGCCCGAAAAAAAAAACGACAGTGGTACCCCTTACGTTTTTTTTTTCGGGCGAAAAATTAAGTTTCTCCAATCTTCTCAAAACTCTGGATTCTAATAGAGGGCCATGAGACTTAGACCTGAGTGCAAAAATGGAGGCTCTAGCCCCTTCCAGAGCTGAGATATCGAAACTCAAAAATTCGGCCCGAAAAAAAAACGACAGTGGTACCACTTACGTTTTTTTTTTTTGGGCGAAAAATTAAGTTTCTTCAATCTTCCCAAAACTCTGGATTCTGATAGAGGGCCATGAGACGTAGACCTGAGTGCAAAAATGGAGGCTCTAGCCCCTTCCAGAGCTGAGATATCGAAACTCAAAAATTCGGCCCGAAAAAAAAACGACAGTGGTACCCCTTACGTTTTTTTTTTCGGGCGAAATATAAAGTTTCTCCAATCTTCTCAAAACTCTGGATTCTGATAGAGGGCCATGCGACTTAGACCTGAGTGCAAAAATGGAGGCTCTAGCCCCTTCCAGAGCTGAGATATCGAAACTCAAAAATTCGGCCCGAAAAAAAAAACGACAGTGGTACCCCTTACGTTTTTTTTTTGGGCAAAAAATTAAGTTTCTCCAATCTTCCCAAAACTCTGGATTCTGATAGAGGGCCATGAGACTTAGACCTGAGTGCAAAATGAAGGCTCTAGCCCCTTCCAGAGCTGAGATATCGAAACTCAAAAATTCGGCCCGAAAAAAAAACGACAGTGGTACCCCTTACGTTTTTTTTTTTTGGGCGAAAAATTAAGTTTCTTCAATCTTCCCAAAACTCTGGATTCTGATAGAGGGCCATGAGACGTAGACCTGAGTGCAAAAATGGAGGCTCTAGCCCCTTCCAGAGCTGAGATATCGAAACTCAAAAATTCGGCCCGAAAAAAAAACGACAGTGGTACCCCTTACGTTTTTTTTTTCGGGCGAAATATAAAGTTTCTCCAATCTTCTCAAAACTCTGGATTCTGATAGAGGGCCATGAGACTTAGACCTGAGTGCAAAAATGGAGGCTCTAGCCCCTTCCAGAGCTGAGATATCGAAACTCAAAAATTCGGCCCGAAAAAAAAAACGACAGTGGTACCCCTTACGTTTTTTTTTTTCGGGCGAAAAATTACGTTTCTCCAATCTTCCCAAAACTCTGGATTCTGATAGAGGGCCATGAGACTTAGACCTGAGTGCAAAAATGGAGGCTCTAGCCCCTTCCAGAGCTGAGATATCGAAACTCAAAAATTCGGCCCGTAAAAAAAAAAACGACAGTGGTACCCCTTACGTTTTTTTTTTTCGGGCGAAAAATAAAGTTTCTCCAATCTTCTCAAAACTCTGGATTCTGATAGAGGGCCATGAGACTTAGACCTGAGTGCAAAAATGGAGGCTCTAGCCCTTCCTTAGAGCTGAGATATCGAAACTCAAAAATTCGGCCCGAAAAAAAAACGACAGTGGTACCCCTTACGTTTTTTTTTTTCGGGCGAAAAATAAAGTTTCTCCAATCTTCTCAAAACTCTGGATTCTGATAGAGGGCCATGAGACTTAGACCTGAGTGCAAAAATGGAGGCTCTAGCCCCTTCCAGAGCTGAGATATCGAAACTCAAAAATTCGGCCCGAAAAAAAAAAACGACAGTGGTACCCCTTACGTTTTTTTTTTTCGGGCGAAAAATAAAGTTTCTCCAATCTTCTCAAAACTCTGGATTCTGATAGAGGGCCATGAGACTTAGACCTGAGTGCAAAAATGGAGGCTCTAGCCCCTTCCAGAGCTGAGATATCGAAACTCAAAAATTCGGCCCGAAAAAAAAAACGACAGTGGTACCCCTTACGTTTTTTTTTTTTGGGGCGAAAAATAAAGTTTCTCCAATCTTCTCAAAACTCTGGATTCTGATAGAGGGCCATGAGACTTAGACCTGAGTGCAAAAATGGAGGCTCTAGCCCCTTCCAGAGCTGAGATATCGAAACTCAAAAATTCGGCCCGAAAAAAAAAACGACAGTGGTACCCCTTACGTTTTTTTTTGGGGCGAAAAATTAAGTTTCTCCAATCTTCCCAAAACTCTGGATTCTGATAGAGGGCCATGCGACTTAGACCTGAGTGCAAAAATGGAGGCTCTAGCCCCTTCCAGAGCTGAGATATCGAAACTCAAAAATTCGGCCCGAAAAAAAAAAACGACAGTGGTACCCCTTACGTTTTTTTTTCCGGGCGAAAAATAAAGTTTCTCCAATCTTCTCAAAACTCTGGATTCTGATAGAGGGCCATGAGACTTAGACCTGAGTGCAAAAATGGAGGCTCTAGCCCCTTCCAGAGCTGAGATATCGAAACTCAAAAATTCGGCCCGAAAAAAAAACGACAGTGGTACCCCTTACGTTTTTTTTTTGGGCGAAAAATTAAGTTTCTCCAATCTTCCCAAAACTCTGGATTCTGATAGAGGGCCATGAGACTTAGACCTGAGTGCAAAATGAAGGCTCTAGCCCCTTCCAGAGCTGAGATATCGAAACTCAAAAATTCGGCCCGAAAAAAAAACGACAGTGGTACCCCTTACGTTTTTTTTTTTTGGGCGAAAAATTAAGTTTCTTCAATCTTCCCAAAACTCTGGATTCTGATAGAGGGCCATGAGACGTAGACCTGAGTGCAAAAATGGAGGCTCTAGCCCCTTCCAGAGCTGAGATATCGAAACTCAAAAATTCGGCCCGAAAAAAAAACGACAGTGGTACCCCTTACGTTTTTTTTTTCGGGCGAAATATAAAGTTTCTCCAATCTTCTCAAAACTCTGGATTCTGATAGAGGGCCATGAGACTTAGACCTGAGTGCAAAAATGGAGGCTCTAGCCCCTTCCAGAGCTGAGATATCGAAACTCAAAAATTCGGCCCGAAAAAAAAACGACAGTGGTACCCCTTACGGTTTTTTTTTTTCGGGCGAAAAATAAAGTTTCTCCAATCTTCTCAAAACTCTGGATTCTGATAGAGGGCCATGAGACTTAGACCTGAGTGCAAAAATGGAGGCTCTAGCCCCTTCCAGAGCTGAGATATCGAAACTCAAAAATTCGGCCCGAAAAAAAAAACGACAGTGGTACCCCTTACGTTTTTTTTTTTTCGGGCGAAAAATTAAGTTTCTCCAATCTTCCCAAAACTCTGGATTCTGATAGAGGGCCATGAGACTTAGACCTGAGTGCAAAAATGGAGGCTCTAGCCCCTTCCAGAGCTGAGATATCGAAACTCAAAAATTCGGCCCGTAAAAAAAAAAACGACAGTGGTACCCCTTACGTTTTTTTTTTCGGGCGAAAAATAAAGTTTCTCCAATCTTCTCAAAACTCTGGATTCTGATAGATGGCCATGAGACTTAGACCTGACTGCAAAAATGGAGGCTCTAGCCCCTTCCAGAGCTGAGATATCGAAACTCAAAAATTTGGCCCGAAAAAAAAAACGACAGTGGTACCCCTTACGTTTTTTTTTTGGGGCGAAAAATTAAGTTTCTCCAATCTTCCCAAAACTCTGGATTCTGATAGAGGGCCATGAGACTTAGACCTGAGTGCAAAAATGGAGGCTCTAGCCCCTTCCAGAGCTGAGATATCGAAACTCAAAAATTCGGCCCGGAAAAAAAAAACGACAGTGGTACCCCTTACGTTTTTTTTTTTCGGGCGAAAAATAAAGTTTCTCCAATCTTCTCAAAACTCTGGATTCTGATAGAGGGCCATGAGACTTAGACCTGAGTGCAAAAATGGAGGCTCTAGCCCCTTCCAGAGCTGAGATATCGAAACTCAAAAATTCGGCCCGAAAAAAAAACGACAGTGGTACCCCTTACGTTTTTTTTTTTTCGGGCGAAAAATTAAGTTTCTTCAATCTTCCCAAAACTCTGGATTCTGATAGAGGGCCATGAGACTTAGACCTGAGTGCAAAAATGGAGGCTCTAGCCCCTTCCAGAGCTGAGATATCGAAACTCAAAAATTCGGCCCGAAAAAAAAAACGACAGTGGTACCCCTTACGTTTTTTTTTTTGGGGCGAAAAATTAAGTTTCTCCAATCTTCCCAAAACTCTGGATTCTGATAGAGGGCCATGAGACTTAGACCTGAGTGCAAAAATGGAGGCTCTAGCCCCTTCCAGAGCTGAGATATCGAAACTCAAAAATCCGGCCCGAAAAAAAAAACGACAGTGGTACCCCTTACGTTTTTTTTTTCGGGCGAAAAATAAAGTTTCTCCAATCTTCTCAAAACTCTGGATTCTTATAGAGGGCCATGAGACTTAGACCTGAGTGCAAAAATGGAGGCTCTAGCCCCTTCCAGAGCTGAGATATCGAAACTCAAAAATTCGGCCCGAAAAAAAAAACGACAGTGGTACCCCTTACGTTTTTTTTTTGGGGCGAAAAATAAAGTTTCTCCAATCTTCTCAAAACTCTGGATTCTGATAGAGGGCCATGAGACTTAGACCTGAGTGCAAAAATGGAGGCTCTAGCCCCTTCCAGAGCTGAGATATCGAAACTCAAAAATTCGGCCCGAAAAAAAAAACGACAGTGGTACCCCTTACGTTTTTTTTTGGGGCGAAAAATTAAGTTTCTCCAATCTTCCCAAAACTCTGGATTCTGATAGAGGGCCATGCGACTTAGACCTGAGTGCAAAAATGGAGGCTCTAGCCCCTTCCAGAGCTGAGATATCGAAACTCAAAAATTCGGCCCGAAAAAAAAAACGACAGTGGTACCCCTTACGTTTTTTTTTCCGGGCGAAAAATAAAGTTTCTCCAATCTTCTCAAAACTCTGGATTCTGATAGAGGGCCATGAGACTTAGACCTGAGTGCAAAATGGAGGCTCTAGCCCCTTCCAGAGCTGAGATATCGAAACTCAAAAATTCGGCCCGAAAAAAAAACGACAGTGGTACCCCTTACGTTTTTTTTTTTGGGCGAAAAATTAAGTTTCTCCAATCTTCCCAAAACTCTGGATTCTGATAGAGGGCCATGAGACTTAGACCTGAGTGCAAAATGAAGGCTCTAGCCCCTTCCAGAGCTGAGATATCGAAACTCAAAAATTCGGCCCGATAAAAAAACGACAGTGGTACTCCTTACGTTTTTTTTTTTTGGGGCGAAATATAAAGTTTCTCCAATCTTCTCAAAACTATGGATTCTCATAGAGGGCCATGAGACTTAGACCTGAGTGCAAAAATGGAGGCTCTAGCCCCTTCCAGAGCTGAGATATCGAAACTCAAAAATTCGGCCCGAAAAAAAAACGACAGTGGTACCCCTTACGTTTTTTTTTTTCGGGCGAAAAATAATTTTCTCCAATCTTCTCAAAACTCTGAATTCTGATAGAGGGCCATGAGACTTAGACCTGAGTGCAAAAATGGAGGCTCTAGCCCTTTCCAGAGCTGAGATATCGAAACTCAAAAATTCGGCCCGAAAAAAAAACGACAGTGGTACCCCTTACGTTTTTTTTTGGGGCGAAAAATTAAGTTTCTCCAATCTTCCCAAAACTCTGGATTCTGATAGAGGGCCATGAGACTTAGACCTGAGTGCAAAAATGGAGGCTCTAGCCCCTTCCAGAGCTGAGATATCGAAACTCAAAAATTCGGCCCGAAAAAAAAAACGACAGTGGTACCCCTTACGTTTTTTTTTTTTGGGGCGAAAAATAAAGTTTATCCAATCTTCTCAAAACTCTGGATTCTGATAGAGGGCCATGAGACTTAGACCTGAGTGCAAAAATGGAGGCTCTAGCCCCTTCCAGAGCTGAGATATCGAAACTCAAAAATTCGGACCGAAAAAAAAACGACAGTGGTACCCCTTACGTTTTTTTTTGGGGCGAAAAATTAAGTTTCTCCAATCTTCCCAAAACTCTGGATTCTGATAGAGGGCCATGCGACTTAGACCTGAGTGCAAAAATGGAGGCTCTAGCCCCTTCCAGAGCTGAGATATCGAAACTCAAAAATTCGGCCCGAAAAAAAAAACGACAGTGGTACCCCTTACGTTTTTTTTTCCGGGCGAAAAATAAAGTTTCTCCAATCTTCTCAAAACTCTGGATTCTGATAGAGGGCCATGAGACTTAGACCTGAGTGCAAAAATGGAGGCTCTAGCCCCTTCCAGAGCTGAGATATCGAAACTCAAAAATTCGGCCCGAAAAAAAAACGACAGTGGTACCCCTTACGTTTTTTTTTTTGGGCGAAAACTTAAGTTTCTTCAATCTTCCCAAAACTCTGGATTCTGATAGAGGGCCATGAGATGTAGACCTGAGTGCAAAAATGGAGGCTCTAGCCCCTTCCAGAGCTGAGATATCGAAACTCAAAAATTCGGCCCGAAAAAAAAACGACAGTGGTACCCCTTAGGTTTTTTTTTTCGGGCGAAATATAAAGTTTCTCCAATATTCTCAAAACTCTGGATTCTGATAGAGGGCCATGCGACTTAGACCTGAGTGCAAAAATGGAGGCTCTAGCCCCTTCCAGAGCTGAGATATCGAAACTCAAAAATTCGGCCCGAAAAAAAAAACGACAGTGGTACCCCTTACGTTTTTTTTTTGGGCAAAAAATTAAGTTTCTCCAATCTTCCCAAAACTCTGGATTCTGATAGAGGGCCATGAGACTTAGACCTGAGTGCAAAATGAAGGCTCTAGCCCCTTCCAGAGCTGAGATATCGAAACTCAAAAATTCGGCCCGAAAAAAAAACGACAGTGGTACCCCTTACGTTTTTTTTTTTTGGGCGAAAAATTAAGTTTCTTCAATCTTCCCAAAACTCTGGATTCTGATAGAGGGCCATGAGACGTAGACCTGAGTGCAAAAATGGAGGCTCTAGCCCCTTCCAGAGCTGAGATATCGAAACTCAAAAATTCGGCCCGAAAAAAAAAACGACAGTGGTACCCCTTACGTTTTTTTTTTCGGGCGAAATATAAAGTTTCTCCAATCTTCTCAAAACTCTGGATTCTGATAGAGGGCCATGAGACTTAGACCTGAGTGCAAAAATGGAGGCTCTAGCCCCTTCCAGAGCTGAGATATCGAAACTCAAAAATTCGGCCCGAAAAAAAAAACGACAGTGGTACCCCTTACGTTTTTTTTTTTTCGGGCGAAAAATTAAGTTTCTCCAATCTTCCCAAAACTCTGGATTCTGATAGAGGGCCATGAGACTTAGACCTGAGTGCAAAAATGGAGGCTCTAGCCCCTTCCAGAGCTGAGATATCGAAACTCAAAAATTCGGCCCGTAAAAAAAAAAAAGACAGTGGTACCCCTTACGTTTTTTTTTTTCGGGCGAAAAATAAAGTTTCTCCAATCTTCTCAAAACTCTGGATTCTGATAGAGGGCCATGAGACTTAGACCTGAGTGCAAAAATGGAGGCTCTAGCCCTTTCCAGAGCTGAGATATCGAAACTCAAAAATTCGGCCCGAAAAAAAAACGACAGTGGTACCCCTTACGTTTTTTTTTTTTCGGGCGAAAAATAAAGTTTCTCCAATCTTCTCAAAACTCTGGATTCTGATAGAGGGCCATGAGACTTAGACCTGAGTGCAAAAATGGAGGCTCTAGCCCCTTCCAGAGCTGAGATATCGAAACTCAAAAATTCGGCCCGAAAAAAAAAACGACAGTGGTACCCCTTACGTTTTTTTTTTTCGGGCGAAAAATAAAGTTTCTCCAATCTTCTCAAAACTCTGGATTCTGATAGAGGGCCATGAGACTTAGACCTGAGTGCAAAAATGGAGGCTCTAGCCCCTTCCAGAGCTGAGATTTCGAAACTCAAAAATTCGGCCCGAAAAAAAAAACGACAGTGGTACCCCTTACGTTTTTTTTTTTCGGGCGAAAAATTAAGTTTCTCCAATCTTCCCAAATTTCTGGATTCTGATAGAGGGTCATGAGACTTAGACCTGATTGCAAAAATGGAGGCTCTAGCCCCTTCCAGAGCTGAGATATCGAAACTCAAAAATTCGGCCCGAAAAAAAAAAAACGACAGTGGTACCCCTTACGTTTTTTTTTTTCGGGCGAAAAATAAAGTTTCTCCAATCTTCTCAAAACTCTGGATTCTGATAGAGGGCCATGAGACTTAGACCTGAGTGCAAAAATGGAGGCTCTAGCCCCTTCCAGAGCTGAGATATCGAAACTCAAAAATTGGGCCCGAAAAAAAAAAACGACAGTGGTACCCCTTACTTTTTTTTTCTTCGGGCGAAAAATTAAGTTTCTCCAATCTTCCCAAAACTCTGGATTCTGATAGAGGGCCATGAGACTTAGACCTGAGTGCAAAAATGGAGGCTCTAGCCCCTTCCAGAGCTGAGATATCGAAAATCAAAAATTCGGCCCGAAAAAAAAACGACAGTGGTACCCCTTACGTTTTTTTTTTTTCGGGCGAAAAATAAAGTTTCTCCAATCTTCTCAAAACTCTGGATTCTGATAGAGGGCCATGAGACTTAGACCTGAGTGCAAAAATGGAGGCTCTAGCCCCTTCCAGAGCTGAGATATCGAAACTCAAAAATTCGGCCTGAAAAAAAAACGACAGTGGTACCCCTTACGTTTTTTTTTTGGGGGCCAAAAAATTAAGTTTCTCCAATCTTCCCAAAACTCTGGATTCTGATAGAGGGCCATGAGACTTAGACCTGAGTGCAAAAATGGAGGCTCTAGCCCCTTCCAGAGCTGAGATATCGAAACTCAAAAATTCGGCCCGAAAAAAAAAAAACGACAGTGGTACCCCTTACGTTTTTTTTTTTCGGGCGAAAAATAAAGTTTCTCCAATCTTCTCAAAACTCTGGATTCTGATAGAGGGCCATGAGACTTAGACCTGAGTGCAAAAATGGAGGCTCTAGCCCCTTCCAGAGCTGAGATATCGAAACTCAACAATTCGGCCCGAAAAAAAAACGACAGTGGTACCCCTTACGTTTTTTTTTGGGGGGCGAAAAATTAAGTTTCTCCAATCTTCCCAAAACTCTGGATTCTGATAGAGGGCCATGAGACTTAGACCTGAGTGCAAAAATGGAGGCTCTAGCCCCTTCCAGAGCTGAGATATCGAAACTCAAAAATTCGGCCCGAAAAAAAAAACGACAGTGGTACCCCTTACGTTTTTTTTTTTCGGGCGAAAAATAAAGTTTCTCCAATCTTCTCAAAACTCTGGATTCTGATAGAGGGCCATGAGACTTAGACCTGAGTGCAAAAATGGAGGCTCTAGCCCCTTCCAGAGCTGAGATATCGAAACTCAAAAATTCGGCCCGAAAAAAAAACGACAGTGGTACCCCTTACGTTTTTTTTTGGGGGCGAAAAATTAAGTTTCTCCAATCTTCCCAAAACTCTGGATTCTGATAGAGGGCCATGAGACTTAGACCTGAGTGCAAAAATGGAGGCTCTAGCCCCTTCCAGAGCTGAGATATCGAAACTCAAAAATTCGGCCCGAAAAAAAAAACGACAGTGGTACCCCTTACGTTTTTTTTTTTCGGGCGAAAAATAAAGTTTCTCCAATCTTCTCAAAACTCTGGATTCTGATAGAGGGCCATGAGACTTAGACCTGAGTGCAAAAATGGAGGCTCTAGCCCCTTCCAGAGCTGAGATATCGAAACTCAAAAATTCGGCCCGAAAAAAAAACGACAGTGGTACCCCTTACGTTTTTTTTTGGGGGGCGAAAAATTAAGTTTCTCCAATCTTCCCAAAACTCTGGATTCTGATAGAGGGCCATGAGACTTAGACCTGAGTGCAAAAATGGAGGCTCTAGCCCCTTCCAGAGCTGAGATATCGAAACTCAAAAATTCGGCCCGAAAAAAAAAACGACAGTGGTACCCCTTACGTTTTTTTTTTTTCGGGCGAAAAATAAAGTTTCTCCAATCTTCTCAAAACTCTGGATTCTGATAGAGGGCCATGAGACTTAGACCTGAGTGCAAAAATGGAGGCTCTAGCCCCTTCCAGAGCTGAGATATCGAAACTCAAAAATTCGGCCCGAAAAAAAAAAACGACAGTGGTACCCCTTACGTTTTTTTTTTTTCGGGCGAAAAATTAAGTTTCTCCAATCTTCCCAAAACTCTGGATTCTGATAGAGGGCCATGAGACTTAGACCTGAGTGCAAAAATGGAGGCTCTAGCCCCTTCCAGAGCTGAGATATCGAAACTCAAAAATTCGGCCCGAAAAAAAAAACGACAGTGGTACCCCTTACGTTTTTGTTTTCGGGCGAAAAATAAAGTTTCTCCAATCTTCTCAAAACTCTGGATTCTGATAGAGGGCCATGAGACTTAGACCTGAGTGCAAAAATGGAGGATCTAGCCCCTTCCAGAGCTGAGATATCGAAACTCAAAAATTCGGCCCGAAAAAAAAGCGACAGTGGTACCCCTTACGTTTTTTTTTTTCGGGCGAAAAATTAAGTTTCTCCAATCTTCTCAAAACTCTGGATTCTGATAGATGGCCATGAGACTTAGACCTGAGTGCAAAAATGGAGGCTCTAGCCACTTCCAGAGCTGAGATATCGAAACTCAAAAGTTCGGCCCGAAAAAAAAAAACGACAGTGGTACCCCTTACGTTTTTTTTTTTTGGGCGAAAAATTAAGTTTCTCCAATCTTCCCAAAACTCTGGATTCTGATAGAGGGCCATGAGACTTAGACCTGAGTGCAAAAATGGAGGCTCTAGCCCCTTCCAGAGCTGAGATATCGAAACTCAAAAATTCGGCCGGAAAAAAAAAACGACAGTGGTACCCCTTACGTTTTTTTTTTGGGGCGAAAAATTAAGTTTCTCCAATCTTCCCAAAACTCTGGATTCTGATAGAGGGCCATGAGACTTAGACCTGAGTGCAAAAATGGAGGCTCTAGCCCCTTCCAGAGCTGAGATATCGAAACTCAAAAATTCGGCCCGAAAAAAAAAACGACAGTGGTACCCCTTACGTTTTTTTTTTTCGGGCGAAAAATAAAGTTTCTCCAATCTTCTCAAAACTCTGGATTCTGATAGAGGGCCATGAGACTTAGACCTGAGTGCAAAAATGGAGGCTCTAGCCCCTTCCAGAGCTGAGATATCGAAACTCAAAAATTCGGCCGGAAAAAAAAACGACAGTGGTACCCCTTACGTTTTTTTTTCGGGTGAAAAATAAAGTTTCTCCAATCTTCTCAAAACTCTGGATTCTGATAGAGGGCCATGAGACTTAGACCTGAGTGCAAAAATGGAGGCTCTAGCCCCTTCCAGAGCTGAGATATCGAAACTCAAAAATTCGGCCCGAAAAACAAACGACAGTGGTACCCCTTACGTTTTTTTTTGGGGCGAAAAATTAAGTTTCTCCAATCTTCCCAAAACTCTGGATTCTGATAGAGGGCCATGAGACTTAGACCTGAGTGCAAAAATGGAGGCTCTAGCCCCTTCCAGAGCTGAGATATCGAAACTCAAAAATTCGGCCCGAAAAAAAAAAACGACAGTGGTACCCCTTACGTTTTTTTTTCCGGGCGAAAAATAAAGTTTCTCCAATCTTCTCAAAACTCTGGATTCTGATAGAGGGCCATGAGACTTAGACCTGAGTGCAAAAATGGAGGCTCTAGCCCCTTCCAGAGCTGAGATATCGAAACTCAAAAATTCGGCCCGAAAAAAAAAAGACAGTGGTACCCCTTACGTTTTTTTTTTGGGCGAAAAATTAAGTTTCTCCAATCTTCCCAAAACTCTGGATTCTGATAGAGGGCCATGAGACTTAGACCTGAGTGCAAAATGGAGGCTCTAGCCCCTTCCAGAGCTGAGATATCGAAACTCAAAAATTCGGCCAGAAAAAAAAAAGACAGTGGTACCCCTTACGTTTTTTTTTTTTTGGGCGAAAAATTAAGTTTCTTCAATCTTCCCAAAACTCTGGATTCTGATAGAGGGCCATGAGACGTAGACCTGAGTGCAAAAATGGAGGCTCTAGCCCCTTCCAGAGCTGAGATATCGAAACTCAAAAATTCGGCCCGAAAAAAAACGACAGTGGTACCCCTTACGTTTTTTTTTTTCGGGCGAAAAATAAAGTTTCTCCAATCTTCTCAAAACTCTGGATTCTGATAGAGGGCCATGAGACTTAGACCTGAGTGCAAAAATGGAGGCTCTAGCCCCTTCCAGAGCTGAGATATCGAAACTCAAAAATTCGGCCCGAAAAAAAAAACGACAGTGGTACCCCTTACGTTTTTTTTTTTTCGGGCGAAAAATTAAGTTTCTCCAATCTTCCCAAAACTCTGGATTCTGATAGAGGGCCATGAGACTTAGACCTGAGTGCAAAAATGGAGGCTCTAGCCCCTTCCAGAGCTGAGATATCGAAACTCAAAAATTCGGCCCGAAAAAAAAAAAACGACAGTGGTACCCCTTACGTTTTTTTTTTTTCGGGCGAAAAATAAAGTTTCTCCAATCTTCTCAAAACTCTGGATTCTGATAAAGGGCCATGAGACTTAGACCTGAGTGCAAAAATTGAGGCTCTAGCCCCTTCCAGAGCTGAGATATCGAAACTCAAAAATTCGGCCCGAAAAAAAAAACGACAGTGGTACCCCTTACGTTTTTTTTTCGGGTGAAAAATAAAGTTTCTCCAATCTTCTCAAAACTCTGGATTCTGATAGAGGGCCATGAGACTTAGACCTGAGTGCAAAAATGGAGGCTCTAGCCCCTTCCAGAGCTGAGATATCGAAACTCAAAAATTCGGCCCGAAAAAAAGAAACGACAGTGGTACCCCTTACGTTTTTTTTCTTCGGGCGAAAAATTAAGTTTCTTCAATCTTCCCAAAACTCTGGATTCTGATAGAGGGCCATGAGACTTAGACCTGAGTGCAAAAATGGAGGCTCTAGCCCCTTCCAGAGCTGAGATATCGAAACTCAAAAATTCGGCCCGAAAAAAAAACGACAGTGGTACCCCTTACGTTTTTTTTTTCGGGCGAAAAATTAAGTTTCTCCAATCTTCCCAAAACTCTGGATTCTGATAGAGGGCCATGAGACTTAGACCTGAGTGCAAAAATGGAGGCTCTAGCCCCTTCCAGAGCTGAGATATCGAAACTCAAAAATTCGGCCCGAAAAAAAAAAAACGACAGTGGTACCCCTTACGTTTTTTTTTTTTCGGGCGAAAAATTAAGTTTCTCCAATCTTCCCAAAACTCTGGATTCTGATAGATGGCCATGAGACTTAGACCTGACTGCAAAAATGGAGGCTCTAGCCCCTTCCAGAGCTGAGATATCGAAACTCAAAAATTTGGCCCGAAAAAAAAAACGACAGTGGTACCCCTTACGTTTTTTTTTTGGGGCGAAAAATTAAGTTTCTCCAATCTTCCCAAAACTCTGGATTCTGATAGAGGGCCATGAGACTTAGACCTGAGTGCAAAAATGGAGGCTCTAGCCCCTTCCAGAGCTGAAATATCGAAACTCAAAAATTCGGCCCGAAAAAAAAAACGACAGTGGTACCCCTTACGTTTTTTTTTTTTCGGGCGAAAAATAAAGTTTCTCCAATCTTCTCAAAACTCTGGATTCTGATAGAGGGCCATGAGACTTAGACCTGAGTGCAAAAATTGAGGCTCTAGCCCCTTCCAGAGCTGAGATATCGAAACTCAAAAATTCGGCCCGAAAAAAAAAACGACAGTGGTACCCCTTACATTTTTTTTTTTCGGCGAAAAATTAAGTTTCTTCAATCTTCCCAAAACTCTGGATTCTGATAGAGGGCCATGAGACTTAGACCTGAGTGCAAAAATGGAGGCTCTAGCCCCTTCCAGAGCTGAGATATCGAAACTCAAAAATTCGGCCCGAAAAAAAAAACGACAGTGGTACCCCTTACGTTTTTTTTGGGGGGGCGAAAAATTAAGTTTCTCCAATCTTCCCAAAACTCTGGATTCTGATAGAGGGCCATGAGACTTAGACCTGAGTGCAAAAATGGAGGCTCTAGCCCCTTCCAGAGCTGAGATATCGAAACTCAAAAATTCGGCCCGAAAAAAAAAACGACAGTGGTACCCCTTACGTTTTTTTTTTTGGGGCGAAAAATTAAGTTTCTCCAATCTTCCCAAAACTCTGGATTCTGATAGAGGGCCATGAGACTTAGACCTGAGTGCAAAAATGGAGGCTCTAGCCCCTTCCAGAGCTGAGATATCGAAACTCAAAAATTCGGCCCGAAAAAAAAACGACAGTGGTACCCCTTACGTTTTTTTTTTTCGGGCGAAAAATTAAGTTTCTCCAATCTTCCCAAATTTCTGGATTCTGATAGAGGGTCATGAGACTTAGACCTGATTGCAAAAATGGAGGCTCTAGCCCCTTCCAGAGCTGAGATATCGAAACTCAAAAATTCGGCCCGAAATAAAAAACGACAGTGGTACCCCTTACGTTTTTTTTTTTTCGGGTGAAAAATTAAGTTTCTCCAATCTTCCCAAAACTCTGGATTATGATAGAGGGCCATGAGACTTAGACCTGAGTGCAAAAGTGGAGGTTCTAGCCCCTTCCAGAGCTGAGATATCGAAACTCAAAAATTCGGCCCGAAAAAAAAAACGACAGTGGTACCCCTTACGTTTTTTTTTTTCGGGCGAAAAATTAAGTTTCTCCAATCTTCCCAAAACTCTGGATTATGATAGAGGGCCATGAGACTTAGACCTGAGTGCAAAAATGGAGGTTCTAGCCCCTTCCAGAGCTGAGATATCGAAACTCAAAAATTCGGCCCGAAAAAAAAAACGACAGTGGTACCCCTTACGTTTTTTTTTTTCGGGCGAAAAATTAAGTTTCTCCAATCTTCCCAAAACTCTGGATTCTGATAGAGGGCCATGAGACGTAGACCTTAGTGCAAAAATGGAGGCTCTAGCCCCTTCTAGAGCTGAGATATCGAAACTCAAAAATTCGGCCCGAAAAAAAGAAACGACAGTGGTACCCCTTACGTTTTTTTTCTTCGGGCGAAAAATTAAGTATCTCCAATCTTCCCAAAACTCTGGATTCTGATAGAGGGCCATGAGACTTAGACCTGAGTGCAAAAATGGAGGCTCTAACCCCTTCCAGAGCTGAGATATCGAAACTCAAAAATTCGGCCCGAAAAAAAAACGACAGTGGTACCCCTTACGTTTTTTTTTTTGGGGCGAAAAATTAAGTTTCTCCAATCTTCCCAAAACTCTGGATTCTGATAGAGGGCCATGAGACTTAGACCTGAGTGCAAAAATGGAGGCTCTAGCCCCTTCCAGAGCTGAGATATCGAAACTCAAAAATTCGGCCCGAAAAAAAAAACGACAGTGGTACCCCTTACGTTTTTTTTTTTTCGGGCGAAAAATAAAGTTTCTCCAATCTTCTCAAAACTCTGGATTCTGATAGAGGGCCATGAGACTTAGACCTGAGTGCAAAAATGGAGGCTCTAGCCCCTTCCAGAGCTGAGATATCGAAACTCAAAAATTCGGCCCGAAAAAAAAAATGACAGTGGTACCCCTTACGTTTTTTTTTTCGGGCGAAAAATAAAGTTTCTCCAATCTTCTCAAAACTCTGGATTCTGATAGAGGGCCATGAGACTTAGACCTGAGTGCAAAAATGGAGGCTCTAGCCCCTTCCAGACCTGAGATATCGAAACTCAAAAATTCGGCCCGAAAAAAAAACGACAGTGGTACCCCTTACGGTTTTTTTTTTGGGCGAAAAATTAAGTTTCTCCGATCTTCCCAAAACTCTGGATTCTGATAGAGGGCCATGAGACTTAGACCTGAGTGCAAAAATGGAGGCTCTAGCCCTTTCCAGAGCTGAGATATCGAAACTCAAAAATTCGGCCCGAAAAAAAAACGACAGTGATACCCCTTACGTTTTTTTTTTGGGGCGAAAAATTAAGTTTCTCCAATCTTCCCAAAACTCTGGATTCTGATAGAGGGCCATGAGACTTAGACCTGAGTGCAAAAATGGAGGCTCTAGCCCCTTCCAGAGCTGAGATATCGAAACTCAAAAATTCGGCCCGAAAAAAAAAACGACAGTGGTACCCCTTACGTTTTTTTTTTTTCGGGCGAAAAATAAAGTTTCTCCAATCTTGTCAAAACTCTGGATTCTGATAGAGGGCCATGAGACTTAGACCTGAGTGCAAAAATGGAGGCTCTAGCCCCTTCCAGAGCTGAGATATCGAAACTCAAAAATTCGGCCCGAAAAAAAAAACGACAGTGGTACCCCTTACGTTTTTTTTTTTCGGGCGAAAAATTAAGTTTCTCCAATCTTCTCAAAACTCTGGATTCTGATAGATGGCCATGAGACTTAAACCTGAGTGCAAAAATGGAGGCTCTAGCCCCTTCCAGAGCTGAGACATCGAAACTCAAAAATTCGTCCCGAAAAAAAAAACGACAGTGGTACCCCTTACGTTTTTTTTTTGGGGCGAAAAATTAAGTTTCTCCAATTTTCCCAAATCTCTGGATTCTGATAGAGGGCCATGAGACTTAGACCTGAGTGCAAAAATGGAGGCTCTAGCCCCTTCCAGAGCTGAAATATCGAAACTCAAAAATTCGGCCCGAAAAAAAAAACGACAGTGGTACCCCTTACGTTTTTTTTTTTCGGGCGAAAAATTAAGTTTCTCCAATCTTCCCAAAACTCTGGATTCTGATAGAGGGCCATGAGACTTAGACCTGAGTGCAAAAATGGAGGCTCTAGCCCCTTCCAGAGCTGAGATATCGAAACTCAAAAATTCGGCCCGAAAAAAAAAAAACGACAGTGGTACCCCTTACGTTTTTTTTTTGGGCGAAAAATTAAGTTTCTCCAATCTTCCCAAAAGTCTGGATTCTGATAGAGGGCCATGAGACTTAGACCTGAGTGCAAAAATGGAGGCTCTAGACCCTTCCAGAGCTGAGATATTGAGATATTTATAATGGCATAAATGCTATGTGGGATGTCAATATCTCACCTCTGGAAGAGTCTAGAGTCTCCATTTTTACACTTAGGTCACACTGAACACTGAACACACACAGAACACTGACAAACAACAGTTCTCTTCGAGGTTGAAGAAGGCCTGAGCTCAATATCAGAAGAGTCCACCTTAACAGGATGATAAAAATGTCTAGGAAAGCAAGAATGATAATATTATGCCCCTTTACTCCACTCCCTAAAGAAATACACATGACTTGTTCACTTAATGAAAATAAGGTGAAATATGTATAATTGACCTTCAAACTTATACAAGTCAACTAAGACAAGATATGTGGATATTGTTATGAAATATTCAACTCTTATATTCTAATCATGGCTTTTGTAATATGAAGTATTTATGGGGCATAATAAGCCACAATTGTGACCAATTAAAAGTGATTTTATAATGAAAGAAATCATATTTGTTAAACAATTTATTAAGAACATGTTGAATGTAAAACACTTCTATTAATAATCATTGTAACCATAAAATAGTTTATTAAGAAAAACACCTCAACTTGTTTTATGATTTTTATTATGAAAATGATTTATAAAGAAAAACATACCACACTGAGTGTTTTAAGCATTTATTAAGTAGATGAGGGTGGCAAAGTAGAGAGGAATTGAAAATTTATTAGAAAGAGCTTTGCAAAAGAAAGGAGAAGAATGCCATCATTACCGTCTATATGTTGTGGATGAGATACAGAAGAGTGATGACGTAAAGGTCCAGAAAAAGAGGACAAAGAGACAAAGTCTTTTATATGCAAAAGTCCTAATGGCTCTTCTAGAAATAATGACAGTTCAAGATTTTGTGTTTGACCAATTGGCTGTAAAAGACTAAATGTATGTATGTCTCTCTCTCTCCACTCTCTGAATCTCAAGACAATAATCCTCAGATGGCCCCTTGCATGTGAACACAACCCAAGGGCACACACTGGAATGCACCTGAAAGAAAATAAATAAAGAATTGATTAAAATACATATTTGATTGTTGATTTGAAGTAATCATTCAAAAGGATATATATATATATATATATATATATATATATATGTATGTATGTATACACACATGGGATGTCCATATCTCAGCTCTGGAAGGGTCTAGAGCCTCCATTTTGCACTCAGGTCTAAGTCTCATGGCCCTCTATCAGAATCCAGAGTTTCAAGAAGATTGGAGAAACGTATTTATTCGCACAAAAAAAAAAAAAAAAAAAAAAAAACGAAAGGAGTACCACTGTCGTTTTTTTTTTTTTTTTTGGGTCGAAATTTTGAGTTGCACTGATCTTGTTGAAACTCTGGATTCTGATAGAGGGCCATGAGACTTAGACCTGAGTGCAAAAATGAAGGCTCTAGAACCTTCCAGAGTTAAGATATTGAGATCCCACATAGCATTTATGCTTTTATCAATATCTCAACATGTCAGTTCAGGAAGGGTCTAGAGCCTCAATTTTTGCAGTCAGGTCTAAGTGCTATGGCCCTCTATCAGAATCCAGAGTTTCAAGAAGATTGGAGAAACGTATTTTTTAGCACAAAAACAAAAAACGAAAGGGGTACCACTGTCGTTTTTTTTTTTCGGGTCGAAATATCGAGTTGCTCTGATCTTTCATTCTCGAATGCATCAATGTTACATTTCAGCACTTCAGCATGACGGTTCGTAAAGTCTCTCCAAATTGTTCCTCAAACCCCTTTTCCTTCATCATGCCACTATATCTAGTAAATCGAAACTTACTTTAAACATTTTAGCCTTTTAAAATTATGTCTGTGAGTGGACATAAGTGTAAAAGTTCACGACAGAGCTACTGGAGGCCAAACTTAAAACAAAGAAAGCACTGGATTGACATTCTTGCTGCAACAGAAAACATCGCTGACAGCGCTGAGCCCCAACTAAAGAGGACCGCATTAAATATCACCACAGTGGAGCCGATTGAAATGAGACAAATATTTACAGCCCATTCTCACCCCCAAGGCGTCATTTAACTGACGCCTTGGGAAGCATTTGGACATGCTTCAATATCTGACGCTTTAGGCGCCCTTTAGCGTCAGTTAGATGACGCCCTAGGATCGCGTGTACAATAAATAAAGTATCTCTTGTTAGGCAGCATTTTAGCAACTAAATTAATAACTAGATTAAAGACCTAACTGTTATCTATCAAAATATGTGCCCTTGTGTTTTTATTTTTATTTTATTTGTTATTTTGCTCAGAGGTAAGCTATGCATATTTGTGTGAGGAAATTTCACAAATTTTGTGTTGTAAAAAAATAAAAAGAATGAGACAAAGTTTGAGAATGGTTTGTTTGAGCTTTCCTGCATATTACACATTGGAACGTTATTGTTCACAGTCAGGGACTATATTTTTCTAGCGGAAGGAATGTTTTTTATTGATTTAACTACATGAAAGTTTCACTAATACATTGTTTTTTACTTTAATATTATGTGACAACCGTTTTATAAAAGCAATAATGTACTCGAGGCAAGTACTGTATCGTGAATAAGTAACGGATGAAGGGGTTGCAGGCACTCCGCTTTGCGTTGTGCCTAACAACGCCCTTCAGCCGTTACTTATTCATGATACAGCACAGCCTCTCGTCCCTTATTGCTTACATAAATATCTCAATATCTCAGCTCTGGAAGGGTCTAGAGCCTCCATTTTTGCACTCAGATCTAGGTCCCATGGTCCTCTATCAGAATCCAGAGTTTCAAGAAGATTGGAGAAACTTATTTTTTCGCACAAACAAAAAAACAACGAAAGGGATACCACTGTCGTTTTTTTCGAGTCGAAGTTTTGAGTTGCTCTGATCTTCTTGAAACTCTGGATTCTGATAGAGGGCCATGGGACTTAGACCTGAGTGCAAAAATGGAGGCTCGACCCTTCCAGAGCTGAGATATTGAAATCCCACGTAGCATTTATGCCATTATAAATATCTCAATATCTTAGCTCTGGAAGGGTCTAGACTCTAGACTGTCATTTAAACTGCAGTCTTTAAATGCTCCAGAAGTTAAAAAAAGGGGGCTGACATGTGATGTCCATTGTAATGGACACAGGGTCTGAATGGGTTAAAAGAGAATTGGTTAAGGGATATTTTGATTTCAGAGGAATAGATGTAAACCGAACACAAAGATGTCCAACTCTTTTTGCATAGTTCACACCTTTTGAATTTGATGTGGTTTATATCTCTCTGTAAGTGTGTGTGTGGTGTAGGAGCACTAGCTTCTCTCTCTCTCTCTCTCTCTCTCTCTCTCTCTCTCTCTCTCTCTCTCTCTCTCTCTCTCTCTGTGCACGTGTGCATGTGTGTGTGAGTGTTTTATGGTCCTGGCTGATTAAGCTTGGCACTGTCAGGAGTGGGTTTGTGTGTGTAATTAATGATGTGTCTCCTGCTCTCTCCCATGGTAAAGGCTAATAGGATTTCCCAGCCCCAGGCTACAGCGAGGAGAGGCTGTGCGCATGAGGGAGTGTGCAGGAGAGGAGAGGCAGATTGCGAGAGGGTGATAGGAGAGGTGACAACGCAGGAGGTTTGAGCAGGTGGAGGTGAGAGGTTATAGAGGATTCTGGATGGTCGGGCTGCACTTGAGAAGAGGAGTTGGGCTGCTGTGGGAATGTGTTTAAAGGGTAAAACCTCTGGAGAAAGAAACTGGTAAAAAAAATAATAAAGTTGTTTGTAAGTTATCATTTGATAGATTCAAATTTTAGTTTGGAGTAAAAAAAATTGAGGAAAAGGTTTTAAGTTAATTATTTTTTTGTACTATGTTAATGTCCAATGCAAAAAAAATAAAAAATACTTTCATGATTTGTAATCACAACATTTTTTTCTTTTGTCAAATCAACTTAGATACTTTATGTAGTTCAGATAACATAATATTTTGAGTTTCTGATGATTAAATCAATCTCCTTCATTGTGTTAACTCAATTTTTCCATTTCAATGAACTTAATTTCAAGGCAACCAAGTTACTTATTTTTTTTTTTAGTTTAACCAACATTATTTTTTTACAGTGTATGGAAATATTTACAAATATAAAAAAAACAAAATTGAAATATAATTTATTGGAGTTTATTTTGTCACCATTAAATATACACAGTTAGAATATATCAAATGTTAAAAGCCACATTATAAACCCTTAAATATTCAAAGTCAAGTACCATAATGCAAAATGAAAAATAAAATAAATCTTGTAGGGAAAATGTATTAAATTTATAACAAAGTGTTTAGAATTAAAAATATAGTTTAAAATGTTTAATTTTATAACAAATAATAATATTTTTCATTCATCATTTAATGTATACAGCTATCAACAAATTGATAAAACATTACTAGCCAAAACACTTTTAATAAAAGCATGCATGTTCTATATGCATAACATTTTAAAAAAAAAATTGTAGTTTGAAATATTTTCAAGGAAACATTAATTTATTTAATAATTATATTATATTACATATTTACAAATATATTTTTAAATGTTTACATATAATTTAATACATATATTTTTATTGTATTAAAAGTACTTTTGTTGTTTATTTTCAGTCCTTATTAAAGTTATATAAAGCTAAAACAAATCAAATGTAACTAGCCATTTAAAACATTTTATATCACTAACGTATAGTTTTGCTCTCCTTTTTTATGTCTGTGATTGTCAGTTATAGACGTCAGTTATATGACGTCTTGGGATGAGACTGTGTTACAATAACATAACAACCCTTAAAACAGTTCTACCTAACTAAGGGTTGAAAATGTACAAATGGGAATTGCATTTTTAGCTGAATTAAAAACCCTTTAATGTAATTTATTTTCAATCTAAAAAAGAAAAATCAATAGTTGATTGGCACAAATTTGCATAAAGCGAAAACAACTTATTAATTGTTCAGTTTCCAGTCTGGTATATTCAAGTTTTCTCATAGAAAACCACTTGAACTTTTGACCTTCGACGTGTCAGAAATTGCACTTTTCAACTAATCTTTAAAGATAACAACACATCGCTGGAGGATGGCTGAAGATAGATAGAGTAACCAAACCAAAGTAAGGAGGGATGCTGAGAGGCAGTGCAGTGAAAGAGACTTTCTAGGGGGTTCCTGTGCTGTGGGGATGATTGTGTGCCAGGTGGAGGGGGCATTGTGGGATAGCATAGCACGGAGAACAGGAGGGAGAGAGGTGTGAGAGAACGAGCAGGTGATTTATAACAACAACAGAAGGCTTCTCTCCCCTCCACCACCACCTCTTCCCTCTCACTGAAGCAAAACAAGGAAATCCATTACAAAAGGCTTGTGTGATAATGGACTTTTCTGTGTGTGTGTGTGTGAGACCAACACAACAGATATATATGGGTAATAAAACTGTAAAGATATTTTTTTGAGATATACTAGTGTGCCCATGAAGCTCTTGGTCAAAGCATGGCTCCGGTCCATAAGTGTATGTGTATATACAGACACATTTTCAGTCCCCGAGCTGCTCGCCTTCTTTTCTTCATCTCCCTGAGATAAAGACCTCTATTCTACCTCGCAGAACGAGGGATGGTGCTGGCAGGCTCCAGGGAGCAAACAGAGAAGGAGGAGAAGTAAATAATAGAGGGATATGGCAGGCAGTAATGGTATGGTGGCACTGCAGACCACGTTCTCCACGGCAGGAGGGGTTGCATGCGGGATGTGACCCGGCTCAGAGTCTCCCTCTGGGGGAGGAGATGGGTTGGAAGAGCCCGTGCCTTGCTCCTCTCACATTACCCCTTATGTTAAAACCAGTCAGGGGGAAAATTGGGGCCCTGCGTGGTCCTCCGCAGGCCCACCTGAGCCCACTGAGACACGGATTGAGGAAGGAGGGGGGGACCTTCAGGTCTCTAAATGCATGAGTAATAAGAGTCATAACCTTGAAAACATGTTGGGCATGAAAGAAAATGCACGTTAGTGTGATGGCCGTCGACTCCTACTTAGAGAGCTTTGTGGTTGATTCAGTCATTTCTATAAATCCATTCAAATTTTAAATGTAATTGTTGATTTCTATTATGAATAGAACAGGGCAATCAACAATTTTCTGATTTTGACACATTTCTTTTGGTAAATTTGTCTTGTTTGGTTTGCTGTGAGATTTTTTAGTTGTTTTGTTTGGTGGTTTGTTTTGCTTTAAGACTTTTTAGTGGTTTGTTACTGTTGTAGCGTTTTAGTTTAGTTTGGTGGTTTCTTATTGTAGTGTTTTTTTTTTCTTTCGTTTTTTTGGTGATTTATTTGATTTGATTTATTAGACAAAAAAGTATTTGTTAAGGATAACACAAAATTAAAAACTTAACTCCTAGCAACAAGTACATTGGAATTGTATACTATTATAAATACAAAATTGCAATACTTTTTTTTACATTTACAAATATTTTTGTTGACTCTAGATTGTTTTAGTTTGGTTTAATTTCTTGAATGCAGCTTTGAAAAACTGTAGTACTGTATAAATATGATTTTTTTTTTGATTATGTTAAATAGCTCTTTGTGGTTATGTAAATTCACAGGTTAAATTGTAAATTGTATATTGTTTTTCTTTATGCAATATCACCCTCCCTCCCCTTTATAAATATTTTTGTATTTTATTGTAAAAAAAAAAAAAAACTCTGCTTCAATTACCTCTAACCATAGGCACTTATTTGGTTTATAAATAAAGGTAAAAATATTTATATTACTACGTGTATGACAAACTATATTGTATTTTTGTTTTATGCAAGCAACGAGTAGTCTTTTCTTAAGAAATTGGATTTAACCCATTTCACTCCTCTTGAGTAACTCGAATCCTTTAAGACTAAATACTGTAGTGCCTATTTCTACATTTCTCTCTAGTGTAATTAGTAGTTAAAAAGTAGTTAATTGAATTTGTACAAAATTATTATTATACCCCCTAATTCCAGGTGACATTTGTCTAGACAATTGTTTTTCTTCACTAGCCCATCAGATGGCGCCTGCTTTCAGTCTGGAGGCTGTTCAGGCTGCAGTGGTAAGTCACAGATGTTGCTTGTCCCGTTCTTTTGTTTTCCCCCCATTGAGAAGAGAGACCTCAGCTGTTAAAGGAGATTCTTCATTATGGCTTTAATGTTCTTTTGAAAATCATTTCCATTAAAATATTTTTTTTTTCAAAGGAAGGTATTAAAGCGAAGGTTAAATGAAGTTGAACAACGCACAGGCTCGTCAGGCATTTTTGAGTGCTTCTCGATGACCGATCACTGTGTGGGCAAAGGCCTCTATCCAAAAGACTACAGCAGGCTCCAATAAAGACGGAGGGGATGGGGGAGTGATTTGGGTAAGGCAGATGTCTTCATGTGTTACAGGTGCATGTGAATGCCTTGTTTTTTTAAATAGAGAGAAGAAAAAATATCCATATAGTTGTTACTGATTTTGTCCTCTTTTGTAGGAGTGACTTCCTGTTGTGTGATGTCACAAAAACTAATGGTGATGTCATGGAACGTCAGTTAATTTCAAAATTTGAAGTGAAATGTCACAAAGACTATAACTGATCAACTGCTTACTGAAACAACCAAAGAGGTCGCAAGCTGTTTCAAACCCTAAATCATTTACATTTCATTATAAATCTAATGTTTAGATAACCCCCGTCTTTGCTGTATAAGGGGTTTTTAACTGTTTAGACTTTAACGTAGATTTATAGTGACTTAACATCATCCACTTGTTGGTTATTCAAGTTCAAGTATGGTTCTGTAATAGTTTTAGAAAATGCCATGTGTTGTAATATTTAATTTAAGTCCAATTACCTATCAAAATCAGATATGTGATTAGTGCAGAGCGTGTTTTGACGGCCATAGATTCATCAGAACACGGGTATGCTGAGTGTTCATCAAAATGTTTAATGAACCAATTCATCGGTTAATGAATGAACCCAATATGTTACAAATGGACCAGTTTTAAGACAGAAAAGAAAACATTTCAATAAACTGAGCCTCAGAATCTCAGAAAAGTAAGAAACTAAAGCCGATGCAGGATGAAAATGGATTTACCTTTAAGTACTAGCTCACCTCTGACCATCAAATGCAGTTCGACAACGTTTGCTAATCAGTGAGTTAAAGCAGTAGAAAACGCCTTGGACGAACATCTGAGCTATTATCATAAAATAGAACTCAGGAAACCATAACCAATGTGATTGGTCAAGATGACCACGGACAATACACATCCTTTGACAGTAGAATCTAAACTGCGAGAGGGTGCTCATTTGTGCTCGATGTCTTTCCGCCTCTCAGGTTTATGGTCCAAATATTGGTTCGCTCTGGTCGATGACCAGCCAATAAGCCCTCCCTCGGGAACCTATAGCACTAAGGTGATCATTCCGGGTAGACCGGTTTGAGTGGAATCCGCTCCGTGTCCATAGTTCAGAGTCTTGTCTCAGACCACCTCTCTGTTCTACCAAACAGTGTTCTCCCCCATCTCTTGACCAGGATGGGACATGGGGCCATTGTAACTGGTGTTGTTGGCCAGGGGGAAGGGTGGACTCCCTGCAAAGCCACCCTCCCCCTGTGGATTGGGATGAAGAGGTCCGGTCATGCCTGGCTCGGGACTGGGGGTGTCTGCGTGAGAGATCATGTCCGTGAACCTTTGGTCGTCTGAGGGGTGGTGCGCAGACACCGGGCCGCCCTCAAGGGGTCCTGAACCCGAGCCTAAGAGGTAAGGGGACTCGGCTGGAGACTGAGCTTGTGAGGAAGGGGGTCCGTGAGGGAAGAAATCGTAGTTGACCACTGGGCCGTAGTAATCAGCTTGGTATTCTGTGGAGAAAAAGAGTCCATTCAGTTACTGGTTGACGAGTATGACTTGACATTTAATTAATTGACAAGAAGTATTTTTTTTTATTTGATGTCCAATTTCATCTGTTCTTCACATTTTCTGAGAGGATGTGTCAGGCTATGACGAAATGACTCATTACGAGCACGTAACAAAGATTTTCATGCATTAATGAATGAAAATACTCTAATGAAAGGTGAGGAAAGAGGATGTAAATAAACATGGAAATCATAGGAGGCATGTTTTATTTCTCCTCGCAATATCCAACCCCTCGCTCCATCATACCATTGCGATTGGCCTATATAATTAGTGCTACACAAAGTCATTAACATTCCTCCCCAATTCCATTATTTTTTTCCTGCAGTTGTGATACTTTAATGTGCTAATCAATCATCAAAAGACATTTCATCATAAAGAAACGCCACTTGTTCACTGAGTGATAGATCGTCGAATCATCAATGCCAGACCTCCGGAGATCAGTACATCTATCTGTTCCCATGTTCAGAAAGCTTTTGCTCTGAAAATGTATGCTTTTTTTGAGGGATTTGAAATGTGCAAATTTTCCAATTAATTCTAGAATGGTTGGTGACCTTATTCTGATTGTTTTGCTTTGTTTACCCATTACAGGAACGAAAACACAACTTGCATCTTTGCCAAATACCTGTTAGTATGACAGATACCAGGTGTGCGAGTGTGCACGTGGAATTCCGATCAAAAAGACCGAGCTGGAATGTCACGCAACAGGTAACGCGCATGGTTTTCAGGATCCTTTCAATCAGATTTCTTTGTATTCGTTCATGACTGGAACCCATTGCACAATTCTCCAATGAACACCAGTGCAATCCTGTTATAGTACTCATTTTTTGATATTTTGCTCTGATGTTTAAGAGACAACATAAACATGGCTTTTGGATACTGCGTTAAAGCTCTGAGGAATGATGGGTAGACCGGTAGAGAAATGCATGGAAGAGTCTTTGTGCTTTCAAAGTAAGAGAAAAACCCTGAAGTTACAGAGAATGTGTGTGAGGTACAGAACATGATATTGTGACAGAACATTCTTTATGTACCTCCGTAGTAACTGTATCCTCCAGGGCCCATTATTTCAGGGTCCTCTAGTCTTCCTCCAAGTGGCCTCATTCTGCGAGGTCCCCTGAAGAAAGCGTGCCGTCGAGCACCGAGCGCGCTCAGCTGCTTCATCCTACGTTCTTTAGACCGCCGATTTTGAAACCACACCTTGGAGGCAAAACCACAATTATAAATGTGTGATTACCTCACAGAGGTACGTGATCTTCCTTACATATTTATACATTGCACATTCCTATGATTTTCCATTTAGAAAACGGCTTACAGAAACTGGGACAAAAAAAATCCACACTTGTCCAGGTTACTTGATTGTTTACGGGAGTAATTATACCGTGCAAAACACCTAAGCTAGATGTTTGCTATGTTGGTTAAAGGGACATTTCTTTCTTATGTGGGACATAAAGGAAGATATTCTGAAAACAGATTTGTCCATACAATGAAAGTCAATGGGGACCAAAAAATAATTTGACTTGCATTGTAAAGATTTAGAATATCTTCTTTGGTCAATTGCAGAAAAAAATGAATGTCATACGGATTTTTCAGTTTTGGGTGAACTATACCTTTATTATATAAGATACAGGTACATACAGAGACTAAAAGAAAACAGCCTAGTCTTAGTTATGTACTATAATGGTATTATTAGAAACTCTTTAACAACTTAATGAGGGAAATGAACACAGCATACGTTAGGCCTACTGGTCAATGTTAATCCAACATACTGTCACAGTGTTATATAAGCTTTGAAATGTCATTTTATAAATAATAATGTGACCAAATTAACTGAATACCAAGTAGATGGTACACCAGGTTATTTATCATTGAAACTAAACACTGTTCTAAAGATATTGGCAGAACTGGCTATATTACGCACAGAGACAAATATTCTCTAGTTTTCATGTTTATCCTACAGCTCAACCTAATAATGACAGAACCAACACATAATAATTGATCCGACCCAACCTGTTAAATACGTCTTGTCAGGCCTAAAATGCTACTGAACTGCAATGCAATAGATTCCCAAGATTTATATTCCTGTGGAAATGAATATGCTGTGATGATTTCACCAGTCCCTCATCGTTGTGCACGCACACACGCACACATAATTTCTGAGACACTGCGGTGCTGACAAGTATCGTTTGATCACGGCGCCGCCAGCTCATTACAAATAGACCTGATATAAAAGTGTGTGACAGATGCAATATCAGACTCATCACTGTCGAACATTGTTTCAATCTCTTAGCAAGACCAAGGCAATCTGATGTACCACTGTGCCGGTGAAACTCAAACATAACCTTTTAGTCAAAATAATCACAACCATATGCTTCAACAAACACCACAAGGGCCGTTTTTCACACTGTTGTCATATAAACTGCTTGCGCAGGAACAAAGAGTAGAGAATATGAAAATGTCTGACATAAGGTGACATTGTTATGCATGATGCTTCAATGTAACACATTCGTGTCTGAATCTGCATTGCCACTGCATAATATATGCTAACAACAGTTAGTCTGCTCTGGAGGCACAATCCCACCATGTACGAAAGAGAAAAAGAGAGAGAGAGACTATATTGAGAGTGTGTTAGAGACAAAAACATGTTCTCTACCTAAAACCACTTAAGCATTCCTCTCCATACACAGCTAAGGCAACACCTGCTTATGGAGAACAATTGGCTAACTGTTTGGTACATTTTTATGGAAATGTTTTGCCTCCTCCTGAGTGAGCGTTGCTTAGGGATTACACACACACGCTGCTGAACCGGCATGGCTCCGGAGGGCTCCCTGCGCAGAGCGCAATCCACATTTAACACATAACAAATGAACAGGGACGTGTGGCAAAGGCCGTCTCCATTTTGGCTCAGAAACAAAGCCTTGAGCCTCGCTGGGATTCGGAGAGGGTTGTGATTTCTTGATGATGACAGCGACACATGAAGATGAGCTGTGTGCTTGAGTGGATAACTTTACTCGTCAGGCATCAAGAATCAAGTTCCCTTCCCTATGACTGGTAATCAAGCAAAGGTGTGGTTTTTTTTATATGGACCCGGCAATGTGCTCTTATCCTTATTGTTAATAAATTCATGTTCTGCATTTTCTTTACTTTTATAATCCTCACGTCATTCTTTCCACAAAGCTCCTAAATTGTAATTAATCTAAATATGTTTCAGGACTGAACACTTCTGGCATTTTTCACTAAATAATCAAGGAAAACTTGCACTCTCACTAATGGTGTTGATCTTTATCTGTACTTTAAAGCATGTGGCTGTGTGGCTGTGTTTGTGTTCGATAACAGCACCTCTCAATTAAATTTCACCTCACAAATAGCTTGAGAAATTTATTTTGAAATAGTTTTTAAATTTAGTAAGAACAGTTGGCTGCAATTGCTGTTTGAACAGCTTGTCTTTCACAGTCATATTTTCTAAGCAGGAACCAACACGCCCATCATGTAGCTGATGTTATCTTAAGTTTTTGATTCAGTGCCTATACCTGGTATACATCCATTGATGACGCTTTACAACTGTGAACATTTTGGCCTGTATTTGGATTTTTGTCATATTTTATGTATACCAGGATTCTACACTGCAAATTGATGATGATATGATAGTATGTTAATTAAATATTAACTTGTACATATTCTGTACCTGTTATACTACTATTAATAGGTATACAATTCTATCAAATAAACTCAAACATTCAAACATCATCCTGCACTTCCAGGAGAAGTTAAAAGTGCCCTCTTTTTTAACTTTATCATATGTTATGTACGGTTTGTTAGTGGGATATGACCTTGTCAAACCATGACTTTGTACAGTATACAACTAATTATTGAAAATTGTATAGAAATATCAGCATTCAATTTTTTTTTTTTTTTTTTTATAAATGTGCTAGTGGCATGGCTCTAGGCCAGTAATAAATAAACTGTGACATTTTTTTCATTTTTTTTTTTTTTAATTCATAGTCATATCCCAGTGGTTCTCTATCCCTGTGGGGTGTGTGGAACGGGACTGAGGACAGCCACATCCCACCACATATTATTATTTTCATTTAGCTCGAAGTTAGGCATAAAAGCTTGCGATGTAATGTTTAAAATCTTAAAGAAATTTACTTTACAGAATGAATTTACGGTACATATCGTGGAACGGAAATAAATAATAAAATAAATGCAAGCGTATTCTCACCTGTATGACTCGCATGTTGAGGCCTGTCTCCTGCGCGAGCTGCTCGCGGATGTGTCGCGTGGGCTTCGGCGTGGCCACGAACGCGGCTTTCAAAGTTTCGAGCTGTTTGGCCTTGATGGTGGTGCGCGGGCCCCGTCGCTTCGTGCACGAGTTCTGCTCCTCGTTCTCGTTGTTGTTAGTGTCCTTATCTGAGGATGTGGAATTGTCCGTCTCCTTCGTGTCGTCCTGGATCGGATCCGGAAGATCAGGCGATAAACTCCGGTCCGTACACGATGACACTTAAGCATGTTAAAGGACCAATGAGGGACATATTAGACTCATTGCAATTTTCCTCCCCAATGATCACTATAATAGCCTATAGTCTACTATCACCATTCTCTTGAGATAACAGTTGTATAAGTAGCCTAATATTATTAAAAAAGTAGCCTACAATGCATAATAGTCACACATTACTGGTAGGTCTATAGCCTAACATTAATAAATGTTTAATTGGCTAATATAATTGCATAATCTGATATAAGATATAGCCTAGGTATTAGGCTAAAATCAATTTGACACATTTCGACTACAAAAACAAAACTATGAATATCATGGTTGACCAGACATGAGGGGTTGTTGTAGCCTACTTTGTTAGTCTAATAATAGGCCTATATTATTACTAAATAAATGTTTGATTAAATGTTACTTAAACTAAATAAGGGCAATAGATTAAAAAGTAATAATAAATTGCACATATTAATACACACACACACACACACACACACACATACACATGAAACAAAGGAGAAAACAAGCAGAGATCACTTCTGCAAAATATCGGAGGAATTAAGTCTGGTTGTCTCTTGGGACAGGCTGCTGTGCTTGATAACAGCTTGTCATTGTCTGAGGAGCGGGGATATACGACTACAGACGTTTATCTGACAAGAAAGCGCATGGACTGAGGAGAATGAGTTATGGACACTTCTCTATAGGTGGACAACACCAAGAGTCCTCAGCTTGCAATGAAAAATGGATTGACAATCATATTCACGGACATGGACATCATGAAATCATTTTAACTAGCCTGGTTCGATTTACTTTTACTCACCTTTATTTTTAAATTCTAAAACAAGTTATTCCAAAATGAAAATAATTTAGCCTAATTTTGCAAAAATATAACACTATGGGCCTATTTGCAATCTAATAACCGGCACGATTTATCCTAGTAGTGGCCTTGGGTGGATACATTTTTGTCTTACAAGTATGCATCAAGTCGTTCAAAATAAAGATTGGTGTAAAAACGGCACGCAACCTTCAAAAGACCATTTTATGCATTAATGAATCTGAGTGTTATACGTCCCTTTTAAATCGACTGGACGAAGCACTCAGTCGCTGTTAAATTAATTGGACTAGCACTGACCCACAAGTGGAGGCGATAATAATGTCATCTGTGTGTTGGGAAACAAACAGCCTGTCCGTGATTCTGAACACTCGTGCGCATCACAGTCACGGGGACGCGCATAAATAGTCAACTCGCACACCTCCGTATTGGGCTGCTCGTTTCGTTTCAATGGATTTTACATTTGAATCACACACGGGCTCTGTTAATGTGCATTTGCATCTTTGAAACAATAGAAAGATAGAGATAGCACGTTAGAACATATTGTAGCCTACTAGACGACAAACAAACACAAATGAAAATGTTAATAAAAAAGAAAATTTTTGTTGCTTAAATTAATCGGAAACGAATGCGTTTCCCTGAAAAGCTTCGCCTTATAAAATCGAGTTTAAAGTAGGCCTATGTGCAAAGTTCTTACAATGTAGGCCTAATCTTTTATATTAGTGTTGCTCTAATTTTGAACAAAAACATTTAATTTAATTAATAATATCATGTGGTTTAACCATCAAGTAAATATTTAATTCTTAACTCGTATTCAAAATTCTGAACTTTTTACTGAAAAGCTTAACTTGAAATTCATAATAGGCTATTTGTAATAACCTTGACAGTTGTTAGGGTTTATGCATGATATAAACTCAGTTTTATAGATTTCATATCACATGACAACAAAATGGCTTCCTTCATGATTTTTTTTAAATAAATGAATAATAATAGAACAATTACAAACTAAACCAAAATTACACCACCAAAGCATTTTACTTTAAGGCCAACAAAAATAACTTAATTAACTGAAAATGAAACCATTTATTGACAATCATCATTTTATATGAATTGCCATTTTAATGTAATATTGAACAACTCAATAGATCCGGATAAAAAAAGAGCGTCACGTCATTGACCGATAATTCATATAACTGTCAATCTCTCTCTCTCTCTCTCTCTCTCTCTCTCACACACACACACACACACACACACACACACACACACACACACACACACACACACACACACACACACACACACACACACACACACACACACACACACACACACACACACACACACACACACACACACACACACACACACACACACACACACACACACTATGTATTTCACTTGTAAAGCTCTATTCGTTTCTCTCACCTGAGTTTAAATTGACTTCTTTGATAGCGCTCGCGCTCAGGTAGTCCTCTTTACACACAAATTTGTTTTCGTCGATGACGTAGAGCTCCTCGCCCGTGGACAGCTGTTTGTTGCACACCATGCACGTGAAACAGTTCAGATGGAACACCTTGCTGCGCGCTCTTCGCACGAGGTCGCTGGGCGAAATGCCCTGCGAACAGCCCGCACATTTCGTACCAAAACGCCTGTAAGGGGACATACAGATGGGGGAAAACAACATTTTATAAGAAAAAAAGAGTTGTGGCACGTTTAACCTAATGACCAACACAAAATGTTATGTAATGGACATTGATGAGATTGCATTCCAGTATACCAATGAGTCAATAATTGTTTATTTTACAAACCCAATACCCCCCCCCCCACACACACACACACTGCATCTTATTTGACGATTAAGAAAATGTTTAAGTATAATTGTACATCATGTATAATGTGTAGTAGGCTATGTGCATTTTTATGTTGTCTATATTGTTAATAGGGCCTATGTGTTATGAGTGAGTAAATTGTTAATTCTGTCATAAGTAGCCTAATAAAAATATTGCAATACGGATAACGCACAATTTCACTCATTGTGACTAAAAATGATCAAATATCAACAGTAATTTCAAGTCACTGATTAATGGATATAATTATCTATATTTTCCATTCAGCACTTTTATAAACCATGCCAACAACTCTGAATATTTCTAAAGGAATTTGACAGTATGCTCAAGATAAAGTCGACATGCTCTAAATTAAGTGATATTGTGGGATTAGGCAAAACAACAAAATATATAGGCCTATACACACGTACAATTGCTGATTTGTTAATCTGTGCACATTGGTTTCATGGAAAAATAGGCAGAAATAATATAGCCTAGAGAACGTGCATTTTTTTCAATTTATATTTCAATAACAACGAGACGGGAAAGACCGGGTATACAGGCCGGCCGTGGTTGAGGCACGTCAAGCGCACTACTCCCTTCTGTTTCTCCCCTCGGGTTTATTTTAACACTAATGCACTAAATCTTCTTCCATTTGTTATGGTATCGAGTCGCTCTCGCCCTTTTCAAATGCATCTCTCCCAGTGAAAGGCCATAACACTACTTACACAACAAATGGACGCATTACGGGTGATTACTGTTTCGCCCCACTAATGGCTCCACATTCAATCGCCGAGCTCGATGCTGGGCCCCATAGAACGTGATGGTCAAGGCCGTTTGGGATAACAATGGCACATATGAAAGCTTAAACACTGGATGACGTTAAATAGCTCAGGGAAATGTAAACTAGAAGAAAACATGACAGAACTCATTTAGCGATATTAATGACTAATACAAATAAACAAGCGGCCTGTTCTGAGAATACAACAATATAGGCTAATTACAGGTATATAATAAGCAACACAGGTGTTATTTTTAATGTTGTTTGGGGGGGCTTTAATCGTTTTGGAATATTAGTGCATCATTTTATTACACGATTTAAAAGTAGTTCGTGGTCGGTGATTTAACTTGATGGCTGTTTATATTATTTCAAAGGGGTTAATGATATATTAACTTAATACGTTAATATTAATTAGGCTAGAAGTTACTTAATTATGAACAAAATATGTAAATGATCTTGGCTATTTTTACTACAGTTTGGAGGGTATTTGAATTTTAAAGACTGAATCTCCTATAGGCTATATATATAATTTCGAATTTTCGTTCTGGATAAATGTAAACAAACAAAAAAAAAAAAAAAAAAAAAAAACTACTTTTGTTTTATATAAGTATCCAAATGAATGGTCCATCAAATGCACAATAATAATAATGCGTAAAATATTGACGTGTTTTAGGGTAGGCTACAATAAACAGTTATTTCACGTACAGGTTTTCTTTTATTTCCCCATGTGCACAAAGGTTTTCAAGAGGAATTCTCACACCGAAAGCGTGTGAATACAATAAGCAATGCATGAGTAATCAATCAAAAGCTATTAATGAACGACGGAGGATCAAAGGTTTAACAGTACATTACATATTTTAGGCAGGTTAATCCACAAATGGAGACTCATCCACATAAGAGCAAAACAAGGGTAGGTAAATCCTACATGACACATTCTTCAAATGAGGATTATTCCAGAAGTTTGACGAGGTGAGGCAGCCCAAATACAAGCAGCTGCAGATCTTACCTGAAAAAGTCAATTTTGCAATAGAGCTTTCCGTCCCTTGAGAAACATTTTTCGGTCAGGTTGCAGTTACACTCGCAGCACTGGACACACTTCGCGTGCCATGCACGGTCGAGAACGTTTAAGAGGAACCGATCCAGAATGGGCCTCTCGCACCCCGCGCAGTGCACCATCATTCCGCCCTGGAGGGGACCGAGAGCCGATCTTCCCAAACGGGCACCGCGCCTCGGATTGGGGCCACACGAATCGGTGCGGAGCAACGTCTTGGCTTCTTGTAGAGGGATGCAACAGCAGAGCAAATGTTCCGTCTTGAGAATGATTCCCCACGACGCCTAGAGGTAAACACTCCGGACGTGAATGTTATGCATTATACCTGTCGGCATCCAGAAATCCACTGAATCAAAAAAATATATTCGTTGAAGAGAGTTTGTTAACAAAAAGGCTTCTCCAAGTTTTCCTCTTGTTTTTCTGTTTGTTTGTGGGCTCTTGATCCACCTGCTTGTGTCCACTCACCTCACCGACACTTTTTTACATCACTCTGTTCCAGTTCGCGGGAGCTTCTCGCATCCGTATTCAGATTTGATGACGTTTTTTCTTGCACTTATGCCGCGGTGACCAATCACAGACAAGTTGCCATGGCAACGGGTTTAAATATTGGCACTCTCAGATTGCTTCCGAAGGTCTACCTTGGGTTTGGTAAAAAAACATCTATAAAGGCTGATGGTAGGGAAGGTACTAATTATTTCATCGACGTGCTTGCTTTTTTCTTTTTCTACCGAATTTGCAACTACGACTGGATCACTAAAATCAGAAAAAAGAGCCCGTGTGTTTAAGAAGCGTTTGCGTTTTGGCCTCACTAGTCCTGGATCCTGGAGAGCACATTCGGACTGAAAGACGCTCTTCGATTTCTTTATAGACTTTTGAGATTATTTTTTTAAATTATTTTTATAATTACTCCATTGCTCTATTTTGTGTGTATAATGCAGGATTTGAGAGTCGAAAATCTAGTGCCGGTGGTTAACCAGAAGGTAATAAAAAATAGTCAAAAACGTCTATAAATATGTACACATTTATAGACACTGTTTAGCCTAAGTTTTCACGTATTTTGCATGATGCGTAAAGAAAATCTAAATAACCATCACTGCGTCTTAATTCTGAAGGAGTGATCTGTGCGCGCGGTGGGGGATCCCGTTCTTTTATCATGCATAAAGCTATTTACAGGGAAATGCACTGGATTAAGATACTGGCTCGTATCAATAGAGAGTACCGGATCGCCCAGCAGTTTAACAAAGTAGCCACAAATCGAAGGGATTTTAAATATTTACCCAGGTAATCATTTTGTTAGCTGTGGAAATGCAAACATTACACTCTATAGTTTATTCGGGTGAATTAGAGACTGCATTTACAATCTTTTAGCAGCTTTTCAGCATTTAGTGGAAATGACTTGTTCAAATTTAAACCTTTAATTTTTTTTTTAAAACTGTATTTACAGATCGTGTATTATCGTGCGTTCACATGGATTTCCTAAGACATATATAATTGAAATTATTTATTTAAAATATAATACATATATTTAAATTTATCTAGGCTATTAAAAGGAAAATGTTATTAAAAATAAATGTTATTGTTAGCCAAAGGTATTTTTAAACCACATTTTCCTATAGCATTACATATTTTGCATTTTGTGAGAGTGCTGTGTTTTCACGGTGCCTGAAAGCCACCGGCATGTGTGATCACTGGAATAAATCCGGATCAGGCCACCCGTGGTCTGTCTACCTGCTTCCCTCTCTCCATGTAAACAATAGCACATAGTTTACAGTTGTGCTAGTGAATCGGATTAGAAAGCAAACGCAAACACCCCAACCCAAACTTTGCCCCAATAGACTTTATGCCTGGACTATTTAAAACAATAAAACATAGGCTACTACTACGAATAATAATAATAATAACAATAATACATCTATCTATCTATCTTATCTATCTTATCTATCTTATCTATCTATCTATCTATCTATCTATCTATCTATCTATCTATCTATCTATCTATCTATCTATCTATCTATCTATCTATCTATCTATCTATCTATCTATCTATCTATCTATCTATCTATCTTAATCTTAATCTATTTTCTATCATCCCCTAAAATTAATAATCCCTTTACAACATGCAGGGTTTAAGCAGTGGCTAAATAGCGTTTGGTAATATTTGGAGTCAGGGGGTGCCGGTGGGCTGCATGTTGTAGAAAAGGAGAGCCAAGGGCGAGTTTCGGGCCCCCCGCTGTTCTTGGCAGGCAACAACGGCAGCGAGTTTGGCTTCGTTTACATTTCTAATCCCTTCGCGATGCACGCTATTTATTTTCTCACTAAGTATTGTTTTGTTGACTTCCCATTTAAGAAATCTTCAGTTTTCCCCCTGACGTTACCCTTCGCGAATAAGCAAATATGAGTGAAATGCACGCCTGGGCTACTTTCAGTCATTTGCATATTTTTAAATAGCTAAATACTAAAATTAAAGGTGCCATCTGTTTACAGTCGCCCTGACAGAAGAGCCATTAACAGGCTGGCCTAACCTTGTCGAGTCTTTTTGGTTAAATAGCGAATCAGCCCACAGCTTGTGCGTGCGCACATATGCAGCCAAAACTATTTGAATGTGGAAGCATAGAAACGCAGCACTTCACGCAGCACCTTCACGCTCTCATATTACCTTGTTTTATACTGCTTCCAACGCGTTATCATTTGATGCATGGGAAAGCTAACTACTGGACTGGAAAATTGAGAGTCCGTTCTTCTACACTCTTAGAAAAGTGGGTTCTATAGGGTTCTTTAATCAACTGCAAAGGACCTTTTATGCAAAAAACATGATAATGACAAGAAAGAACCCTTTTGGCACAAATGTTCTTTATAGGCTATTGTTCATTCATATAGGCCTATTACATTATTCTACAACATTTTGTTGTTAATTCAATTATTGTTTATTAAACTGTAGTAGTAACTTAATATCATATTTTAATCATGTTGATTTTTTGAGGATAAAAACTGAAATGACACTCTTCGTGTGTTTGATCAATTACATTTTTTAACCCCCATATCTTAAATTTTGTGATAATTCACATGCATTGTATTTTAGGGGTTCCAAATACGTACTTTAGAACCTTTTAAGGTTCTATATAGAACCCTTTCTTCAATAGGCCATAGTGCAATGAAGCACTAAAGAAAGGGACTGAAGTCTTTGAGGTTCTGCTATACAAACAAACGGTAGCCGAGCCACCTGTGCAGATGGGGAACTGTCCAGGGTGCTGAAAACAGCGGGAGCCCTCGCAGTGACTAATGCATCCAGTCAGTGTGTGAATTATACAATGACTTTCATGAGGGTTGGATATTATAAAAGATTTTCGACATTTTAAAAGGATTTTTAGATGTTTAATTTATTTTTATTTTTATAAAGTAGCCTAGGGCCTGCTCACATATTGCGCGGTCATAATGGAAGCGACGCTAAGCGTGTCTGCGCCGCATCAGATAAAAAACAAAACAACAAAAAAAAAAACATAAAATTTTCAGAATGCGCAAGCGCACCGTGTCACGTCACAAGAATCAAGCGGAGCGCAACTGCCCTAGCGCTTTGGAAAAAGGTGAACGACGCGCCCAGCGTTTTAACGCGATTTTAGGCGCTATATGTGAATGGCTCTTTTTTTTTTTCGGACCGCAACCTGTTCATCTCGCGAAATGTTTACTCTATTGTATGCGCCATTACACAGCAGGTAGATAAAACAAAATTAAGTTTTATTATCAGTTGTGATATTTGTAGCCATATCACTATGACTTACCCCACCTTTTTTTTAACTTCTGGTTGTTTGTAGAAAGTGTATTATATTTATATTTGATTATTATTATGGCATTATATTAACATAAGAAGCCTATAATTATCAAATACTATGACGTGTTATTACATTACCTAAACTAGTCCAAAATGTCTTTTTTTTTTTTTAAGATACACGAACACCTTAATCATTCAGCAGCAGTTTAATTGGTGAATTGACGAGACATAGGCTAGTTACGTATTATTCACTGATTGGACAATGATTCTAATATTTACTCACTCTCTTTCTTAATCATGTTCAACTTTACAATCAAGTCAGAAAACTCAACACGAAAAACAAATTTCATTATTATAAGAATTATCATTACGGACATTAAAAGTAAATGAAATATTTAAATCATTACACTTTCTTATGTCCAAAAAAATTTTGCAAAACTGAAAGCCGATAAAACGGAGCATTGTTGTGATTCATTTAAAGGCAAATGTCCTTATTATCGGTCTCAAAGGCTTTGGGTGTCTATCAAATATATCATACAAGTGTGATCTCTCCAGTTTTGCATAAACAAGACATGAATACATGCATAGTAGATAAAACGGCTCATAGTTCTTTGTGTAATTTACAGAAGTGTTTAGAGGGCCTACTTTGCTCACGCTTTATTTAGGAGACATTTCCATACACACAAGAGAGGGAGAAAACATCCACATAAACAAACACACACGTATTTTAGAAATACTATAGATTACTCTTTATTGTTATGAATGGAACACAGTTTAAGATATTTTAGATTTAGTCCGAGAGCTTTCTGTCCCTCCATTGAAAATGTATGTAGGTATACTTTCCTTGTCCAGAAAGGAAATAAACACATCATCAAAGTAGTCCATGTGACATCAGTGGGTTAGTTAGAATGTTTTGAAGCTTCGTAAATACATTTTGGTCCAAAAATAACAAAAACTATCATTTTATGCAGCATTGTATTGTCAATCCACGTTCAGTGAAGCTGCTGGCGTAAGACGCTGCTGACGTGTTATCTGGTGCGTCCGTGTATTCGGGTTCAAATAAATATGGCTGGGCAAATAAATGCAAGTCTTCCTCTGTGTTGAAATCCTTAGACATGTTTGCAAAGATTGTTTACAGCGTGCATCTCCCTCAGACTGTGAACGAAGCACGGGCCAATGAACGCGGATTGACGACAGAACCCGGAAGACAACAATGCTGAATAAAGTCGTAGTTTTTGTTATTTTTTGGACCAAAATGTATTTTTAACACAGTCTCATCCCAAAAAGTCATATAACTGACGTTTTGGGACGTATTTTGACCATACGTCAATATCAGCCTTTTTAGGGCCCCCTTAAACGTCGGTAGATGGCGATCCCGGGCCGTCATACAACTGACGCTTTACCTTTAACGTCAGTTAGGTGACGGGTTAGGTTTAGGGTTAGGTTTAGGTATGGGGTAGAGTTAGGATCCCATAACCTCATCTACCGACGTTTAAGGGGGCCCTAAAAAGGCGAATATTGACGTATGGTCAAAAGACGTCCCAAAACGTCAGTTATATGACGTCTTGGGGTGAGACCGGGTTGGTATTTTCGTTGCCTCAAAACATTCTAAGCCACTGATGTCACATGGACTACTTTGATACTGTCTTTATTTCCTTTCAGGACAAGGACAGTATACCGTAGCCTACATACATTTCCAAAGGAGGGACAGAAATCTCTCAGACTAAATCTTGGTAGTATGGATAGGTTAAATGTTGGGTTAAGGGTTAAGGGAAGAGTCAACAGTGTAATTATAGAAAATTACGGAAATGAATTACAGCTGTATAATAATTTCATGCATGTATTGTTTAAATATAGCCTAAGTACGATGTGAAAGCATGTATGTAAACAATAAATGTATTGTGTCAAAGGATTCATTTAAATGTTGGTACTCTTAACGCAAAAGAAAAAGATGCACAGAGCGAAAATGATGGTGTAAATAGTCAAAAGAACATGAGAGACATGAACATACACACTTTTAAATGAGCTCCACTCAAAACATATCTCCCTGGAGACATTGCAGTGAGTGGCACACCTCCACTTCGCCTGCACAGACCTTCATTCTCACTGCCAGAACTAGCCTGGAGGGGCCAAGCCATCTCAGCATGTTTTCTACCCCATACTACAATCCACCAAGTCCACCGCACACACAGCCAGACAGACAGACAGACAGACACACTCTCGGCCCACATGTGCCATTAGTCTTGAAAGGTAGGAGAAGAGGTGAACAGGCATCTCAAGCATTCCTATTTGCGACCCCCCCCCCCCATCCCTCCGCCTCCCGTATCTATCCACCAAAGGGGTACATGACTCCCCAGGGCTGAGGCAGCAGGCTGGGGTAGGCCTGGAGGGGGGCTGCGGTTGTGGGGGTCGGTCAGTGTGATGGATGGTTGATTGGTAGCTGTCCCAGGGGCCTCTCTCGCTCTCACCTCTGGCGTTGGGAATTAAAAGGCGGTTTGTCTCTAGCGAGTCCTCAGCTGCTGAAAGCAGCCCGGCAATTTCACAGAGATCAGAGAGGGCATTACCGCTGCCTGTCAGGGGAGCCGTCACACAGCCGGACACCACAGGGTGGGGTGGCGAAGGGGGGGCCGCTACTTACAGGCATGCACATGCGTGTTAATTCTCTTCTCACATTGAAAAACACATGAATGCAGATGAGGAAAAGGAAGGACTCTGTATCTATGGTGCAAGACTTCTCTGAGGAGGTGATCTGTCTGAGTGGAGTAGGTGCGTGCACACACACACACACACACATTCTCACAGGGCCTTTTATCGACAGCCCTGTCCATCTCACTTATCTGTTCTAATCAAAGCTCTCTCCATTAACACCCAAACTACCCTCAGCTCCAATGCGAGACCCCTATCCTGATGAGTATAAATACACACAGACATTCACACTTTCCACACCCACTAAAACACCAAGGAACTTATTAACATCCGCCAATCAGTTTGAGTTTGGTGGTAACCAGTTGGTTAGAAGCACCACTTAACTGTCCGCTATGGCCATGGCTGGTGGATTAAAATGAGAAAAACAGGAATCATTTTTTAAATACCAACTCAAATGTCTTAATGCAGGGGTTAACCTATTGTTTGATTAAAATATACATTAAACTAAAATAATTTTAACTTATTTTAAACATGAGCTAAAGTTCAGAGTTGAACTAAATGTTTCCCACCTTAAATTTAATAACATACAATTATATAACTCTGCGAAGTCATTAAATTAATCATTATTAATGCACTATGTAAGTATCAAGAATGCAAAAACTTTAAAGTGGTAAGTTATTTTAGGCCAGGCTTATAATGCAACACACTTAGGTGTGGAAGGCCCTTATTTTACAAAAATAGTTTACCAAATATGAAAGTTTTGTCATCATTTAGTCACTTTCATGTCATACAAGCCACATCATTTTTTTTAGTGCAACACATAAGAAGTTTAGCAGAATGTCCCACACTGTAAAACAATTATATGATCAATAAGTTAGGACAACATAAGTTTTTAACATTGCTTTAACTCATCAAAATAAGTTAAGCAATTTTCAAGTTATACAAGATTCAACTATTTTTTAAGTCAGTTTAATGTATTTTAAGTTGAAATGACTTAAATATCCAAGTTGACTGTACTTAATTTAAGGGATCAACCTTTTCTCTCTTTTTTCTCTTTTTTTACAATGCAGAAGTTTCACTGTCAATTCAGACAGGTTTGGATTATTGATGGTGAGTAAAAATTACATTTATAATTCTATTAATTATACACTAATGGCCAAATGTTTGGTGTAAGTATCATTTTCTTTTTTTAGTATCTTTTTTTAAGTCTTTTATTGCTCACCAGGTGGCATTTATTTGATCAAAACATGCTTAAAATATGCTTATTATATTGTGATGTAATGTAATTACAGCTGAAATACCCTTTTTTCTATTCTAATATAATTTAAAATATAATTTATACCTGCTGGCTAAGCTGAATTTCCAGCACTTTGTCTGAGAATGGGGCATGAGGTGAAGATGAAGATAAAAGTTAGTAGAGTTTGACAGAAAGATAACAACACCAAACTGAACTTAAGCATTAATGAGATCTAAAACACAGGGAGATATATATATACTGTATATACAAAGTGAAAATAAAGATGATTGGATTAATAGTAAGAGACAAATAAGGAGACAAATAAGTGGTGGGAAACTAAAAACAAAAGAGACATGTGACTGAAGATAAACTAAGAGTCCATGAGAGTAAAACTAAGCATAATTGTGAAGGTCACACGATCCTCCAAAAATCACTCTATGATTATTTGGTATCAAAGAATTTTTTTTTTCAAAAAAATTCAAAAATTTTTTTAAATAGTGTTGAAAAAAAAAATGTGCTGCTTAACATTTTTGTGGAAACCATGAAACTATTTTTTAGGATTCTTTGATTAATAAAAGTTCAAAACAACTGTATTTATTTAAAATAGAAATATAAAAGTGTTTATTAATTTATAATTTATTTTTATGCCAGTGCAGAATCAGTTTTTGTGTGTTTTTAGTAATTGTTGGTTTGGTATGTTTGAGTTACTAAAGTCTGGGCTACTATTACACATTACACAGGAGCCTAAACTCTGAGAAAGTGATAATGTTAAGTGCACCAGAATAAAATATGCAAATCAGAATTAAACAGTGTAGCTGACAGAATCATTTAAATCGCTACTTTTTTGAAAGTAGTAAATTGCTACTTTTTTAAGTGAACCGATACTTTTTCAAAAGTAGCAATTCACTTTCAAACTTTTTTGAAAGTGAACTGCTACTTTTTCAAGTAGGAATCACTACTTTTTCGAAAGTAGTGAATCGCTACTTTAAAAAAAAAGAATTGCTACTTTATCGAAAGTGAATCACTACTTTTTCAAGTGAATTGATAATTTTTCAAAAAATTTTCATTAATTTTTTTAACCATGTATTTACATTGTAAGTTGTCACCTGTTCTAGCAAAACATTACACGCAGAAGACAACATTCCTCTGCTCAGGCGAGCAACTACCAAGAGAAGGTGTTAAAACCACTTCTTGCCCAGGACAACTTGTAGCTGTACTGGAAAATGCTGGCTGATCTTGATCAGACCTGAGATTGCCACCACTAACCTACGACCAGAGATGCACCAGGATGCATCAATGTTATCTGCCAACAAATTCTGTCAGCTAAAAAGGAGAGGAGGGAGCTCTTTGGGCAGCATTTGATTTTTCCAGAGTACCAATGTCAATAACAAATTTAGTGAAAGCCTATTTTGGAGATTTGCTATTTAGTTTCTCAACTCCAAAATTCAGCACTACATGGCAATGCTTAGAGGTTGGATAATGGCAGGATGCACCATTTCTCTGCTTGCTTTTACCATGGCAATGGAAGTACTCATTAGGGCATTGAGATGTTTAGTAGAGAGCGCTTGGCTTCTGGGATGCGACTACCACCAATCAGATCATACATGGATGACATAACATCCATGACTACAACAGTAGCCTGCACTAATCGGTTATTGGGTAAGTTAACAGATAATATTGAATAGGCACGAATGCAATTTAAGCCATCTAAATCAAGGAGCATCTCGATAGTTAAAGGAAAGGTAGTAGATAAATCATTCTTCATTAATGGTGACGCAATACCAACAGTTTCTGAGAAGCTTGAAGAGTCTTGGGCGATACATGGGTACGATAGGGATCTAGTCTGAGCGGGAGAAGTCAGATGACAAGCAGTGGAAGGGTCGAAGAGCATAAAAAGTTGTGCTCTACCAGGCAAACTAAAACTCTGGTACTTTCAGTTTGGTCTACTGCCGAGGTTGCTGTGGCCACTGACTGTGTACGAGGATTCTTTGACAACAGTGGATAAGCTGGAAGCGTTAATAAGTTCATACATCAGGAAATGATTGGGAGTTCCACGCTTCCTCAGCAGAGTGGGACTTTATGAAGGAATATTGCAGCTGCCAGTCTCTGCTTTAACCGAGGAGGTTAAGTGTGCCACGGTCAGATTGGAAATGACCTTGGTAGAGTCACGCGACGAATGTGTAAGGTAGGCAGCATCGGTGTTGAAAACTGGTAGAAAGTGGTCAGCAAAGAAATCTATGGAAGAGGCAAAGGCTGCCCTTCAAATTGGGGATATCGTGGGACAGGTACAGCATGGAAGAGGGGGTTTTGGGCTCAGTTCAGTTGAGCTCCTCCTAAATGGAACAAGGCAGGGCCAGCTCAAAGGAGGAAGCTGGTAGTCAACGAGGTGCGAAAGCAGGAGGAGAGGATGAGGTGTGTAAAAGCCATTTCCCAGGGCAAGGAGGGAGAGTGGATGAGATGGGAGAGCGTGGAACAACGCAAGATGGGCTGGCAAGACCTTTGGTCAATGGAAGAGAGTAGGATCAGTTTCCTTATCCGGTCAACATATGATGTTCTCCCATCACCGCAGAACCTAAACCTCTGGGTAGGAGAGTATCCCTCTTGTCTTTTGTGTTGATCACCTGCCACATTAAGGCCCATTTTGACAGGATGTAATGTGGCTCTAAGCCAAAGTTGGTTTACTTGTCACCATGACCAAGTACTGCGATGTTTGGCTTTAGTATTGGAAGTTCCCGGCTATTCCAGCAAAACATTACATGCAGAAGACAATATTCCTCCGCCCAGACGGGCAACCACCAAGAAAAGGTGTTAAGACCAATTCTCGCCCAGGACAACTCGAACAACCCGGTCTCATCCCAAATCGTCATATAACTGACGTTTTGGGACGTCTTTTGACCATACGTCAATATTCGCCTTTTTAGGGCCCCCTTAAACGTCGGTAGATGAGGTTATGGCATCCTAACTCTACCCCATACCTAAACTTAACCCTAAACCTAACCCGTCACCTAACTGACGTTAAAGGTAAAGCGTCAGTTGTATGACGGCCCGGGATCGCCATCTACCGACGTTTAAGGGGGCCCTAAAAAGGCGGATATTGACGTATGGTCAAAATACGTCCCAAAACGTCAGTTATATGACGATTTGGGATGAGACTGTGTTAACTCGAACCTGCTAGGGACTGGAAAATGCTGGCGGATCTTGATCAACGGCTTATTTTTCCACCTGAGATTGCCACCACTAACCAACGACCAGATATTGTTTTGTGGTCTGGATCAGCACGCATTGTTCAACTGATAGAGTTAACAGTGATGGGAGGATGCGGTAGATGAAGCATATGAGAGGAAGAAACTACGGTATGCTCATCTAGCCACTGAAGCAGAACAGCGAGGATGGAGAGTCCAGGTTTATCCAGTGGAAGTGGGTTTGTCGAGGATTTGTGGCATGCTCTACAAGCCAGTTCCTCAGAGACTTCGGATTCAGTGGCCCAGAGAGGGGAAGCAACTGGCTGTGGTTGAAATGGAAAGATTCTAGCTGGCTGTGTACAGGCCACCATTGGTCTGTTGGTTTATTTGTGTAGTTTGCAAAGCAATTACAGTTATTACGTTCCTGTGTATATTGTGTGAATGAGGGGTGGTATTTGGGCACCATATTGTGTTTTGTGATAGGTAGCCAATGTTGCCACTGAACCTACTTTAACAAAGACAGTCTGGCTCGACAACCTTAGTCAAACGGGTTGGCGCATATGGTTGGGTTGCGGAGAGATTGTGAGATTATGCTTAGGTGGTTAGGTCACATGTGAAGTACGAGGAAGGAGCAACCTCAGCATCAGGAGGGATGTAAAGGTCAGTAAGCTGGGCTGAGCTGAGTGGGGGATGGAGGGGGGTGACTCTGGGACGTATAATTACATTCTATTAATTATATAAAATACATTGTAATAAATAAGACTGTAAGAAATGTTTATTTTTTTGAGGATACTTTTCATTTTTTCAAAAAGAATTGCTACTTTTTCAGAAAAGAATCGCTATTTAAAAAAAGAATTGCAACTTTTTCAAAAAGAATAATGTAACAAAATAATAATGTAACAAATGTATAATACGACTGTAATGTATAATTACATTGTATTTAATGTTCATTAAGACTGTAACAAATGTATATTTACATTTTTTCGTTACTTTTTCCAAAAAGAATAACGAAACAAAATAATAACGTAACAAATGAATAATTACATTGTAATTAACGTAAAATTACATTGTAATGAATGTATAAAACACTATATAACACATTTTCTAAAAAATGTATAATTACATTTTAATAAACATATTATAACACTGTAATAAACTTATAAAAGTAATGCTACTTTTTTACTTCAGAAGTAAACAATGTAGATGACTACAACTTCAATGTGTGCTTCTTTTAAAGATATATTTAAGGATATCTTTTGCATTTCTAAGCCAGCCAATGTCAAACCCGTAGCAAGACACCTGTCAAGTTTGAAATCCAAAGAACTGGTTCAACAAATATTCGATTAAAAGAAAACAGACATTCCTGTAATTTATAGATAAATACAGTATGTAACCAGGACTATACTATACAGTACTACACAGATGTTTGAGTGGTAGTGTGTATGTTATCTATATCAGTGAATATGAAATGTAGTGCAAGTTGTATGAAAGCAGTGTGTATATAAAAATATTTGAATCGCAAGCCCTGCAGGATGTGTGTGTGTGTGTATGTATGGTACAGGCCCTGTCACTGAGGCATGATAAGAGAGATTACCTGCAGCCTTTGGTCCATCTTAATGAGGTAATGAGTGGAGGGGGGTGGGGGGCACTCTGCCTCTGCCCTCATATACTCCATTAATCAGAGAGGGTTGGGGGGGTCAGACACCACGGCCAGAGCACCATCCCACCCCCATAACACACTAATGGACTGACTGAAGGTGCATTTAGTTAAATGGCTCTGACTGCTTAGCATGATGGAGAGGAGAAGGGTGAGAGACAGAGGAAGAGGACAGCAGGTTGGACATACAGAGAGCAAAGATGAGAGGCATAAGAGTAGCTGACGGGAAAATACAACAACTGCAAATGAAAAATAACAAGAGGAAAATGACACCTGCTAAGATATGCTCTAATGCACCTAAAGTAAATTAGTTAAAATTACACGTAATTAAAATTAAATTTAATGTGGGAGGAACAATGAAACAATTTGTTGAACTTTAACTCTTTGGGTTGGTTGAAGTTAGTTTTATATAGTATTTTTAACAAACACAATTTTTTCTCATAAAATTTCTTGAAAATCAAACATTAATTGATAGAACCCCCACAGTTTGCCGCCCACAGACAGCTATTTTAAACGCTTTAATATTAAGTGCTTAATCTCATGACAGGTCATAAATATAAAAGTACCTGATGGTTTAAACTATTAACAATCACATGTATGCTCATCATATGAACACTATGAGCACCATTTAGCTCTAATGATATATATCTCATCGGTAAGATTTTTAATGTAAAAAAAAAAAAACGTAATATTTTTAAATATTATGACAATTCAAAATAATTGTTTTCTATTTTATTATATTTTAAAATGTAGTTTATTCCTGCGATCAAAGCTGAATTTTCATTCTTCACTCGGTATCACAATCTTTCAAAAATCATTTGAATATGTGGATTTGAAGCATACCAATGTTGAAAACAGTTGTGTACAATATTTGTTTTAGGATTCTTTGATGAATAGAAAGTTCAAAAGAACATTTTTTTTTTAAATAGAATCTTTTGTAACAATATAATGTCTTTACTGTAACTTTTGATCAATTTAATTTATCCTTGATAAAGAAAAGTATTGCTTTCTAAAAGTTGTCAGAACTTCTCAATAGAAAGTAAAAAAAGAAAAAGAAAAACCCTAAAATCAAGTAAATATTTGTTTACTCTTCCACGTCACTTACTTAATCTAAGAATCATTATTTACAGGGCTGTTGCGAAAACATCTGAAAACAGATTACATAAATCATAAATTTTGAAAAGCAGGCAAGGCTTGTGAGGAAGGAAAGACATAATGAGGATAGATAAGAGGACAAAACGAAGGGCACAGGGAATGACTGTGGATTGATGGATGGAACGAAGGATGGAAATGAGCAAGACAACAAGAGCGAGGAAGAAAGCGAAACAGAAAAGAGGGAAAGAATTGTAAAGGACGACAGTAGAGGGAGGAAGAAAGAGCTTGTGATGGGGTGTATAATCTGAGCTCAGTATGTGTGGTTGTGCCCTGTTCTCCCCTGGCTGGCCGCCCCAGCAGCCACTTGAATTAGCAGCCGAGGATTATGGGGGAGAGGCTCATTAATGAGGCAGACAAACAGCAGCCAGTGTGAATATTTGCACCCAGAAATTGAAAAGATTAAGTCCTATTTGACAATGACTGGCAGGCTCTACGCTGAGAGAGAAGCTACTGTTAAATATTCATATGCTGCCCGCAAGGCTGTCTGTGCGTGTCCTTCTCAACCCATGCAAAAATATGCGTATATGTCTAGTGTTTGAGTGTGTATGTGTGTGTGAGTTGGGTCTCTCTTAGTACATGTTTGAGTTGTATGAGAGGGCCAATAAATTGGCGTGAAAATGTCTGTACTTTTGTTAATGCGAATCCTGGAAAATTCTGGACGTATGGAAGATGAGGTAAATGAGAGTTCAGCCATTTTGGTATTATGCAGAGTCATATAAAAAAACAAGCCACCATTTGCCCTCAGGTTAATTCACAAGCATGGTAACGTCACCATCAACATGATTCATTCACTATTTGTAATAATAATAATAATAAAAACTTCGCAATTCACTTTTGATATAAAATGGCCTTGGGTGTTGAAAATAAATAAATAAATACAAATTCCTGGCACTGCAGTGCTGTAAAATGTGATGAAATGTGAAATTTTCTTTATATATATATATATATAAAGCACGGTTCATGATGAGACTGGACAATTCTCAATCTTAAAAAAACGAACATATTTTATCAGAAAAAAAACAAGGACTAGTTTTTTCAGCCAATAAACTGATGGGCCAGGCATCCATTCAAAGCCATTCTGGTCTGCATTTCTAGGTCTGAATTAAGACTTTATCTCAGAATTACCCGTTTTCAACACTGCAGTGGCAAAAAAGACTTGCAGGGTAGTGACAAGAGTCACCTATTTTGATTATCGCTTGATAAGCTATTTGTGCAAAGGCTCTCTGCTGCGTTACATGCGGATTCAGTGGTTGGTCCATGTGCCCACCTACATAGGATGGTGATTAATGACGTGCCCTTTAGGTGTCTGGTTAATGCCACCCCACCCACTGGCACTTCCCTTTAAATGGCAAATATATGACATAAAGAAGGAGCTGATATAACTACTTCAATTAATCTATGGATCCTTTTTTAGGTCTACTATCACTCCAAAAACCATCATTTTGTGAATGAAGAAGACTTATTTTGGTTATTTGGCACTATCTAGAAATTTCGTAAGCTTGGTAATTCTTGGGTGTATTAAAACTAGACACAAGATGTTGGTTTGTCAGGTTCTTTGCTTGATTGTTCTCTGGTTTAAAAAAAAAAACCCAAACAAACAAGGTGTTCTGTACAAAAACCATGAGAGCATTCAAGAAAGATGCACTCATTCATAAATGGCTGTTTTTTCATTCACAGGAAGTCTTGGAAGCAACGCACTCACACACACACACACACACACACACACAGAGCATTTCCACTATTGGACATTAATAGTGGATGAATAAAACTACTGTTTTAATATTGATCTATGTACTTTTTTTTGTAGACGTTCACAGGGCCAAAAGTGCTCATAGTTAAAGGCATTCACACACGAAACACTACAATGCTCTATAATCACAGCACTGTGTCTTTGCAGTGAGCACACACGAGCGCAGCGTGAAGCCACTCTGACACCCCGTCGATCAGCCTGCCGTGAAGCTGCCTAGCTGGAGATCACCTCCAGCGAACGCTCCGCAAATACAGCAGCAATTCATTTCCTTGACGGGACTGGATTCTTCAGACCTGACAAAGCGATTTACCTAGTGCGCCCCGGTGCTAGCCCATGCTAGCGCTAATGTTTTCCCTTCTGCAGAGGATCAATATCTTTGGAAGTGTACAAACAGCAGTCCCCGGTGGAACAGATCCTGATGTGAACGGCTAACAGACCGGAGGAGATGGCTGACAGCAGCTCAGCACTGAAAAACCAACAGCAGAGAAATCAAATCAACAGCACATACTAATGGGCCTCAGACTGAATCAACATTAGTGAGCTGTCAAAAACACTCAGCTCCAAGCGCTAATCAAGGCCAAATTAGATAGAACCAACACAGTCCAAGATCACACAGACTATATCAACAAGTTGTGTAAATCCACAAATATGGAGATACTGTCAAAATGGCACTGAAATTTGAAAGCGACTGAATCAACAGAATAATGGAATATCTTAGCTCATGTTTTGCTTCATTATCTGATTTGATGAATGTAAGTATATAAAAAAAAACACTAGAAAAAAAGAAAACATTTACAGTGTGAAATGATATAGATCTACACCCAGCTAACGTTCAAATAACATTAAGCTAACTTTCCCATTTAGTTCTATGAACATACAAAATGCCCAGTTTTATTTAAATGTTTACAAAAAGTTTATCAGGGTTATGCAAACATTATGGGAACATTCCCTTTAAAAGTTCTCTGAAAGTTCTGAACAACATAAAAAAAAAATGTTAGATGAATGCCTAACTAAAATATGTCATAAAGAAAAATGTTCCATGAATGATATAGGCTACACTGAACAAAATTATAAACAAAATTACACACATCACGCAGTGCAACACATCTCCTTCGCATAGAGTTGATCAGGTTGTTGATTGTGGCCTGTGGAATGTTGATCCACTCCTCTTCAATGGCTGTTCGAAGTTGCTGGATATTGGCAGGACCTGGAACGCGCAGTCGAATACACCGATCCAAAGCATCCCAAACATGCTCAATGGGTGACATATCCGGTGAGAATGCTGGCCATGCAAGAACTGGGGATGTTTTCAGCTTCCAGGAATTGTTTACAGATCCTTGCAACATGGGGCCGTGCATAATCATGCTGCAACATGAGGAGATGGTAGTGGATGAATGGCACAACAATGGGCCTCAGGATCTCATCACGGTATGTCGGAGCATTCAAAATGCCATCAATAAACTGCACCTGTGCTCGTTGTCCATAACATATGCCTGCCCATACCATAACCCCACCGCCACCACGGGCCACTCTATCCACAACCGGTCACCCACACGACGCAATGTACAGTGGATTCAACCATGAAGAGAACACCTCTCCAAAGTGCCAGATGCCATAGAATATATATCACGGAACATTCTCAGAACTCTGGCTAACATTCTGGCAAGATTCTTTCCAATATATGAGCAAATATTCTTTTAATGTTAAAACTGCAGTTAAAAATTATCCAAAATACAATTGAGAAAATAGATAACCAGCCAGTGTTCAAAACTATCTGCTTGCCTTAGCTCGGTTCAAAACGGTAAGCTTGTAATAATGATTTTAATTCTAGTGGTACTGGTGGATTTCCGCAGGATATTCAAACATGTCTTTGCGTCATTACGTCACACCTGTTCACATAAGGAGGAGTCTCGGCTAGTAGGCTATATTGCGTGTGAGGATGTTGAAGGTGGAGATTTATAGCCTTTTCTCACAGCACTTGATATAATTTGATGGCGGATCCAGAAACTTTCAAATGACAATCACCAGTGACAACATTCACTCGCTGTAAAATGCAAAAGACTTTGTTCGTACTTCGGAGTGGCTACAGAAAAAAAAAAGAGACTGCAACCAGAACCATGCGAAAACAAGGATCCGTATCGGAGGGACATTAAATGTAGTCACGCAATACTGACGTTGTTAGCAATAACGATTTGAGAACAAAGTATGATTTGCTTGGTTTTACGTGGCATGACAAACTATTCAGTGCGATTTACTGCAGTGTCAGAACCAGAACAAAAGTGGAGTTTTTTTTTTACTTGTTCAGACGACATTTTCCGGGGAAAATTCTTATGTTGGTCATACCGTACTTTGAAAAAGAATAATCTGTGTTTCTGAATGCCATTATCCACACGGTGACTGACAGCCTCACAGTCTCCTCAAATATTGTACCATGTCGAGGGTGTTGAAGTACAACTCACGTAAAGTTGATAATTCCACCAATGACTGCAATTGCAGATTTCGAACAGAGATGGCGACAAAGAGGAAAAACTGAGGACTGCAGCTTTAATAGAAAGTTCATTCAGAGTTATCTGGTCTAATGTTCTCAAAATGTTAGCACAAAAACATTATTTTTACATCATTAATGGAAGATTTAATGGAAAATATTTTGTTATATGTTGCTTAATAATAATAATCATTATAATTTCATATACACATAAATAAGTACAATTATTATTATTATTAAGCAATATATCGAATAACAATTTGGTAAAGTTTAAAACGGCTAACTGTAACCCTATAAAGTATAGCCTACATGTTGTTAATCAACATTACTCAATCCTGAAATGTATAATTACACGGTAACAACTAAGGACACCTTAAAATAAAGTGCAACCCGATTGTGTTACTGAGTCGGGTCACCAACAGCTGTCCAATGTAACATCTGGTTTCTGAAGATAAACTGAGAACCAACCACTGACGTAATAATAATAATAATCATTTCTGGGACCTCAAAGCACTTCAAATATGGAAGGGGGAATCTCCTCATAATCTCTTCCTAATACTGTCCAATGCAATAGTCCAGCGTGCCATCTGCTGTTTAAAAGTTGTCATGCCAAATATGTGAATGTTTGAGTCATTTCCATATTAGTATTTATGGTATTTACAAATACCATCAGACAGAAATGAAATGTATAGTATCTGTATATATGACCAAAGGTCAATAACACAACATTAAGAAGAGCATGGGAACACTCTAAAAATTGCTGGGTTGTTTTAAGCCAACTTTGGGTCAAATATGTACAAACCCAGCCATTGGGTTAAATTTTTAAATTACATTTTTTAACCCAACGTTTGGGTTTGTCCATATTTGACCCAAAGTTGGGTTAAAACAACCCAGCATTTTTAGAGTGAAGCTTAAGAAGAAAAAAAAAACATATTGTTGTTTGGTAAGACTTCCCTTTGCTTATCGAATGATACTTTAGAGGTGAATAACAAATATTTATAAAAATAACAACAACAAAAAAAACCTCCATGAGCATGCCTGCATATGATGGAGTGCATATTTGAAATCTCTTTATATACATCTAAAATGTGACAGGTACACAAATGTGTTTTTGCATATGCATATGTATGTGTCGTGTGCATGTAAGTGTGAATATGTGAACATGAACAAGGCAAGGTGAGCTTTGCGAGGATGTGTGTGTGTGTGTGTGTGTGTGTGTGCGGAGAGTGAATGTGTTTAATCGCCTGCTTTGCTGTGATAATGCTGAAGCCTGTTATCAAGTCCATCTCTGCCTGAGGACTCAGCGGAGGGAGGCACGCTCACGCTCACACACATACACACACACTGCTCTGCATATCTCTAGCTTACACAGCCCTCTCTCGGTGCGTGGGGACCAGGGGGGCCAAGACAACCGCTGTTCACCATAACCCTCTGACACTCATTCGCTGTCTGTCAGTTTCACTATTGTGCTTCTCTTAGAAAACACCTGCTTCAATCACCACACCAAACATTATCAAACCGGCCTTTACTAACATTTATTAGTCATTCTCTGTGAAAGAACGACAAACTGAATGTATTGACTGGCCCCTTTGACCAGGTCAAACGTTTATGCCACCGTACGGTCTCCGTGATTTTGCCAAGTACAACATGTTCCTGAATCAAAGTCTATTGTTGATCCTGGAACAACATTCTTGTCCAAAAAAACATAGTCCCTAAACACAACCCATAATTTATCACTAAAATCAGAGGGGAATGATAGGTGAATAACACTGATTCAGAAGCACCCTTGTTGTCTAAAGTCTAAAGTTGACATAAACTGAAAAACCATCCCTCAAATCTGATTGGTTGATTGGAATGTTGTTTCAGATTCATGTTCTACTTGGTGAAATCAGGTCAGATTCTTTTCTCTTTTACCTAAAATGATCAAAGTTAACACAGCCGTCAAGCATTATATAAGCATTATATAACTTCTGCACTATATATTGTTTTATATAATATATAATCTTCTGAACAATTCAAATACAAAATAACTTTGTGTTGAAAATAGAACAACATTTAAGTTGATTGTCCTCTCCTTGTTATTAAAGAAATATTGGTAACACTTTAGAATACGGTTCCTTCGTTAATGAATAACTACACAAGAACGAATGAGTAACACAACATTAACAATCTAGTAACTATTATTAACTAACAAGAAACTCTGATTAACGAACTAGTAAGTAATAGCGCACAGACGAAAGTGGTAGTTCACTATTAAGTAATCGATAACTACTATTTTTTAAATACTTCCCAGAGAACTACTGAAAAAGTTTATTAACAATCTAGTAACTACTATTAACTAAAATACATTCTTATTAACAAATTAGTAAGTAACAGCTCACAGATGAAAGTGTTACTAGATACTTCTGTGGGAGTTACTAATTATTTGGATTCGTACTATAAAGTGAAGATCATTGGAACTAACTAGTAATGACTCAAGTGTTACTAAAGACATTTTCTAAAAGTTACTAAAGTTCACCAAAAATCTCAAACGTTTGCACAAATCATGACTAGATCATGTAGTAACACTTGAGTAATTACTAGTTAGTTCCAATGATCTTCACTTTATAATACAGATCCAAATAATTAGTAATTCCCACAGAAGTATCTAGTAACACATTTTCTAAAAGTTACTAAAGTTCACCAAAAATCTTTATCTTCGGATATTTACAATACGGATCCAAATAATTAGTAATTCCCACAGAAGTATCTAGTAAGACATTTTCTAAAAGTTACTAAAGTTCACCAAAAATCTCAAACGTTTGCACAAATCATGACTAGATCATGTAGTAACACTTGAGTAATTACTAGTTAGTTCCAATGATCTTCACTTTATAATACGGATCCAAATAATTAGTAATTCCCACAGAAGTATCTAGTAACACTTTCATCTGTGAGCTATTACTTACTAATTTGTTAATAAGAATTTCTTTTAGTTAATAGTAGTTACTAGATTGTTAATAAACTTTTTCAGTAGTTCTCTGGGAAGTATTAAAAAATAGTTGTTATTGATTACTTAATAGTGAACTACCACTTTCGTCTATGCGCTATTACTTACTAGTTCGTTAATCAGAGTTTCTTGTTAGTTAATAATAGTTACTAGATTGTTAATATTGTGTTACTCATTAGTTCTTGTGTAGTTATTCATTAACGAAGGAACCGTATTCTAAAGTGTTACCGAAATATTTCACCAAAAAAAATGAGAATTATGTCATCATAACCACTTGTTTTAAACCTGTATAAGTCTACTTCTTCTGCTGAACACAAAAGAAGATATTTTGAGGATTATGGGTAACCTAACAGTTGATTAGCCCCATTTAATCCGTTAGTATGGGGAGGAAAAAATACAATGGAGGTCAATGGGGCCCGTCAACTGTTTGGTTACCGACATTCTTCAAAATAACTGTGTTCAGCAGAAGAAATAAATCCATACAGGTTTAAAACAACACAAGGGTGTTTCATTTTTGGGTGAACAATCCCTTTAAGTTGACTTTTGCAGCAGTTAATTTCATTGATGAAATCTTATGGCAATTTATAGCTATTTATGTTATGGTGAATTGGTATCAATTTGTATGCTTGCATTTGTATGTTTCTTTAAGATTTGCTATCATGGTTAGGTTTAAGGGTGGGCCTTACTTTTATACAAATTAATAATATGAATATGCCATGATTTAAAAAAAAATCCCCATACAATTGGGTTGGATAAAGTAAACACTTGTTAAGAACACATGCAACAACATTTTGTGTCACTGACGTCTAATCTGACTCGAAGCGTCTAAAGAAGCCATATTTGATTTGATTTGAGAGGAAGATTTAACAGCATACAGGTTTTGAACGGAAGGACAAAATCTTATTTTTGGGGGGCAAACTCTTTCAACCGTGAGAAATGCATACCAGCGGAAGGACGTATTCCACTCGGGACTCTACAGACGAAACAATCGTCTCTGATCAAATATTCCTGGAATCCACATCCAAGTGCAGGTAGTTTTAACTGGTGGCAAGAGCGTAGCTAGCATGGGGGTCCAATCTCTCCATTCAACTAATCACCCTCCCAACCAACGTGTACCCAACCCCCCATTCGGCTAATTATTCGTTTTTTCAAATGCAAAGCACTCGGAGAAAGTGAGATGATTTCTCCTTAGCTGCTTAGGAGGCCAAAGAACGCAGGGAAGGAATGAAAGCCACCCGCAAAAAAAAGAAGGAGAAGACGGAGGGACGAGTGAAAGAAATGACTTTCTCCTTCATACGCCGGAGGTCTTTGAAGTCGACCGCGATGGAGGGAAGCCCCCCACCAAAAAAAAAAAAAAAAAGCGAAGAAGATCGTGTTAACGAGATGGCCTCTAAACATGAATTAAATGGTGGGAGAAAAGAAACACGATCAAACCTCTCCTACTTAGGCTGCTTACAAACCCCTTTCAGTGCCTGTGAGGTGTTTCAAAGCCTGGATTCCTGGCCAGCGCTTCTTAAAGGAGCACGGTGTTGAAGAGGGCGAGTTTTAGGGAAGGCGGGTGATAGACTATAGACATACATCATAGGCCCTGAATGGGGAGGTCAGGGACTTACACGTTGACACCAGGTCAGAAGTGCTAAAGGATTACAAGCTCACTAAGCCCTCAGGATCCCTTGTTTTCACTGCTTCTTTCTGTTTGTTGTTTTGTTGCGGCACAGACTTGGGGAAGAAAGGAGAGAGTGGACCGACGGACGGGAATTAGTGTAAAAGCCTGCGGAGGAGAATGGCATCTCATTCACACCTCTTGTTGGCTGTTTTCGAGGCCCCCCAAAACAGCCCTCCCATCCCTTGTTGCTGTGAAAGCACGTTAGGTTGGCTTTGTGCAGACAAAAGGAGACACCCCTCCCTGCTCTCCGGACTCCGCAGGAGCAACAAGAGGATTTGGCACGGCACGCTAAACTCTGAGCCGCTCTCACTTTGATTGGCTTCGGTAGGAGAGCTCCCTCTCTCTTTGTTGATTAATCAAGAGATTTTCCTACTCTCTTTCTCTCTCTCAAACTCTATTTCTCTTGAGCTATCCCCCCCAGCTCTCTCTCTTTTTCTTTGCCTCCAATAGCTTTGAAGGTAACTGGGTTCTATGACATCATGGTTAAGGGAATTGATATGCCCATCAGTGTTTCTTTATGTATAATTAGAGTTATTTAACATTCAATATTATGCATCTGCACAAATAATTTTGGAATGACACCATATGTGGCAACTATTGAAGTGTATACATTTCCGTATTTAGGAGTGGGGTCAAAACATCTGAGACCACATTGAAGATCTGAGATTAATATTTGGAAGTTTAAGGATTTTGATAAATGAACTGCATTTATTGCATTTTACATTTATTGATGGATTCTGTATTATTGAATGTTCTATTTATTAATAAGTTTCACTGATCATATTAAACTCCTTTGATAATCTTATGATTATTCTCTGGAGAACATCAGGTTTCACACAAACTTCGAGATCATGCATGCTGTCATTAAAGGGAGGACATTCTGAAAATTCCACTTTGAACGTTTTTTTTTATATTGAAAATATAATGTGAAATGCAAGTAGTTTGGTTTAAGACTTTTGGGCCCTACTGTATATGTGACAGATACCAACATGTTTTTCATTACTGAGTGTGCATACGTGTGCAAATAATTATAAACATTATTTGTTCACAAAAAAATATTACAGCCCATTCTCACCCCCAAGGCATCACCTAACTGACGCCTTGGGATGCATTTTGACCATGCTTCAATATCTGACGCTTTAAGTGCCCTTTAGCGTCATGACGCCATAGGATGGCATGTAACCCTACCCCCACCCGGATCATCTAACCGTACGTTCACACCGCCGCCGACTTGAGCTTCCAAAGCGGCCGGAACTAATTCATTTTCAATGGAAGCTTGTTTCTTTCAAATTCCTCTGCGTTGCGTTTTTGGGCGTTTTGAGCGTTTTGAGCGTCAATCAGAAAGTTGAAAGAAGCTCAACTTTATGGTAATGAGCTGTGACGCGGTTCAGCGGCAAGCAGCGGCAAACGCCAGCAACCAATGGGAATATAGACGTCCTTCACGCTGGCTGATTCCGGAGAAACACACAATGTAAACTTTCGTTCCTACCAAAACATTAGTTCCGAGAAAATGGAAGAGAAGCTAATCATCGCCGTTGCTGTGATTCCTGCTGGTTTGGTATCATTTATGACATGACGTTGTTTGCTTATAGGGACTGCATGAGCGCAACTTTTCTTTGAAATATTTACGAACGCTCGTTTTAAACCGGGAATGCAGTTAATTTGCTCATGTGACTCCGATTTGACGGCAAATAATAATAACAATAGCTAACTATTTCTTCCCAACCAAATGTGACCAAAACGGTTATAAAAATGCTGTCATTAAAAAAGGTTTCTTCAATATATTGCTTGTTTTTATTACATTTCATGTTGTGACACTTCTATTCTCCCTACAACGTCAAAGCATCCAAAGCGTCAACAAGCTTCCCCGTGCTTTTTGACAAGCGTCCTTGACAGTGCGGCCAGAGCTTCTTTGACGCTGAAGTCGGCGGCGGTGTGAACGTACAGTAACTGACGCTTTTAAAAGCGTCATTTAGATGACGCCGTAGGATTGTGTCATGTAACTGATGCTAAAGGGCGCCTAAAGCTCAAATATTGAAGCATGGTCAAAAGGTGACGCCTTGGGGTGAGAATGCGTTGTGTATTATTGTGCCAGAAGCAGTCTTAAATGATCCAAAACTAAGCAAAAATTGTGAACCTGAGAAGAAACTACAATTAAAATGATATAAAACTATGTGTGCAAGTCTTGGTGAGTACATTAAACATCTCAGCATGATCTCCAGGGTTACTTTACCAACTTTTCAGTGACAATCATAGTACAAAGAACAGCATTAAAACTATTTGTTTTGGTAACACTTTATTTTAAGGTGACGTTAAATGTTACTACCCATATTTACTATAGTACAATGTGATAAATAATCACAGCAATCATTTTTTAAAATTTAAAATTCAACATTAGAATGAGAACATTTATAATTTGTCTTGTTCCAACTTAAAAATGTGTGTTTTTGCTTAACTTAAAATATTACGTTTAGTTAACTTTAGTTTAGTTGGATATTTAGGTTATCTCAACAAATTTGTAGTTGTTACAACTAATTGCAGTGGTAAATGATCAAATTTCAAATAGAATGGACATTCACAAGCCTTTTTGCCAGTGTGGGTGTTCGAGACGAGGGAGTCAGCGAGAGAAAGTGAGAGATTGAGCGAGAGAGATAAACAGAAAAAAAAGGGGGGTGGTTTTCAACAATAAATCAAGTTCCAGACTAATCTATTTAGCATGCTTTCACCATTATCCTGTCAGTGAAACAGCTAATTAATTAACTGATTCTACAATGAAGAGCTTTTGAATGAGCCCATTTAGGTAATTACTACCAAGAGCTGTTTGTGTGACTGCATTTACTGCAGTCACACAAACATGCTGGCAACTGCAATAAAGTCCCTATCCTGAACAATTAGAAAAATTAAAGATAATATAGGTTATGGGTGTGTAAGTTTAGGTGTGCCTGTGGCCATGTTTGTATTTGTGCAGAGTGAGTGAGATCGAGTGGCAATGGCACAATGGCAGCAAATTCAAGTCTTAACGCACGTCTAATCCAAACACGGCAAAAGAACAACAATACAGTATATATATATATATATATATATATATATATATATATATATATATATATATATATATACACTCTAAAAAATGCTGGGTTGTTTTAACCCAATTTTGGGTCAAATATGGACAAACCCTAAATGTTGGGTTAAAAATGTAATGTAAAAAATTAACCCAACGGCTGGGTTAGTCCATATTTGACCCAAAGTTGGGTTAAAATAACCCAGCATTTTTTAGAGTGTATATATATATATATATATATATATATATATATATATATATACACACAGTAATGTGAATAACTTTGGAAACCCATGCAAAATTTGCCTAAAAAGAGGAATAAAAAAAATCATCTTTTGGAAATCGACCTTAATGCCTTAATTAAAAAATGAGGGAAAATCCAACCTTTAAGGACACCAATTTTCTTTGTGTATGAATAATGTATCATAAATAAATAAATGTTCTTCCTTAAAATACAGGGTGCATAAGTCAACTTAAAATATTACTATGTCAGGCAGATTTGTATTTTTAAAGGCCAGTTATTTCATGGATCCAGCATAATATGCATCCTGATAAAGTTCCCTTGCCTTTGGAATTAAAATAGCCCCATATCATCACATACCCTTCACCATACCTAGATTGGCATGGGGTACTTTCCATGAGATCATCTTTCAATGCAAATCAAACCAGCTATTAGGCTAACTGAAATAAAACCATACCAATCTCTAGGAAAAACCAAGCATCTGCAATGGCCCTTCTAATCTCTGAACTGAACCCTATAGAAAATGAGTGGGCAGAACTGAAGAGAAGAAGCGCCAGCATGGATCTGGGAACTCAGTATGGAGGAATGGTCTCTGATCTTGTCAGGTGTTCTCCAAACCAGGTATTATAGGAGAAGACTCAGAGCTGGTATCTTGGAAAAAGGGAGTTGCAAAAAGTGTTTAATAAAAGGGGGGGAAATAATTGTTCCCAAGATGTTTTGGAGAAAAACTATTAATTTATAATGAGATTTTACCCTCACTTTCAATTCTTTTACTTTAATAAAAGGTTCGATTTTTGCATTTTTAAACAAATAAAATATCAAAAGGATAAACAATGCAGATTTTTGCATCTGCTTTACCTTTTGATCATCTTTACCAAGGGGGCTAATTATTCTGACCAGCACTGTATATAAAATGAATATACATACAAAAGTAATTCCATCACATAATTTTAAACTATTTTGTGCAAACAAGTCTAAATCCTTAAAATCTATAAACTTTTTGGACACAAAAGAGTGCTATTCACAGTGAACCCAAACAAAAGGTTTCAGTACCAGGCTATTGTTTCACTACAATACACAAGACAGGATCCTTGTGTTAAGACCAGAGATATAGAAGGGAGAAGATCAGTGCGAATGAGCTGAAAGTGTGGGAAAGCACATCATCCAACTCTGACAATGCTGACATCAGATTAAAGAGAACAACACAGTGGACAAAAGAAGATATTTGCACCTGGCCTGGTCAGAGGTTCATCACCTTTGGGTTAAAAGAATGAGGATAACAAACTCTTCTCATCAGATCAGCCCCACTTCATCCAAGCATCTCAATAATGCCTCAATGAGAGGGCATCCCCCTTTCAATGCCCTTCTTTCAGGATGGCTGTCTTCTTGTTGTGCCTGGGGCTTCTGTGTTTGTTTGAGCTCTGGACAGCAGGCTGAAAGGGAACAAGCGCTTTAAATAGAAGCAAAGAGACGCTATATGTTTTTTTTTTTTTTTTTTAATATACCAACATGCACATATGATCCAATGGACAAAATAAAGTTTTAGCATTGTTAGTTTTAATATTTAACATTTTTTTTAGGTTTGTATTTATACCGAAGTGTCGACTTTGTAATAATTCAAGTTAGTAAGGTAGACTGGATCTGGATTGTGCCAGATTTGTTATAATTTTTTGGCAAATAAAATTTTCCCCCTATTTTCCCCCATTTCCAATTCTCTTATAGGGGTCAAATTGATCTGCGATGGAAGGATTTGTTACTATTTTTATTATAACCACAAAAACTCGTGTATACCAAATTCAAGTGGCACGAATCTCCAGAGGTCTTCAACCACTCAAATGAACACTCAATAATTATTATTTTTCAAAATGACGAGGAGATTTGCAGACATTTTACATTCGCAAACAGCTACATTACACTTTGCATGAAAGGTAATATTCAAAAAAGCATAATAGGGACACTTTTAATTTAAACTTACTAAAACAAATTCATATTTTTCAAAATGAAAAAAAAAACTATACTTATTTTACTTTAAACGCACTTATCAAGTAATAAGATGTTCAAACATGCTTTTTATTACTTCTTTTCTCATGTTCTAACTTGTCAAATGAGCCAGTGCTACAACCAGGTGCATGATGGTCCTGGCAGCGTGTGTAAGGGGTGATGTGCATGTTGTGAAGGTGTCAGGGAATAAAGCCACAGAAAGGCTATCCCTAGTCTATGAATGTCAGTAACCACTGACTGCATGTTCACCTCTGCTTTGTCTCCGTTTTACAATGCAGGCGGCGCTCAATACCTCTTCACCCGGAGCTTCATCAAGAACACTAGCCCTGCCTCTCGTGAATGAACCTCTGTCAGGGCCTTTTATTCCAGCCTTCATTCGGTAACACTGCAAGACATTACAGATTTGGACAGGGTATGCAAGACAGAGATTACTGGTCACATTTGAAACCATATTTCACAGTTTATGTTTCCAGATGCCACTTCAGCATATATAAGGCCAACATCAGCACATGAACATATAAACATGTGCGCACACACTTTTCATCACTATCACTCTAGACACACACTGTACTTATTGCACCTTGTGAAGGACACAGGGGGCCATTAATTACTGGAATGGGCAGTTTTAAATCTGGCAGAAGGACGCAGTGTTGTTCCTGCAGAATGGAACGTAATTAAGGGGAAAGGCCACACGTCAGCGGCGAGCAGCCCGCGGACAATGCTGATGGGGATTTATTACTTCAGCTCAAAGAGAGGGAGAGAGTGCAAGAAACTGTGCTGGGGCAGCAGCCACGCACACATCTGGGTGAAATTCAACACAACCACACATGGACATGTTGATACAAAAACACTCATTTGCATTTAAAAACATACAACTCACTTACACTCTCTCACTAGATTTAGCACATGCAGAAGGTCACATATTCCCCTCAAGATTTCCTTCGGCTAATTGAGTATTTCTCTTTGGAGGAATTGCAAAAAAAAAAAAAAAAGATCCTGGATAAACAACATTAACCTAAAGAGTTGTGTATGCTTTTTCCCCCTCACATAGTTTTTTTTTTTTTGTGCTGACACTTTAAATATCGATTATTAAACACCTGTTAAGTTAAAGCTTTGTTTGAATAATAGCTAATCAATATATTTTTGAACATATACAATCTATTTCGACTTCGTATTAGTAAAAAGAGCTTGCTTGTTAATGCAAATATCTAATCAGCCAATCACATGGCAGCAATTCAATGCATTTAGGGATGTAGACATGGTCAAGACTAATGGTGCGTTCTATTATTTATCTGTCTCGGAGATCCGAATCGGAAGACAGACGTTGCCTAGCACTACGCCTCTTCTCCTCTTGGACGTCGGACAACCGTGAGGACACAGAGCGAGAATTCCGGTTCGGAATTCAAGATGGCTGCGCCCTGTGACTTAAAGTATGAATTGACTTCATTGTTTTTGAACCGCTTTGGTATTTTAAATGACGATTATAATCACTCATATTAATGTATGGGAATCGGTTGTTGTGAGTGCAATTACTAACGTTGCTAGCGTTGCTAACAGAAGATTAACATGAAAAACATGAAATAAAGTAAACATTTTCAAGTTCAAATGGCTGCGTTTTGATAAGGTGTAGTAGTCATAATATATATATTTTTTTTATGTAAGTGCTAAATCACATTTTCGGTCATCGGCCAGTGCTACAGCTTTCCGGGTGGCGTCCATTTTTTTCTCTGATTCAGACGCGCAAAACATAATAGAACGCATGAAGTGTGGACGTGACGTCATATCCGAGGTCCGAGTCGGTTTGTTGGCTATAATAGAACGCACCATCACTGCTGAAGTACAAACTAAGCATCAGAATGGGGAAGAAAGGTCTTGTTATTTAAGTTTAAAATTCTTCTTTCAAAATTAATTTGTTCAATTAAAAAAGAGAAAATCATACAGGTTGGAACTTATTATTTATATATATAAACAAAATTATGTTCAAATTAAATTTACTTTAACAATTTTAATTATTTTTATTATATATGCATTTTATTTTTTATTTAATTTCAAGACATATTCCAACTTGTACTGATAGCCAAGTTAATTTGCCAAGTTTCATTGTTTAATAAGTATTTGATTTAGTAGATGAAATTTCATTATATGAATCAATATATTCTCGCCAAATGTATGATAGAGCAAACTCAATAGATAAAATGTAACAATATCATGTGAATATTTTAAAACTTAGTGTGGCTACAGCAGCACACTAATTCAATTCAATTCAAATTTGTTTGTATAGCTCTTTTTCACAATAGATCTTGTTTCAAAGCAGCTTTACAGAAAGTGCATTTCAGAAATGTACATAGAAAAATACATATTTGCAAATATGTATTAGCATATTTTATAAGCATAAAGATTATTTATTGTGGTGGTTGAGGAGATTCCCCCCTCTATGTAAAGCACTTTGAGTGCCGAGAAAAGCGGTATATAAATGTAATGAATTATTATTATTATTATTATTGTTATGTAAAACATAACTAACGATTAGAGAGATGTTCACAAGTCATTTTTTGGAAGTCCAAAAAGTCTTTGAGGGACAAGTTCAAGTCAAGTCTCAAGTCTCTCTTGCCATCTGATCTGTCCCCCTGCTGAGAGACACGAATTTGGAAACGTGCTGAGAGAGACACGACAAAAAAATTGAAAATCGTGTCCATGTACACGAATCAATAGATTTAAATTTCGTGAGTGACTATTTCACAAACTGCTGTGTGTTGCGACATCGTATACTCTAATATTCTGCTAACACATCCCCCTAGCCCTTGGACCTGGTGAAATATTAACCTTAGTTAATATTAATCTGACGTTGTGGAACCGGCATCATTCATCTTGCATGTATAGCTGTTCGCTTACCGCCACTGTTTGTAACGTTATTAAAACCAAACTAATGACAAAAGGCACAACTCCGGGAGGACTTGGCGTCGCCATCGTCAATGCATTTTCTGCTATGAGCGCATAGGCATAGCGCATGCACATTGCACAGTATGGCAAAGGGCAGGGGACATGGCATGCAGCTCATAATACGCTTCCCCAACGTAGCTATATATGCACTAATAAAAGAAAATTCATGAATTTAGATTTAAAAAGCAATAATTGCATGAAAACCAACACAGTCTCATCCCAAGACGTCATATAACTGACGTCTTGGGACGTCTTTTGACCATACGTCAACATCTGCCTTTTTAGGGTACCCTTAAACGTCGGTTACATGATGATCCCGGGCCGTCATACAACTGACGCTTTACCTTTAACGTCAGTTAGGTGACGGGGTAGGTTTAGGGGTAGGTTTAGGTCTGGGGTAGGGTTAGGATCCGATAACGTCATCTAACCGACGTTTAAGGGTACCCTAAAAAGGCGGATGTTGACGTATGGTCAAAAGACATCCCAAGGTGTCAGTTATATGACGTCTTGGGATGAGACTGCGCTGTGAAAACAGGTTGTTGACAAGTCTCGAAGCTCGAGTCTGTAGTCTATTGGGTCGAGTCTCAAGTCAAGTCTGAAGTCAGCTGTTCGTGCGACTTAAGTGCGACTCGAGTCCAAGTCTCAGACTCGATCCCCCATCTCTGATTATGATTAGTTAGTTTCTCTACATGGACACTTTTGTTTATTATCACTCTTATTATCACTCGCCTCTCTCATTTGTTCTCCGTTTCCTGCCACTAGATATTTAATTTACAAGCATACCTGTCTGTATTTGGTTTATCATCACAGTGTATTTAAATTCCTCTTTAGTTCACATTCATAGTCCGGCATCGTTTGTGTGTTGTTTTACAAGCCGTCTCACATCTTACTTGAATTTGTTTTGTTTAATGAATATCAACTTTAATTTTGAAACCTGTCCATCTTTCTCTTCATTGGACTTGTAAGATGCGACAATAACACTGAAATGTCTACAGGATAGCAAGTAAAACACATTTCATTAAATGTAAAACCTATGCTTGAACACAGGACATCAACTCATTTCTGCATATTGTTCCTTTATCTTCTCAACGGATTGTATAATTGGATAATTAGACGACCATACTTGAAAAAAAAAAGTTTGCCTAAATTCTCAAGACGATGTGTTGCACATGATGGTTTCAGCTCTAATCTAATTACCTAAACAAAGCCTGGAAAACAGCATCCTGCGGTGTCCACCAAGCAGCCTTAATTAGCGACATCTGTTTGCCCAAAAGACACCAGGTCAGTTTTCATGTTTCACAGAGCTGCGGTTATTTAGGAAGGCCTGAGGAAAGCAGCGAAGGAACTTGAAAACGACAAGGTGTATTAACACCCTTGTTCCTCCCCATGGTGTTTTTAAGACCGTGTTAGCCGTTCACTGAAAATAAACCCACAAAAGAAGTCATGAATCGGTAAAGGAGAGTGAAGAAACCCACTCATAGGCTTTTTAATTTCCTTCCCCCTGCCACCTTCTCCAGTAAAGCGTGTTAAAAGCCTGATGAGTCGAATTACACCTGGACTCCACCTGGGCAGGGTGTTTTTGGCTATTGTACAAGCTAAGCAATCATCTATATCAGTGCAAAAGAGAACTTGGGGTAACAGAAGGCTTATGGATTGAGAAAGGTTTTTCACGGCTGTCATAATCTCACACTCACAAGCTGAATTGTTCGTCTTCACAGAAGCGGAACACCTGAGCACCCGCGCGAGACACGAGACTTTCCAAAGAGTCTGTACAGTGTGGAGAGGGGCCAGGTGCTCTGAACAACACATTTAGCAAGAGTAATGATTGTGGCTGAGCTTTTGAAGGCGCAAAAACCGATGAATTCCACAATCGGAGGCATTTCTCTCTCCTCTGAATGCAGACTTTTATTGACGAGAGGCTGCGAGCGTCTCTGCCAATATACCGCTGTAAAATGAAGTCCCCTCCATTCTCTCGTTCCCTCTCTCCCTCTGAATGGCTTCACCCCTCTCCGGTCTGTGTTCCGCCTCCTTCATCTCTCTTCAGCCATTCCTCTCGTTCTTCTATCGGCGCATAAAACACTCCCTCCTCCCCGCTCTCTCCCTCGCTCGCTCGTGAGATTTGCCTAACAATGGGTGGCTCTGCCCAAGGTCAGATAAGAAGCCACAGTCCAAGAAGCCACAGTCACTGTTTCTTTCATCCGTCTTTTTTCCCCCACTCTCTCTCTCTCCCCTCACAGCTTTCAAATTATCTCTGCAGCACATAATAATAATTACTGAGGACGGCGGAGAGGAGATAAGGGAGAAGCGGCGGACGGGAGAGAAGAAGGGAGGGCGAGCGAGGAGAGGAGGAGTGTGAAAAAAATACGTCTGCCAGAGAAAGAGAGAGGTTGAAGAATTATTATTGCTAGATGGAATTGGGTGGGGGGGGGGGGGGGCGCTGAGAGAGAACAACAGCGCTAATGTGCCTGTAATGAGCAGATCTCTGTTTTTCTTCATATGAAAGAGTGTTTTTTTTATGTATCAATGCCTGTAGAGCCTCGGAAATCTATTATAACATCTGTATAATGATATTCTTGTGATTTTTCTGGTTAAGTGACATGAAGCTTTTTATTTTCAAGGTTACATCAAGTTTTGATTGTTATACATTTTAAAAGTTTCCAGGTAACAGACATGAAGTGATTTTTTTATATATATGTTTTTTCTGTATAAAGAAACTGTCTTTCTAAAGTGCTGCAAAATGTTACAGTTTCTTAATTTGTATTTCTATTCTTTTTTCTGGTAAAAATTTAAACAAGATAGCTTTAGATAGATGTATCTTGAATTAAGTACATATTTTGAACAATATTCTTTCAACATTTATAAGTGTGTACTAAACGAGATAAAAATACTGATTGAGGAAATGATTTCTTGCAGTGCAATACACTCTGTCAAAACACTTAAAAAGTCATCCATGATATTGTAAACAAACCTAAATAACTCATCTCTCGCATTAGGAAATGATTTAAAACCCCAAAGGGCTCCACGTAGGGATTTATAGATCATCAACAGTTTAAATATGCTGCAAGTCTCTAGAGGTTTTTACTGAACAATATTCTCCAGTCTAAGTTGCATTGCAAATACCCTCAAATCCCATCTTGTTCACCAGCACCTCTTTTATAAACCCCCATTTCCATGCACTTCCGCACCCCTAACCCTTCTGACCCCCCATAATGTTATCGATAAGCAGCGTAAGCCACCTAATCCTGGGTCCTGTGGTTCCCCACACCACCCAGAGGAGCTTCTATCTGCCTAGCGGAGGTGCTCTGTGCTGGGCTGATACTCGCAGTCTGAGAGGGGGGTCTGGAGATGCCTATCAGAGCTGCTGTGCAACAGTCTAAAACACACACACACGCACACATAAACGTCACCCCTGACATGTAGATCGCTAGCCATCGTAACAATATTCTGAGGAGGCCTTATCTCTGAACTCAAGCTTCGTTGTCTGGATGACCCATAGTGGACCGATGACAAGGGGGGAGCTGGAATCTGTCTATACCCAGCCCACCTGCTTCTCATTGGACCAGTCTGTCTCTGCCTTTGGATATGGCTCATGTTGGACACTGAATGTGAGCCAATGGCCAGAGTTTGTGATGAAGCTGTAAAAAAAACTTTAAAGACCTTAGTCCAGTTAGTGCCATATTTCATTTTTAACAGAAATTAAAAGCTGTTGGGGGATAAAATACAGTCCGTTTAATGGACTCTGTATAGACTCTATCAAACACGCAAGTGTGTTTTGCTCAGTGACGCAAGTGTTTTTTTGTTTTTTGCTCAGTTTCAGCCCGACACAGTTATCATTTTCATGTCCTGTGCCACTTTGTTTAAATAGCAAATCCTTTTTTTGCTTATTTGTGCACCCATGGGTGTGCTGTTCTGAAAACGAGGTCTGTTCAGGTGTATTGTTGGTGCATTTCTATTTTGAGGCAACTTAAATAGACTGCGCCATTGACCAACAAAAACCTGGTCTAAAGTCAAAGGTGTTTAATTTGCGTTTGCGTCAATGGAATTTTAAAAATGTTTAAAAAAAAATTATTTAAAGAGTGTTTGTATTATAAGCCTATATAGGCAGGTCCGCAATGTGTGTACACTTTGTCCTGTAGATTGTCTGCTTGCACACTTTAACCTTGCCCATGAGCAGATCCGTTTCAGCGCAAGAGAAGTGCTCCGTTTTTCCGCTTGCAAATTACGCCTGTGCACTTAGGTTGCACGCTATAGACAATATGGTTCGATTGTTACAATACTTACTGTAAAGCTACATCTTAGCTTGTGCTTATCTTGACGAAAGCCGAGTACAAATCAGCATGAAGTTTAACCCTCTGAGACCTAAGGGTATTTTTACAATAAATTTTCCGTCTGGTGTCATTTACTAAAAAAGCTTGTAAAATATCAACCCTTTGGTGCACAGACAATTGACACACCTCTTTTTTTTCAGGACAAATTGAACTTTCAGCATATTTGTGTTACATTGATGTCACCTGAATGTAAAATAAGTTATGGGACCATAAAGACAAATGAAAAAATAAATCGGAAATGGAATCACTCAATTATTTATTGAAATCACACACAAATAAATAAAAGCTAAGCAATTTTCCTCTGGAAAATAGTTTGTTCATGTCTTTGGAGTCCTGGAGCACAGGAATAAACATTATAACTTGTACAGAACAAAAAAATATTGACATTTTTCCAAAAGAAGTCCAGGCGTTTGGGGCCTCATGAAATTCACTGGTGCCAAGCCTCAAAACAGTTCCTATCAGCAATCACACAGAGGGCCACATCACAGGTTTTGCATTTCTATTTTATTTATTCTTTTATTTATTATGTTCTTTTTATTCTTTTATAATACATTTATACTACTATAATACTTTTTTACAGTAAATAAATAAATGGCACTTCAGCTGGGTCTATCCTAATCTAGTTCCTCATCTGTCAAAAAGCTCTGTTCTCCTGAAAATCCATCATCCTGCAATGCACCAAAATAGACCAGCGCTTTATTTACGTCCATTTCGCTGTGTTTCTCTGTGAATCGCGCGTCTCCGTGAGTCTCTCTATCTCTCTACACTATATCAGCGCTTGGTTCATGCGTAATGACGCACACCAATGTTTACAACGGATCAGCCTGTAATTGGTCAAAAACCATCACGTGAAAACATCACGTGATATCCAGGATGTCCGCTAGCATCAAGCTAGCGGCAAAAATGACCGAATATTTATGAATTATGGGCTTCAAGATTATCAAAGTTTGACATAAAGCGTTTGGATTTATTGCTGAAAACCTCTGAAAGGAAGCACAAGTTCCAGGCTGGATAGAAAACCTTCTGTAAAGGCTAGAAAGACCCGAAAGACACCCCCGTGATGGCTAGCTCGTTAGCTTTCTGCTGGAAAAAACGGTAAGAAAATCGATAAATCTGTCATCGAGTTATGTAAACATTTATCGGAGGTGACGTGTGGCATCGTCGACGACGCCGTCGGGCTCAGGGGGTTAACATCTACTCTCGTGTAATTAAATCATGAAGATCTGGATACGTCCAGTGACTGCTATGAATACTAGTGCTGCTGGCAACAAGGGAAAGACCTTGTGACAGCCTGGAGAGACAGCTGACAGGAGGAAAGAGACCCCAATGGGGCTGGTAAGGGTTAGCTACCCTTGTCGGCAGTATTTAGCTCCGTGTTTACAGGATGCTGGAGACACCCACCCAAGGCTTCTGACAAATTAAAGAGAAAAATACCCCTAGAGTCTGCAAGAGATGACTCAATGTTGAACAACATGGTTAACGACTTGGAAATGGATATGGATATGGAAAAGAGTAAGACTAGTTCAAGATCTGCAGTTAGTAAAGTCATTGAACTCCAAATTTGTGTCTGTGGCTGGAGCAAGTTGACAGCGGTCAGGGTTTGAAGGTTCATCAGGGGAAAATGAAATGCTTGAGGGAGAAGGGATAAGGGCCTCGCACTGATCAGTACTTCTTACAAAGTCAGTCAAGTCAGTCGAATGAAATCCCATGACAGGAAGCAAACCACAGCTCACAGGATATCAGCACCCCTGTCATAGAGGAGAGGAGGGCTTGCACAGTTAGTGATTTTGCAGAAAATTGCAGAAAATTGAAGGGTTAGTTAGAGAAATGAGACAGCAGAGGAAGCAATGGAAAAGAAAAGAACTAAGTCAGAAGGAGGGACTCAATCTCTTACAAAGGTCCATTAAAGATAAGCTGGCAACATTACGCAGAGCTGAGCGCCTACGGAAACGCTACAAAAAGAAGGAACATAATTTCTATAAAGACCCATTCAAATTCGTAAAGTTATTCACTAGTGAAAAGAATGGCATTTTAAAAGCATCTAGAGTTGAGCTAGAGAGATATACGCATACAGGAAAGGAAAACGCATACAGATGCAAAATTCCATCTGACATCCCACCTATCAATCTACCAGTATACCAAATGGAGGTCTGAGCATCTAAGTGGAAAGAGGTAGAGCAGGCTGCGAGAAAGGCATCATCTCCAGGGCCTAATGGAGTTCCATACAGAGTGTACAAGATTGCTTCAGTTCTACGGATTCTGTGGAAATTGATAAAAGTGGCATGGGAAAAACAGGTTGTACCAGAACATGGTGCAGAGCAGGTGGAATCTTTATACCTAAAGAAAAAGGTGCCACAAGCATCAGTCAGTTTCATCCTATTTCAATATTAAACTTTGAAGGTAATAATAATAATAATAATAATAAGTGTATTGTATTTAGCGCCTTTCTCAAACCCAAGGTCGCTTTACATAGTGGAAAGGCAAGTATACACAACAGCAACAACCAAAGCAATACAACAAAGACAAGTTATGTGAATGAATCTATGAGTTTGGTGTGGAGAAGTGATCATTAAACAAAAAGGTCTTGAGATGAGCTTTAAAGAGGGTTAGTAAGGGACAGTCACTAAGAGGTTGTGGGAGTTTGGGGGCCAAGGCACTGAAGGACCTGCCACCCAGGGTGGAAAGTCTGGAGCGGGGGATAGCCAAGAGATTTTGGTCAGAGGATCTGAGTGAGCGGGATGGAGTGTACGGGATGAGGAGGTCGCGGATGTAAGGGGGAGCAAGGTTGAAGGTTGACCTTTGAAGGTGAGTAGTTGTACCTCGAATTTGATATGGGACAGAACTGGTTGCCAGTGGAGTTGGTAGAGAATGGGGGTGATGTGTGCTGATAGTCTGGTATGGGTGAGGAGCATGGCTGCTGAGTTTTGAATATATTGTAACCTTTGAAGTGATTTAACAGGGAGACCAAGGAAAAGGGAGTTGCAGTAGTCTTGGCGGGACATAATGAAGCAGTTAACCAGAGTGTGTGCATCACTAACAGAGAGAAAGGGTTTGAGGCGGGCAATGTTGTGGAAGTGAAAGAAGGCAGTCTGAGTGAGTGATTTGATGTGAGGATCAAAGCTAATTTGGAGTCAAGCAAAATGCCAAGGTTTTTGACCACAGGGGTAGGGTGAACAGATGAACCATCAATATTGAGAGTGAGACTTGGTGATTTAGAGAGGATGTTTTTAGGGCCAATCAGCAGAATTTTTTTTTTATCTGTATTGAGTTTGAGAAAATTGTTTTGCATCCATAATTTCAGTCAGAGAGGCAGTCAGTGGCACAGTGGTGTGTCAGAGGGAGAGTGAGTGGTCAAATAGAGTTGCATATCATCTGCATAACAGTGGAATTTAAGACCATGACTGCATATAATAGGGCCAATAGGGAGGATGTATATGAGAAAGAGGCCCAAGTACAGAACCCAGGGGGACACCACGGGTATATCGTGGGACAGGTACAGCATGGAAGAGAGGGTTTTGGGCCCAGTTTATCTCCTCCTAAATGGAACAAGGCAGGCCCAGTTCAAAGGAGGAAGCTGATAGTTAACAAGGTGCGAAAGCAGGAGGACAGGATGAGGTGTATAAAGGCAATTTCCCAGGCCAAGGAGGGAGAGTGGATGAGAGTGTGGAACAACGCAAGATGGGCTGGCAAGACCTTTGGTCAATGGAAGAGAGTAGGATCAGTTTCTTTATGAGGTCAACATATGGTGTTCTCCCATCACCGCAGAACCTAAACCTCAAGGTAGGAGAGGATCCCTCCCTTCCTTTGTGTCCATCACCTGCCACATTAAGGCAGATTTTGACAGGATGTAATGTGGCTCTTAGCCAAGGTAAGTTTACCTGGCGCCATGACCAAGTACTGCAATGTTTGGCTTTAGTATTGGAAGGCAAGCGTAGCATGACCAATAAGTTGCCACCTGTTCTAGCAAAACATTACACGCAGAACACAATATTCCTCCGCCCAGGCGAGCAACCACCAAGAAAAGGTGTTAAAACCAATTCTCTATACCATGCGGAACCACTGCCACTGAACCTACTTTAACGAAGACAGTTGGGCTCGACAACCTTAGTCAAACGGATTGGCGCATATTGTGGAGAGATTGTGAGATAGTGGTTAGGTCACATGTGAAGTACAAGGAGCAAGGAAGGAGGGATGTAAAGGTCAGTAAGCTGGGCTGAGTTGAGTGGGGGACGGAGGGGCGTGACTCTGGCACTAGTCGACGGAGGTGTCGTGGGCTAGTCGACGAAACACTGAGGACGGAAGGTGACCATTTGAAGACCCTAGAGATGTCCCTTACTCGTCTGGTCCACTGGGGAGACCACACTGTAGTTGCAGCTGTGCTGACGAGCCAAGTACACTGCAGCCGTTAACGGCGGACAGAAGGACAGACACATCACCATATGGAAAGAAACGTAAATGGATGGAGAAGCATAGTTTACAGTAAAGCTACATCTTAGTTTGTGCTTTTCTTGGCGAAATCGAAAGATAGATTTAAAAAAATTAAGAGTTGCCATTAACATTAGAAATAACAACCAAAACAAAATCAAGGCAGACGTTGACAGAGTAAAACTGAACCACTGCCACATGACATCACCTGCAACACAACAAGCCCATGGCACAGATCATCCTTATGGAAGGAATGTGGAAAGGTAAAATAAAACAAAACTGAAATAATCAAGTATTCTTGATGACAATGGGTGTGGAGTCACATGAAATTAAAAAAGAACACTATACCAGACACATTATGCAGTCCTGTTTCAATTTTTGACCTCAGCATGTGCATTTCTGTATATGTGATTATCCTGTGATTGTTTAACAGAAATTCCTCATTTGCCTGTATTATTTTTTATTTTTTTAAAGAAGGGAAAAAAAAGTGTTTGTTTAATATGCATGAAGGCTTTTCCACTGGCCTCTGGAAAAGGGAGATAAAGTGGACATATCTCTGAGAGTTATGATGAGTGTGTGTATTTGTTTGCACACGTGTGTGAGTGTGTGTGTGCCTGAGACATATCTCTGAGCTGTATGATAAGACACATCAGCACGTAACAACACGGCAAAATGGAGGGAGGAGGGGGAGTACGGATGGAGGGAGAGATTGGAAAAAAATGAATGACACAAGGGGGCGTTTCTATTTCTCTCTTTCTCACTCAGTGTGGGTCCTCTGGGAAAGGTCGTGCGGCACAATGCAAACATGTCTGTGTGAATAGCTCGATGGGAAGAGGACAGCTGTTTGAGATGACAGCGATGGCTGCTAATGCTCAATCTGTCTGCCTCCCCACAGACCCATTCATACACACTCACTCGCACAATGACCACAATGGGTTAGCCGCAAAGCACAAATGTGCTACTAACACATATACTGTACACACTTGCCACTTGTGCATGACAGAATGACAGCCTGGGTTCCTGTGTTGTGCCTTAATGGACAAATTATCCTGTCTCTATCTCTAACATGCACTGTCATTTAATACATCAGAACAGGAGAGTGATGTATTATAGAATGTTGTGATGTATGTTATGGGGTCTTGAAGAATTCACAGGCATATTTTCGTAGCTAAGATTCATTCTCACACTCCTTCTTATCTGTCAGTCAGACTTTGACTCATGTCTTTGCAAGCATAAAGAGTAATCATGAGTTACTGTGGCAGTAATAAACTTAATAAACTTCAGGTTGGTGCTAGAGATGCCTTCAAAATACTGTACCACTGGATGTATTATTATTCAAGAGCCAGTTGCATAAACATAGCCGTTATGTTAAGATTGTGTCTTAAGAAGTTTGACCAACTAACAGTTAGTTGGGGGTAATCAGTCTTACTTTTCGGGATCAGATTAGACCAATATTTTCTTTTATGTAACTGAATTTAAAAAGTCTTAAAGAAAAAAATAAAGATGATCATTGACTTTTTAAGACTTATCTCATGCAGTGTGAAAGTCCTGTTGGAAAGATTGTATGTAGATGAACGCACATGAACAGCACCACAACGTTGTAAATACGAGTGGGAAGCACTGGATCTTAATCCCTGATCTTTACGACTTGGGGGCTTGTCTGTGTAAAACATGGTGGAATACCACACATTTGCCACGCACGCCAATGACCGGTGACTTAAAGGTGGCATATGTAATAATTGAGGTAAAAATATCCAAAAAATGAGCTACACGCATCAAAAGAATGAGAAGAAATAAGTGCAATGATGTAATTAAAAAACTGACAAGTTATAGTGCTGCCGAGATATAAACCTAAATTAGCATGCTAAATGACTAGCCCCGGCCCGGTAGGTGTCGTAATACCAGTTCCGGCCATGGGAGGTGGTATGCGGCCGGGCAACATTACCACCAGCCAAACTGCAGTACACGAGTGAGTCGCGCTAACGCCGGCTTGTGTGTGTACTTGAACCTGATGTCAGTCGTGTGGAAATACAGCCCATTACTACATTTCAGTTCAGGGAAGAGTTCAAAAAATGATTGGTCGACATTATGCATGAGGAATACATTTTGGTAAGTTGTAGCATACTGTATCTTTCAACAGTGTTCGGGTTCTTTTTCCATTAGCTAGTAGAGATGATCGGTTCATGTGCGCTAGGGATCTGTGGTGTAACATGTACAAGCGCCAAAACGGTATTTATTGTTTGAATTGCATAATAAAATTGACAGAATCTGAGAGCTTAACTAACCTGCTTGCTAAGTGTTAATTGCATGTGTCTCACGGTGAATTCGTGAGAGCTGGCAGCTCTGAATTTCGCTAGGTTGATCAACATCAGCGAATGCTGTCTGTCAAATTAATTCAAACTAACAATAAAAGTGTAATATGAACAAAACGAATACCGTAAACTTAAAATAATAGCCTGCAGGCTTTTATTTTCCCATATCGTCGAAATGCAACAGCTTGTTTTTGAGACAGGCGTCTATGAGTCGGTCTTCATCATTTAGTGTTGAGATGTTGTTCATTTAGTCTCTGATCTCTAAAAATCTCCAAATGCTCCACGTGAAACTGCGGTCTTCCGACCTTTTACTATCGTGTCAAATGATTTGAATAATATGCGGAGAAAGAGAGCAAAACAGCGCTCGTTTGTGTTGTTTGAAGACGTGAGTGCGTGCGGCAGCGGCACAACACATTTTCTGGAGGTATACTGCCCCCATCTGTTATGGAATATGGAATATTTTTTGATTTTTAGTTCCAGAAGGCACCTTTAAGAAAATGTACCGGACATAAAAAAATTGGGTAACACTTTACAGGTTCATTATTTAACATTAGTAAAGGCATTAACTAACATGAACTAACGATGAGCAATGCATTAGTTACAGTGTTTATTAATCTTTGTTAATATTAGTTAATGCAAATACAGCTGTTCATTGTGCGTTAATGCTAGTTCACAGTGCATTAACTGTTAACTAATACAACCTTTGATTTTAATAACGTATTAGTAAATGTTGGAATTAATATTAACTAAGATTAATAATGCTGAAGCATTGTTCATTCTTATACATGGTAACTAATGTAGTGAACTAATGTCAACTAATGAACCTTATTGTAAAGTGTTACCAAAATTTACCACCCATGAAACTGTTTTTGCAAAAACAGCCAGTTATGACGCCAACATTTTAGATACCAGTGAAAATTCACAAGTTTTGTTTTGCAATTTTGACACCACATCTAACTACAAGCCTAACTAATATAAATTGAATACATTATCAAAGACATGGAAACAGTCAATTACAAAAATCATCAAATTACAAGCAATGCAAATAAATACAATATAAAAAGATACAAAACAGTGCTTTTCAGATTTTTCAGGTGTATGACTAGTTTTACAGATCTATAAATTTAATAAATGTCAAATAATACTGAATAGTCCTCGCTGTTTAAATCAAACTTCCTTATTAATTAATCCTTAAGTTACAAAAGTTATTCTGTCAAGAGCAGTGAGTGATTTTTCTTTGTTCTTTGTTGTTTGATTAACATTAAAAACACAGACAAATAAATAATATTGTAAAAACAGTAATTTTGTTAAATAATATCAATGTAAAAATTACTGCTGTTACATTGTTAAGGTTTTCTATTGTAATATATTTTAAAATGTCATTTATTCCTGTGACGGCAAAGCTGAGTTTCATTAGTCCAGTCTTCAGTGTAACATGATCCTTCAGAAATTATCCAACATGCTGATATAAATTTAAATAAATTTAATAAGGACTAAAACAATTGACTGATTAAATGCAAGTTATTAGTCAAGCACGTAAACTTGCACGAAACATGTTTGAAAACATTACACACTACCCCTTTAAAATGAACATACCCGAGGTAAACGCAGAGAGAAGTACCACACATAAATAACAAGGCGAAAGAAGTAGAACTCTGAGATAGAGAGAATGTGAGAGAAAATTTAAGAAAAAGAGGAAAAAAAGTGGCAAGCTAATTAAAGAAAGCCTACAGGCAAAGCTAGGGGGCTGGGAGGATCGTTGAGAAAGGTGTCATCACACACGCACACACACACACACTCTTTCCTCTTCTCCTCTCCCTTTTCCTACTCTGGCCTTTGATAAGACAGAGGTGCTAGACTGGGCCTCACCATCACCATGTAAAATTACGATAGAGCGAAAGAAAGTGTATAAAAGAGAGCAAGGGGTTTGTTTGGCTGTTAAAGAGACTGCTGCTCTGCTCTTGGCCTTGTTAGTGCTCATTAAAGCCTGACTGCTTGTGTGTTTGAGAAGCCGGAATATCTGTTCTGTGACCTGTTTTTATGTTTTATTTAATGTGTGTACATGTTTGGTAATTTGTGGCACAGTGTGGTATATGCGTCAGAAGCTACCTTCATATCACGGTCATACAGTTTATGTGTGTGTGAAGGAAGGAGAAATTCAAAGATATTTTTTGAGTCATTTGCTTTCTACCTTGAGGTTCAGTGTTTACTTACACCTAAGAACATGGTCAAATGACTTTAATGCCTAGACCTGAAACACCTGCTAATAGATGTGCTAACAAGGTGCAGTCACACGCACACATGTGGAAAACTCAGTCAACTCTCAATGATAAAGAGAAAGAGTGAATTACACATAACAGGACTAGCCTAGATTGATGAGAGAGAGAGAAAAAAAAGGTTTCCTAAACATTCCCACTGATTAATGCCAAAGGATAGAAATCAAGTCTCACCCTACACTTTTTCTAATTTAATGTGTAATTCAATTGATCAAACGCAACATTTAAAATGTTACAAAAGATTTATATTTCAAATACATGCTTTTACTCTATTTTTTATTATTGTTTTCAACATTGATAATAATAAGAAATGTGTCTTTTGCACCAAATCAGCATATTAGAATGATTTCTGAAGGACATGAGACAACGTAAACTAGAGTAATGACTATGAAAATTCAGCTTTGATGAGAAAACAGTAAAGAAAGCTTGTTTGGATGTTTGCACAAGCTCTGCAATTCGGCACTCCAGTAAAGTCATGTCACGTTTATTTGATTACATAGGCTACCACTTTATACTGTACAATAGATTTTTTTGTTAACCCCTTCAGACCTGAATTATGTTTCAAGTTTCTGAAAAATATAAAAGTACATTTTCCCAGCTCATGAGGCTTCTATAAATGAAAACAAATGAAATTTTTTTTTTTATATGATGGCTTTCATTGTGATTTTTTTTGTCCATTCCAATGGACATCAGGTCAAAACAGGTGTACTTCCGAAAAATGTACCAACATAAAATAAATTAATAAACATAAAATTTGTTGGTCTATACTTTAAGCTTTTTCTCAAGGTCAAAAAAATTCCAGCAGTATACCATTTCAACTATAATTTTGAGGTTTTTGTTTTACAGATTGCACATTGTTTGTAACAAACGAAATATCTTCGAATCAATCAATCTGGTCATTTTCTGTGTGCATCTTTCTTTTTTTAGATCAAAAACTTGAACATTATAACATTACAACTTTAATCGTAAGGTTTTTCCTTTATATATTGCACATTTGTTTATTCATAACAAAATAAACCTAGGAATCAATCAATGCATTCATGTTAGAGTCATTTCCGGTGTGCATCCTGGGTTTTCTTGTATTTTTACAGTACTGGCAGGACGGTTGCCAGCAAGTCACTGTATTTCGATTTCCAGTACCTAGTGTAATTCACTTTACAGTGCACAAGATCAGTAATGCAAACTAAAAAATAGTACTTTACTGTATTTTTACTGTATTTCGTAATTTCGCAATTTGATTACTGCTGTAATCAATTATACGGCATTGTACTGTAATATATATTGATACATTACTGCTAAATATTATTGTAATTTTCTAAATAGTTACTAATAATGATAATTTTATATTATAATAATATCATATAGTTATTTGGAAAATATATAGGAAAACAAAATACTATTGAAGTTAATGGCCACTGTCAGCTGTTTCGTTACCGACATTCTTTATCATACCTATTTTGTGTTCAGCAGAATAAAAACGGTCTATGAAACTCATACAGGTTGGGAACAACATGAGAGTAAGTGATGACAAATATAATTTGTGGGTGAACTATACCTTTAAAGGAATAGTTCACCCAAAAATTTAAATTACCCCATGATTTAACCTGGCCTCTCACCCTGGCCTCTAGCCATCCTAGGTGTATATTACATTCTCTCAGATGAAAACAATCAGAGTTATATTAAACAATGTTCTGACCCTTCCAAGCTTTATATTGGCTGTAAATGGTTGTTTTTGTTTTGAAAGTCCATAAAAGTGCATCTATCCATGATACAAGTGCATCTAGCCTTCATAAAAGTTCATCTATCCATGATAAAAGTAGATCTATGCATCATAAAAGTGCATCTATCTATAAAAATATATATATTAATATAAAATATTAAAAATATTAATATTTAAGTTGTGCTTTAGATTTAAGTCAAATCCATACGTTCTTTTGGCCAGAAGTTATTTTACTATATAAAGTTTTAAATATGGATATTTTTCTTACATCTTCATCTTCCTTATTACTCCACATAAAGTCAACATCTGAGATATTTTCATCAGCAATATGTTCAAGCACTTCAGAACTGAATATTCTGCACATGAAAAAAATTCAAAAATGTATCGGTACACTGATATTATTATTTTTTTATAAAAGAAATTTCAATCAGCATTACTGAAAATGTGACTTCAGTAACAGGCTTTCAAACCTACTGTCCATTCTAATGGACAGACACATTTAAAAAAATCCTGATTTAAAATGTGCAATTCTAAAGTCGATTTTTAACTTTAATTAATAAGTTCAATCTTTCTATTTTACATACAAACCATGAAATACTGGAAAAAATATATACAAAATGTAAATATAACTTAGAAAATGTTGCTTGCTTCTGTGTTTGGAGTGAAGTGCTGACATGCTTCTCTTCAATGTAGTGTTTTTTATATATAATTACCACATGCAGAGCTTTTCTGGCATTTGATTGGATGACAAACGTCCAATCTCATGGACTGCAGGCTTTAAACTAGGTGAAATGCTCCAGAAGTTAAAAAAAAGGGGGCTGACATGTGATGTCCATTGTAATGGACACAGGGTCTGAATGGGTTAAAGCAAGCAGCTTTAAAGTATTAAACTTGAAAAACAACAGTGTCAGTGTCTCTTTCAATTTAAACTTCATGTACTGTAAAGCGGTTCATGTTTTTACTCATGTCTAATCTCGACGGACTGAACAGAAGAAATGGATCAGATTACCACAACAAAAGAAGGCGGAGCCTCAGAGCATATCTACCTATTATGCAATCACCATGGACCAATGGTATAGTTCAAAAATGTTGACTAATGTCTACTTTTCTGGAAAGTTCGCTTTGGCAAGCTGTATCGAACTCTGGAAATAAACCCAAAACGAACTTTGTTTTGGCCTGATTTAGTTCGAAATGACATCATATCAGTTCTTCAATTTTCGCTTAATCAGGGCGTTAACACAGGCAGTTTGGAGCCGGCATGCCCACAAATCAATATCAAACCCCATCATTTCATCTCCCTCTTTCTTCTCCCTTAGCCCCTCTTTTGTGTTATGAGAAGAAAGAGAGAGTTACTGTTTTTTCATCCAGTCCTTTCGGACTGATGTTCTGGAGAAAAAGGGAAAACAGTGATATCTTAGGTAAAATTTGTAAATATCCAGAAAATTGCGCATAATTGTCACCTCAGAATAAACATCCGATCTGTTTACTAAAGACTAAACCACCATTTTCCTCTTCCTTTCATGATAATGCCTGGATAATAGAACTGGGTATAATGTATTCAGAATATCTTCCATGATAGAAAAAAGCAGCCCAGTGGCTGTACCTCTATATCTGTATGTGTGTATGTGTGGGTATTGATCTAGCAGGGTTATTCTCCAGCCAGGGTTTATTAACCTCTGTGATAATGACAGAGCATTTATGTACACAGTGTCCCAGAGGAATAGTGGGATTGAAGAAGACAGAAGCCCTTTGGCTATGTTCAGAATGACATCCTGACATGTTACTTGTACTTGAAAAATGTATACTGTGCATTCTCTATGACCTACTACATTTGATACATGAATATCCCACAATGCAATGTGGACCAATCTTGATTTAGCAACTTTCTTTGTTAATTTTTGCACTGACTCACTTAATTCACTAATGATAAAGGTCATGTGACAAATTAAAATATTGCATACTACTATTTAAAATGCACCATTTCAGAAGGTCATTGCATACTTGCAATATTTTAGACAGCATGCATAGTATATAATATAGTAGGCCTATTTCCAAACCCCGTCACTGTGTAGAAGACCCTTATTTGAAAATTCAACACACATAAAACCAACTGATTATGATTACTTAGAACATCATAAAATGTAAGCACTAAGTAAATAAATAAATAATGAAGGATTTTTCTTCAGCCAAATGTGAGAAGTGAAATCCTGAGAGTAGAACTATGACAAGAATCACTGTCCTCCATTCCTTGTCTCCATAGACCCTTCCCCCTCCTAAGCTACTCTGAACCAGCTTCCTCTATAATTACCAGTTATTAATTTTAAATGAGTCTGTTAAGGTGTTGCATGGTTTTAATACTGCCTGTTAATATCAGATCAGATGAGATTGGGGGGAGAGGAGATGAGAGGGGGATGATGGAATGGGTGTCTTCTCTCTGCCATCATTAGAGAGAGACGACATCAGTCCATCAGTCTATCATTACTCCACTCACACACTTGCTGTAGATGAGAACGATCACCCAGAACCTTGTTTCTTTCATAATTAAACATTTCTATTTCTACTCAAATGTCATTTTTGGTATTTTGCATCTTTTATTGAAAGAAGCATAGAAAGAGTGAATTTAAGAGGCAATTTAAATATGACTCGAGTCATCCCAACCCTGCTGCCCCTCCCTATCACTTCCGGTCTCCTGTGAATATACAACAATAAAATAAAATAAAATAAAATAAAATGTGCTTCTAAATGCCAGATTGTCTGAAATTAAACAATGTCCAAAAAAAAAAAAAAGTTCCTAGGCCACAACTCCAATTTAAATCATTTTTTAAAACATTAACAGCCAACAAACAGCATGATCAAATCTTACTATATATTTAATTAAAAAAGTTTTATTTATTATACAATTTTTCACATTTTTAGGATAATCAATCTTGATATTCAGTATCCATCTATGATTATTTTATAATTGATATTTATTCTACTTTAATTTGAAATTTGATGCACACAAAAAGATATAAGATTATTTATGACAACTGATAAATCTGGTCTGAGTGGTTTACATTATTAAACACTTTAATCATATATATAAAAAGTTGTAAAAATAATAAAAGGGTCAGTTGTGAAGCTATATTAAAGTGCAATCTTTAACAACAACTTCACATTGTGCCTAACAAACACCTCTTCATTTCAAGTTCATCCTTGACTTGTTTGGGACACGTCCAGCATCATGTTTCCTCTGACATGCAAATAAAAAGCAGTTCAGCCCATTGACATCGGACGACTCATTTCTACTGTTGCAATGTCATTCCCAGAGCTAGTGTACTGACAAATCGTCACAAAGACCTAAAAACTAACAGCAGGTTGACAGACAGGATATGACAAATGAACCATATGAAATGCATGTGCTGTGAGAGATAAAACTTAAAGCAGCTTTTGGATAATGTGTGAGAGAGAAAGACTCCAAACCGGTCCACTCATTCGGACAAACTCTCTCACTCTTCTCACATCTCTCGTCTTTCTCTCGCACCCCTCCCTCTACCCCCACCCCCTCCCCCTCCCTCTCTCTCTCTCTCCCTCTCTTTGTGTTCTGTATTCCAAGGTCCTTTCAGTGCCTAAAGTGGCGCTTGCTGCAGCTGAAGTGTCTGTGCATGTGTGCCCGAGCCTGCAATTCACCAATTTCACTGCTAATTAGCCTACAAAGCCGGTGCCTCGCAGGGGGAGGAGAGGAGGGGGTGGCGCACGCGGGGGGTCCGGGGCCCGGGGGCCGAGAGGAGGAGGAAGAATGGGAGAGGAGGGGTGCTGGCACAGCTGACACATATGGCTGGGTACCAGAGACTGGGTGAAAAGGGTGGAGGTGGAGAAAGAGAGGCAGAGGGGAGAAATGAGAGAATGATGTGGGGTAGAGCTTGTGCTAGAGCGTGATGCAGAGAGAAGGTACAGATGGAGAAGAAGAGAACACAGAGCCAGAGGAGCACTTTCACATGACTCACGTCAGAGCTTCAACGCACCTCTTAAAGCAAACGCCGCGCTCTGCTTTGACCTCCACGTGAAAAGATAATGTCACAGCAAGGTGATTTTACGAGGTCACTAGAGATCAAGAAAGCTGGCTAAATACATAGCAAAGAGGAAAAACATGCATTTGAGATTAGAGCAGAAGAAAGTCCTGCCGATGCTTTTGATACGTTACAGAAATCGAAAACAAGCTGTCGAATGTGACTTTAATGTCTTGGTGACCATACGTGACCAGAAGGGAGCAGTTACGGTTTCTTTGTATTCTAAATCAGGGGTTTCAACTGGTGGGTTTGCACAATTGTGTCACAAACAGAAGCAAAAAACAACACAACCAAGATTATCAACTTTTGAAAGGGAAGAGAAAATGCTTATCTGGTCGCTCCTTGAGGTCTTCAGGCCAAGACCTTTTTATTGTTCCTAGAACACGTTTTAAAACAAGAGGTGATCGTGCGTTTTGTGTGGTGGCTCCAAGGCTCTGGAATTCTCTTCCATTAGTCTTGAGAGCTTTGGACACTGTAGAAAATTTTAGTAAACACCTTAAAACCCATCTTTTTAGACAAGCTTTTAACTAGCTATATGGTGGTGTTGTAATGCGTGTTGTGATTTTTATTTCTTTTATTATTTGTTTTTTACTGTAAAGCACTTTGTGACCCTTCATGTCTGTGAAAAGTGCTATATAAATAAAGTTTACTTACTTACTACTTACTTATCTAGTGTAGTATGTATATCTTGTGTTGCTGACATCAAAGGTCATGTGTCCAATCAAACTTAGTGTATGAGTGCAAATTACTGGCACTTTATAGAAGCTGGACAAATTAGGCTGATGAAAACAATTGGATGGACTACATTAGATATGGGGAATGTTTCAACAAAGTTTCAACATTCATAAGTTCAGGTCAGTATGATTTTTTAATGTTTTTGAAATAAGTTTCTTTTGCTCACCAAGGCTGCATTCATTTCATCAAAACTTTACAATTGTTTTTAGTAAATTTTAAAATGTAATTTATTCACGTGATGGCAAAGCTGAATTTTATGCAGCATTGTTACATGATCCTTCAGAAATCATTCTAATATGCTGATTTTGTGAATTGCAGATTTCTTATTATTATACATTTTGAAAACAGTTGTGCTGATTAATATGTTTTCGTGGAAACAAAACATTTTTCAGGATTATTTGATATAAAGTTCCAAAAAAAAACCCAGCATTTATTTGCAATTTAATGCATCCTGGCTGAATATTTTTCAACAATAGTATAAATATGGTTTGTGCTGACAATTTACTAGTTTTTGTTGATAATTTACTCACCCCCATGTCATCCAAGATGTCCATGTCTTTCTTCAGTCGAAAAGAAATTAAAGTTTTTGATGAAAACATTTCAGGATTTTCTCCATATAATGCACTTCATTGGGAACCAAACGGTTCAAGGTCCAAATGAGAGTTTCAGTGCAGCTTCAAAGGGCTTTAAACGACAAGGGGTCTTATCTAGGACCCTTCAAGTCATGATTCGAAAAAAAAAGATTTGTTCATCTTGAAGAATGAGTTTGAACAGGAGAGTCACAAACGCTCATCACAGAACAGAGCAAGGCGAGCATTTGTGCTTGTAAAACTTAAAAATGACTGATCGTTTTGCTAGATGAGACCCTTATTCATCGCCTGGTGTCGTTTAAAGCCCTTTGAAGCTGCACTGAAAATCTCATTTGGACCTTGAACCGTTCCCAATGAAGTCCATTATATGGAGAAAATCCTGGAATGTTTATCAAAAACCTTAATTTCTTTTCGACTGAAGAAAGACATGGACATGGCAAAAGTTTTAAAAAAAAAGTGAACTACTCCTTTAATGTTAAAATCTGGGCACTGAAAAAACAGTTTATCACCAATCTAAACATGAGGCAAAATCATAGGTGAACTGTGCAAATCACAAGGGTAGGTGCAAAGTTGTCAAAATTATCTGTGCAAATTGTGTTGAAAAGGTCAGCAGCAAATAGGGTCAAAGGTAAAATGATTTGAACTTTGAGAGACGTGTTGCTATGCTGCAAGCTGATGCTTCCCTCCATAGGCTTCAAAAGGCCGTAAGAGGGGAGAGAGAAAGAGAAAAGGGCAATAACCTCGAGATGGAAAGAAAGCGAGACAGAAGGAATAGCTGGAATGACTCTAGGGTTGACAGACACAGTTGTGGCCACAGGGGGCGCTGTAGCCCCTTACGGCCGGAGTGAGTGGAGCGGCAGGGGAAGGCTGAGTGGGGATGCCCAGGTCTGGTAAGCCTACACTGGGCACAGCTGCACCACAGCCAGCCCTGGCACCATCCACGCGCCCTGGCAGACATAGCGAGTCTTCGAGCCTAACTAAAACACACATACACACACATGCACACATGCACAATCCAGTCTGGTAGCTGCCAACAGCCCTAACACCATCTCTGCCATACTGGCATCCATCCTGCCACCTATCGCTGACGGCGACGGTTTCCACAGCGTTTGGCACGCCGCCCAGGACTGCACTGGAGTATGCCATTGGCAGCGTTTGAATAAGCTTAGCCTTGTCTCTCTCTCCTTTCTTGGTCTCCTTCTCTCTGTCTCCCTCTGATTTGCTGTTTGTTTGTTGTTTTTTGTTTGTCCCCTGTCTCCCGACGCTTGTATATTTAAGGCTGTGGATGTGGAGGTGGAGAAAAGGATTATTCCGAAGGCACACAGGGGTCACACGCCTCTGGGGTAACGCGACCACCTTGAGAGAGAGCCGTAATGCTCTCACACCCACAATCACACACACGCACGCTTAAAAAACACTACCACGATGAGATTTACACCCTAACGGCACGGCGACAACATATGTTACGACATATGAACATCCATATGCGTTTATACCAAATATATTAAGCACAGTCGGGGTATAGAGAGTCTCTGATGTATTTCTCACCACCACAAGCGACTACTACACCCAATGTTTGGAGCTAATGCCAACTCAACAGATGTAATTGTTTGACCTGAATGTGTTCACCTAAAGCCCTCATCTTAATTCCAGTGGACAGATGCCATATAAAATACATCTTTAAAATGAAAACACTGTAAACACTCTGTCGATCCACACTGCCAGCAAACCCTATACGACAGACTTAGACAGATCATACTGCAAGCCAATGAGACGTTACTGTGTAAAGCTGGCCATAATTTTAGTTTATTCACTCTTAAAAAAACCTACATAAAGTGCAGATGGCAATTTACTGCAGAAATACTGATGGCCCACAAAAGTTGATCAAACATTCATGCCAAAGTACTTCAAATCGTTCACAATTACTATGACGTATTTTATTTTTTTATTATTTTATTTTTTGCATATCTGGCAAATGCACACAACTGCACTAACATTTTGGTTGTCCAATTTATTTGTGCATTATTTTTTGCATGTAACTTACTGTATACTTATTTTTCATGTAACTGCATGAACATAACTGCTACTATTACTGCTACAATTTTGCCTACAACTGTACATATTTGTGATCAATTGTTTTTATGTACATTTTTATGAATGTAATTTTAAGGAAAATTTCTGTGTAAAATTGTGCATTATTTGCATGTAACTACATTTTGCGGAAAAAAGCTTCTGCCTTAAATTTAAGTACAATCAACTTAGATGTTTAAGTCATTTAAACTTAAATTACATAAAAAATTTGTTGAATCTTGTATAACTTTGCTTAACTTATTTTGATAAGTTAAAGCAATGCAAAAACATGTTGTCATAACTTATTGATCATATAATTTTTTACAATGTATGCGTGTTTTTTTATGTAATTGTTATTGTACATACAATTCCTGTGTACAACAGTGTCTTTTTTTGCATATAAACGTACAACATTTTTGCATTTTATCTACAATTGTATTGTTATATATATATATATATATATATATATATATATATATATATATATATATTCCTGTTATTTATGTAACTGTACATAAAATATTTGCCATGATTTTACTTCCTTGAACTTTTTTCCCATTTCTAGTATTAATTTCAAATCTACAAGATATATAAACATGATAATATTTTAGACTGATCACAAATAATTTGTTTAAAGCCACAGGCCAAAAAAATTCATTCAATCAGGGTCAGATTTGGCCAGCACTGTGCCCCCCTCTCTCTAGTCTATAAGAACACTTGCAGAAGTCCAAAATCATGTCTCCCCCCTTTCTATTGCCTTCAGATGAGCTCCACAATCAATGAAAAGGCAGATCTATCTGTAACACTGTTCGTTTAAATATTCTCCCTTCTGCCTGTCCCCCCGACTCCCTCTCGCTCTCGCTCTCTCCCTGGTCTGCTTTATTTTATTCTTGGGTGCAAGCTGAATTTAATAAATATATGCAAATGTGTGCGGCGGAACATGACGAGTTTAAATCAGTCTGCGCTGCTCTTTGAGCGCTGGTGAGATTGAGGCTGAGAGCTGACCCCGGGTTAATCATTTTTCACTTCCCTATCGCATTCAATTCTGCTGCTGCCAGTGTACGTGTGTGTGTGTGCTTGGGCGTACGCATGTGTCTAGGTGTTGGTATAAGTGAGTGAGTGAGTGCATCCCTATGTTTGTGTGTATTATTAATACAGAGGGAGGCAAGTCATGTTCATGGTTTTTTGAACAGATCAGTGAAGATATAGTCTTTTCATTTATCTTATCACTGATGAATCTTAAACAGTAAAAAAATCATTGTAGTCAGAGCAAATATTCTTCCTCACACATATTTACTAGCACTAAAACCACCTCATGACCTGTTGTTCTCACTTTTCTTTCTCTCTTCTTCACTCTATTTTTCTTCTTCCTTCAGAGAGCATTAAACTTAAAAATGCAAAGCTTCTGGGCTAAAGTCCATCTTCAGCCTTCTTTTTTAATTTTTCTACTTTATACCTGTCTCTGTTTTCACATTTCATTTGAGCATAAATTGCAAGCATTTTTCAAATTGTCTACTTTTTTTCCCACTCTTATGCTGTTATTCCACTACAATTTTGGCAAATATGCCACAATTATTTTTTATACAACTGTTAAAAGCGATCAACCTTGTTATTCCATAAAAATAAAGTTTACTATTGGTTCACATGATTGAAACACACAATGGGGTTCAAAAGTCAGAGACCACATTGTAAATCTGGAATTCAAAAATTGAAACCAAAATATAAATTATATATTTTATATATTATATATTTATAAAGTTTTTTTTTTAATGCAATAGAAACATTATTGGATTTCATATAAGAAATATGTAGACTCTAGGTCTTTCTAGGTCACTAATCAAATTTGCACAAAGCAACAGAAAAACAGTTTTATTACGGAAACAAGCTTCCATAAATTTGTGACACTGATGGTCATGTAAAAACCTTCGCACAGATAGTCAGATGTTCTTTCTTCAATTGAATCCTAAGATGCTTTTTGCTCAAATCATCCTGGACACTATCATGATCAGGTTTTACAAAAACGTGTGGCGTTCTTGCAACCTTTTTCTGCGCCCGTTCTATTTCCCATGATTCATAGCGGGTTCGACTAACTAAATAGTTTTCTACTTCCGGTTGAAGTATTTGTTTACATAGAATGCTAGCACTCTAGTCCAGACATTAGCAAAATATCAGTCTAGTACAAACGCATTTTATATTTAATATGAGCGAAATACACATAACACAACAAATCTTTAACTTTTAGGTAGCAAAATATTTTTTAGTAATTCTATGAATTACACTGCGCAAACAAACAAAAGTAATATCCTACTAACCGGATGAAGAAGGGTCGGCCTCCACAAAACATAAAATATTTCTTTTTATTTTATTTTTCGTGTTCGCATTTATGAGAAGAAAAAAAAATGTTACGGACGTGACAGTTCTCCATTACGGACATGACTGCTCTGAGAGCGACTTTAAAACTTTAACAGAGATCTTAAAGAAAAACCACAAAGCCTTTCTTTAAAGTGAATTTAGTTTTTTTATTAATTGTATCTTAATTTTAATCAATGTTTAATCAACCAATTGCCTATGGTTTTAATAAATAAGTAAGTTTAAGTAAATATAGTAGTAAATAGAGGATCATGACGGAGGCGCCGGCGTGCAAACTGGGCACTGGTCTCATAAATTAACCGAAACTCGGCGTATAATATAGCCTACGAAAGTTGAAAAGAAAAAAGTTCATTTTGTTTTTATCTGTGATTTAATAAAAAATAACGTAACAAGATCACATTTGATAAGGGTTTTTTTATCGATTTAGTTTAGCGATGTGGGGATGACACAATCTCTAAAACACATGGCAAAAAGCATAGACCAGATTCGAACCGGAAGTTGACAACCGGAGGCGTCGTCATGGCAGCGCACATTGATTAGAGCAGAATAAGGTGGATAAAGAAAAAGTTGGACAAATATTTCACTAGTGGTCTCTGAGTTTTGGGTAACACACTGATCGCACTCTCTCTCTTCTATATAATACTATATAATTCATTATACAAAAGTAAAGAGTGGCCCACGTTTTTATCTAAAACAATTAAGCTAAATAAATGATGCCCATGCATGCTAATGAAGAGTTTATGGACCACTGGAGAGGTCAAAGGTCAAAACTGCTATGTGTTCCACTGCAGCTCCATCTACAGGCAAAGAAGGGTAGAAATTGAACTGAAACAGGTGCAATAAGCAAAAAACCTCCTGAAACCTTGATTCTCACAGAAGATCATATTTCATTCTGGTACAATGTACCATAAAATATACAAGAAGTGAACCTTGAAAATGTGCATTTGCATGTTTAGTCTATTACTGTACGTTTTACGCACTCACACACCCCTCTGGGATAGACACCCCTCTCATCCTGTCATCAGACATGTCTGTGCCCGCCTAACTGATCTAAGTTCTAATCAAATATCATTTAGACTGCATCTCACCCCGTCCCCGCGGGAACAACCACCCCAGTGACGGTCGCCAGGCAACCACCCTCTCATTTCTGAAGTGTCAGTTTGTATTATTGTCTTCACGCTCTCTAGTGATACCCAGGGTCTTGCATACTCACACACACTACTACATGGACCCACACATGTACAGTCAAATGCTCAGATATGTTTCTTAACCTTTTCAAAATATACATACACAATGAATTGATTCATTTTGTTGTTGAAATTAATGTACTATCTTAAATGTATCTCATTGAAATAATATGCATTTTTCATAGAGATGCATATAAGCATTCACAGTACTGCAAGTGGTGTCAACATTTGTGGCACAAACATATCCTGGAAAACCATTTGTGTTCACCTGCCAAAGTAAATATTTGGCACTGCTCTGCTCTAGATTCTAGTGTAAAGACCAAACAGAAAAGGGAGATTTCACAAACATAGAGAAAAATGTCAACGAAAACACACATGCACAAGCACACACACACACACAAATATGCTAAACATCTCTGAAATAATCATACGGCACTCGACAATCCACACAGACTGTATTTGTATCTAAAAAGTCTAAAATGACAGATAGTCATTTCACTGATATCAACATCACTTACATATATACAGAGAAGAGGGAGAGAGAGGGAAAGAGAGAGAGAGAGAGAGAGAGAGAGAGAGAGAGAGAGAGAGAGAGAGAGAGAGAGAGAGAGAGTCAGAAAGCCGAAGTGTTCTGAATCTTCAGTGTTTTGTTTTATGTTTTATTACTACTATTACATTATTTATTCATATTTTGAATACATTTCAGCTAATTTTAGTTTAAGTTTTAGTAATTTTGTTATGCGTCACGTTATTTGTTATATAGCCTATAAAATTCTGGCATGAAAGATGGCGCAGGCTAATGGGTCCTTTAACTCACCTGTTCATCACATCCTTATCCGTAGAGCTTATGCACCAGAGAAACGTGAGCGCCGTCATCTTTAGAATATTGTCTTTGAACTTCCGTTTTTGCGGTCGCTCTGTATATCTCTCTGGCATCGCTGTCGAGGAGTAATTAGCAGGTGAAGTGGATTTAATTATTTTAGAGTTAACAAAAGTTATCATGAGCATTGTAATGTTTATCATAAGCATTGTAAAGCAGATGTCTTAGTCGACCGAGAATTTTTTTTACGAGCAGTTCATATGCAAGATCGCTGTGAAAATACAGACCGGAAGTCAAAAAACAACGACCGCAGCGCTGAAAAGGGGCGGGGCTATTTAAGGTCTATAGGGGGTAGCTGATTGGTAGCTGCTGTATCAGTAGCCAATGACTAAACAAAATAGCAAGCTTGGTTCCAAATGCTTTAACTTTTGATGCTATGCTTATGCTATCGCCACAATTTGATTCAGATGCAGCTCACATGTAGAGAAACTTCACCAAAGAAGAATTCTTAAACCAACTCTAAAAACGTAATACTCACCCTCGGCCTTATGTCGATCCAAACCCATAAGCGCTTTGTTCATCTTTGAAACACAAATGAAGATATTTTTGATGAACTCTGAGAGCTTTCTGTTCCTCCATTAACAGCAACGTCATTGCAGCTTTCAAGGTTCAGTAATGCATCAAAAGAGAGTCAAAAGAGAAAGAATGACAGCTAAGGTTGAAACAACATGCACTTCTGAAATAAACTTTTAGCAAAAGACAGACTGATGTGTTATGGGTGGAGGCATTCAAAGACAGTGAGAGAGAGTGAGATGATGGGACGACTGTTTCTGTGAATACAAGTGCTAAAAGTGTGATCTGTCTTATTATATGTTGATAATAATTAAACACCTTAGTGCCCTTTGAAGGACTGAAGATATAATTTTAGGTAGTTTGGTGCACGCAGAGATTGTGTGTGTGTGTGAGTGTGTGAGAAAGAGAGAAAGTGCTCAGTAACTACAATGATATAAATGATTTCATGAATAATAATGACTATATTTTTATTCTACTTTTTAATCCAATAAATAATAATGTTTAAAAATTAGAATCACATAGCAATCACATAGCATCCACCCACGACACCACTGTTTTTGCACGCTTTGCATAGGCAAACACCAGTCTAAATCTACTTTATTTTTCATTTTTTGCACATTTCTTGGTTAAAGTGAATTTCAATATATTGCACGCACTGTAAATGCATTGTTTGTGGGAGAGGGAGAAGCCATGATGTGTGTGTAATATGGGAGATCACACTTTTAGCACTTGTATTCACAGAAACAGTCGTCCCATCATCTCACCCTCTCTCACTGTCTTTGAGTGCCTCCACCCATAACATATCAGTCCGTCTTTTGCTAAAATTTTATTTCAGAAGTGCATGTTGATTCAACCCGGTCTCACCCCAAGACGTCATATAACTGACGTTTTGGGACGTCTTTTGACCATACGTCAATATTCGCCTTTTTAGGGCCCCCTTAAACGTCGGTAGATGAGGTTATGGGATCCTAACTCTACCCCATACCTAAACCTAACCCTAAACCTAACCCGTCACCTAACTGACGTTAAAGGTAAAGCGTCAGTTGTATGACGGCCCGGGATCGCTATCTACCGACGTTTAAGGGGGCCCTAAAAAGGCTGATATTGACGTATGGTCAAAATACGTCCCAAAACGTCAGTTATATGACTTTTTGGGATGAGACTGTGTTAGTTGATTCAACCTTAGCTGTCACTCTTTCTCTTTTACTCTCCACCTTTTCTCTAGCAGCACGTTAATACCAGACTGGTGAGAGCTTGTCCTTGTAAAGCTTATATTAACAACATTTTGATGTTTAAAAAGAAGTAAATAAACCTATATCTTATAACAGAATTGCATAGTAATAATAAAACGGCAAACACAACCAACATCATCTTCTCATGTGTAATATGAGAGGGCTGCACACAAAAGAAATCCATAATGACACGTCGTCTCTGCTAAATTTAACGGTCTACGGATCTCATAGCATCAATATCACAATGTGAGGAGACTCGGCATCTGCAAGGGTGACAAAATTCACTGTGAATTGTTCACTAGGTTTCAAGAGAACATTCCCACTTTGTAACGTGTGGCCTCCACTCACCTCTAAAGTGTTGACAGATGATACAGTCTGTTTATGCCTCTCGATATACGTTTGTGTATACTTTTATATTCATGAAAGTGTAATCTTTGTGGTTTCTGAAAGTGTGTGTGTCTGTGGTTTTTGTACGTGTGTGTAAATCCGGTGCCAGCTAGGAAAGGGGAGTGAGCTGAATGCATTAGCACCAAGCAAAGAAGGCTGCGAATATTGTCATAGTAAATATGATTCATAAAGAATGTGGTGGCTTAACAGCACAGCGCTAGGTGGGAACACGTCAAAGAGGCTCTCCCAATTACTGCACTCTTAGAGTGAGGCAGCTGTTCATTTTTTAGGGCTCTGGAAATGTGTTAGATGTACCACTTAATTCACCCTGGCTGTCGAATTCAAACCCTGGGATATCATGTTCCTTTTCTCGCTTGTTTGTTGCATAATTTTCTCTCTCGGCAAGTCAAATATTCAGATGTGCACATCTATAAATGACCCTGTTTGGGATGTAGAGATAATTTAAAGACCTGTCGGTGCAGAGGAGCTACCCGGTTAACAAAAGTAACAAATAAAGGGCTGAAAGGAATTGTGTGATTCATCAGGCAATGATTATTAGACACAATAAGTTGTTTCGCAGTTAAAGGAGTAGTTCACTTTTAAAAAAACTTTTGCTGATAATTTACTCATTCTTTCTTCAGTCGAAAACTAATTTTGATGAAAACATTCCAGGATTTTTCTTCATATAATGTACTTCAATGGGAACCAAACGGTTCCATTGTTCCACGGTTGCAAACTGTTCAAAGGGCTTTAAACGATTTCAGATGATGAATAAGGGTCTTATCAAGCGAAACGATCGCACTTTAAAAAAAAAAAAAAAAAGTTTAAGTTGTATATGGTCGTCTTGCTCTGTTCTGTGATGCATGTTTGTGACTATCCTGTTTGAACTTGTTTATCAAAATGAACGAATCTTTTTTCGTGTCATTTGGTTCATTCAACAAACAAAATGAACGAGTTGACTATGGAAAAGATTCGATCATTTTGATGAACGAGTTCGAATAGGAGAGTCGCAAACGCGCATAACATAGCAAGGCGACCATTTGAGCTTTCATTTCGCTTGATAAGACCCTCATCGTCTGAAATCGTTTAAAGCCCTTGGAACAGTTTGCAGTTTGCACTGAAACTGTCTTTTGGACCTTAAACCGTTTGGTTCCCATTTAAGTCCATTATATGGAGTAAAATCCTGGAATGTTTTCATCAAAAACCTCAATTGGATTATGGAATGGTATAAGGCTAATTTATCAACAAGCCATCATTATTCATATTATTCAAAATATTCTTGTGTTTGAAAGTTTGGGGTCAATAAGACTTAAATATATTTTTTAAAAGAAATTAGTACTTGTATCAAGGAAGGAATAAGGATGCAGTAACGGTCACCAGCTGGAGTGCCCTTGAGAGCCACCAGTGAGCATGTGACGCAGAACACTGAAGCAACGATGCTGAAAATTCAGCTTTGCCATCCATCACAGAAATAAATCGTACTGTAAAATATAGTGAACCTATAGGTGGTATAGTGTAGTTATTAAATACCATCAAATATTAGACAACAAAATATCAAATAAAAGTCATTTATTTGAATTAAATAAAGCAACAGTTCAAGGTTGAAGGTTGAACAGTTCAAGGTTTGACACGATAAAACAATATCTATACTGTTCAAAATTAACAGCTTTCAGGTTGTCATACATTAGCAGCACATTTTAATGAAAAACAAGCCTACTTACTTGGCTACTGTTCGGGGAACTGACATCCTTTAAAAACTACCTTGACACTAGTTGCTTAAAAGTAATTGAATAAATGGAAAAGAAAAGCCAAGGTCTAGCATTTGATTGCATTTAGTTTGATATTTTGTTTTTAATGCAATGAAATTCATCTTTTTTTTAAGTGTGACAGGTGTCCTTTTTGGGGACCACTATATTTTAAGCAATTGTGTCGATAATAGTTCAAGGTAAAAACACAACAAATTGAATAGCTAATTTGTTAACCACCAGTATGTTTGGACCTGTGCTATCCTGTTTTTTTTTTTTTTTTTAATTGTTTTATTACCATGAGGTTCCTGCTGATTCCTATGCTGATCATTAAATACCACCTATTAGTGTAGCTGTCTACACACCTGTGCACATGTATATGAAAACAGTTTGTAGAGTTGTGCTAAGATATATTAAGTAGCAAACAACACACACACATGCACACGTAGGCTGACACACAGGGGGACATGTGCAGATGGCACGCAGGGTGTATTGAGAGGGTACAGAAGGTGCAAACATATGGTGTGTGACATAGAGCAAAGTCACCGAAACCTCCAGCTTCAAAAGAGGTTTGATACCTCACTCCACTTTGATGCCAGCCATGCAGGTGAAGCTGCTCTTTTGTATTGGACCAAGTTCAGTCTGGCTGATTTGATGGTTGTGTGTGTGTGTGTGCAGTTTGGCTTGTCTTGGGATCAGAGTGAATCAAAGTTCTGCTAGCAGCATCCGCTCAGAAATCAACCAGAGCAGCTTATTAATCCAGGCTTAAAAGTCAATATTTTATAACTCAGTCATGGCATTCTGTGGTCTATTATATTTGGGGTTTTGTACATTCAGCTAGTTATTACCACAAAATAAATGTTGAACTACTAGAGCGTAGGCGTCTTCTTTCACCCTGAAGGGCGTTTATTTTGTGATTGTGACTGACTGATTACATCAGGGGTCCTTTTTGACTCCAAGGCCTCAACATTTGCAGGTTCACTCTTATTTTCTTTAAATTACATTTTCAGGATTTTTAGAATTGGATTTTTAAGATTTTATTAATCACACTTTTAAAATTACCAAACATGTTTCCCAAAACAGTGGGGAACCTGGCTCTTTGAAGAAACATGGTGAAGGTGAGGGTGAAGACAGAACTGCTTCTCTACATTATCCTGCCTGTAAAAAAATAATAATCATTTAAAAAAAGTTGCTGCCTTAAATTTTTAAGTACAATCAACTTGGATGTTTAATTAATTTAGACCCTTATTCACCGTCTGATGTCGTTTAAAGCCCTCTGAAACTGCACTGAAACTCTCATTTGGACCTTGAACCGTTTGGTTCCTATTGAAGTCCATTATATGAAGAAAATCCTGGAATGTTTTCATCAAAAACCTTTATTTCTTTTCGACTGAAGAAAGAAAGACATGGACATCTTGGATGACATGGGGATGAGTAAATTAACAGCAAAAGTTTTTTTTAACTCTTTTAAGAACCGTTTTCCAAATTGTTAATAATATTGCTCCACTCTCAACTAAAAAAATCATAAAACTTTATTCTGAACAAACAAACCGAACATCCAGTTTCACTGCTCACAGAAATTGTGCTATCCCGAAAAGATCCTCCCCCTATCACTGACAGCTTTTTCATGTAAAATCATTAAACAATGGAATCAGCTTCCAGATAGTCTAAAGTTGTCTGTCGATCGGAATAATTTCTCTCGAAACATCCTCGATAACCAACTGTGTCAGCATCAGCAAACTTAAAGTCTACAAATGTAATAATGAAGCAAATGTTTTTGACTTTGTTAGTGATATTGTATTTGTTAGTGAAACTGAGAGTTATTTGTAATATAATGTTTTAATATTGTGTGCACCTGCCCGGACACTGCAGATGGAAATTAGCATTTCCTAACTCTGGTACAAAACATATTTTTGTAAGATTAATGTATTTTGTACATTGTCCCTGACAAATACAATAAATAAATAAATTAGTTAACAATAATAACCTTGCTAAGACTGTCTGTCTGTAGATTTATTGTATATTTTTAAACAAAGATGGGAGAACATTGTATAATTTGCCAATGTCAATAATTTTGATTTTTACTTTCCTTTTCTACTCTGTTGGTTTCTTTCAAAATATATTTTGAAATATTACAAACACCCAACGAGAACTCACATAATACATAAACAAAAACAAACTGAAGCATAATCGAGTCAAAATGTCCCCAGACAACCTTCTCAGCACCCAGTTACACATTAGTCTATAACAGAGCTGACAAAACATCCACGTCTATTGTGAATAGGCTGTTAAATGACCCCTCTTCAAGCCCCCCTTTCACTCGTAAGGACCTGTCCCAGCCCAAAAGGTTAATATTTGAAGGTGGATGGCCATAAATATGGAGAGAAGGACTTTTAATTAAATAAGCACTTCTTAAATGCTCTCTGGGGCAGCATTGCTTTTGTTTAAAGATGATTGATTGACTGCTATCTCTCCAGGCTAAGTCATTTGTTTCCCCTCTCCTTCCCTCCTCCCTCCTTTCCTTTTCTCTCTCTATCACTCCGCGTCCAATACCTCTCCATCCTACTTTCTCACTCTCATTCAGTCATTTACGAGGCCAATATTTCTCCTCACCCGTGACACAGTAATGAGCTCGTTCTGTGCCTGGCGGCCACGCCCCATCCCTTTTCCCAGTGGGCCATGGGGCAGGGTGCCCCGTTAAACATGAACTCAATCTAACACCCCTGGCAGTGCGAGTTATTTATTTTTCAGGAGGCCATAGAGCGGTCAAACGAAGCATTATGACGTTATTGCCCACCACAGACCTGATAAACAGGGTAAACAGACTCCAAGCCACTGTCGCATTCTCTTGCCTATCTCTCAAACACACATTGAACATTATGTAGGAAGTGCTTTATATATAACAGTTTAATCAGAAATATTGGCCACCATAACAGGTCACCCAGACCACACTGCAATCCTTTATCCTTCTCTTTAGTCTGTTTGTTTGTTTATTCCTCTTCTCTGTGCTTTTTCATTAGGGAATCCTTCTATAGACAATTACTATTTTCACTGCTCAAACTTATGATTTAGGAGGGAGAATATCATAAGCCACCTTTACACAGCAGCACAATACGATTGCCGGTTCTGTTAAATACGGTTACGTCCACACACAGTTTCGGTTATGACAAGCCCGAGAGTGACAACCTAATTTTATAGCTGAAAACCTGTGTTTTGTGAACGGAACTAGACAGGTTGTGTAGTGGAAATTGTCGGTCGCGTGTCTCCTTGCGTGCTTTCATATGTTTTTCAGTTTCACAGAAGCGTAAATATGAGCTGTCATTTGAAGGTTTTAGATCCAGTCGCTGTTTTTCTTGGAGCCATTCCTATTAGTTTGTGGTCCAAATGCTGCATATCAAATTCCATAAAAAGATTTGACGGGTTTTATGGACGCTGATGTCACTACAGGTCGCGGATATCGCATTTTGACTAGACACTTTTCCTTCGGATATATTTTTTTTTGTTTCACTGTTTGTTTCTCCCCCTGTCACTTTCTGTTTTCTAGTGTGTAACCCTGCAATTTTTTATTTTTTCCAGATGCAAACAGTTTATTGAAATACATCCATAGGGCCCTATTTTAATGATCTAAGCTCTTGGTCTAAAGCACACGGTGCAAGTGCACTTTTGCTAGGAAAAATGGTTGGCGGGCGGCGCATGGTCTAAAAGGTTTGTCTCTGTTCTCTTAATGAGTAATGGATGTGTTTTGGGCGTAACATGAAATAAACCAATCAGAGTCTCATCTCCTATTCCTTTTAAAATAGGGTTGGTATTTACAGTACATGACGGAATTTGCAAGAGTGGAAACGGATCTGCTCCTGCGCGAGGTTAAAGCGTGCAAGCAGACGGGACATGCCGGATTCCACCATATCTTTGTGCGCAATAATAATATTTTACATTAAATCCTTTTATTTTTCATATTTGGCTAGTTTGTGTGCGGTTGCGCATCCCTGTGTGCGTAGTAAGCAGAGTGTACATGCGTTGTGGACCTGCATATAGGCACACATTACTAATGTGCTCTTTAAATAACAAAAAAATAAAAAATACTGCGCCATTGACTGTAGACCAGGTCTATTGTCTATTATCTATTATCAGTTGCCTCAAAATAGCAACGCGCCAACAATGCAACAAAACACCTCGTTTTCAGACCAGTACACCATGGGTGCACAAATGGGCGAAATGCATTTGCTATTTAAACAATGTGGTGCAGGATGTGAAAATGATAACTGCGTCAGGCTGAAATTAGCAAAAAACACTTTCGTCGCACCTGGAGCTGCATTGTGCCGAGTGTATGATAGAAGCCATAAACTGTCTTAAACAGACTCAGTGCTACACATTACAATAGCAAACATTTGGTGTACACCAATTTGCTTACATCACTGTCACAATCCCTGTGTCCGAATATGCCTACTTACTAGCTAGTTGGCGAAAAACAGTAGATGAACAGTACATCTGATGGACACTACTATATCAACATATTCTCATCCCAGACTGATCTCATGAAGTAGCGTATGTATGACACGCCAATTCGTATTTCAATTTTTGGCATGCTATGAAGACGCATTATTGCTTTTCAGCGTGTTTATGAACGCCGTTGACTTAACATTATTACTGTAAAAATATATGACTTACCTCAACCCCGTCCCTAAACCTAACAGTCACTGGGGTTAATGGCATTTATGACTGTTCCCTTACCATCCTAGGAAAAAAAAAAGATCGCTCCCCAGATGTAGATCTACATTTTGCATCGTTTCGCGCGGATATTTGACGGCGTGCACAGACACGCGGAATCACTTGGACGTTAATGGTGTAGACATACACGCATACACGCGGATAGCTCAAAATGCCTAGAGATAACACGCCACTTGACTCGAAAGTGGCGTGTATGTTTACGAAAAAAATCATGATATCATGTTGCTCATCCCAAGGCATCATATATGACTCTTTTGCCAAAGCGTAGACATCCAATGCACATGGCACCCTTTAGCGTCAAAGATGCTTGGGTTATGGTAGGTTTAGGTATGGGGTAGGGTTAACGTTAGACCACTAGGAGGCGCCTTCTGCCCCATATATATCTGCGTCTCATTTGACGCTAAAGGGTGCGTTGGATGTCTACACTTTGGCAAAAGCGTCGTATATGACGCCTTGGGATGAGAACGGGCTCACTATATCTCATGAGGCCACAGGAGAGGAACTGTGAGCGAAGAAACTGACATAGTCACATGACATTGAGAATATGTAGTAGGCCTAATATGTTCAGATTCCATTCATACTACATACAGCCACTGCTAAAATTAACCTGTTATTATTGTTTCCAATTTTGAAAATGTAGCCTACTCAATGCATTTTATGTATATTCTTTTGTGTTTATAAGGACAGTATCTCTGATGTTCTCCTCAGTTACAGTACCATGGGACTATGAATATGCATCACAATTTTGCCCCCCCCCCCCTTTTGCTAACCCTTCCCCTTTTACTCCCTTCCAACCTCCCCACATTAATCTTTCTTTCTGTACAGTCTCTCGATCACTTTTCATCTCCCTTCCCTCCTGTTCCTTCCCCCATCGTCTCTTTCTCTCTAGTGCGCTCTCTCTAGTATGAAGCCGACAAGGTCTGGTGATTTCTAGCTACTCTAGTGCCAGCAACAGGGGACTTCCTGCCGGCTACAGCAGGCGCCCAGTGACACACTGCTAGGGATTGTGGGAGCTCTGATTTTTCCTTGATTTTTCACACAGGGTCCTGGTTTCTGTGCTGTATGCTGAGTGTGGGTGTCTCTAGGGTGAAAAAAAATGGACCTCGGGAAGTCCTGGGCAGAATCAGAGCACCATGCTTCATTTTCTTGATCTCACATCTCTGCCACAAAGCTACAGCCACACTGGGGCTATAGATCACAGAAGAGCTGTATGTTGCTCCAGTAAGATACAACATACTGTTGCAGATTGTGTTTATTAGGCCTGTCTGATACTGTAGCCTGTCTGATGTGATGCAATAGTATGCTTTTTGTGAGAGGACAAACTGTGGGATGGATGGATGGTTGGATGGATAGATGGATGAAACCAGTCAGCACAACTGAAAAGAAAGAGAGGAAACATGAAGTTGGCAGATTTGTCAAGTGGACGGCTCAGTCAGCGCTGAGAGGTTGACCAGGGCTGAGAGGACACACCTTGATAACATGGAGAAAGACTGATAGAGGAGACTGAATGAGGACACACACAAGTGAAGAGACAGAGAGAGAGAGAGAGAGAGAGAGAGAGAGAGAGAGAGAGAGAGAGAGAGAGAGAGAAGCACCAGGCTGTCAGGTGAGGAGAGAGAAGGATGAAGAGGGAGAAGAGGAGGGGGGTTTAGGGGTGTTTGAGTTTGGGGAGTGGACAACCCGGCTGCCAGGCAGGCAGGGCCATTAAAAATTCAGCAGCAGGGAACAGGCCGGGGATTCACAGTAATTAGATGACAAAACGGCAGGCTCGCTGGAGATGAGAGAGAGAAGGGTCACACACAATGCCTCCACCGCGGGGTAATTTGTAAGTGTCAATCACTACCAAGCCATGAAACGAGAGAAAAGAGGGAGGGAGTGCGGGAAGACAAGGGAGGGGAAAAGATGCAGTGGAGGGAAAAGGGTGAGAGGAGAGACGAATACAGAGTGCAGGAGAAAAACAGGAAGCGGAAGAGAAAAATGGAAATAGATACATACAGAACAGGAAGTTCACTCAAAAATAAAAATGGGGGAATTTTTAATTCATATTCTGGTTGCGCTTTCCATTGTAATTAAAATGAATGGTTACTAAAGCTCAAACACAAAAGCACCATATGAGCAGTGTTGGGGATCGGGGAAAGTTACATTTAAAAGTAATCTATTACAATATGGGCTATATGCACGCATAAGTTCCGCATTTGACGTAAGGATGCCCGTCCATTTCCGGTTGTGTAGATTAAAGCGGAGGAAAACCGGAGAAAACGGGATTATGGCAGAGTCTTCAATATTTACTGTCCTCCCGTCTTTGAAACGAAACGTACATACGTTTAGATGTAATTTTATATATAGTTACGTTTATTTAATATAATTTTAAAAAGAAGCATAAACACAACGAGGGGTGTCTGTTTTATCTGTTTTTGTGACTAACGTTTCTTTAGTATAACCATGGAGTACAAAATTCAATATAAATTCTCGGTATTGCATTGGACTCTATGATCGGCGGAAGTTATCGAGCATCCTTAATCCTTCACCGGAAATAACGCCGTGCATAGAGCCCATTGCTTTGCTCCCTAAGCATTACATTACTTTTGATGTTTTTTTTTGTTTTTTGTTTTTGACATTTTGGCTGGGCTTTCTTTTTTGTAAAATCAGGAAATGCATATTCACGTCTGTACAGTAGAGGGCGCAGCTCAGACAAAGCTTTCAGCTGTGCTGCCATTCTGGGGTGTCTTTCCCCAAAGCATCGTTTGCCAACTATGGTCGCAAGTTGGTCGCAATTTCCATTGAACTCTATTGGAAAACGACGGAACTTGCGACCACAGTTGGCTAACGATGCTTTCGGGAAACGCACCCCAGGATTGAAGAAGAATAGGATGCAGGAGAAGAAAGTTCAACACTCTTAAATAAGAAAGAAACACAAATGTGATGTTTGTCTAAGGCTGTTTTTGCTTAATATGATTGAATTGGTTCATCAAAGTCAGCAGCAAGACATTGGTTAATAAAGTGAGATTGAATACGGCATATTTGTGCAATTTAACATTCCGATTTTTTGACAGGTCATTGTTTTTATTTATTTTGAGGAATACTAGTAAATTTTTTTGAGTTTTTTGAGTAAAGAGGTTTTTGAGTAAATACAGGCTCACGTTTAGTCAGGAACTACAATACACATCATGTTAACACAGCACACTCAACGCCTGTGCTATCATAAATAACAAATAGTTAAAAAAATTGACGTGAATGCCCTCTCAAGCCAAAATTTAAAAACGATGAGCTCGTAATCACAACTAAAAGGTAGGGTGTGAGATTTACAAAACGGAAGGCAGATTTTGAAAATACACAACTCAAAAGCTCCTACCTTCTTTCCTCCAACGCTGGCCCCATTCGAAGAACATAAACACACATTCATGCATCTGCAAAACTCGGATGTGCGAGATTGCACTTTCTCTCTAGTCTGCTCTCTCTCTCTCTCTCTCTCTCTGTACCGGGGCAACAACTAAAGAGGCATTACTCCCAATTTCTCTCAACATGGGGTCAGTCAATAAATGGGAAAACAAAGTTACATGAGTTACACATTTGAAAAGTAATTCAGATATTTTGTTGTAAATTCAAAAGTAATACGTTACTTGAAAAAAGTAATCTGATTACGTAATTACTTGTAATGCGTTACCCCCGAGTCGACACTGCAAATTTGATAAAAGTAGTCCACACAATTTGTGGACAAATCATTCAGATCAGTTTAGTGAACCAAATCATCTGATTCATTGAAAAGATAAGGACGAGTAAATGATGACAGAATATTGTTTATTGTAAACTACTCGTTTAAAATAAATAAGAGTTATAAGCTATATAATTTCTATATAAATAAAAATAAAATTGTTGCATTGAAAAGAAAAAAAAAACAGAAGCAAGAGCAGGGTAAAAGAGTGAGAGAGAAACTTTGATGTACAGAGCCTTCTGTAAACTATAAGCAAATAAAAAAAACATGTCCTCTACAATGAAAAGAAGTGAGGTGAGGTGAAACTTGAGGTGACTGTAATGAGGGCACCTTTAGAAAGGCATTCATGAACCGCCAAGAGGAGGCCACTGCCCTGTGATCTACAGGAGTCTCAAGGCCATCACAAGTGAACGCTTTGATTCAGGAGTGGCCTTCAGAATGTAGTTTATGTGTTGATCTTAGGTCAGTACAGGGTCACGGATGGAGGCACCTCAAGAAAAACATTGCATAGTAAACCAACACTTTTATCTCTGGTAGAGCCTGTGCTTTGCTGAGGTGGTTAATGTCGGACTGGAAAATAGTCGGACTCCATTGCGAATCCAGTTCGGAAGAAAGGAAAACGTGGCGACTTGTTAGAAGGAGAGGTCACAGGATCAGTGCTTCCTTATTATTTGCTGGTTTTGTGTGCGAGAATGCAGAGAAGTGCGAGAGGTTTAGTGAGGGATGGTATAGGTCAGGGAGACAGGGCTGACTGACATGTTTCTCGCTGCAAAGACACGAGCTCTATTCATTCAGCACAATGAAGCAGGCATGTTAGCATATCTCTACCGACACAGTGCCTCACACTATCACATTCTCAAACATACACTGTTCGGTTCTCTATTTCTGATTACTCAAACAGAACACACAAAAACAGTAAGGAGTATGATATGATGTGATATGGGTTATTCTGTGACAGTTGTGTTCCCACAACTAAAATTGATTAAACACTCATTTCTATATTAATTAAATTAATGAAATGCAACATCAATTTTAAAAATAAACCATAATTGTATTTATTTTAATGTTTGTTATTTCATCAGAATATCAGCTAATTTGCATGTACCAATTTATCATCATGGCATTTTAATGGGTTACAAATCTAATTATTTTGATTTAAAACAGTAGTTTTAACAAGTTTTTTTTTTTTTTTTGAGAAAATGTAGTTTGTTTTTGTCCATGAACTTGTGGGTTGATAAAATGGGTTGATTTTTCTGACATGTTTTTTTTTACAGGAGTGACAATCTAAACACAACATTCAAGCATTTATTTCAATATATTTACATTTAACAGCCTCGTTGAGCTCTATCTGTTATGAAGAAAAATACCATTGAAAGGAAAAATACCAGAGATGACATCTTTTCATTGACCTTCAACCTCCATTAATAACCCCCAAGATACAGTTTAATGGCAGTCTGTTTTGATTTTTGTTCTTGTCGGTGTCTGGTTATCTGTTTATTAGTTTAGTTTACACTGTAAATAAATTACACTGTATTGTTGGTTTAACTTAAAAAAAATGAAGTAACCTGGTTGCCTTAATTGAAATGGCAAAATTCAGTTAATACAATGAAGGAGATTGATTTAACCATCAGAAACTCAAAATATTATGTTATCTGAACTACATAAATTATTTAAGTTGATTTGAGAAAAGAAAAAAATGTTGTGATTAAAAATCATGAAAATATTTTTTACAGCCCCTGCCTGTTTGTTTCTATGGTTACATTACATATTGATTAATTAGTTCTGTTGAGGTGTGTCTCGTCTTGTTTGTGCATTTAATCCCCGTGTCTAGTTCAGTCTTTGCCAGTTCATAATGTTGTATTATGTTGGTTGTTCTGTTCCTGAGTTTGAATTTGTGAAGTTTTGAGTTTATATAATAAAAGTCTGTTGCACATGGATCCTGTTCCTCATCTGCTTCAACCAACGAGACAATATCTCAAAAGATATTTTTCAAATATCTCTATTTCCCTATTCATTTATGTCACGCAATGTTTCAGGTTTGCATAGACCGCACTGTTCAATAAGCTCAGAGGTAATGAGTACACATTGGATAAAGATTTAAAATCAGAAACATGCCCTAAAAATATGAAAATATAATTAGGACAAAGACAGACTTAGACTCTCTGGTTAATGAATTAAAGTCTTTTATTGCAGGGTCTCCAAACACCTTTTATTTAATTATTTTTTATTAGAGTGATTAAATTCCTATTTTTCCACCTTGTTTATAAGCTTTTTGTAATTAGCAGCTCGTGAACCCTCACATTGTTCTATTTATTTTATTCTGTTACATTCTTTTAATTGTATATTGAATAAGGAGTTACAGAATGAGTTCATTTGAAAGATAAAACAGACATCTCTAGAAATGCCAAGGTCAGGGGTTTGATTCCTATAAATCCTCATACACATTTTATAAAATATAACAAATGTGAGCATAGATTGTGTGAGATGAATAAAGACAATGCAATCTCTGCTACCTCAAACAAATTCATGCATTTTTTTTTTAAAGGAAAATCTTTTCAATGTGGACAATCGCTGAGAATCGTAACATAAAGTTGCTTGGTCTTTTATGTCCTTGACGTATGGTATTTGAAAGAATTTGAAAGCAACAAACTGGACTTGAATACAGACTGTCAGTTCTCTTTGTTCTGATTTAGCTGAGAAACACAGGTCAAACCAAACCGCCGCTTTCACAGGAGAAGCACTGATCAACATTAAGGGCTGCAGAGAACGAAAGAAGAATGTCAGAAGAGTTGTTTCATTGCTGTTCATTTATACGTAAGAGCCTTGACAGGGTGATCAGGGCCTCGGCACAAAATAAAGGGGTATTTTATTACCTTGAAGGGGTTATTTGCAATAATGTCCAGTTGAATGCTCATTATCCCACTTATTAAACTGCTATTTGCCAAACAAAGAAAGAAATGGACATGCAGGGACATATTTCGTCATAAAGAGAATAAAAAGAGACCTCCAACTAGCACAAAAAAATCAGTTACCTGGGCCGAGTTGCAATGACAATTGGTGCTATTGACTATTGACTATTGATCCGAATCCTGCATTCCAAAAATTCAATTCACAAGTTTAAAACAGGACCACACAACATAAACAAACGTCAACAAACATAAGCTCATTTAGACTGCGAGCATTATATTAAACAACATCGGTACCTAGTCAATCGTTCACTGAGATTTGTTTTCATGATAATCGAATGTAAAGAGTTTTATCTCTAAAAACTGTTTAGCGTATAATGCTAGTATATGGGACATAGAATAAGTAAAAAGAAATCGCTAGTTTATACCACATGCATACATCCAAAATGCATACATGTTCCATACATGCAAAACGAAGCATGGAGAACTTTGTAAGTGTACAGACTGTTTAATAAGAAGATACTTTATAAAGACAGTTCACTTCGTGTATACAGGAGCCATCTTAGAAAATAGTCTCGATAAGTCGATCCCCGAACGCCGTTCATACAGTTCAGAAGTTCGCTGAACTTCATACAGTTCAGATCACTCAGCATGTCGTTCGTGGTTTGACTTGTCGTGACTGTTTTCCAAAGATGGCGCCGCCTGTATACACGTTGTAAACTGTATTCATCAAGTATCTTCTTATTAAACGGTCTGTACACTTACAAAGTTCTCAATGCTTCGTTTTGCATGTATGGACCCTCATTATGTTACTGTGTTAGTGTGGGGCTATTTTGAGCCTTGTTAGTGTTTGTAACTAGCGATTTCTTTTTACTTATTCTATGCCCCGTATACTAGCGTTATACGCAAAACAGTTTTTAGAGAACTCTTTACATTCGATTATCATGAAAACAAATCTCAGAGAACGGTTGACTAGGTACCGATGTTTTATTAGACCAAAGGTACATTTTGCGCCGGAGTTCTCCTTTTAAAACAGTGTAAATGCATTTTACTAAATCACAGCTTTGTGGTCTTAGTGAAACTGCTGTGTTTGAAGACACACTTGTCTAAAGGATGTTTCTCAAGTATTAAGATCTCCCTTTAATTATATTTGTTGATTGTCATTCTGAACAGTTCTACCAGAAACACTCAGCAGATAGTATTATGGAAAAAAAGCATATAAGCCCAGTAGGCACATATTTATAAAGTTCTTTTACGTAGGCCACGTCCATAGCGCGCAATCTGCCAAGTCTGCCAGGCATGGGGCGCAGCTGAAGTCACAATAAAGCTTTAATTTCTTGAAAGGATATTTATATTTTACAATATTACTTTTTTATTGTATATTTGAGAAATATTTACCAGTTACAGAGCCTTAGATATACATTTTCTCTCATATACATTGTTACCTAAAATCCTGAAAATATATATGAAAAAAAAAAGTGATTTGTGTCTGGATCATTCCAATCAACCAGTCAAATTTGAGGGACAAGTTTACAGTTTATGTCTAGATTAGGCTTACAACAAGGGTTCGGTGATTCTACATCAGTGTTATTCATCTATTCATCTGATTATTCATCTGATTTTAGGGATAAATTATGGGAAGGGTTAGGTTTAGGGGTAGGAATAGGAATGTTATCTTACTTGGCAAAATCACAGTGTCCTGCATGAACTACCCACATAAATATGTGAGCGTGTAAAAGACAGAAGGAGAGTGTTAATTGAATGTAATTGTTTAATCTCCACTCATTGACTCTGACATGCACTAACACTAGAATTGGAAGCATATTGGATTTCACTAAGTGTGAAGTGATCTGCTAACCTTTGGATCTCCTTTACAAGAAGACAATGCTACTCATTTACCAACTTCTCACCTGCTCTTCATCGTCACGTCTTAAAAATGAGACTGGACCATGATATCCATGACATTAATCATTAGTAATGGGACTGAAGTCTTTTAAATTAAAAAATGCTGACACAGTGTCAAGCTACAAAAAAAAAAGGGGGAAGAAGGGAGGACGTTGATGGAGAAAGGAGGAAAAGGGAGGACCAAATGAGAAGAGGGAAAGCTAGATGGAGGGAGACCGGCTACACTAACTGTCGAGGCAGTTAATATAAGGTTTTGGAGATAAGGCCTCGCAGACAAACATTGACAAAATCAGGCGTTTCGCTGCAAAGCCGGAGCTGTCAGTCAAACTGAGAGACAGGCCAACAATCAGCACTCGCATTCCGATAAGCACGGCAGAGAGCGTGTGCAGAAACTGCGTCTACAGGCGCACATGGAGAGGGGGAGTGGAAGAAGAGAAACAGGAGGAGAGAAAGAGCTAGTATGCTCAGGGTATACAACAACAAAAAATTAAATTAAAGGAAATTGTGTGTCATAATAAAAAAGTGAACAGTTTATGACATGTTTCTCACAGTAGCTCCTAGACACCTGAATACGTCATAGGTTTAAATCTAAAGCTGACGGAAGGTTGAAAGCATGCGCATGTGAGTGTGTGTACTAAATTCAGGCCTCTCGTCAGACCCATCAGTGCCTCCTCACACCGAGGGGGAGGGTGAAGGAAGGGAGCGAGAGAAAGGTGCGAGATCAGACTAGTAAAAATAGCACTTCCTCTCTCGGCCTCAACACCTGGGGAAATGCCAGAAGGTGGATGTGAGTGAGACGGACGGGAAAACACATTGAGAGACAAAACAGCGCAGCATTAAGATTTCAAGAGACGGGTTTCTAATTGTTTGCACTCAATGTTTGATTACGACAATAAAAAACTGTCAATCTGTGCATGGTTTTTTCAGTGTACATCAATAGGTGTTAAGTCATTTGAATCATTCACTGAAACGATATGTTCAAAAACACTGATTCATTCAGGAATTGGAATCATGACTAGAATCTAAACTGAATCATTCACTCAACCGAATCGAATGGTTAAAAAACATGATTCATTCAAGAACTAAACAACTGATTTGCAGAATTCAAAATATAATACTAGCATTCTACTCTTATATTTCTGTAATGTGTTTATATGGTAAAAATAGTAACTGTTGAATGCTAGTGTGCTATTCAGAAACAAAATGCTCTTTCCAAAATCGTGAACTCTGATTATGTACTTCTGAATAATTCAATTGCGACCAAAAAATATGAAATAAGCGCACTTCAGAATCCCGCTGGAAGTAGTATGACATCCAGGTAGGCTACTTTATTATGAATAGCCTTTTATAAATTATGACATTCTACTCTTTTCACATAGCAAACTGTTTTTCTTCTATAGTGAAGAAGGGATATTTGGATGCAGCCACACTATCATTGAATCATTCACTTGACCGATTGATTTGCTACAAAGAAAACGCCACTTAAAAACAGGCAACAAAACTATTAATATTGGTTTTAAAATAAAAAAGTTAGTCTATTAACTTCTTGTTTATTAAATTGTTGTAAAAAGAAAAAAACAACAACAACAACCAAGAACGTATTGCTCACAATCGGCTGTTGGCAGGAATATAAAATGTAATCCAATTATATGCTGTTGAATGAACTGCATAATAAAGTGATTTCGTCAATGGATGCATTAATGGGTTCAAGTCTATCATTTTTGGCACAGTTCTGATAATGTTAAAATGTCAAATCATTATCCAACACAACTATGATCTGTTGCAAATAGAGCTGTAAAGAGCATTTTAGGGTACTGTGTAAATAACACACTGCGTTAGATGAGCAGATCTATTCACCAGTCATTTCGGGAGAACACATGGAGTATTTTTGATTAGTTTGTGTGCTCTGAGATACAGCGAGCACAATTTCGTTTTGTAGTATTCCAACTGTGGAAATGGAGTCTTGTACATAAATATGTTTGTTCGATGAGGATGTCTTGCTGGATATTGAAATGGATGGCTAGTTTCATTTTCCTTATCCTGTGTGTGGCTACAGACGTACGTTTCATTGTTGCTGGTTCACACCTGGATATTGTCAAGTGTCATGTGATTATTTTCCACTCTTGCTAATTTCAAGAGGTTAAAGAAAGCATTATTGTTTTCCAGACACAATATTTTATGTGCAGTTATGTGACAGGAAACTAATGAATATATTCAAAGGATATTTGTTTTATAATTAGTTTGTCATTGGAGTTCAAGTACTAGCCTATCAATGTTATGTTTTAAGGATGTATATGTGCTATAATACGATATGATGCATTTTAAGTGTTGTCGGCTTTTGGAATATAAAGCGTCTCTGAATAAATTATCACCATCACCACTATGGAAGCATACAGTGCCATGAATAAACATGCAAATAAATGAATGAAAATTATCATAAATCTACCCTGCTAATGACTAAGGTTAAGTCAAATTCTCAGAAATAGAAACAAACAGTCACGCAAACAAATATGTTCACAGCAGTGGGGTCGTGCTGGCTTACAAGCCCTTCCCGCTCCACGCTGCCAAAGATGTTCGCACATAGAAGCATGATGCCACAGGCAGGGCATATGTGGAGGGGGGGAATATGTGGAGGTACCAACAATCTCAGCATCTGAAGCACTGAAGTGGCACACTGCCCCCTATTGGCGATTTAGAAAATGCAGTTAACCACCCAAACAAGATACTGTTTGAGTTGAGTTGACCTCCTTTAGGCAGTTTCCTTTGGAAGACTATTTGTCGTGCAATTTGATCTTTAAAACTTTGCAGAGATTTTACATTCGCAATAAGCTACACAACACACGGCATGAAAGGTAATATCTGAAAAAAAGCATAGTCGCTGCATTTTGTGTTTTGTTTTTCTCTTTAAGAAAATGTCCTTGTGTGCAATGGCAATCTCATTCTGGGTTAAATATGGTATACATTTATTTACCCCATAGACCTCCACTGTAACTGCAACTACAAACTGAGGTAAATTATTTTCTACTTTCTTTTTCTTTTATGATTTTAGCAAGAGATCACAGTTCATGTTTGACCCAGAATATGTCTTTAAAAGGTGCACTCAGTCATTCTTTCCAGTACGAAAAAAGTTTTACCCCTCGAAAACGATATGCTAAAAATGTTATGCTAAAAATCAATAGCCTAATAAAAGTTGGTTACCTCTTCATGCCGCCATGTTACGGTCACATGACCAACTGTTTCCTGCTGCTTGACCAAGTTAGGTTTGATTTAAATAGCATTCTGGTACTCAGAGCACTTAACAAGTACATCTAAACAAAGCAGACAAGCAAACTAAACAATATAACAACTAACACAATACTTGTTGTCTGCATTTTGTTTTCAGGAATGAAAGCCGAACTTTACTCTTCAAAATAAAGGTTCATTTTAGCATTTAAACTTTTCCATTATTGGAAACTTTCCATTCCACAAAATGTTCTTTATAGTAGCAAAAAGGTTTTCTTTACACTACACTCTACAAAAAAGTAAAGGTCCTAAACAGGGTTTTTCTCAGCAATGCTATAGAAGAGCATTAATGGTTTCCCAAAGAACTTTTCAGTGAACGATTCTTAAAAGGACCATTTTATTCTTAATATATACAGTAGAACATTAATCTGAAGAACCTTTTTCCACTATAAAGAACCTTTTGTGGAATGGAAAGGTTGGATGTTAAAGGTTCTTCATTGACCATAGATGCCAATAAAGAACCTTTATTTTCATAGTGTAAGAAAAAAAAAATATTTTTCTTTGGGGAAGCAAAAATAGTGGTTTTACAGCATCACTGCAAAAATCCCCTTTTAGAATTGTTTGTGTGCAACTTGCACAATGTGGGGTTATAAAATAAGAAGACAAGTTAATCTACCTGTAGTAGAAATGTGGCACACGTCTCCTTCCATACAGACACAAACACACACATATTTGGGGAGTGTGAGTGTGTGTGAGCACGTAAAGGGTTAAAGAGGGTTCCTGCTGTGCTCTCTGCTTCTGTGTCTCGGCCCATTACACTTGCCGGAGTACAGCAATATGCCGCCATCAATTACAGCCTGGCTGCACTGCCATCAATACAGAGAGCAGGAGAGCAGCGGCACAGCCACATAAACACGACAAACGGCCACATTAAAACCTCTAGCTCACCTCTTTCACTCTCTCTCTCTCTCTCCTTCTTCTCAGCTCACACACCTATTTTCTTTAGCTCAAGCCCCTCAAGCGCTTTTATTTTTTTTTTGTTTTCTCCACAAGTGTATGTCTTTGTCCTCATCCCTCTCAGTCTGGCAAACAAAAGCTTTTCTTTTCTTTTCCCCTCGTGAGCAGTGTTCTCTTTTTTACTTATGGCCCATACCCTTCAAAAGTCCAGCGATACCATCATTGGATTGGCGTACCATAAAACCCTCTTGTCTGGCTATAACATCCGCTCCAACCAACCCGTCGCGGTCTGCTCACTGCATACACACAGAGATCAATACATACTCAGATCAATACACAACAACATTTGACCGACCAGTGGAAGACTGGTGTTTAAGAAGCCTGTTTGGGGAAAAATATATTATCAACAGCACAAAATTTACAAAACTTAGTCAACGAACCCAACATTCCTCCATTAAAATGGCAAGTGAAAACCCAACTAATCTTTCGACAACAGAAACTTTCACAAGTGACAAATGAAGGATAAGAAAACTGTTGAAAGAGTACACAACCTTGTGCAATGTGTCCTTATGACCATATCCGTGCCATCTGAAGGAATTCACTTTCATATACTGACCTTGAAAGAGAAAAGACTGTCTGTCTGGCATTTATAAATGAAACGTAGTGCATATACAAGTGATTGTGTTCGTATGTCAGAGCTTAAAGGTTCGGTCATATGCGCATGTATAGATAGAAGTTTGTCTCTCCAATGGAACTGTTAAATTGCTTTGCGTTGAGGTTGGGTCAAACTGGTTTGAAAATATTTTAATTTACTTTTATATTTAAAACTCGTAAACAGTGCTATAATTTTATCACAATAATTGCACTGGATGAACTGAAATTCTTGTTTTGTTCCAGTCCTCAGTGCCACATGATACTTCAGAAATCATGTATGCTAATCCTCAAGAACATTTCTTATTATTATCAATGTATGAACCATTTTGATTTTATCTGTACACTTTGATGAATAAAAAGTTCAAAAGAACAGCATTCATTTTAAATAGATTTATTTTCGTAACAAAGTCAATTTTTCATTCATAAATCGGACCCAACAACTTTTGAATGATAGTTGTATTTAATGTGGTTTTGCCAGTTAAAAATGTCTGTAGGACTGATTTCAAATTACTGTCGATATACGAGAGAGAGAGAGAGAGATTGATTAAGTGTGTGTGTGAATTACCCGAGTCTCTGCACATCTCAGAAGTGTTAATTCGGTAGCACTGTTTCTGCTAAAAGTGGAACTACGTTTGTCTGCTTCAATGACAGCACCGTTACCTCGCAAGTGAGAAATGTCATGTAGCTTTTAAAGCTGCAGTCCATAGCTTTTTATTTTTATTTTTTGGTGATCCAAAATACATTTTTGAGAAAATACATAACCAGCTAGTGTTCAAAACTCTCTGCTTGCCGTAGCAGTAAACTTGTAATAATGTTTTTAATTCCAGTGGTAACGTGGATTTCCGCAGAAGATTTGAGCCTGTCTTTGCTTCATTACGTCACATCTGTACACATTAAGAAGGAGTTTCTCGGCCAGTTAGGCTATATTGCGTGTGAGGATGTTGCAGGTGGAGATTTATAGCCTTTTCTCACAGCACTTTATATAATTAGACTTATCAATTTGATGGCGGATCCAGAAAGGTTCAAACGACAATCGCCAGTGAGAACTAGACTCACCCGATGTAAAAAGACTTCATTTGGACTTCGGGCTAACTTACAGAAAAAAAAAAAAAAAAAGGACTGCAACCGGACCGAAAACAAGAATACATATCGAAAGTACAATACGTAGTCACGCAATGCTGACGTTATTATACAGGTTGAGAACAAAGTATAATTTGCACGGTTTTGGGTGATAAGCGGTTTTTAGATTTAATCAGTGCGATTTGCAATGTCAAAACCAGAACAAAAGTGGATGTTACTTAATTATTCAGATGACATTTTTCGGTGAAAATTATGCTAGTCATACTTCCAAAATGAATGATCTGTGATTCTGAATGCCAGTATCGACACCAGTGCGGTGATGGACAGCTGCACTTCATCTGTGCTGGGCGGTGTCGATCTAAAACTCGCGTAAAGTTGATAAATCCGCGAATGACTGCAATTCACCTTTGGCTAAGCCACGCCCTAGAATGTAGATTGACCAATCACAGCGGAGCCAAGAACGAGCTCCCACAGTGGTCCGACACTTTTTCACAGCGCTCCATTGACTTTCAACACAGGCGTCTCATATTTTTGGTCTCGGCAGGCTATTACCGTCGTAGTTTTATACAAAATATAGTTAAACGTTGTGCCTCGGGCATTTGTAACACGGATACGCGTTTCCCAGAGAGATTAGAGGGGGGCGTCCATTTTTTCCCTTCCCAAAACCAAAGTAAAATCCAAGTGTTGTCTTTGGATTAAACTGTGTGGATTACCTCAGTCAGCTAAACCCCGCAAAGATCTACAAGCACATGTTTTTTTACTTCTAACCTTATTGTGAGTGTGAAGTTATACTAGTTTGACCATTTTATCCACAAGTTTCCGAGGGGCGCTCCTGTAAAAAATAAAGTGGGTGAAACTTCCGGTGACGCGGCGGAAGTAGCATTCCAATGGTATTTTGTGTGTTAGTTAGCGAAGAGGCTAGCTGTTTTTCGGAGAATTATTTTACTATTTAAAGACGCAAATCTTTATGAGAGATGTCGTTACGGAGCTCAGGGACAACATGTGCTGTTCGCGATTGTATGTATAGCCGGACTAAACTAATTTAGTGGCTTAAACGGAATTGTTTTGAACATAAGCTGAAAACGAAATCAGAGTGATCCTGCCAGAGCCCGTCTCTGATCCTGCCAACGACTGTAGTTTCCATCACCTCCCAAAAGACGACGAATTTTCCTGTGTACATTTGTTTAAATTCTTAATGTTCTATAAACTCTATCAGCATGTGTTTGGCTGTTCTCTACTGATGTTACAGCTAAACTCAGGATCAAAGCCTGTGTTGACAGAATACCAAATGTGCCAGTTAATGTATTCAAGTAGCACATTCATTTATAATTTTGAATACACTCCAAAGCACAATGACTAAGTGTGTATTTTTTATTTTCATTGTTTGTCAGCTCGCACAACTGTCTGTCACCATGCCTTGATGAGTATTGATTATTAATAATGTTGCGGAGGGTAAAGGTACTGTTATTTCACCCTTTTGAATTTCGTTGAGGTTGTGTTCCCACATCGTTAGCTAGTTTGGATCGCTATAACTTGAATGTCAACTGTTGAATGAACGAGTGTCAAGCATGCCAAATCGCGCTTTGTTTACTTCCAACCGGAAGTCGCGCCCACTTTTAACGCAAGGCCTCATGGGGCGTAGGAAACTTGTGGATAATGTTTTAGGTTATGATTTCGGTTCTCATACCGGTTATTGAATACGCTAGCACACGCTGCTAATAAATACAACGTTATACTCGTGTAGTCCGTTTGCTTTGTAATACGGATTATAGAAGTGAATAGAGACCTACCCAGCTTTGCATGAACAGTGTTGCTCCCTGATATTGTTACTACCAGCCTGCTTCTCCCTTAGTAAGATATGCGGTGGTTCATGTTTTAACTGTGACCGGTAACATTATGTTTTTGCCTCCATGTTGGATGCCTTGTTGTTTCTTGCATTTGTAGATATGCATTTGAATATAGCCTTCGAACGCATATTGCAGCCCCTTTTGCCTTCTTCTATCGGACACTTTATTTGCTGCTTTATAAAAGTTTGATAACATTTCAGCAGGAAGAGCTGTTACAGCATAAGCCATGCAGAGCGCAGATGAAGTTTGACGGATGACGGATGCAGTAACTAAGTGGGGCGGGGCTTAGCCAAAGGTGAATTGCAGAATTCAAACAGAGATGGCGTCAAAGAGGAAAGACAACAGTTTGTGTCCATACTGTATGTGTATGTAAATGAAGTATGCTTAAGTTTCCGCACATAATATAAGTAATTTTGTGGCAAAAAACATGGGAAATATATATTGTTTTTATCTTATTGTTTACTGTATTCATTTGCTTGATCAGTGTCGTTGTGGTTTTTGTTTAGTTTTTTGCTGTATTAGGTTGCGCGGACCTTTGGCTGAAAGGTGACTAAAATCATTGGGGAAGTGACATGGGCATGCAATGTGGTCAAGATCTGTCTGGAAGTTCACATTTTCATATGCCTGCAGCTCATCACTGAAGAGATGTTTAACCATTGTGCATGTGTCAAAGGTGAATGTCTATCCTTGGCACACTTTAAGAAAGTTCAGTGTACAAACAAGTGCTTGCATTTACCCTGGCCCTTTCCAGGTTTTATAGAGAAAGGCAGTGCATCAAATAAACTCATTCAACATGGAATATGAAGTTCACGTCAGAATGAATAAGCAGTCCTAGTTCCAACAGTTAATGTAACTGCATAATTAAGTGCTTATGTGTCATTTATCAACAAGAAATTAAACTTAGTCTTTCTCAAAATTTATCAGACTATTATTTGTCTTTATAATTGATGCATAATATTAATGTATAGTATACTAACAGTGCTCACAAATAATTAAACTGTAAAATACAATCATTTTATTTATATTTTTACTCAAAACGCAGAGACGTATTTGGAAAATATTGGATACAAGAAAAATAAATAATGTAAAAAAAAAAAAGCATATTTAAGAAAAACTTGAAACAGATCTGGTTCACATCACAGCAGCATCAAAGCTACTGAATTTCAGAAGAGGAAGGTTTAAAGATGGAAAAAGATTTACTTTGTTTATCTGAAATTGTCTTGATGTGAAAGTGTAAACTACAGTCTTCCTGGGTGAGATGCAAATTTCATGCAAAGCAAGAGTTTTTCAGACAACCCCAAGGAGATCCCTAAAATGACGCAACTTGTTTACAGTGAAATAGTTTCTGCCAATCGTACAGGAACCTTCTTCAACGGAACATAGGAGTGTAATTCAAGCAAGTTTAGTATGTGTTGTTTAATTGGTGAAGAACTTCAGTTGGAGGTGAGCTGAGAGGATGAGCTGCTGCTGCCAGAGCTCTTGGCGCTCTTCTGCCCCCTGGTGGCACTGACCTGCCGTGGCACTCGCTGGCTAGAACCGTCTCTCGCTGATTTCTCCCCTTGCCCTGAACTTGTTTTACTACGCACTGAACAAATACATACAGAAGAAACCCATGTTAATATAATTAAAACACATTCATGTGACACGCGCTATCACTTTGAGCCAGAAGTCGCAGCAAAACATTTGTGGAGGAACACTATCATAAAACATTAATTTTGACTCGTTCATTTGAAAGACGTCTCGAATGGAGGTCGAATGAAGAGCATGTGAACCCATCATCATTTCTGCATTAACTATTAGTTTTAGAGTCCAACGGTGCCAACCCACTTTTTGGGTTCTGGAAGTATTTTTCCTATTATTTTTTTTTCCATAGGGATTTCAACAAAAAAAATATTAATTAAAGAGATATAAGCCATGAACCAAACCAACCGGATTCTAGGTGAATCACATTGCAAACTTTGATTTGACACAAAAAATGATGGATCTATATAACTATGTATTTAAAGATGCTGATTTTGTATACAGAAACAACATATTTTATAATTATTGCAAAGCAAAAACACATTTTTAAGTAGTTTAAGAGTGTAGTAGAGGTTACACAGGCCTTGTTCCAAATGGCAAACTTCATGTGCACTTGCGGCTCAGTTCACAGATCATTAGGTATGGAAAAAAATTGAGAAGAGCATTCGAAAATATATTATAAAATCAGTATATTTTAACCTGATATTGAGGTCTAAATTATTTAACCTATGTTTGAATAAAACTGCAGGCACAATTTAAACAACTAGAAATAGAATTACATAAATAGCGAGTGTTGAGACTTTGTTTATTATTCAGTGTACTTCTGGGTCAAAATGACTCAAAACGATAGAGCAGGTCACATGTTAGGGTATAAAGGACATTATAATGATTTGGAAAATTAGGCGACACCTATCCAAGATGGTTTACAGTTGCAATGAGTAGATATTAGTGATGAAGAGGAAAAATGTACAAACACCATCAGTTTATGAAGTTGACAGCCACATGCATGCTTTTCAAAGCCGGTGGACAATTTTGCAGGATGTGGTTTACTAGTATTCGACACACGCCATTAACAGCCATTCATTTACCATGAAAACCAGAGGACTTTATAGCCGGATAAGCGTCGCAGAGTCCATGAGACACATGAAGAAAGCCGATCTGGGGCATTTCACCCCCATATTTGGAGCATCGAGCCCGCAAATCACAAGCACAATCGGCGAGGCATGAGAATGAGAACAGATATACGGCACTATGAAGCTGAGGCAGGAATTAGTTATGTCAGCTTGAGAAATGTGCTGCAATAGTTCATGGGAGTGAAGAGAAGACCTTGAACTCGCAAACATCGGAAAATGAAAAAAAGGATGAAGGTTCCAAGCTAAAAGACAGAGAGGAAAAACCTTGAGAGATAGGAGCGCCTGTGTCACCCGTGCTGTAGACCACTATCTTAGCCCCTCCCCTAGGGGGGCGGGACACCGGTGCAGAGGGAGGGGCTGCAGTTTTAGAGCTTTTTCCTGAGACCACACATTCTTCTTCTAAAGGAAGTCACACAGATTAAATGAAACAATGCTAGCACAAAACTCGGAGAAAGTGATCAAAGGACAAAGTCGGAGTTTAAAACTACTACCAGGAGAGCAGAGATGTTGTTTTGTGTTGGATCACCTATTTTCCAGCTCATATCATGTAATACTGTGGCATTATTATGTGTACCACTCACCTCTAGACTCTGAAGGGGCAGCGGTGGTGTGGGACGCTGTGGATGTGTCACCAGTGGACGCTTCAGAGACCTTCTGCCCTGCACACATGGTCTTTAGGGTCTGAAAGACTGCCAGAGGAGCAACGTTCATTTTCAACAGGTCCACTATGATCCTGTAGTAGAGCGAGAAGAGTTGGTTTAGAATCTCGAGACACATTAACAGACCAAAAGTGCAAACTCAGTAAAAGAGGTTACGTGTTTCTAAGATTTTATTACAGATGCAAAGGCCTGGTTTCACAGATTAAGCCAGGAATAGGCCTTCGTTTAATTGGGGCATTTATAAATGTGCCTTCGAAAAAGACATTACTGGTATGCATCTTGAGACAAAACAATGGCACTGAGATACTTTAAGATATGTCAGTGCAAGTTGCTTTCAGTTAGAACAGCTCAAACATGAAGTGGCATCAGCAATGGAATTAAAGATTACGGTGTTCAATAAATGTATATTTCTATTAACTAACAATTCTTTATGGTCTTAAAGTTCATTTGCTTCAATGTAGGTAGTTCATAATTGCCAATTACAATTCACACTAGTGCTATTTTAGTATCATTAAAACACAATTGTAGTTTTTATTACAGTTTTTCTAAGTCACTTTGGAACATTTCTCAGATCAGAAAACTACCTGTTTTCTTTTATGTTTTCTATGTAACGCTGTCTTGTCCTTTATGTATTGCAATGACATGGTCTGTCAACAAATTACAGTACAAACAGTAAAAGCGTAAATGTGAATCTTATCCAGGCTCTTGTAATCAAACTTCCCTTATACACTAAGATGTGTAACCTACAATTTACAATATTGTCATCAAAACTTTAGCCATAGTTTACATCAGAACATCCCTCCAGAGTACACTGTTAGATCGACAGCATGACTAAGCAATTTGACTGTCTTATCCATACCCATTGCTGTACACAAATGTCAATCTGATGGCACTGACATTGTTCAATAACACAGAAATTTACTTTTGAGAGATGAACTAAGGATTTTGAGCAAGAGACAGGCTTTTCCAAGTAATCCATGGTGTTTTTTTATTTGTACGAATTGTTTTGAGAAATGCACTTACTGTTTTGCAGATTTCGATGATTCGAGAAATGTACCAAAGCGACTGAGAAAAACTGTAATATCTTCAATTCGTTATTTTTATAGCTTTCATTTTAGTTAAAGGTTTAATAATTTCGTAATTAATAATTAAAAGTTTTTGTAATATGTCTATAGTTTTTATTAATTTTCATTTCAGTTTTAGTCAAGTTAATTACGTTAAGTTCAATTAAATAAATGATGCATGTTGCCTTGGAAACTAGCTAAAAAAGTACATTTTATTTACATTTATTTTAAAGGGTTAGCTCGGTATTTTAGCCCTGTTTTAAGATCGTTTTTGATGAAATAGAACGGTTAAGACTGAAATTTGGACAAATGCTGCTGTCCCGAGAATTTTCGGTTTCTGTGTTCTGTGTTAATGATTGTTTCAGTGCACATAGACCATAGTGTACGTTTGATTTTGTGTGACTCACTTAAACACCTCTTGATCAATGACTATCCCAGCAGCCTGAGTGAGCTCGAACAGCTCAGTCTCCTCCGCATTTAAGATCTTTTTCTTCTTGATGCTGTATTTCTGCACATTCCCGCTGACGGTGACGCTCAGAGATGGGGAATCCGGGGCTGTGGGCATCGTGCCGGGCTGTGCTGACTGTGACATATATGCACCACCTAAAAACCATGTAAACACATGAAATCTCACTTACAGCAATCACAAAAAAACACGCATTCCTGTTTCAGATCTTACAAATTCTGTAAGTTTTGCTGAAACTACTATTCTCCTCTCTAGGAACGTATTTAACGCCAACCGTAATGTGTCGGGTGTCTTGCCTTGGTAAATGACCTTTGAATAATAATACATTAGGGTGACCAACAGTCCTGTTTTCCAAGGACATGTCCTGTTTTCACGTCCTGTCCTGGCCCTCCTGGCTGTTTTTATAAAGTGATGAACATGTCCTGGTTTTCAAAAAACTGCTGGGAAAGATCAGCTCTACAGCAAAATATAGATGGGCAAACAAGGACGACAAGGAAGAAAAAACGGATAAAGAGGAATAAAACTAAAGATATAAATATATTTTGTTAGTTTGTTTATTTGTATGTTTGTGAGAGCTATTTTTGTTCAATTTGGAGGTATTTCTTTTAGTTATTTATAATTTATTTTTCTTATACAAAAGAGATATTATTTCTATCATTATTTCATTCAATATTCTTAAAACCTGTCATAATAAAACATGCTGCGTAACCTCTGAGAAGCCTATCTGAATTTGTGTCTTTCTATCCATACAGTGGAGCTATAGCCTACTTTAAATGTATTGAAATTAATAAGCCATCTTTAAGTAAACTTCGAGTGTCATGCATCTGTTTGCCGGGCCGACTGTCCTGGTTTTTGGTAATCAAAAATATGGTCACCCTATTTATAAATGTTGCACAAAAACAACCAAGCTTTATAACGTTACAAAGTGATTGTGCCTAGCCACATTTACAAAATGAATTCGATAATTAGCGCTACATATTCCTGTTCCCTCCCTGTTTCTATTATTCACAGAAATGTTGTTTAGATTTTAAAACAGATGTTAAGATATAATATAATACTCACACAGTGACAGTCCTAATGAAATGCCCGCGTCCTTCTTCCGGTATTTTTTTCCTTTCTTGATAACGTCAACCAGTAGGTTATGTGCTGCCACCGTCAGGTCTGGAGAAGGCGTTGGCGGTTGTCTTCCTCCAGGGGGCGCTTGGTGAGACAGAAAACTAATTTCAAAAAAAAAAAAAAAAAAAAAAATCAGCTGTTGGTTTGTTAGTTTGTTCACAGTGCGTTAACTGATTGTAGCAATTAAAACATTGAAGTGTAATGTATTAATAAATGGGTTAGCAAATATTTATAAATGCTGTAGAAGTGCCTTTCATTTATGTACATGTACAGATCTGTAACATAATGATGTAATTAACCCTCTACTGCACGGTGTTGGCGTATGGCAACATACCCTTTCTTTGGACATTTCTTGAAATTTGAAAATAAATATGATTAATCTTAAATTCATGGTAGAACCTGGTGGTAACCAATGATATGCTTTGATGACATCACATACACACTGTAATTCTTTTCACACAATTTTGTATGACTCCAGTTGCTGAAGAAGTGCTTGTGAATATGTGAAGATTTTCCTCAATTTTTCATATTTCTTCCGAATTTAAAAATTACATCAAGCATCTGGGGTAAATTCTAATCTTTTTTTAAATCTCGGGGCTTAGCCAAAGGTGAATTAAATATTATTATTTATCATTTTTATTAAGTGACCATTTAATCTTTAAATCAGCTGTTTCATTTAAAAGGACTGATTCATTTTCGTCAGAAACTAAATGTCTAACATGAACGTAGCCTACTTATATTAACTTATTTATTCAACTGCAGAATAAAATCAGTTTCAATACTTCACACATTTGCAATAGGCTAGCCTACTACTGTTATTTGGGGAAAAAGTACTCTGTGTGTAACATTTCTTAAATATATGAAATGATAGCCTATGTAAAGGACAAAAACTCATACAGGGACATAGGCTGCATGATCGAGTTCATGGATATCACATATTGTTTAACATTTGAGCAGCACCCTCAGTGATTTGGTTCTAGAACCGGGCCTGGCTTTGACACAAGGTATTCGAGTACCATGAAGCTGCAGACTCGGAGACCTGCATCTAGCCCCCCTGCACCCAGAATGTTGGGGTATTCGACGGCCAGAAATCCTAGCCGCTGGCCCCGAGCTATAGTAAAGCCCCGCTCAAGCACCGGAAGCGACTGGCCCTGGCATGCACTAGCACGCATAGCTCGCCCTGGCTCGGCAGTGGAAACGCGGCTATGGGCTATATGCACGCATAAGTTCCGCATTTGACGTAAGGATGCTCGTCCATTTCCGGTTGTGTAGATTAAAGCGGAGGAAAACCGGAGAAAACGGGATTATGGCAGAGTCTTCAATATTTACTCTCCTCCCGTCTTTGAAACGAAACGTACATACGTTTAGATGTAATTTTATATATAGTTATGTTTATTTAAAATAATTTTAAAAAGAAGCATAAACACAACGAGGGTTGTCTGTTTTATCTGTTTTTGTGACTAACGTTTCATTAGTATAACCATGGAGTATAAAATTCAATATAAATTCTCGGTATTGCATTGGACTCTATGATCGGCGGAAGTTATCGAGCATCCCTAATGCTTCACCGGAAATAACGCCGTGCATAGAGCCCATTGTGCAGTTACTGCAGTTGGACGAATAATTGTTTAAATAATTTAATTGTGAAAACCATAACATAAAATATAAGATTTAAAACTAGTACAAAATTAAGTGCTAATAATTATAAAGGAGTGTCATAGCAGGTCAACAGCACTGAGGTGGCCCATGGTGATAATTAACGATACTGAAAATATTTCAAAGACACTGAATTGTAAGTACACGTAAAAAGAGGGGGAGGGAAACAATTGGATTATTTAGAGATGTATGTATCTGCTGCCCATTTGTTACCCAGTGTCATACTGATCATGGTCATTTCACTCACTGAATGCTAAAAGTTCAGAAAATCCATGAATCCTCCATGAGTCGCATTCAAATCCCAGAACTATTTTATCTCAGTGGATAAATTCATATAAACAATATAACAATGAAACCTGACACATCAATCTACAAATTATAAAATGTGTTTCACATTTAATGAAAGGGCTGATCTGGTGCATCTTGATCAGCACTGTGAAAAGTAACAGTTGCCAACACATGGTAAGTAAAGCACCAGTTGAACAATTTAACCTGGTAAAATACACTTACTTTAGTCATTGAATGAAAATGCAAATGAAAAGCCAGAGTAGGATAACAATGCACATTTGTGCCAACAAGACCATCAAGAATTAGCAATCCAACATAAAACAGTTTTCCACAGCTCATCACAAAATGTTTATAAATTCAAGATCAGTAACATGCTTCAATTTATGCTCAAAGAACAACAGAAGCTAACTGAAATTGAATGAAGACTTTTGAGTGACAAGAGCATATAAGTCCAGCAAAAAGCATTGCCAATGCAGCACTTAATATAAATAAGCATGGAAAGGAGATTTAAGCTCAAAACTATATTGCATCATGGGAATGTATTTGTATATCAATTGACAGAATACAGACATTATTGTTGACCTGGAAATGTGTGGTTAAGGTAACAGCAAAGTGTAAAAGTGTTGAGAAAAAGGAATGGAGAAGAGTGTTTCTAATGTAAAGTCATTCTCAGCTGACTCTTTGTACTTTGCTTTCAACTGTGTCTGATTCATTCACCGAGCAGCGCTTCTTAGATGACACAAGGGACAATGACACTTCCTGTTTATCCTCTAAAACCTTAGATGTAGTCAAGCCAGTCTTTGGCAAATCTAAGTCCAAGCCGGGGCTCTCCAAACAGGGCATTGTATCGGTTTGCACTAGTTCCAGCTCTGTGGGTCTTAGTGCCTCATGCTGCTCAGGTTGCAATTGTACATCCAAATCCTCCAGTCCTGTTAAAGTGCCACTGATAACTTCAGTTTGTGGCTCTTCTAGAACCACATTGAGCTGCAGTGCATCCTTATGGCCATTGATTGGCATGTTATCTGCTCCTGACAGGATCTCTCTCCTGAGTGAGGCCAACTGGGCCTGCAGGAGCTCCTTGTGCTGCGCTTCAAGGTTTTCCATCTAACAATAAAAAAGTAAGACAGTTTTCCCCAGAAGAAATATCCCAGAAGAAAATAAATATTTAAATTAGCCCAAACCAATACATTCTGAACACTTACAAGCTTGGCCACCTTCTGCTGGCTGTGATCTGGACATTGATATGCTTGCAGTTCCTCAAACATCCTAACATTAGATTGAACCAGACTTGCAACCTAAAAGTAAAATAGAAGAAATGCAAAAGAAGACAACATAGAGAATATAACCTTAATGAAAGTGAAAAATGACATTTTACCAAAAAGACTAAATATAAACAAACTTTTTGCATGTATACCTGTTCTTTGAGCTGTTTAATCTCAGCTTGTAGTGTCTTCTCCATATCTTCTTTCTCCTGACGGAGTGTGTCAATCTGCTGGTGGAACTCCAGGAGTCGTTTCTGTAGCAGGGTCTGTTCCAAACCTTCTGCGTCCTGAATTTACAGTTACAAAGCTTTTAGATCACTCCTCCTTTAAAAAAAATAAAGATACTAACCCCAAATTTAAAAAAAAAGCTTCAAAACCATCTAGCTGCATCAATAATTATAGATAGATGGACAAATCTAATTACCATTTTCTATTAAAAGTTGTTTTTTTTTTCAGAGCATTCATCATTAAAAAGAGTAATGTGTTCTGTGATTCATGTTATCAATGACCTGTTCAGTAATGATACCAGTAGCCATGTCATAGATCACACTGTTTCCCTGTCCATCCGGGTCCATAAGAACAAGAGTCTGTGTCCCATCAGATGAATTCTGGGAAGACCCCACCTCCTCTTCAGCACCCAGTCGGATCCCATTTCTCTCACCTTCTTCCTTCAAACACAAAGGAAAGTCGACAACAATATTTCAAATCAAACACTAAGAGGTTTAGTAGTAGATCACACTTGTTAAAAGGGTCCTACTATGCTTTTAAAAATTTTTTGTATAATGTTGCTATTTGAGCCAAAAAAATTGGTTGCCTGGTTGAGTTGCGTTAGTAGTCTGCTGAAATTTGCGGTTAAGGTAAAGGATGTATTCCTTCCCAAACACGCTTGAAGAGACACGCTTGACCAATCACAACACACCAATCAGTGTGTTCTGAAAGAGGGACTTCATAGAGACAGGACATAAACATAGCGTTACTGACTGACTGGGAAGAGAGGTGCTCCAGTGTAAAATATGTTTAAAAAGTGATTTTTTTTTAACTTTCAAAAATGAAAACCTGTTCTAGTAGACCCCCAAACCAAAATGAAGACTTTGAAAAAAAGAGCATAAAGGGTTCCCTTTAATGAAATTCCCAAAATAAAACTTGGACGGTCTACCGTTTCAGTGCCAGTGGTCAGGATGGGCTGAGTTAATATGGATCCAATGCTTGTTCCATCTCCACCTGGTCCGAGACTCACTGCCAACCCTTCATATGCTTTACCATGAGCCTCTGAGCTCTCCCCATAATACTGTCGGCAGTTCACATTCTGGGAGAGGAATCATGCAAACATTATTGGGTTCAAAAAGAGCGATCCAATGAGGAAAAAAAAGGCTGTTCACACTAAGAACGATAAACATAAATAACATTAAAAAAATATTCTAATTTTTTGAAAAACTAGTCAACACCACAACTATTTGTTAATGACAGATAGGAATGATATCGTTGGAATCAGTAAGAACTTTTTTTTTTCAGCTGATGAATGATAAAAGCATCAGCCAATCAGAATCCACACAACTTTAAAGAGCTTGAGCATTCAAAGTGCCAGTCTATATAACTATAGTGTGCACTTATTATAAACAGAATATTACCATACATCGATGTCGTCGCTAATACAGTTCTTTGTAGTTATCGTTGTTGGTGCGAATGGACCTTTAGCCCGATGTTATCCACCTTTACCTGAGTGACTTGGATCTGGAATGTGGTCTGGGGATTTCGGAAATGTGTTTTGTAGTGTTTGATGGCCTCGTCCCGCCTGTTGAAACCATTTCTACAGCGGTAACAGTGCCAATGGGCACCTTTAAACCTCTTTTCTCCTTTAATAGTTCCCACAATCTCACAATGGATACAGCAACGCAGCACCTTCAAGCCTGTCCATGAAAAAATAAGTGTAAGAGAGAGACTGATTTCAAAGAGCATCAGTCATAAAAACTAAATTTTGAGTCTATAGATTTCATGATCCTTACCTGCAAAATCAATGCCTTTGTCCACGTGTTTAATACGGAAGTGAGCTCGCAGGATGATGGGATCTTGGTAAACCTCGGCCACAGAACAGAGGGGGCAGTGCATGTGCACTCCTTTCTCCTGCCCTAAACACTTCTCATCCTGACACAGCACAGGTGTGTATGCGTGTTCTGTTCCTCTGACACGAACCGAGGGATGGGCCTAGAAAAACAATTGCAGACAGCCTTGTGAATGACACTCTAAAAGAGACATTGTATTGAATAAGTAGCCCTATTACTGTGCTGACAGCTGTTTAGGGCTGGCATACTATTACAAAAAAAGACTTTATTTTTCTTAATACATAACTGCATGATTTATATTTTGTTCTAACTGGAAGACATCTGTAAATGGAGGTTGTTGTACAATAAAGGGTTATTTCACCCAAAGATTAAATTCTGTCATAATTTACTCACCCTCATGCGATCCAAACCCATAAGACTTTAGTTCATCTTCGCAACACAAATTAAGATATTTTTAATGAAATCTGAAAGATTTCTGTCCACGCAACGACCATTTTGACACTTCAAATAATTACTATATTATATAGACTGTCTGTAATGCTTCTCAAGTTCACTTTGGCGGTGTCTAACTCCAAACTTTTTTATTTTATATACTAGAAGGTATTTTGCTCTGATGTGAACAGCTGAAGATTTACAGCAGGGGCACCAAATCTGACAACACAGCATTAGAGCTTACTGAAATATGTTACCTCATGTATTGCACACATAAAAACTTCCACAAACTGAAATGTCACATTTTGTTTTTATATGCATTTCTTGAAGAGCCCCTAGTGGCAATCTTATGCATTGCCGCCGAAAACCAATGAAACTTGGCCCGACGGCAAGTTTGTCAACAATATGAGAAATTATTACAACCACGATCTAAGATATTCCAAAAAACACGTGTTTGCAAAATGTTATTATTCGTGTACATGTTGTAAATGTAATACATACGATTATGGGCCCGGCTAATGCATCACTAACCGTTATATATATTTTTCATAAGGCCTGCAACTAGTTTAATAAAATAATGGGTAGTTATAAAACGATACCAGGTTGAGAATGTAAATCTTGACTACTGTACTGAATCACAATTGTCCAGAAAGTTAAGTTAAAAGCTGCACGCAGATTTTGCACACTTAATCGAGCTAACAACTTTAGCAAGCTAACACACAAACCACAGCATTTTACCTTTAAACTTTCACTCACCACAAAAGTTGACATGCCTTTGATATAGAAAAAAAATCCGCTTCAAATTCAGTCTTACGCCCGGCGTTTGTCGTAGTCTTTAGCCTATGAAACATCCCATTTCAGAGCGCTTGTGTGTGGTTCGTCATCTGCGTGTACACACATTCACCTGCGAGGTTCTAGTCACATAGCACCGATGAGGGAAATGAATGACGAGTGTCATTGTTAGAACTCAACGTAAATTATTTTCATTGGCCAATATCAGCTTGGGTGGAATTTTAAACCAATCAGCACCGTAAACGACGAGTAAGGGATGTCGGTGCCACCACAACGAAAGCTGCACGTACACTGGTATAAAATGAAAAATCCATAATTTTAAATACCTACAAATATTAAATACAGCCAGACACGTTAATTAGATTATCTAAATTATTGTACGCCTGTACGTAATATAAAATTCACAATTCATTCATTTAATTTCAACGAATTATTAGTATATGGCTATGGACGTTTTTAAAAATTTAGCTGAGGCAAAATATTTTCCTAAAATAGCAATATCACATTATGTATGAGTTAAAAATAGGATTTAATTTCATAAATGGTCTTCTACAAAGGTATTACAATAACCTACTCTTTTATGCTTACAAGGGGATGTAGCTCAGTGGTAGAGCGCATGCTTTGCATGTATGAGGCCCCGGGTTCAATCCCCGGCATCTCCACTTTTCCTCAAGATTACAGCAATATAGTGCAGATCAACAACATAATAATAAAAGAATCCTTAAAATGAAAAATGTAACTTAAAAGACACAATATATAGGCTATAGTAGTCTACATGTAAACTGGTAAATTTATTGATTTTTTTTTTCTTGCAATTTCTTTGCTAACCACAAGAGGTCTGACTGACTCATAACATTGATAAGGATGTCAATCAATTGACATTCAGATGATTTGGATGAGTATGAACAAGACATAAAACCAATCAATCAGCTTCCATAGAGTTATCAAAACGTGATTTGTATAATTGTGACCCAAAGTTTGTTTCTTCTTCTATCTTGTTTACTCCAGTCGTCATCTGGCATCTGTCAGCAAAGGCTACAAATGAAATTAAAAAGAAAGAACATCTGTTCAGCACTTAAGGTTTTAAAGTCACAAATGTAAATTTTTACAAAAAAAAAACATAATTAAATGCAGACAACAATATACAGTATAATGTAAAATGTTTTTCAGTCTATAAGATAATGTTGATATATATATATATATATATATATATTAATATATTTTAAACCATAATCTGCTGTGATGGCAAAGCTGAATTTTCAGCATCATTACTCCAGTCTTCAGTGTCACATGATCCTTCAGAAATCATTTTAATATGCAGATTTGCTGCTCAAAAAGAATTGATTTTATTATCAATATGAAGACAGTTGTGTTGATTCTTTGATAAAAGAAAAATGAAAAGAAAAGCATTTATTTGAAATATAAATCTTTTGTAATATCTTTGCTAAACGGAAGTGTCTATTCTTATAATTCAATTTTGGCATCTTAAAGTGAATGTCATCATACTTACCCTGTCAGTTTCATTCTCAAACTCTGGATTTTTCCATTTCGGATTGGACAGTATTGTCAGCACTACCAATCCAAAAATAACAACTAAAACACCTATTGAGTTTGCAAACAGAGCTTCAGCAGGCAGCGCAGTGTATGGTTCTGTATTGCTCCCATTTCTCCCGTTTCTGCAGATACATAATTGGTTGGGAACAGATACAAACAACTCAGCCGTCAACAAAACACACAGTGAATGAAAATGAAAATCATTAGATTTGTTTCATCACAATAAGCTTCTAATACTAGTTCAAATGGAAAAGTTATTATTTATCTGAATAAGGTAAATTACAGCCATTTCTTGTAGCTACGTGGGTGTGATTGTAGGATTGTCACTCACAACGTCAGTAGTAGTTTCTCATTGATCCCAGACAGGCTGGTGATGAGACTCAGGATGAAGATGGCCATACCCATCCAGATGTGGAGAGGTTTCAGGCTGGCTCTAATAGCCAAAGGGGTCCAGGGCAACAAGAAAGCGCAAAGACCCACAAACCACTATTCATTCAGAGGAGAAAGGCAGAGGAGATGAAGACAAGCATCATTGCATTGAAATGTGATGGAGCAGAACATACTTATGCAGTTTACCAAGCATGAAGCAGTGAAAATACTGTGACAAGTCAGTCATCGGGATAAATGGTATACCTGCAAAGTGAATAGAGCCACTGTGGAGATCCCAGTCCAGCTGTGTAATGAATACAGATGAGGGATGTTGTTGGCACTGTGAAAATCAAAGGCAGCGCACAAGCCTAGCACAGCCAACACCACTGCCATGAACAACAGCCCTGCATGGGCCAACTTACACCACCTCCTGCTCCAGGTCAGAGGAACACGGTACAGGATAATGGCTAAGAGAGAGACAGACAGACACACACACAGAGAAAAGAGAAAACTATCTGAATGTGATTCACAGTAAGTGTTTTGGACATGGTATGAACATGGTGGTACCATGTGTTTTTTACATGGTAGGCCTACCATGGTAATATATACCACGTACACTACCGCTCAAAATTTCGGGTTAGTAACATGGTGACAATCAATCACATAATTAAACCATCATATTTAAAACACATGTATTATATGAATGGAATTATATAATAAAATATCATTTATTGTTACTGTTGTTACTATGGTTACTACTACTGCTTTCGGAATCTTTAAATTTTAAAATAATTTTTTGTTTCTGTATTTTTCAAATATATATTTATATATTAATCACAGTATATATTTATTGAAAAAATATGATTTTATTTATGAAAACAAACAGAAAACAATACAAACTTTGCTTAGCACTGTTTTGAACAAGTATTAACTTAAACATTAAACATTATTTAAAAAAAACAAACATATTACTTTAGCTAAAGTATTTGTATCAATACTTTGCCTTTTGCCCCTGGTGAGATTTTTAAACAAAATAAACCATTTGTATGATTTATTTTCACACAAAATCTGTAATATATATATATATATATATATATATATATATATATATATATATATATATATATATATTATTAACCAACCTTTATGCTTTTGACAAACATTTGAACGGTAGTCTAAATAATACTAAGAATTATGAAAGTGGTAATCCGTCTCATGGCATGCTAAAGAAACAGTATTAGCCTACCATCTAAAACTGGTACCTCCAAAGTTTTAACTTTTTCTAACTGTTGACCTTTCTCCCATGTGAGTTTCAAAACAAAATGTCACTGCTAAAACTACAATAAAATAGTTATTGAATATCTTCCTTCATCTCCACATCTATGCTTCACAAACAAACACCTTTGCTCATTCACTATTCATATAGCAAATGACATACACAGCTTGAAAGACTGTCCATTAGACTAGCACAGCTGTTTGTGTTTAATTAAATCCTTGTTACCATTACACATTTACCTAAAATTTTGTTGTAAAATGTGTTGGAAAGTATTACTCACACACTTGGGGCACTTGCTCAGCACTGATTTTGTCAGGCGCATGTGACAGATCACATTTCATGTTCCACAACAAAGAAAGTTATAGAGGTTTGGAATAACATTTAGCTTAAAGGAGTAGTTCACTTTTAAAAAAACTTTTGCTGATAATTTATTCACCCATTCTAAGATGTCCACGTATTTCTTTCTTCAGTCGAAAAGAAATTAAGGTTTTTGATAAAAAAACATTCCAGGATTTTCTCTATATAACGGCCTTCATTTTGAACCAAACGGTTCAAGGCCCAAATGAGAGTTTCAAATTTTGATGAACGAGTTTAAACAGGAGAGTCACGAGCGCTCATCACAGAACAGAGCAAGGCGAGCATTTGTGCTTATAAAACTTAAACTTTTTTATTTATTTTTTTAAATGAGAGATTGTTTCGCTAGATAAGACCCTTATTCATTGTCTGGTGTCATTTAAAGCCCTTTGAAGCTGCACTGAAACTCTCATTTGGACCTTGAACTGTTTGGTGAAGTCCACATGGAAAAAATCCTAGAACGTTTTCATCAAAAACCTTAATTTCTTTTCGACTGAAGAAAGAAAGACATGGACATCTTGGATGATGGGGGTGAGTAAATTACCAGCAAAAGTTTTTTTTTTTAAAGTGACCTACTCCTTTAAAGGGGTGGTTCAGAATTTTGGACATCGGGTCTCATTTCCAAGTTAGCCTTAGTGTTATTTATCAGTGGAGACAGTTTTCAAAAATGTTCATCCAGTCGTGCAGTTGCATTCGCCGGTGCTAGGCTAGTGCGAGTCAATGGTAACTGCTAGCTTGCCATTAAAAACAGTTTTACCCACTCCACAGTACACCAGTAGCAAATAAATTATAGCACCAGACTTTCGATGTAAATGTCTGTAGAGAGAATAATGTTAGAAATCAACCTAAATCTCTTTAAACCAAATCTTGATTTGCTCGATTTAATCTTATTGTCATTTTGGAAAAACAATTGCTTTATTAAACAGAAATTATTATTGATTTTTCTCTTATGGGATTATCTATGGAGCAAGACCAAACCAGAAAAGGAAAGTGAAGATGTCTGCAGTTAAAACAAGAGAGCAATAGAAAAAGTGTTTACGTGAGACAGAAAGAGAGCGATTTCTTCTCACCATTTCCATATAACACCACAAGACTCGTCACCATGAGGACCGGGTGCCAGTTAAACTGCAGAAATGAACCATCCCAAGCGAACCCTCCTCTCCAGGTTCCACTCCACAGAAACACGAGTATCACACACAACAACCCGAGCCACACGCTCAGCAGAGAGAAAGACACAGGCAAACGCATCTGTGTAAAGCAGAAAGAAACATTGGATTGATTGGATAAAGCAATGATTTCAAAGCAAAAAAAATATGCATTTCATTCTTCATTTAAGGTTTTCATCTTCAATAGAGACATCTTCAATATCATCTTTATTATTCCTCAACAGTATATGGTAACACTTTATTTCGATAGTCCACTTTAGACATTCTACTAACTATAAGTAACTTTTCAACTACATGTCAACATTAGAGTATTATAGACTGTCAACTTAATATCTACCAACACTTTATTTTCTTGGTCCCCCAACAGACATTTAACTGACTATAACTTGGCGACTACAAGTAAACTTATTCTCTTAACCCAAAGCCTAACACCTAACCATAACCTAACAGTCTACTGACAGTCTACTATAATATACTAATAATCTAATGAGAGTTACTTGACATGTAGTTGAAAAGTTACGTATAATTAGTACGTCCAAAGTGACTATCGAAAAGTGGAACCCAGTATTTTTGTTACATGTTACATGTTGTTACTATAGAAATTACTATAAATTGTGCTTAATTATTTGGAACCCTAAACCTAATCATAATATATTAAGAACAAGTAGTTAATTATTGTGACTCAGTAAATATATATTAAATGATTGCACTGTAACAAAGACATAGAGTGTAACTGAAATGAAGCTGTAAAGTGACATACAAGTTATAAGCTTATAATTCTGTAACTAAACGATCCAGAATGTCTTAAATTTAGCTTATATAGTCACATAAATGACATATCCTATAGTCTTACCTTGCGTTTATCTTCCAGACATTCAATGGACATATTTTCTCCTCTGTTTTTCTCTGCGACTTTCTTTTATGTGTCCAACCCCAGAATTTTGAGATGTTTTGCAAGTCATGGTCGTGTTGTTAACTCATTCTCCTTGAAAGCTAAAAAAAAGTTTGAACAATTTTGCTTGTCTCACGTCTACATAACTATAGTGGAGCCTCAATTGGTGCCAAGCCTCTGTAATATATTATTTGAGGGAATTTATATATATATATATATATATATATAAATTCTGTGCCTTGAGTACTGGATAAATCACCCTTGCTTCAAGTTCTAAACACAGAACAGATTGCAAATGTCGTTTTTTGCAGTGTCATTTAGTTGTGAAAGCAACACAAAGGCGTTAGTGTCACGCGGTGATGAAGCGTATCTTCAGAATTTTTGTCACGCTGGATGTTCTTTTACAAGCTATCGTGAGACCAGATAGAATGCAAATATGATATGAAATGTCTTTTAGGAGTTGATATCTCACTCAACCTTTATCTAATGGCACGTATCCAGGAACTGACCTAACAAATTCCGAAGGAGATGAATGCATTATAATAAAAGTGCAATGTCATAGGTGGTCTTCATCTGCCAGTCACTTATTGTACTCACATTATCAGGAAATCAACCCATGTAATGGAATGACAGTGTGCTAGCTTCATTCAAATACCACTGGCCGCTTACTCACTTATCAAATTAAAGAAATTGCCATCTTCCAAGACCAAAAAACTGAGTCTGCCAAAAGTCACATGGTGTGCTTTCATGGTCATGAAATATGCTGTAACACAAGATGTACAAAGATCTGCATTGTTGTTCAGATATATTTGTTTACTCATTCTGAAAAGGAACCATTTCGGATGCATTTATCAAAGACATACAATTAAATGGCAGAATACAATAAAGGAGGATTTACTGGAGGCATAACTGATCATATATCATATATTAAAATGGACATTCCAGAAGGTAAAGGCACACAGAGACAGACATCTTTAATACAGACATCCTTGTTGTCCTCATCCTCAATAAACAGTGAAATATACTGGTTCTCTTCCCAAGAAAGCTCAGCGTTTTCAGAAACTAGGATACGGTAGTTTGGGATGTCGGGCCGAAAGCAAAACGTCTTCATTGTAGTATGAGGCAGCACAGTGTCCATCAAAACTTGGCCGGTGTATTTTGTAATGAAGGCTTCAACATCCAGCTTCTCTTTGCTTATAAAGGCTCGCATATTCCTGCTGCTTCTGTTTGACACGTTTGTTTTAGCGATTTCGTTGCCCATCGTCTACAGTCGCAATGTCTTCAATTATGCCTAATGACATAGTAGAACATAAATATGTAGTGCAAACATAAAATATAACAGCATCATACAAGTACAGTCAACCAGGGTTTCAGAACTGAGCTGAGAATGCCTTTTAAAGGGTTAATTCGCCCAAAAATGAAAATTCTGTCAGTATTTACTCACCCTCATGTTGTTCCAACCCCGTAAGACCTTCGTTCATCTTCGGAACACAAATTAAGATATTTTTGATGAAATCTGAGAGCTGGACCACTCTTGCATACTAGTCATAGGCTTCTTGAAGCTTGTCGGCCTTGAAAAGTTATTAAAGACATCGTTAAAATAGTCCAAGTGACTTCAGTGGCTCAATCTTAACTTTATCAAGCGACGAGAACACTTTTTGTGTACAAAAACAAACAAAAATAACGACTTTATTTCAACCATTCACTTCCGTCTCTATGCGCCTCTAGTCAGTTATTGTAGTGTGATTGCGTAGAGCTACGTCGCACGTAGGCTCACTATTGGCCGATGCTGGTCATGTGTGTGATGCGTGTGACGTACAATAACAGAAGCATACGTTATTAAACTAGTAAGCTAACTCAAGGCAGAGAGAGAAGTAAATGAATAGTTGAAATAAAGTTGTTATTTTTGCGCACAAAAAGTGTTCTCGTTGTTTGATAAACTTAAGATTGAGCCACTGAAGTCACTTGGACTATTTTAACGATGTCTTTAATAACTTTTCGAGGCCGGCAAGTGTCAATCCCTCAAGAAGCCTATGGACTAGTATGCAGGAGTGATCCAGCTCTCAGATTTCATCAAAAAATAATAATTATTAATAATTCATCTTAATTTGTGTTCCGAAGATGAACGAAGGTCTTACGGGTTTGGAACAACATGAGGGTGAGTAAATATACTGACAGAATTTAAATTTTTGGGCGAACTAACCCTTTAAATTCCAATTCAATTCCTGAATATGTGGTAGCAAACAGTATGCGGGATTGTGATTCAAATTTGAATGTAAGGAATTAGAAATAACTGAAATTCAAAGAAATGCATTTAACTGATCAAATTTTGAACTACAAAAGCAAAGTTTGACAAGACAACTTTGAATGTCAATTTAACAAAGTCTTTTTTGAAGGTTTAACAGTCAGAAAGATAAATAGACAGGATGGATGGAACTCATTCTTAAATTATTAAATTTGCACAAATCTAGCATCACAGAATTTGCTGTAAACATTTGAATATTTGACTGTGTGTTATTAAAATCCGCAACAATACAACTTTTTCATTTTAGTTTATGTTACCTCTAATAAGTGAAATAATTTCTTCATAATCATGAAAATAGGAATGAATGAAAGAATATGTGTTTTAGATGATCATTTAGAAGTTGAGCTTCTACGAAACCTGATATAACAGCAAGACCTAAAAGTCCCTGCTGAAAAGTCACTTAACCGCGGCTTTGGACTTTATGTCACACAACCTTCACTGTAAGGATCAAAAACAAGTATTTCATAGGAAGGTCCTCATATGTGACCACTGCTGAGGGTCTGACCTCCATCTGTGAATTGGATTGGCTTCTATTCTTTGACATCTTACTGGCAATAACTGAAGTGAATGCTTTGATTATTTCCATCAGTTTCTCTTTGTTATTTATCCTCACACTACCACCTTTCCCCTTTGTTATAAGTGATATTTGACTTTGATCGTGAAGGAAAGGATAGCTTCCAAGTTCCAAATGAAAGCGCGTTCTTTCTTTTGTACTGTTGTCACAAACCAAAAGACAACAGTATCTCTCTAATCAAATACGGTGTTAATAGAGTCATTATAAAACTGTGGCCCGGAATTAAATTTTAATCAAACATAATTTTTGTTTTGTTCACTAACAATTCAAATGTTTATGTTTTTAAATTAGCACAAGTGTGAAGAAAACTAATATATATGTATATATACATATATATATATATATATATATATATATATATATATATATATATACATATGGGCTATAAATTTGTGCTCCAAATCAGAATAACATCATTCCTACCTCCGTGGGTGTGAAGTTGCAGGTACGCTTTCTTTGCTGGCTTCAGGTTAGATATCAAGAGTGTCAGAGTCCTGGGAGACTTTGAACACAGATCATCTGCACGCTTTCATAATGACATGCAAATGTCAATGTACACTTCATTCTGTCACATGCTCAGAAAGACCTTTCATTTTGAAAGAAAAAAAAAAACAACAGTCCCATTGGTCTCCATTAGGCTTCCATTGAAAGTATTACAGCACATTTTAGACCTTGATCATATAAGTGACAATGTTCATTAAAGGTATACCTTGTATAATTCAATAGAGTAAATTTTATGCATAATTGACATGCTGTCTGAGGGGAGGGCTCCGAGCTCGGAATTTCAGAATGGAAACCAGAGTACTCGCCCATCCCAGGTTGGGATAGGAATAGTTAGAAGTGAGAAGATGGTGTGGAGGTCATGGAAAAGAGGTAAGTCTGCTGACCCCGCTTTTGCCAGCAGCTTGTGCCGTAGGATGGGAGTGCAATACTCAAGGCATCGGATAGGTAAGCCTTGTCGGCAGTCGGACGGAGAAAGACATAGTTCCTCGACCGGGAGAACTTTCACAGGATCTGACGGGCATCCTTGTTAATAAGACATCATGAATCTAACACATGACCATGTTAGCACATGACATGCTCTACTAGCTGAGACTGAGCATTACTGTAGAGCTATAATTTATATTTGATTACATATATATTTAGTCACCTCAGACATCGCCTGGGCAACAAAGGAGTGGCTCCGTAAAAAGCATTTCAAGGTCTTGGAGTAGACTAGCCAGTCTCCAGACCTTAACCCCATAGAAAATTTGTAGAGGGAGTTGAAAGTCCGTGTTGCCCAGCGACAGCCCCGAAACATCACTGCTCTAAAGGAGATCTGCATGGAGGAATGGGCAGAAATACCAGCAACAGTGTGTGCAAACCTGGTGAAGACTTACAGGAAACGTTTGACCTATGTCATTGACAACAAAGGTTATGTTACAAAGTATTGAGTTGAACTTTTTTATTTTCCACCATAATTTACAAATAAATTCTTTAAAAATCCTACAATGTGATTTCCTGTATTTTTTTTTCATTTTGTCTCTCATGGTTGAAGTGTACCTACGATGAAAATTACAGACCTCTCTCATTATTCTAAGTAGGAGAACTTCCAAAGTGGCTGACTAAATACTTTTTGGCCCCACATATGTGATTTCTGAAGGAAAATGACTATATATGACAACTGGAGTAATAGGTGCTGAATGTTCGGCTTAACCACAACAACAAAAACACTTTGCTAGTCAGGCTTCCAGTGTTAATAAGTTTTAAAACTAGTATCCTATGGCAGAACACAGTGAGTCATGTGTGGCACGACTATCAAACAAAGATAAGAGCTTGTTGCAAACGTGCAACTGCTTCCACACAGCTGTTGAGAAAGAGACACAATGAGGATACAAAGGCTTCTCAGCTTCACTTCAATGTGCTGGTATGTTTGGGGTGCGAATTTTCAGCCGGATCGACACAATGAAAAGTGGAACCACTGTGAAGGACACTTTTACAAGGGATGGGCCCATCTTCGACTGCTGCTTAAAAAAGCTTCTGTGGACTTCTGTTGTAGATGCCTTGAAGAAAAATGTATTTCCACTGCTATTTTTCCAACCTTAAGACATGTGCCATTTGTTTGGGCATATAAATTAGGCCATTCAGGGTTCTCCGATTGGTCAGAACAGGATCTCTTGAAGAATATCAAGATTTGGTATATATCACCATCGGTAAGGTCATATTTTTATCCTCTGATAATCTCTTGAATAATAAAAGGATCTGCAGTTATAAATATAAATTAACACATTTAATAAGTTTAAAATCCTAAATTCACTTTCTTTGCTTTATAACTCCTTTTGTATTCCATACAATCAAGATTTGGCCAAATGTTTCTTTTGATTGTATTATTTTGTTTTATTTCATTTTCTTTACAAAAAAGTGTTTTCTATTAACAATTTATGAAAATATCTGCCATTTGGCAGAAAAAAGAACATTGTCAGTATTAAAAAGAATCTCATCTGCATATTTAAAGTTGTCAAAGAATTATATTAAAAGAATTCAAAGTGATGTGAACAAGTGAACAAAATGAATCCTTTGATCCTTGCTCACTGAATATTGAATTATTAATGAATTAATCATTTAATAATTAATACAGTCTAGAATTATTTAAGTACAATATTTGTTAAACACAAAAAAGAGCAATAAGACATATAGTGACAGCTGAATGTCTTTATTGTTTTTTCATTCATACTTCTTATTTCTGCCATTGTTCCTTTTGCTTCTGACAGGTTGTTGATGATTTGCTCAGAGGAAAGTTGCACTCACTTCCTCCTCAAGTCACTTCAAGAACCTTCCCATCAACCACACATATTTTAAGTGGTTTGTTTGATCCCAATGCAAAATATATGCAAGTGGGGAACTGGCAGAACAAAGTCTATATTCGCTGGATTGCGTACCACCACACAAATGCAAAAGGGGTTAGTTTTGAAGGAGCGGTTGTCCAAAACAGTCAGGAGAAATGTACGTGGAAATGGATGATGGTAAAGCAACTGGTCGACATCCTTTCTGGAGTCTTTATGGCCAAACCCATGCAAACCCTGTTCAATCATCATAACATGGGACCTTTAAACCTGAATGGCATAAATAAAACTCCAGAAAAGATAGAGGACTACCAAGACACCGTAATGCCATGTGTGACAGGAACAACTATGCAAGTCAAAGAAGCAGAAAGTGGCTTTACTACAAAAAAACACAATACCGTCATTGCATCAGATGTGATTTCAGGCCTGTGCTCTTCGCTTATTCACCGTACTAGCACTGGTTTAAAGAGATGCCTTGAAAAGATGATGTTAGACAAAGTAAACTACACCACCTCTTCACCACTCGTGTATTTCTCTGTCACTAGCAAACTACGTAATGCCAGGTCAGACCATGAGACCCAGATCCCTCTTCAACTAAATAAAATCACTGATCACAGAAAATATATCAAACAAAAGCCACAAAACATAGTTGAACTCAGTGCTGATGAGAATTATCATTTTTACTATTTCAATGGCAAGATTAAACGTACAATGAACCACTTTGGACCTGCAGTATGAAATAAATAACATGTATGAAGGAGCACAGAGATTTTTTTTTCAGAGACAATGGATAAAAATACATAATATACCAGAGGCCAAAATTAAACTTTGTGAATTCTAAGGACTTTTTTGTGTTGGTCATATGTATTTATTTACAGCAATTATTCCTTTGAAAAGTCATAGGGGCCAATCATTTATATTATGTCTAATAAAAAAATAAAAAATAAATCACGTTCTTAATTTTTTTTTCCGTGTTTATAAATCAGAGTTTATTGTCTTGTAAATAAATAAATACACTGCATAGATTTAAGCATCCTTAAAAAACAATAAATGTACTTACATTTAAGCAACATTGTGTAAAGTTTTCCTACCTTGAAATCATTCTTTTCCCAATCAAAAATATTTTTTTTGTATTTGAAGGATAAATGTAATAAAATTTGGTGAGTTATTTGTGCTTTAGTAAGGTTTGTGTTTTAAAAAGATATATCTGCCTGTGGAGAAAAAAAAGAAAAATAGATTCTTGTAAAACAAAATCTTGCTCAATTTTCCCTTTTTCTCGTTTTGATTAATAGACAAAAGTATTGGAACACCTGACCATTACCAACATGGACTGTAATAACATCTAAATAGACATAGATATGGAGTTGGTCCACCCTTTTGCAGCTACAGTATAACAGCTTCCACTCTTTTGAAAAGGCTTTCCGCAAGATTTTGGAGAGATTTAAGGGATTTTTTGACCGTCTCTGTTCCACTTCTCCCCAAAGAGGATCGATGGAGTTGACGTCAGGGACTTGCCAACTTGCATTTTTCTGAGTCTTTTTCAAAGCTGAGGTGTGAGGCTAAACCAGGCTAAAACAGGGAGGTTTCATGACACATTAATATATGAAAGGTCTTCACACCTGACAGCCAGCAGTGTTTCAGTTGTGTATATGAAATTATATATACATATACCTCCGTCTACGTCAAGTATCTTGGTATTTCTGGAAATTGACTGTTTTGTGTACCATAACTCAGGTATTTTCCGCAAACATCGGGCAAACCTGAAATTAGAAGGCAGTTTCCCATGGCCAGATATTACCAGATTTGATCCTTTTCATGTGTACTGCTTAACATCGTGTAACACCACTGACTACCGAAGCAAGCCAAGTTTTATATACCATTTCACATTGACTTTAACATTTAATAGGGATTGAAGGTCATTTGCACAGCATTGGTTACGCTGAGAATAACATTACAATATATAAAGTTAATTTGTTAGGATTAATTTTGTCATGTCATGTGTGTGTGTCTCAGTAATTGTGCTTGGTTTTTGTTCTTTGCTTAGTTTGCATGGCCTATAATAAATGTCCACATTAAAGCTGGGACTGTAATTCCTTTAAAGTGCAAGGAAGGTGATGGTACGGGTAACATTATAGTCACCAGTGTCTTATCATATGTATATAGTAAAAGTCAGAGACTCAAATTAAACAGTGATAAGAAAATGATGTGACCGTCCTGTCTAACAGTTTGAAGCAGTAAATGAAGTGTTGCTGGAGCCTATGGAGTGATGAAGTTATGGTGGTTGTCTTTTTTTCTGCTTATTGTAGTTCCTATGTCTTTACAACTGCAGAAAACTTTTAAGACTTCTGTTCGGACTCCATGTCAAGAAATACTGTGCCAGGATTGGGCTCGACTTCAGTCTGCTCTTAAAAAACATGGTTACATGTGCAGATGCTTTATAGTGAAGTGTGTCTACATTGCAGAAGTGCGCTGGATCAATCATATGCAGTGCACTTGGGTTTCCAGAGGACACCATAAAGAGAATATAAAGACTGCAGTTTTACCACCAAAGGTAATGATGTTTTACAATATTTCATCATTTCAAATAGCAATTAAGCATTATAGTTATATTAGAATATTGACTCTTTAGTGCAATTAGGGATTCAATATTTTAAATTTTAGTTACAACTGGATTTTTTTTAGCTGTCTTTGAGAAAACCGTAACTAGGAAACATTCCACACTAGTATTCACCATAGTTTTGTGTTGAGGTTAATATAAGAAATTCAAAAGTTAGCTGAAATGTTTTAATAAACATTTATTAAATTTAAAAATTGATTTTGATATGATGTAGTATGCTATATTCTAAACACACTTATCCAGATACTTACAATCAATCTAGTAACATTAGACTGGAATTCATTTTTGTTATGGAGTTCCATTAGATTATCTCAATGCTGCACTAATACCAGAGCAAAAAAAAAAAAAAAAGACAAAAGATTCCAACTCATACATTTTCAAATTTTCCTGACAGATTATTGGGAGCTTTCTAAGAGGGAAGACACATTCATCTAAGCAAGGCATCACTTCAAAAAAATGTCTTATAATTGGTGTATTCCATGTTAAAAGAAAAACCATCACACAACTGAACAAGCAGTTAAAAGAAAAACCTATTTACTGGACTAATGACCATCATTCAGTTCAAACCTCAGATGAATTTCTAGAGAACACTTTCGAAGACGCCACTGGAAATAATGTATGGAAACAGGTGTCAGATCTAGCCAAGATGCTCAGGAATACTTTTCCATCTGCCACTCGGTTGAGAATAATTTTTAATCAAAAGACTTTAACCATCTGTCCCATACACCAGTCTACAAGATATTCACAACAGCACCAGGGAGCAGAAATCAAAATGAACGAGTTAGTGGAAAGTGCTATGAAAATCACATTCAATTCCAGTAATGATGCAGTCATCTATATGGAAAAAATACTCCAGTTTTTGAGAATGGGACTTCTCAGAAAAGAATACATTTTCCAAGCGAAAGCAAAGGACAGCACAGCTATATTAGACGATAAGTCAGGTGCTAAGATGTTAGCGACAGATAGAATGCTAACAAACGCCTCAGTTGAGAACAGTATAGCATCAGCAAATGAATCAAAACACAGAAAACAAGCCCCAGTGAAAACATTTAGGCAAAGAAGAAGCAAATGCAAACCAAGTACAATGACTGTCTTAACAGATGATGAATATAAAGCAGGTGATAACAAGGTGACTTTGACCAAGCCATTCAGTCAAACTGTTACAACACCACAAAATGTAGATGATAAAACAACAGAATCAAGTGTAAAAGAGAGTACAGAACATCTTGAAAAGAAAATCCGAAGTGAATCCGAAAATTCAGCCACCTCAAGAAAATTTGTAAATACTGTCACACGTACAAAACAACACATGGGAATTACAACAATGCCTGAAACAGACTTTACAACAGAACTGGAGAGACCGTCAGCAGAAAATAAAGGAAGTGAGAAGAAAACACAAAAACACAAAACAAGCTTTGGTGGCATTAGATTAACGAGAGAAAGAACAACATCAGAAAAAGGACAACTGGACAATTTAATGACAATTGAACCACGGACACATGAACCAGTAACACCAAGCACTTCCAGAGGAAAAGAAAAAAAGACTGGAATGACAACAGAGTTTCCTGAAACTGAATGCATAACAGAAATCGAGTTACAAACACCAGATGATAAAACATTGTTGGAGAGAACAGATGTCACAATCAACTTATCAACAAAAGAAGATAAAATGCTTTTAGAGAGAACAGACACCACATATGAAGGAAGACAATCAGAACCTGTTGATTTCATTTCAGACAACACTGTCTTAATAATCACGAATGAACCAGTGACACCAACCACTTCCACAAAAGATGTTGAAGATTTCACGGAGACCAGACCAGAGACAATAATGACAACTGAGTCTCTCGAAACAGAATGTGAAACAGAAATTAAGTTACAAACACCAGAAGACAAAACACCCGTGACCAGACCAGAGAAAATAATGACAACTGAGTCTCTCGAAACAGAATGTACAACAGATATTGAGTTACAAACACCAGAAGACAAAACACCCGTGACCAGACCAGAGACAATAATGACAACTGAGTCTCTCGAAACAGAATGTACAACAGAAATTGAGTTACAAACACCAGAAGACAAAACACCCGTGACCAGACCAGAGACAATAATAACAACTGAGTCTCTCGAAACAGAATGTACAACAGAAATTGAGTTACAAACACCAGAAGACAAAACACCTGTGACCAGACCAGAGAAAATAATGACAACTGAGTCTCTCGAAACAAAACATACAACAGAAATTGAGTTACAAACACCAGAAGACAAAACACCCGTGACCAGACCAGAGACAATAATAACAACTGAGTCTCTCGAAACAGAATGTACAACAGAAATTGAGTTACAAACACCAGAAGACAAAACACCTGTGACCAGACCAGAGACAATAATGACAACTGAGTCTCTCGAAACAAAAGGTACAACAGAAATTGAGTTACAAACACCAGAAGACAAAACACCTGTGGAGAGAACACACACCACATCTGAAGAAAGACAATCAAAATCTATTGATTTCTTTTCCCACAATTTTGAGTCAATAGTCACAAATGAACCATTGACTCCAACCACTTCCACAAAAGATGCCGAAGATTTCACAGCGACCATACCAGAGACAACAATGACAACTGAGTCTCGCGAAACACAACGTACAACAGAAATTGTGTTACAAACACCAGAAGACAAAACACCTGTGACCAGACCAGAGACAACAATGACAACTGAGTCTCGCGAAACACAACGTACAACAGAAATTGTGTTACAAACACCAGAAGACAAAACACCCGTGACCAGACCAGAGAAAATAATGACAACTGAGTCTCTCGAAATAAAACGTACAACAGAAATTGAGTTACAAACACCAGAAGACAAAACACCCGTAACCAGACCAGAGACAATAATGACAACTGAGTCTCTTGAAACAGAATATACAACAGAAATTGAGTTACAAACACCAGAAGACAAAACACCTGTGACCAGACCAGAGACAATAATGACAACTGAGTCTCTCGAAATAAAAGGTTCAACAGAAATTGAGTTACAAACACCAGAAGACAAAACACCCGTGGAGAGAACACACACCACATATGAAGAAAGACAGTCAAAATCTACTGATTTCTTATCCCACAATATTGAGTCAAGAGTCACAAATGAACCATTGACTCCAACCACTTCGACAAAATATGCCGAAGATTTCACAGCGACCAGACCAGAGACAATAATGACAACTGAGTCTCTCAAAACAGAATCTACAACAGAAATTGAGTTACAAACACCTGTGACCAGACCAGAGACAATAATGACAACTGAGTCTCTCGAAACACAAAGTACAACAGAAATTGAGTTACAAACACCAGAAGACAAAACACCCGTAATCAGACAAGAGACAATAATGACAACTGAGTCTCTCAAAACAGAATGTACAACAGAAATTGAGTTACAAACACCAGAAGACAAAACACCCGTGACCAGACCAGAAACAATAATGACAACTGAGTCTCTCGAAACAGAATATACAAAAGAAATTGAGTTACAAACACCAGAAGACAAAACACCCGTGACCAGACCAGAGACAATAATAACAACTGAGTCTCTCGAAACAGAATGTACAACAGAAATTGAGTTACAAACACCAGAAGACAAAACACCCGTGACCAGACCAGAGACAATAATGACAACTGAGTCTCGAGAAACAGAATATACAAAAGAAATTGAGTTACAAACACCAGAAGACAAAACACCCGTGACCAGACCAGAAACAATAATGACAACTGAGTCTCTCGAAACAAAACATACAACAGAAATTGAGTTACAAACATCAGAAGACAAAACACTCGTGACCAGACCAGAGACAATAATGACAACTGAGTCTCTCGAAACAAAAGGTACAACAGAAATTGAGTTACAAACACCAGAAGACAAAACACCCGTGACCAGACCAGAGACAATAATGACAACTGAGTCTCTCGAAACAAAAGGTACAACAGAAATTGAGTTACAAACACCAAAAGACAAAACACCTGTGACCAGACCAGAGACAATAATGACAACTGAGTCTCTCGAAACAGAATATACAACAGAAATTGAGTTACAAACACCAGAAGACAAAACACCTGTGGAGAGAACACACACCACATCTGAAGAAAGACAATCAAAATCTTTTGTTTTCTTTTCCCACAATTTTGAGTCAATAGTCACAAATGAACCATTGACTCCAACCACTTCCACAAAAGATGCCGAAGATTTCACATTGACCAGACCAGAGACAATAATGACAACTAAGTCTCGAGAAACAGAATATACAAAAGAAATTGAGTTACAAACACCAGAAGACAAAACACCCGTGACCAGACCAGAGACAATAATGACAACTGAGTCTCTCAAAACAGAATATACAAAAGAAATTGAGTTACAAACACCTGAAGACAAAACACCCGTGACCAGACCAGAGACAATAATGACAACTGAGTCTCTCGAAACAGAATATACAACAGAAATTGAGTTACAAACACCAGAAGACAAAACACCCGAGACCAGACCAGAGACAATAATGACAACTGAGTCTCTCGAAACAAAACATACAACAGAAATTGAGTTACAAACACCAGAAGACAAAACACCCGAGACCAGACCAGAGACAATAATGACAACTGAGTCTCTCGAAACAAAACATACAATGGAAATTGAGTTACAAACACCAGAAGACAAAACACCAGTGACCAGACCAGAGACAATAATGACAACTGAGTCTCTCGAAACAGAATATACAACAGAAATTGAGTTACAAACACCAGAAGACAAAACACCTGTGACCAGACCAGAGACAATAATCACAACTGAGTCTCTCGAAACAAAAGGTACAACAGAAATTGAGTTACAAACACCAGAAGACAAAACACCAGTGACCAGACCAGAAACAATAATGACAACTGAGTCTCTCGAAACAGAATATACAACAGAAATTGAGTTACAAACACCAGAAGACAAAACACCTGTGACCAGACCAGAGACAATAATCACAACTGAGTCTCTCGAAACAAAAGGTACAACAGAAATTGAGTTACAAACACCAGAAGACAAAACACCTGTGACCAGACCAGAGACAATAATGACAACTGAGTCTCTCGAAATAAAAGGTTCAACAGAAATTGAGTTACAAACACCAGAAGACAAAACACCTGTGGAGAGAACACACACCACATATGAAGAAAGACAGTCAAAATCTACTGATTTCTTATCCCACAATATTGAGTCAAGAGTCACAAATGAACCATTGACTCCAACCACTTCGACAAAATATGCCGAAGATTTCACAGCGACCAGACCAGAGACAATAATGACAACTGAGTCTCTCAAAACAGAATCTACAACAGAAATTGAGTTACAAACACCTGTGACCAGACCAGAGACAATAATGACAACTGAGTCTCTCGAAACACAAAGTACAACAGAAATTGTGTTACAAACACCAGAAGACAAAACACCCGTAATCAGACAAGAGACAATAATGACAACTGAGTCTCTCAAAACAGAATGTACAACAGAAATTGAGTTACAAACACCAGAAGACAAAACACCTGTGGAGAGAACACACACCACATCTGAAGAAAGACAATCAAAATCTATTGATTTCTTTTCCCACAATTTTGAGTCAATAGTCACAAATGAACCATTGACTCCAACCACTTCCACAAAAGATGCCGAAGATTTCACATTGACCAGACCAGAGACAATAATGACAACTGAGTCTCTCGAAACAGAATATACAACAGAAATTGAGTTACAAACACCAGAAGACAAAACACCCGTGACAAGACCAGAGACAATAATGACAACAGAGTCTCTCGAAACAAAACATACAACAGAAATTGAGTTACAAACACCAGAAGACAAAACACCCGTGACCAGACCAGAAACAATAATGACAACTGAGTCTCTCGAAACAGAATGTACAACAGAAATTGAGTTACAAACACCAGAAGACAAAACACCCGTGACCAGACCAGAGACAATAATGACAACTGAGTCTCTCGAAACAAAAGGTACAACAGAAATTGAGTTACAAACACCAGAAGACAAAACACCCGTGACCAGACCAGAGACAATAATGACAACTGAGTCTCTCGAAACAAAACATACAACAGAAATTGAGTTACAAACACCAGAAGACAAAACACTCGTGACCAGACCAGAGACAATAATGACAACTGAGTCTCTCGAAACAAAACATACAACAGAAATTGAGTTACAAACACCAGAAGACAAAACACCCGTGACCAGACCAGAGACAATAATGACAACTGAGTCTCTCGAAACAAAAGGTACAACAGAAATTGAGTTACAAACACCAGAAGACAAAACACCCGTGACCAGACCAGAGACAATAATGACAACTGAGTCTCTCGAAACAAAAGGTACAACAGAAATTGAGTTACAAACACCAGAAGACAAAACACCCGTGACCAGACCAGAAACAATAATGACAACTGAGTCTCTCGAAACAGAATATACAAAAGAAATTGAGTTACAAACACCAGAAGACAAAACACCCGTGACCAGACCAGAGACAATAATAACAACTGAGTCTCTCGAAACAGAATGTACAACAGAAATTGAGTTACAAACACCAGAAGACAAAACACCCGTGACCAGACCAGAGACAATAATGACAACTGAGTCTCTCGAAACAAAACATACAACAGAAATTGAGTTACAAACACCAGAAGACAAAACACTCGTGACCAGACCAGAGACAAAAATGACAACTGAGTCTCTCGAAACAAAAGGTACAACAGAAATTGAGTTACAAACACCAGAAGACAAAACACCAGTGACCAGACCAGAGACAATAATGACAACTGAGTCTCTCGAAACAAAAGGTACAACAGAAATTGAGTTACAAACACCAGAAGACAAAACACCCGTGACCAGACCAGAGACAATAATGACAACTGAGTCTCTCGAAACAGAATATACAACAGAAATTGAGTTACAAACACCAGAAGACAAAACACCTGTGGAGAGAACACACACCACATCTGAAGAAAGACAATCAAAATCTATTGATTTCTTTTCCCACAATTTTGAGTCAATAGTCACAAATGAACCATTGACTCCAACCACTTCCACAAAAGATGCAGAAGATTTCACATTGACCAGACCAGAGACAATAATGACAACTAAGTCTCGAGAAACAGAATATACAAAAGAAATTGAGTTACAAACACCAGAAGACAAAACACCCGTGACCAGACCAGAGACAATAATGACAACTGAGTCTCTCGAAACAAAACATACAACAGAAATTGAGTTACAAACACCAGAAGACAAAACACCCGTGACCAGACCAGAGACAATAATGACAACTGAGTCTCTCGAAACAAAAGGTACAACAGAAATTGAGTTACAAACACCAGAAGACAAAACACCTGTGACCAGACCAGAGACAAAAATGACAACTGAGTCTCTCGAAACACAACGTACAACAGAAATTGTGTTACAAACACCAGAAGACAAAACACCCATGGAGAGAACACACACCACATATGAAGAAAGACAGTCAAAATCTACTGATTTCTTATCCCACAATATTGAGTCAAGAGTCACAAATGAACCATTGACTCCAACCACTTCGACAAAATATGCCGAAGATTTCACAGCGACCAGACCAGAGACAATAATGACAACTGAGTCTCTTGAAACAGAATGTACAACAGAAATTGAGTTACAAACACCAGAAGACAAAACACCTGTGACCAGACCAGAGACAATAATGACAACTGAGTCTCTCAAAACAGAATATACAACAGAAATTGAGTTACAAACACCAGAAGACAAAACACCCGTGACAAGACCAGAGACAATAATGACAACTGAGTCTCTCGAAACAGAATATACAAAAGAAATTGAGTTACAAACACCAGAAGACAAAACACCCGTGACCAGACCAGAGACAATAATGACAACTGAGTCTCTCGAAACAAAAGGTACAACAGAAATTGAGTTACAAACACCAGAAGACAAAACACCTGTGACCAGACCAGAGACAATAATGACAACTGAGTCTCTCGAAACAAAAGGTACAACAGAAATTGAGTTACAAACACCAGAAGACAAAACACCCGTGACCAGACCAGAGACAATAATGACAACTGAGTCTCTCGAAACAAAACATACAACAGAAATTGAGTTACAAACACCAGAAGACAAAACACTCGTGACCAGACCAGAGACAATAATGACAACTGAGTCTCTCGAAACAAAACATACAACAGAAATTGAGTTACAAACACCAGAAGACAAAACACCCGTGACCAGACCAGAAACAATAATGACAACTGAGTCTCTCGAAACAGAATATACAAAAGAAATTGAGTTACAAACACCAGAAGACAAAACACCCGTGACCAGACCAGAGACAATAATAACAACTGAGTCTCTCGAAACAGAATGTACAACAGAAATTGAGTTACAAACACCAGAAGACAAAACACCCGTGACCAGACCAGAGACAATAATGACAACTGAGTCTCTCGAAACAAAACATACAACAGAAATTGAGTTACAAACACCAGAAGACAAAACACTCGTGACCAGACCAGAGACAATAATGACAACTGAGTCTCTCGAAACAAAAGGTACAACAGAAATTGAGTTACAAACACCAGAAGACAAAACACCCGTGACCAGACCAGAGACAATAATGACAACTGAGTCTCTCGAAACAGAATATACAACAGAAATTGAGTTACAAACACCAGAAGACAAAACACCTGTGGAGAGAACACACACCACATCTGAAGAAAGACAATCAAAATCTATTGATTTCTTTTCCCACAATTTTGAGTCAATAGTCACAAATGAACCATTGACTCCAACCACTTCCACAAAAGATGCAGAAGATTTCACATTGACCAGACCAGAGACAATAATGACAAATATAGCTGCGAGCAGCGATGGCGGGCCCAAGCCGGTGGCACCGCAACCCCGGCTCCTTTAGTTACCTAAAGGCACCGGGGTGGCGGTGCCGAAGGCTTTGGCCCTTTCATGATTAAATGTTAAAACGGCTTGCCATAGTCTGTCATTTTGACTAGACACAATTATGTTACAGATATCTTAAATGATAATACAAACTATCCAAAATGTAATTACGACTAGACAGAAAGACATTGTTGATATCTACAATGTTAATTTCCGGATAGGCAAACTTAGCTTTTAAATGTTAAAAGGGCTTGCCATACACGGACGTAGGCTCAGAGAGAGTCTCACCATATTCAAACCAAAATATCTGACTTCCTCTTGGTCTGAGCTAATGACTATGAATTAGAAAGTTGTCTGGCTTGAGGAGTACAATGTATATAACGATTTTTGTAACTGTAGATAAAAATAACAACCTCACTTTTGTCAAATGGTGGCGCTATTTAGTCCCTGCACCATGCCCGTTTCTGAAACTTTGCACATGTCTACTGGCTAATAAATGTGATGTGTCTGTTGAGTTTCATGCAATTTCAAGCATGCTAAGAGTCTCAAAAGCATCCTAAAATAATTTCAAAGTTTGAAGCTTTGCCACGGCAACAGTTTAAAAGATATCAAGAATCCATTCACAGGTCTACATCTACCGTATGTTTACATTATACAGATGAAGTTTTTCATCTGTTTTTCATCATTATACAGATGAAGTTTTTCATCTGTTTACATTATACAGATGAAGTTTTTCATCTGTTTACATTATACAGATGAAGTTTTTCATTCATATTATTACATGCAAGCGTGTTTGATTTATGGACCAAGTTTTCGGACCCCGTTCCAGGGGGCGCTGTCTAGCCCCCTGCCACGCCTAGGTACCATCTTCAGCCCGGGCCTGATGGCTGTGGGATATGACCTGTGTGCAAAGTTTCAAGAGTTTTCAAACCCGTTAAGGGCCTCAAAAGCCATTAAGAGTCTCAAAATCATCAAAAAAAAGAATTTTAAAGTTTGATGCGTTGCCACGGCAACAGTATCAAAGATATCAAGAATCCATTCACAGGTCTTCATCTGCCATGTATTTACATTATACAGATGAAGTTTGAAGCAAATCGGGTAAAAATAAGAGGTTGATTTCAAAGCATTTTGAAAGTGACACACTTCCTGCTGCCAGTTGGTGGCGCTATAACTTTGACTCGAAATAGTCACATCCATGTGATCGCCCTCTTACAGTGAACACACTGATGAAGTTTCATCAAGATATGTCAATGTATGCTGAAGTTATAACACACTTCCTGTTTCACGTTTCTCGCCGTAATATCGTTTCCTCACCACGGCCAAACCGTTCGAGATATCAAAAATCCCCTCACAAACTTTCATCCTCAATGTCTTGACTTCTTGCACACCGAGTTTGGTTGTGATTGGTAAACACATGCGTTGTAATTTGATGTATTTCTCCTAGGACAACTATTCAAACAACCCATAATTCTCAACTTCCATTTTAATTGTCGTAAAACTTAGAGCACGAAAGTTGTTTGGCCTGATGTGATCTATAATTGTACCGAGTTTCATATTAATTCACGCAAGTGTGTTTGATTTATGGACAAATGTTCGAATCCCAGTCCAGGGGGCGTTGTCGAGCTGCCCTGCCACGCCCGATGACCAGCTTCAGCCCGGCCCTGATGGCCATGGGTTCTGACCCGTGTGCAAAGTTTCAAGAGTTTTAGAGGATGTTAAGGCCCCCGAAAATGCGAGAGAAGTCGCACACAGCAAATAAAGGGTTAAAATAAACCTGACAGGCGCCCCTCCTCTCACTCACACAGAGAGACACTGAGAGACTGGCAAAATTCTTAGATTTTCTCTACATTCAAACAAAGATATCTGACTTTCTGTGGGTCCTAGCTAATGAGTGTCAATTAGAAAGTTGTCCGGCTCGAGGAGTACAATATACATACAGATTTTTGTAACTCTAGTTAAAACTAACAACCCCACTTTTGTCAAAAGGTGGCGCTACTGAGCCCTCACCACGCCCGTTTCTGAAACTTTGCACATGTCTACTGGCTAATAAATGTGATGTGTCTGTCGAGTTTCATGCGATTTGAAGCATGCTAAGGGTCTCAAAAGCATCCTAAAAGAATGGTAAAGTTTGATGCGTTGCCACGGCAACAGTTTAAAAGATATCAAGAATCCATTCCCAGGTCTACATCTGCCGTATATTTACATTATACAGATTAAGTTTAAAGCAAATCGGGTAAAAATTAAAGGGTGATTTCAAAGCATTTTGAAAGTGACACACTTCCTGCTGCCAGTTGGTGGCGTTATAACTTTGACTCACAATAGTCACATCCATGTGATCGTCCTCTTACAGCGAACACACTGGTGAAGTTTCATCAAGATCAGTTAATGTATGCTGAAGTTATAACACACTTCCTGTTTCACGTTTCTCGCCATAATTTCATTTCCTCGCCACGGCCAAACCGTTCGAGATATCAAAAATCCCCTCGCAAACTTTCATCCTCAATGCCTTGACTTCATGCTGACCGAGTTTCGTGCCGTGTGTTTGAATTCTCTAGGAGGAGTATTGCACATTCCATTGCGAGCGTTTTACAAACAAACCTCAATAGCTGACTTCCTGTTGGGCTGGGGTAAAAAGTAAAAGCGCGAGGTATAGATGAAACGATGAGATCAACATGTGTACCGAGTTTCATATTATTACATTCAAGCGTGTTTGATTTATGGACCAAGTGTTCGGACCCCGTTCCAGGGGGCGCTGTCTAGCCCCCCTGCCACACCCAGGTACCATCTTCAGCCCGGCTCTGATGGCTGTGGGATCTGACCTGTGTGCAAAGTTTCAAGAGTTTTCAAACCCGTTAAGGGCCCCAAAAGCCGCTAAGAGTCTCAAAATCATCAAAAAAAAGAATTTTAAAGTTTGATGCGTTGCCACGGCAACAGTATCAAAGATATCAAGAATCCATTCACAGGTCTTCATCTGCTATTTATTTGCATTATACAGATGAAGTTTGAAGCAAATCGAGTTAAAATTAGAGGGTAATTTCAAAGCATTTTGAAAATGACACACTTCCTGCTGCCAGTTGGTGGCGCTATAACTTTGACTAACAATAGTCACATCCATGTGATCGTCCTCTTACAGCGAACACACTGCTGAAGTTTCATCTAGATCGGTTGATGTGTGCTGAAGTTATGATACACTTCCTGTTTCACGTTTCTCGCCATAATTTAGTTTCCTCGCCACGGCCAAACCGTTCGAGATATCAAAAATCCCCTCGCAAACTTTCATCCTCAATGTCTTGACTTCAAGCTGACCGAGTTTCGTCGAATTTGGATCAAAGCTCTAGGAGGAGTATTAAAAATTCCATTGCGAGTGTTTTACGAACAACCCTAAATAGCCGACTTCCTGTTGGGCTGGGGTAAAAAGTAAAAGCACGAGGTATAGATGAAACGATGAGATCAACATGTGTACCGAGTTTCATATTATTACATGCAAACGTGTTTGATTTATGGACCAAGTGTTCGGACCCCGTTCCAGGGGGCGCTGTGTAGCCCCCCTGCCACGCCCGGGTACCATCTTCAGCCCGGCCCTGATGGCCGCGGGTTCTGACCCGTGTGCAAAGTTTCAAGAGTTTTTGAGCATGTTAAGGGCCCCAAAAGTGCCCGAATAGTCGTATAAATAATAATAATAATAATAAATATAGCTGCGAGCAGCGATGGCGGGCCCAAGCCGGTGGCACCGCAACCCCGGTTCCTTTAGTTACCTAAATGCACCCGGGTGGCGGTGCCGAAGGCTTTGGCCCTTTTATGATTAAATGTTAAAACGGCTTGCCATACTCTGTCATTTCGACTAGTCACAATTATGTTACAGATATCTTAAATGATAATACAAACTATCCAAAATGTAATTACGAATAGACCGAAAGACGTTGTTGATATCTACAATGTTAATTCCGGACAGGCAAACTTAGCTTTTAAATGTTAAAAGGGCTTGCCATACAGGGATGTAGGCTCAGAGAGAGGCTCACCATATTCAAACCAAAATATCTGACTTCCTCTTGGTCCGAGCTAATGACTATGTATTAGAAAGTTGTCCGGCTTGAGGAGTACAATGTATATAGCGATTTTTGTAACTGTAGATAAAACTAACAACCCCACTTTTGTCAAAAGGTGGCGCTATTTAGTCCTTGCACTATGCCCGTTTCTGAAACGTTGCACATGTCTACTGGCTAATAAATGTGATGTATCTGTTGAGTTTCAAGCAATTTCAATTTCAATTTCAATTTGACTGTTGAAAAGAAGTGCGCCGATTAGATACTCAGGATCGGTATCGGCTCTGACACTGCCATCTTTGACGAGGCTGATTCAAATTCTATATTGTGCATATATACTATTCTATGTTAGGCACAAAGGCACAAAAACTTTCTAAAGTACCATAAAGTTTTTGTGTACTGTATTATTAGTGTTCTGAAGCTATTATGTGATATAGAAATTAATATTTAAGTCATTAAATTCAAGAACACAAACTTTTCCCTCTCTGCGCCTGTCAGTCATTCTCCATTCAGCATTCAAACAGCACGTCACATTCGGTTACAGTCAATGATGAAACGATCTTCAAGATGATTGAATGTTAATCCTATTATACTGGATCTTTAAGATAAAGGTCTAAATGTCTATATTTTCGAATGAAGAAACTTTTTCTTGCTGGACTTTATTGCTGTAACTTAACCGTGTTACTTTCTACCGGGTGTCGGACGCTGTCGGTTAGATCACAACACTAGAGTCAGAGCACTATAATTGTTCTTCACGCACACAGTAACTGAAATTTAAAACCTTTAAAAGAGAAGGCTCAATAAACTATTGCATAGATAGATAATGTATAATACACTGTTCATAAATATGTATTTCCTTTGTGCTTTGAACTTTTCAATACGGATTCACTGCGCTGTAACTTCATGTGGCTTCAAGCACATCATTCTCCGCTCGGGATGCACATAAGTGCTTTGTGCTGCACCGTATCGGAGCCGTAATATCATAATGCAGTGACGTAATGACAGATTATTAATTGCCTTTCAATTATATGTTGCTGCGTCATTAAACATCTGTCCTATGCATTTCAAACATTTATAGCAGCCATGGCTATATTTTTTTTATGATTTTTGTTATCTTGTTTTTCATGAATGTATTTTTCAAAAATAAGAGCAATGTGTATTATCTATTATTAATATGGTTTATAATAGCATTTTTGTCATAGATTATGACAAAGTAATCATATGATCCACCAGCGAGGAACCAGCAGAACAGAGTGAACATTCTTTCTGTTTAGTTCAATCCTACTTAATAGGAATTTATTTAAAATGCTCGCTCTACTCCACACCATTAATGTCTTGTGCGGACATCCGTATTTCGACTTTCGATTTTAAGTAAGCGATTTAAAAGCTCCCAAGTCCCAGCGGAGTCACACGTTGATTAACCGGTGGGAATATACACAATAGGCCTACCTGATATTGAACACAAGAGGGCAGTATAGCACTACGTATGACTCAGATTATTATTTTTTTATGAATTTTACAACAATTCTGGCTGTTTTTGAACGTAAACATAATTCTTAAATGAAAAAAAGGAAAAATTGGGGAAGTTATAATATTTGTATAATTTAATTTAGAAACAAATGATGTATAATTACATTTTTAGAAGATATGAGGCTTTTAGTGTTTACTTTTTTGACATTACTTTAATCTTTTGCCATAGTTGCACATGTCTACTGGCTAATAAATGTGATGTATCTGTTGAGTTTCAAGCAATTTCAAGCATGCTAAGAGTCCCAAAAGCATCAAAAAAGAATGTTAAAGTTCGATTCGTTGCCACGGCAACAGTATCAAAGATATCAAAAATTCATTCACAGGTCTACATCTGCCGTGTATTTACATTATACAGATGAAGTTTGAAGCAAATCGGTTAAAAATAAGAGATTGGTTTCAAAGCATTTTGAAAGTGACACACTTCCTGCTGCCAGTTGGTGGCGCTATAATTTTGACTCACAATAGTCACATCCATGTGATCGGTCTCTTACAGCGAAAACACTGCTGAAGTTTCATCAAGATCAGTTAATGTATGCTGAAGTTATAACACACATCCTGTTTCATGTTTCTCGCCATAATTTCGTTTCCTCGCCACGGCCAAACCGTTCGAGATATAAAAAATTCCTTGGCACCTTTTCATTCTTAATGTCTTGACTTCACGCTGATCGAGTTTTGTCGAATTTGGTTCAGTGCTCTAGGAGCAATACTTTAAATTCCATTGCATGTGTTTTAAACACAACCCTAAATAGCCGTCTTCCTGTTGGGCTGGGGTAAAAAGTAAGAGTGTGAAGTAGGCTATATATGAAACGATGAGATCTATATGTGTACCAAGTTTCATATTATTACATGCAAGTGTGTTTGATTTATGGACCAAATTTTCAGACCAAGTTTATTGACCAAGTTAATCTGATTAATAAACTAATTATATAAAACTATTGTCAATGCACTACAATTAAACTAGTTATATGTCTTTACTTATAAAAAATAAAAACTTATTTAAAAAATACCAGGCTTGAGAAATGTATTTTCTTTATGCAGGTCATACACACAGCAGTGAAATGGTTAAGCCCCCTCCCCCTGCACACTCACACACACACAGACAGCCAGCCAGCCAGCCAAAGACACAGAGACATGTAGGCTCAGAGTGACCATATTCAAACAAAAATATCTGAGTTTCTGTGGGTCCTAGCTAATAAGTGTAAATTAGAAAGTTGTCCGGCTCGAGGAGTACAATATACATACCAATTTTTGTAACTCTAGTTAAAACTAACAACCCCACTTTTGTCAAAAGGTGGCGCTACTGAGCCCTCACCACGCCCGTTTCTGAAACTTTGCACATGTCTACTGGCTAATAAATGTGATGTGTCTGTCGAGTTTCATGCATTTTGAAGCATGCTAAGGGTCTCAAAAGCATCCTAAAAGCATCCTAAAAGAAGGGTAAAGTTTGATGCGTCGCCACGGCAACAGTTTCAAAGATATCAAGAATCCATTCACAGGTCTACATCTATCGTATGTTTACATTATACAGATGAAGTTTGAAGCAAATCGGGTAAAAATAAAAGGGTGATATCAAAGCATTTTGAAAGTGACACACTTCCTGCTGCCAGTTGGTGGCGCTATAACTTTGACTCACAATAGTCACATCCATGTGATCGTCCTCTTACAGCGAACACACTGCTGAAGTTTCATCAAGATCAGTTAATGTATGCTGAAGTTATAACACACTTCCTGTTTCACGTTTCTCGCCATGATTTCGTTTCCTCGCCACGGACAAACCGTTCGAGATATCAAAAATCCCCTCGCAAACTTTCATCCTCAATGTCTTGACTTCACGCTGACTGAGTTTTAGTCGAATTTGGATCAAAGCTCTAGGAGGAGTATTTGACATTCCATTGCGAGCGTTTTACAAACAAACCTCAATAGCCGACTTCCTGTTGGGCTGGGGTAAAAAGTAAGAGCGCGAGGTATAGATGAAACGATGAGATCAACATGTGTACCGAGTTTCATATTATTACATACAAGCGTGTTTGAGTTATGGACCAAGTGTTCGGACCCCGTTCCAGGGGGCGCTGACGAGCCGCCCTGCCACGCCCGGGTACCATCTTCAGCCCGGCTCTGATGGCCGCGGGTTCTGACCCGTGTGCAAAGTTTCAAGAGTTTTCGAGCATGTTAAGGGCCCCAAAAATGCCCAAAAGGTAGCAGAAAAATAAAAAGAAGAAGAAGAAATATAGCTGCGAGCAGCGATGGCGGGCCCAAGCCGGTGGCACCGCAACCCCTGGCTCCTTTAGTTACCTAAAGGCACCGGGGTGGCGGTGCCGAAGGCTTTGGCCCTTTCATGATTAAATGTTAAGACGGCTTGCCATAGTCTGTCATTTTGACTAGTCACAATTATGTTACAGATATCTTAAATGATAATACAAACTATCCAAAATGTAATTACGACTAGACAGAAAGACATTGTTGATATCTACAATGTTAATTTCCGGATAGGCAAACTTAGCTTTTAAATGTTAAAAGGGCTTGCCATACACGGACGTAGGCTCAGAGAGAGTATTCAAACCAAAATATCTGACTTCCTCTTGGTCTGAGCTAATGACTATGAATTAGAAAGTTGTCTGGCTTGAGGAGTACAATGTATATAACGATTTTTGTAACTGTAGATAAAAATAACAACCCCACTTTTGTCAAAAGGTGGCGCTATTTAGTCCCTGCACCATGCCCGTTTCTGAAACTTTGCACATGTCTACTGGCTAATAAATGTGATGTGTCTGTTGAGTTTCATGCAATTTCAAGCATGCTAAGAGTCTCAAAAGCATCCTAAAATAATTTCAAAGTTTGAAGCTTTGCCACGGCAACAGTTTAAAAGATATCAAGAATCCATTCCCAGGTCTACATCTACCGTATGTTTACATTATACAGATGAAGTTTTTCATCTGTTTTTCATCATTATACAGATGAAGTTTTTCATCTGTTTACATTATACAGATGAAGTTTTTCATTCATATTATTACATGCAAGCGTGTTTGATTTATGGACCAAGTTTTCGGACCCCGTTCCAGGGGGCGCTGTCTAGCCCCCCTGCCACGCCTAGGTACCATCTTCAGCCCGGGCCTGATGGCTGTGGGATATGACCTGTGTGCAAAGTTTCAAGAGTTTTCAAACCCGATAAGGGCCTCAAAAGCCATTAAGAGTCTCAAAATCATCAAAAAAAAAGAATTTTAAAGTTTGATGCGTTGCCACGGCAACAGTATCAAAGATATCAAGAATCCATTCACAGGTCTTCATCTGCCATGTATTTACATTATACAGATGAAGTTTGAAGCAAATCGGGTAAAAATAAGAGGTTGATTTCAAAGCATTTTGAAAGTGACACACTTCCTGCTGCCAGTTGGTGGCGCTATAACTTTGACTCGAAATAGTCTAATCCATGTGATCGTCCTCTTACAGCGAACACACTGATGAAGTTTCATCAAGATATTTTAATGTATGCTGAAGTTATAACACACTTCCTGTTTCACGTTTCTCGCCATAATTTCGTTTCCTCGCCACGGCCAAACCGTTTGAGATATCAAAAATCCCCTCACAAACTTTCATCCTCAATGTCTTGACTTCTTGCACACCGAGTTTGGTTGTGATTGGTAAACACATGCGTTGTAATTTGATGTATTTCTCCTAGGACAACTATTCAAACAACCCATAATTCTCAACTTCCATTTTAATTGTCGTAAAACTTAGAGCACGAAAGTTGTTTGGCCTGATGTGATCTATAATTGTACCGAGTTTCATATTAATTCACGCAAGTGTGTTTGATTTATGGACAAATGTTCGAATCCCAGTCCAGGGGGCGCTGTCGAGCCTCCCTGCCACGCCCGATGACCAGCTTCAGCCCGGCCCTGATGGCCATGGGTTCTGACCCGTGTGCAAAGTTTCAAGAGTTTTCGAGGATGTTAAGGCCCCCGAAAATGCCAGAGAAGTCGCACACAGCAAATAAAGGGTTAAAATTAACCTGACAGGCGCCCCTCCTCTCACTCACACAGAGAGACACTGAGAGACTGGCAAAATTCTAAGATTTTCTCTACATTCAAACAAAGATATCTGACTTTCTGTGGGTCCTAGCTAATGAGTGTCAATTAGAAAGTTGTCCGGCTCGAGGAGTACAATATACATACCGATTTTTGTAACTCTAGTTAAAACTAACAACCCCACTTTTGTCAAAAGGTGGTGCTACTGAGCCCTCACCACGCCCGTTTCTGAAACTTTGCACATGTCTACTGGCTAATAAATGTGATGTGTCTGTCGAGTTTCATGCGATTTGAAGCATGCTAAGGGTCTCAAAAGCATCCTAAAAGAATGGTAAAGTTTGATGCGTTGCCACGGCAACAGTTTCAAAGATATCAAGAATCCATTCACAGGTCTACATCTGCCGTATATTTACATTATACAGATGAAGTTTGAAGCAAATCGGGTAAAAATAAAAGGGTGATTTCAAAGCATTTTGAAAGTGACACACTTCCTGCTGCCAGTTGGTGGCGCTATAACTTTGACTCACAATAGTCACATCCATGTGATCGTCCTCTTACAGCGAACACACTGCTGAAGTTTCATCAAGATCAGTTAATGTATGCTGAAGTTATAACACACTTCCTGTTTCACGTTTCTCGCCATAATTTCGTTTCCTCGCCACGGCCAAACCGTTCGAGATATCAAAAATCCCCTCGTAAACTTTCATCCTCAATGCCTTGACTTCATGCTGACCGAGTTTCGTGCCGTGTGTTTGAATTCTCTAGGAGGAGTATTGCACATTCCATTGCGAGCGTTTTACAAACAAACCTCAATAGCCGACTTCCTGTTGGGCTGGGGTAAAAAGTAATAGTTTGAGGTATATATGAACGATGAGATCAACATGTGTACCGAGTTTCATATTATTACATGCAAGCGTGTTTGAGTTATGGACCAAGTGTTCGGACCCCGTTCCAGGGGGCGCTGTCTAGCCCCCCTGCCACACCCAGGTACCATCTTCAGCCCGGCTCTGATGGCTGTGGGATCTGACCTGTGTGCAAAGTTTCAAGAGTTTTCAAACCCGTTAAGGGCCCCAAAAGCCGCTAAGAGTCTCAAAATCATCAAAAAAAAAGAATTTTAAAGTTTGATGCGTTGCCACGGCAACAGTATCAAAGATATCAAGAATCCATTCACAGGTCTTCATCTGCTATGTATTTACATTATACAGATTAAGTTTGAAGCAAATCGGGTAAAAATAAGAGGGTGATTTCAAAGCATTTTGAAAGTGACACACTTCCTGCTGCCAGTTGGTGGCGCTATAACTTTGACTCACAATATTCACATCCATGTGATCGTCCTCTTACAGCAAACAAACTGCTGAAGTTTCATCAAGATCAGTTAATGTATGCTGAAGTTCTGACACACTTCCTGTTTCACGATTATCGCCATAAGTTCGTTTCCTCGCCACGGCCAAACCGTTCGAGATATCAAAAATCCCCTCGCAAACTTTCATCCTCAATGCCTTGACTTCATGCTGACCGAGTTTCGTGCCGTGTGTTTGAATTCTCTAGGAGGAGTACTTCAAATTCCATTGCGAGTGTTTTATGAACAACCCTAAATAACCGACTTCCTGTTGGGCTGGGGTAAAAAGTAATAGTTTGAGGTATATATGAACGATGAGATCAACATGTGTACCGAGTTTCATATTATTACATGCAAGCGTGTTTGAGTTATGGACCAAGTTTTCGGACCCCGTTCCAGGGGGCGCTGTCTAGCCCCCCTGCCACGCCCGGGTACCATCTTCAGCCCAGCCCTGATGGCCGCGGATTCTGACCCGTGTGCAAAGTTTCAAGAGTTTTTGAGCATGTTAAGGGCCCCAAAAGTGCCCAAATAGTCGTATAAATAATAATAATAATAATAATAATCGTTAGGAAAACAATAGGGCCTTCGCCCTTTCAGGGCTTGGGCCCTAATAATAATAATCCTAAGGAAAACAATAGGGCCTTCGCCCTTTCAGGGCTTGGGCCCTAACTAAGTCTCTCGAAACAAAAGGTACAACAGAAATTGAGTTACAAACACCAGAAGACAAAACACCTGTGACCAGACCAGAGACAATAATGACAACTGAGTCTCTCGAAACAAAAGGTACAACAGAAATTGAGTTACAAACACCAGAAGACAAAACACCTGTGACCAGACCAGAGACAAAAATGACAACTGAGTCTCTCGAAACACAACGTACAACAGAAATTGTGTTACAAACACCAGAAGACAAAACACCCATGGAGAGAACACACACCACATATGAAGAAAGACAGTCAAAATCTACTGATTTCTTATCCCACAATATTGAGTCAAGAGTCACAAATGAACCATTGACTCCAACCACTTCGACAAAATATGCCGAAGATTTCACAGCGACCAGACCAGAGACAATAATGACAACTGAGTCTCTTGAAACAGAATGTACAACAGAAATTGAGTTACAAACACCAGAAGACAAAACACCCGTGACAAAACCAGAGACAATAATGACAACTGAGTCTCTCGAAACAGAATATACAAAAGAAATTGAGTTACAAACACCAGAAGACAAAACACCCGTGACAAGACCAGAGACAATAATGACAACTGAGTCTCTCGAAACAAAAGGTACAACAGAAATTGAGTTACAAACACCAGAAGACAAAACACCTGTGACCAGACCAGAGACAAAAATGACAACTGAGTCTCTCGAAACACAACGTACAACAGAAATTGTGTTACAAACACCAGAAGACAAAACACCCGTGGAGAGAACACACACCACATATGAAGAAAGACAGTCAAAATCTACTGATTTCTTATCCCACAATATTGAGTCAAGAGTCACAAATGAACCATTGACTCCAACCACTTCGACAAAATATGCCGAAGATTTCACATTGACCAGACCAGAGACAATAATGACAACTGAGTCTCTTGAAACAGAATGTACAACAGAAATTGAGTTACAAACACCTGTGACCAGACCAGAGACAATAATGACAACTGAGTCTCTCGAAACACAAAGTACAACAGAAATTGTGTTACAAACACCAGAAGACAAAACACCTGTGACCAGACCAGAGACAATAATAACAACTGAGTCTCTCAAAACAGAATATACAACAGAAATTGAGTTACAAACACCAGAAGACAAAACACCCGTGGAGAGAACACACACCACATCTGAAGAAAGACAGACAAAATCTATTGATTTCTTTTCCCACATTATTGAGTCAACAGTCATAAATGAACCATTGACTCCAACCACTTCCACAAAAGATGCCGAAGATTTCACATTGACCAGACCAGAGACAATAATGACAACTGAGTCTCTGGAAACAAAACGTACATCAGAAATTGAGTTACAAACACCAGAAGACAAAACACCCGTGACCAGACCAGAGACAATAATGACAACTGAGTCTCTCGAAACAGAATGTACAACAGAAATGGTGTTACAAACACCAGAAGATAAAACACATATGAACACAACAGACACCACATATGAAGAAAGACAGTCACACACTAATGAACCAGTGACTTCAGCCCCTTCCAAAGAAAATGAACAAATGGTCTTAGTGACTCAACATGAAATTACATTATTGCTTCCTGATGCAGGATGTACGACAGACTCAAGGAGCTCAATAGAAAAACCTGAAGAAATTCCGGAGAAACCATCAATGGAAAAGCAAGAAATGACACCAACAATGGCAGTGCCAGGAGTGGAAATTCAATCCCCACCAAGCAAAGAAACTGAAGAGACAAAGCAAACTGATGAAGATGGTTGCTTCGGACTAATCCACCGAACCAGTTCTGGGTTGAAAAGATGCCATGAGAAGATAATAAAAAATCTGTTTCATGATTATTTCATTTCAGACAACACTGTTTCAACAATCACAAATGAACCAGTGATGCCAACCACATCCAGAAAATATGCAGGAGATTTCAATGTGGCCAGACCAGAGACAATAATGACAACTGAGTCTCTCGAAACAGAATGTACAACAGAAATTGTGTTACAAACACCAGATGATAAAACACATATGGAGAAAACAGACACCACATATGAAGAAAGACAGTCAGAAATTGGTGATTTAAGGTCGGAAGATCCTGCAACAAAAAGTACTAATGAACCAGTGACATCAACCCCTTCCAGAGAACATGAACAAATGGTCTTAGTGACTGAACATGAAATTACATTATTGCTTCCTGATGCAGGATGTACGACAGACTCAAGGAGCTCAATAGAAAAACCCGAAGAAATTCCAGAGAAACCATCAATGGAAAAGCAAGAAATGACACCAACAATGGCAGTGCCAGGAACGGAAATTCAATCCCCACCAAGCAAAGAAGCTGAAGAGACAAAGCAAACTGATGAAGATGGTTGCTTCGGACTAATTCACCGTACCAGTTCAGGGTTGAAAAGATGCCAGGAGAAGATATTAAAAAAAAAAATTTATAAAGATTTTATTTCAGACAACACTGTTTCAACAATCACAAATGAGCCAGTGATGCCAACCACATCCAGAAAAAATGCAGAAGATTTCAATGTGACCAGACCAGAGACAATAATGACAACTGAGTCTCTCGAAACAGAATGTACAACAGAAATTGAGTTACAAACACCAAAAGACAAAACATCCGTGACCAGACCAGAGACAATAATGACAACTGAGTCTCTCGAAACAGATTGTACAACAGAAATTGAGTTACAAACACCAGAAGACAAAACACCTGTGACCAGACCAGAGACAATAATGACAACCGAGTCTCTCGAAACAGAATGTACAACAGAAATTGAGTTACAAACACCAGAAGACAAAACACCCATGACCAGACCAGAGACAATAATGACAACTGAGTCTCTCGAAACAGAATGTACAACCGAGAAAAGTACTAATGTACCAGTGACATCAACCCCTTCCAGAGAACATGAACAAACTGAAGAGACACAGCAAACTGATGAAGATGGTTGCTTCGGACTAATTCACCGCACCAGTTCTGGGTTGAAAAGATGCCAGGAGAAGATAATAAAAAATACGTTTTATAATACAACACCAAGACCACAAGAACCTTCAACTGTGAAATATAAACAAGAGCCTTCAACAGAGCTAACATTCATGTCGCCAAATGCACTACAACCATCACCCCAGAAAAAATATCAGAGTTCAAAACAAGTTACCCAAAGTAATATGGATAAAGTTAATCAAATTGAAGGTGAAAATAATCACTTCTACTACTTCAACGGCAAGTTGAAAAGAGTTGGAAATCATGCTTTGAGGCTTGAGTATGAAAACAACACTTATACTTACAATCATAGTTCAATTGATTAAGTACAACGCACAAAATTTCACTTTTTCACCAAACCTAATCAGTGTGTCAACAAATAAATACCTTTCATATGGAGTAACTGTCTTTCACAATGCAATGCTCACAATACTTTTGATATGCTTCTCATCTGACTTGCGTAAATACATTTGACCAACACTTAATCCAACTGATCTTAATGGTTAATCACTGAGCCGTTTGGTAAACCTATAGATTTTTATTTCAGCAATATACAGTATGGATTTTGAGAACTAAAGAAATAAACTGTGTTTGTACGAACATATAAATTATGTGTAACCACATATGATGAATACTCGTTATTGCAACCAAAATTGGTCACTATAAATGAAAGTGGGTGTGTAAACACTGGCCATTTCTTTCAACATGGAGCAGGATAGACAGCAAGAAATAGGAAGAGCTTGTGGCCAAGGGATCCGTCAGAGAGGTGGGCATGGGCACCAAAAGAAAGGTCAGAGAAAGGGTTGTTCATCAGACAGAGGGAGGCAGAACTGTTGTCTCTAATAAAGTCTGGGCCATCATTGTTGATCATGTAGTGAATTGAATTCATACTATGGCAGAGGCTGCCAGATTAGTTGATCCAAATCTAAAAAGTTCAACTGTCAATTCTATCATCCAAACTTTTCGCCAAGAAAACCGGTAGGTTTGGAGGATGTATACTGTTACATTTACAGTAAATTGTATGTAAATTCATGAAAATTCATCAGACATGTTACAGTATTGGTACAGTATGTTTATTAAAAGTATACTCTATGCTTAGAATCGACAGACAACACCATAGTGGTGGCCGTGGCCTTGTGCTGACCGACCAGCTAGAGAGACTGGCTTGATCCAAATTACTGTAATGTCATGTGTGCACTAAATGTTATGTTTGGTTCTCATTTAATTACATTTAATTATAGAAAGTAGACCCATGTTACAATTATATCTGAAAAAATAAAAACTAATTGGCCCAAATGATTGATAACACATTGGATGGATATTTTGGAAATGATAGATTATGTAAATGTTGTGTAATGTAAGTGTATTCCCTGATGTGAAAACTGTGTAATCTGTTTGTATAGTTCTGTAGCATATTAATTTACTGACTTTTAAGGCTGATTTGAAACATGTATTGCATTGTTTTGCAGTTGGATAAACTGATTGTTAAAAGTACTAAACTGAAAGAAGATTCATCCTGTCGTGTTTCGGTGATTGAACCAAAATGTTCTCATTACATATTACAATAATCTTGAGTTTGAAATCATGATTATGTGGACTGAGAACGTGTAACTGACTGAAAGCATTACATCTGGTTTTGAAAGAATTATAGCTGCTTACAAGTGTGATTCGTTTTGATTTTTGTACTACAAATTTTGAAAATGTATACATTACTTGTGAAAATAGTACCAAAATGAATAAAAAACTGTAAATTGTAGTCAACATAACTTCAGTTGTTGTTATGCTGTAAATGTTATAACAAACAGCATAGTTTTTTTTTGTCACTGATCAAAAAGACAGACAGACAGATGCAGCTCAGGGGAGTGTTTATTGCTCTGTCGCTGGTTGGCTAACACACAGATGTTGAATGTTGGGCTGTCGTTGTCTGTCTTGGAAGAGGAACTCATGACTGACTGTTTCCAGTTGAAAATAAATAAATTATAAAACCCGTGTGTTGAGGAGAAGATGCTGGTTTTCAAAGCATCTCAATGAGGTAATTAAGGGAGAAGAAGTTCAAGATCGCGTCTGAGAAACTTTGAAAGGAATAACGAGCCACCGAATCAATCACAGTAAGTGCGCGCAGTGTTTTTGTTATTTCTATAAAATATCTCTCTTTAAACTGTGGACATAAACATTTACCATTATTTTTATGATCTGCTGGAGGAAATTGTGTCGATTTAGTAGTGTCGGTTACTTTATAACATCATCTCATGTCGCCTGTTTAGATGTGAAAATGAAATCGATTTTTAAACAGGTTAACAGCCTTTGATAAGCATATCCTTTCTAATGCAAAAATAAAATGCTAAATTAACCGATTAACGTTTAATAGTGCTATATAGATAATATAGATATAGCTAACCATTAATTGGATATTTATTTTCTTGTATTTTTTTTGTATTAACAAAAAATATGCATATCAAATTTTTTTTTCTGTAATGTAAATGAAATTTAGCCTACTGTTTACATTTAATATATTTAATATAGCTAATCGCAGTCATTTTAATGAGAGAACGAGAACGAAAGTTGCCACAAGGTGACGTTGTCTCAAGGGCTGCATCTTAGTATAAAGTTTAGTCATTCATTTCAAAGTAGGCCAACACAAATATGCTTTTCTCTATTTTTCATGTAAAATAAATAAATAAAAGTTCTGTCATCTAAACTACAATTTCCCTATCATCAGGTGACGTTGTCTCAAGGGCTGCATCTTAGTAAGTATAAAGTTTAGTCATTCATTTCAAAGTAGGCTAACACAAACATGCCTTTCTCTATTTTTCACGTAAAATAAATAAATAAAAGTTCTGTCATCTAGACTACAATTTCCCTATCATCATATTTTAATAATGCTTGGGTAGCCTATTTTGTTATCCACTGTATGGAAGTAGATTCTACACAACTGTGTTCAGAACAAGGATATTTTTTTTATAAATGGCAGCTTGGGGCAAGTTGTCACACGTGTTTTGAATCAATATTTTTTATTCATAAATATGTCCTCAGTGGTGTTCAAATACCTCTACCAATTATTTGGCTTATCCTCGTAAACAAAGAATTCATTTCTATATACATGGGACGGATAGGTCCACTGAGGCTTCCATAGTTCCCGCATCTTGAAAAACTATAATAGCAGAGAGGGACAAAAAGTACTAGGCCAACGTGTTTCCACAACATATTATCATTCAGATTCAGATCCATTGAAAGCAGCCGAAATGGGATAGCTTTTTCCTGGTGGATAGCGCTAATGCAAGAGAAAGATTTCAAAAGACACGCTGAAGTCCTGCTTTCTTCTCGACAGGTAAGTCAATGTTACAGTCTTAATTACAAGCTTTTTTTTCACTGTTTGGTTGTGTACTTTATTTTATAGACAGATGAAACTGACTGGGCATCATTTTGACTGGAGAGGTCCAGCAGAGCAGCAGCCTGTTAATGAACACAACAGATTGTCCCAAAAGGAGATAAAGGCATGAAAGCCTTCAACAACATCAAGGAACAACCATGACAAATGCCTGTAAGCCATCATTTTCAAAAAGAAACAAATCAATATAACACACCTCTATTTATTAATGTAGACTAAACAGGCTCTGTGGAGAATTCGCAAAGATCAGACTCCAGAGATCAGAAGAACTGTTGCTATAAAAGTGGGTGCTATAAAGGAAGTATCAATACTGGATTTCTTCCAACAAATTACACCCTGAAAACCATCAATATGAACCTGACCGCCCATCTTCTGGACCTCATGCTGAAGGCTTCCAACCTCTCTCGCTGGCAGTTCATCCAGGAATACTCCATTCCTCCGTTGGTTGCTGTGCCCAGACTCCCTAGGGCCCTGCTTCCGGTTTTTGGCCTGCTCTACATGCTCATCTTTGGGTTTGCGGTGGTGGGTAACGGGGCGGTGCTGGTTCTCTTATGTCGCAGGAAGGCTCTGCAATCTCCCAGCACCTTTTTTATTTGCTCTCTGGCACTCAGTGACCTTCTGATATCCATAGTGTGTGTTCCTGCCACACTGTTGCAGCACTTCTTCACCAACTGGTTGGCAGGTAGAATTATTTCTTGTTCACGCTTGGCAGAAATCTTAGTTTCTGTTGTGTTCATGATGTTTCATAACTGTGCGTATATCCACGTGGCCACCTCATTTTTCCTTCATTATGTTTTTTTTTTCAGTCTCAGTTTTATAAAGTGAAAGCTTTGAAAATGTAAGTATATAGCCTATTGCTGAAATAGAGTGTTACATACTCTTAGTTAACAGTACACGAGTAAAGACCCTGATAAAAGGATATCAGGGTAATAGGGTAATTAATGGCAATCAATACATAAACTCAAAGTACAAAGTGTAAAGGTTTTATGTGTTTCTAGACATTCTTGTTCATTCATAACAATTCAAAAAGGTTTTTGCTACACTTCAATACATGGGCACTGAATAAAAGATGCGCTTGAATCATGAATTTAGTGATTAATTACCCTTGAAACACAAAAATGAGCACTAAGGTTTTTTTTTTTTAAGAGACAAACTGTGTTTAAAAATTTCTAGGCACCTCAAGGTATCATCAGAATTCATATACTTTTCCATCTCTGAAGAGGGTTTCTGATGTTATTAGTAATTCACTACAAAAAACTATTTACTGATTTACTTATGTTCTGCCAAATCAGTGAAAAATGAAAAATGCCTCCTTGTTTTTTCAACCATACAATGCATGTCAAAAAGCTCCAATGTTGTTTTAGACCCCATTTACTTTAATTGCATGCGCAAAAATAGTTGAAATTCAGGTTTGGATTTTTTTTAGCCATCAAAATTGTGCTAATGGCTGAATTGTGTTAATTCACAGCCCTCCTAAAAGTACGATGTCTGCAATGGAGCTGTCATCCATAAATGAGTTGTTGTGACCAGAAACAGCCTCACTAAGACTAGAAAGCCACTGTTGTGTTTAAACATCTGCATGTTATGTGCACTTGACATTTATCTGTATTTGTGGTATGGTTTTTCAACACTTTAATTACGTACAACAAGTACTCTCACATTAGAGTTACAAGTAGCCATTGCCTTATTGTTAAGATGGAAGGTCACCATTGATTAACCGAGATCAATGGAACATGCAGTTGAATTGTAAATGAGCTCTTTACCGAAGTTCTTGGAATCCTATTAGTTGCAGCAGCCCATATTTCTATAACAACAACGTTTGTGTAAACAACAAATGTTAATGTGGTTGTGTTGTTGTAGAAACAGTGTTCAAATATACTTTTTAGTGTTTTTGAAAAAAGTATCTTATGCTCACCAAGGCCGTATTTATTTGATTTCTTTGACAGCAAAAACTGTATTATTGTTACTGAAAATATAAATATAGATTATTACTGCATATTACAATCTAAAACACCAGCTTTCTATTTTAATTTATTTATGTGATGGATAAGCAGCATTTTCAGCATTATTACTTTAGCCTTCAATGTCACATGATCCTTCAGAAATTATTCCAATATGCTGATTTGATGCTCAAGAAACATTTCTTAATATTATCAGTTTAAAACACTGATTTAGCAGGATTTGTTGATTAATAGAAAACTATTTATTTTTATTCTTTTATTTAAAAGTATATATTTGTCAGATTTGATCAATCTAATGTGCCCTTTCTGAATAAAAGTATAATCTTTCTTTAAAAAAAAAAACAACTTACTGATCACAATGGGATACAATGCATAGATATACAGCTTTATGATTTTTATTTATAAAATCTAATATTTGATGCATTAAAGCAAACAAGTTTTTTTTTTTTTTTTTTGCAGTTCTGGACATTATTTCATCATAATACATGGCTACTTTCGATTGGCCGCCAATAAAAAAAAAAAAAAAAGCTGCCAGATGGGGACAATATCTACAAGCAGGGCCTACCAACCAGCCAGCCAAAATTTTAACACTTGACATAAACCAAAACAAACATTAAATAAACATAACTTCAATTAACAGTAAGACCAAGCTATGGCTGCCATTTGCTTTACAAATCAGACATAGTTTGCAGTTTGCATTGCATGTGCCATTAGCATCCGTCATGTTATATTTTAGATTCTGTCATTCGCAAGGGTTATTGACCTTTTAATCTAATGGCACAGCACAATGAAGGACAGTCATGATCAGCATGAAGTGAGTTGGAAAATAAGGGTTATAGAAAGCTGGATTAAGACTGCTCCACAAATCCATGGCAACACAAACCCAATCTGTGATATAATAATTTTGAGGATCATTGTGTCAGAAAAGAACATGCATGTGGTCCTGTGCTCTATTGCCTTCTGTCCTCATCATTGTCCATAAAGACCATACATTTACTGCCCACACATTTCCTTCTGTTAGTTAGCCATTCTCCGAAAGTCTTAGTATCCTATGCCTTATTGTTAAGTATCCGTTGTGTACATCTGGAATTATTTAGTTCATTAGCCTGTTCTCTCACTCAATTTCTGTCTCACTGATTCATTTGCTGTTCCTAAAACATTTTTTTTCATCTACAGGAGATTTTCTCTGCAAGCTAATACCATTCCTACAAGTGACAGCTATAGCGACCAGCATGCTTACCATGACGTGTATTGCTGTAGAGCGTTTCCAGGGAATCCTTTATCCTCTTCATGTCTGCAACAACTACTTTCTCTGTCATGCCTTCAAGATGCTGGGTGAGTTATGGAGAGAAAGAAATGAAAGATTTTTGGTGGTTAGTGGTTATTAACATTTACATTAGCAGCCAGACTTAAAATTTGTTAATGCATTTAAAGGTAGTTCACCCCAAAATGAAAGTTATTTCATTAATTACTCACCCTCATGTCATTCCAAACATGTAAGACTTCTGTTCATCTGCGGAACACAAATGATTATAATTTTGATGAAATCAGAGAGAGAACTGGAACGTTGACGCTTCAAAAAGTTCATGAAGAGATCGTGCAACTAATCCATATGAATTGAGTGGTTTAGTCAAAATTTTCTGAAAAGACTTGAATGGTTTGAACAGATTGAATTTAGGTTGCTATGCTGTACAAATATAGCATACATGTAGCATCTATATATTTGGGGAAGAAGGACAGTTTCTGAAAACACTACGCTGCACTGCTAAGGCTAATGCTATCCAAGTATTTGAAGGTTGAGCATGTAATCTCATTGGCTACTGAAACAGCAGTAACCAATAAGCTTTGACCTATAGATAACGATTTGATTGCAAGCAAGTTAACTTAAGTACATATCAGCCTGCACCATCTCGAGTTTCACGAAAGAACTTTGTATAAAGGAGTCCTCTTAACCCTTAAATGCATGAATGTTTTGCCAATCATTATTCCATATCCGGGTCTTTAGCGACCCAAATCTATAACAGAAAGAAACAAAAGAACAGGCACTCAGTCAAGTCTTCAATGAGGAGAAGGATACAGTTAAAAGCCCTTTATTAAATGTGGCATAATCAAAGTACATGAGTCAACATGTTTTGACAAACAAGTGGTCTTCTTCAGGGCAAAGCACTCTGGTTTCTCTAGCTATTCAATAAATGAAAACATAATACTTACATTTAAATGTGAATTTGCCGTCCACCACCGAATTCTTGGCCGCCTATTTTTTGTAATAAAAATGCTGTCGTCACCAACACAATGACTTATGGGGAGGAATAGGCCCCTTAGGATCTATTTATCGCTGCATTCCAATCCACTTTTAACTTGCCTAAGCACTTCCCCTCGGGGGAATCCCTGCCACCGATTTGAAGTGCGTTCCACTTCGTGAAGTGGACGAGGAACAGGTACTTGTTCCCTCGATTTTGACTGAGGGAGAGAGTCTACTTCATGGCGGTGTCCAAAACCGCTCAGTTGTTCACTCATTAACTAATCCTTAAATAATGTATGGCATTTGAGTGCACTATGGCCCAGTCCCAATATCTGCTCTTGCGCCCTTGTGCCCCTCAATGCAAGTTCTTGCTAAGGGGTGCAAGACCTTAGGTTTTCCCGATCCTCTAATAGGTCATAAGGGCACTTAATGCACCCCTTTTAATGCACGTTTTTCTCACTTCCGTCTTCCGTGTAGGCTTAATTTTTCAGATTAGAATGTTGCCGCTTGGAACGAATGGAATGATATTGATCTTTCAGAATTCGGACACCACTGCAAAATGGCCAACACCCTGTATAGTGCACTATATAGTGGATAGGGATCGATTTCAGACACAGCTCATATGTACACTTCAGGCAGCTCCATATACCACAATGCAACAATTGTGACGTCGTCCAATCACCACCACCACAAACAACTCTGATATATTAATTATATATATATATATATATATATATATAGTTTTTTTTTTTTTTTTAAACAACCCAAACACAACTACAGTACATACATTTGGATGCTGCATTAAACAAATTCTTATAGGGGATTTTTTTTTTTTTTTTTTTTTTTTTATAAATCAACTCCATGGCTGATTCCAAGTGATAAGGGTCTTAGGACATTCCTGTTCAGCCAATTAGAGTTTCCACCAGGTAGTGGGCACTCATGCAAGGTAAGCAATGACATACATCCGAGTGAACAAGACGGAGGGAAGTTAGCTAGTGAAGGGCATGATAATTTTGGACTGGAACGCAGCCTGAGTATTCTCTCTTTCATGGGGAAATGAAGGGTGCATTTGGTGTCGCTTTTGAATCAGGGAAGCCTTCGTCGCGCCGCTGTGACACAGTCGGCCTTCAAATACGGCCTTCGGAGGATGGAGTCTTAACATTGGGACACAGCTATTGTATCAGACATTGTCCACTTGTGGAATAAAGGTGAATTGCACTTATTCAGTGATCAAATATTCAATGACTGTTGTTCAAAAAAAAAAAATGTATACTTACTAGAGTTGAGCCGGATACTCGGCTGAAACGAGTATCCGGTACGGATAAAGCACTTTTGTCGAGTACGAATATTATACGAGTAATACGAGTCAATATCTGTGCTCGGATAAAAAAAAAAAAGTTATGTTGAGATTAAGGCTGAGCGATATATCAATATAAAAATATATATATATATTTTTAAATGTGATATGTAATTAAACCATATTGCATACCGATATAGGCTATTCAGGTTTGCGCTGTGATCCTTGCTCCAAGCAAGCTGCTGAGTGCTGATCCAGAGCTCTCTGCACTGCTCCCCGCGCCCCAGCCACTCCTTTTCCACTTTGCGTGCTTGATTAAAGCATGTTATGTTATGAAATAAAGTCTTTCACCTCAGCAAAACGGACTTTCTGTCCTGTCACCCGTTATACTGTAACGTTAGTCGTAGCGCACACTCAATTGCACGCGCAAATGCGGCTGCGCGCGCTGGATCGCCTCTGTATAAAGTGCAAAAGAAACTATACGAGCATGCAACACCGTTACGTTGTAAATTACACGAAATAAAAGCAATGCAGTTATGATTTTCATTCTATTCACCAGAGCAGTTTCCATGTTTCATAAACAGTTCTTGTTAGTATTGTGTATTCACTATTCACCATAGTAACTGTCGTTTCTATATTAACCCCTTAATGCCCCTATTTTTCTTTGTGTTATTTTTTATATTTTTTTAATGACTGTAATGGCTCATACCAACGTTGTATTAACAAAATAAATAAACCAATTAATAAATCACAATTAAAATTCCAAGGGAATAATCTGCAATGAAGATTTTTGTCATAGCTAATCATGCAGCCCTAAGGTGAAGAAACCTGTTTATTATTTATTCATTTGGTTTGGCAAATGTTCAAGTTTCAATAAAACTATACTTGTGACATGTCATATTTGGCTTTGACTGAACATTTGCTCTCACTTTGCAGAAAAAATATCGGGATATATTTTGTATATCGAAATTCAGCCTAAATATATCGGGATATGACTTTTGGTCCATATCACCCAGCCGTAGTTGAGATGAATACTCTTGTTCATTACATTTTACTTCATAATTGCAGCCACATGTGTTGTATTCATTGTTGCAAAACTTGTTTTGTAGTTCGTTTGTTATCGTGATCAAAACCATTGATCTGAAGCTCAATGCTGTCATGTAAATAGTTTTATTTCTTATCAGCAAAAAATAAAGCAATTTCAGATCAACCCATATCAATTGCATGCTTAAAATAACATACCGGTTAAAGCCCCGCCCATTTCAAGACTACCCGACCCACTTCCGGGTTTAGGCCCCGCCCAGTCCGAGTACAGATACAGATACAGATAATTCATATGGTTAACAGATACAGATACAGATAATGCTGTACTCGCTCATCCCTAATACTTACACTGTTACAAACCTTAGGTCATTAGCGGCCATATACATTTTTCATAAAGAATTAATGGGAAAACAGGCATTCTTTTTTCTTTTTCTTGTTATATTGTTTATTATGAACTGATTTAGAAATACTAAGAAGGTTAATGACTAATAAAAAAAAAAAACGTCCCGGGTCACTAAAGACCCAAGGTATGCTTTTAAAGGTTAAAAAAATATACAATATATATTTTAATGTATAAACACCCGTTTACAATGTGTGGGAAAAAAACAACAACTTATTTTTGTTTCACATATTATAATGTAGTACAAATAATATACCCAATAATATACTAAAAATATTATGTCCTACAAAATTAGCATTTTCATTCTTTTAAATACTAGTACTGTCAGAAAAAAAAAAACACAATTAATTTCACAATGTCTGACCTGTTTTTTGCAAAGCAGACTGAAAAATAATATTTTCAAATTTAGTTTCGGATTTCTTGCGGTTTCCAGACCTCAGTTTGAAAACCCTGAACAAGACAATACTGACATTTAAAATTCTAGAAAACAACAAATATTATGTCTTTTCCCTCATATACAGTGGCCGTGTGGTTGGTTGCCCTGGCAATTGCAGCTCCCTTGTGGTTTGTCCAGAAAGTGGAGGTAAATGTGCGACCTTAAAAAAAAAATACTACATTCACATGTCATTTCTAGAACAATCCCTATCATCACCACTACAGAGACCACTGTTTGTAGAGTAAATAGGCCATTTACACTTTGCTGCTGGACATTATGTCACCGACAAAACTCAAGTCATTAACAATTAGAGACAAGCAACACAGTGAACTGGGACAGAAACATCAGTATTCATCTTATATAGTAGAATCAGCTGAATCTATCTGAGGGAAGAAACAAATGTTCTAGTTTTCAGTGAATTTATTAAATGGTTTGTAATTATTAAACCAGAAGATGATATGAAAGAAATAGTAAAAAAAAAAGCTGCTGATAGTTTAAATATGATCAGATCAATAGCCACTTGATTCAGCAATTATTAGGCACGGCAGCGGCCGCTAGAAACAATAGATGCATCAACAATAGGTTCAAATTAGATTCTTGCTGTGCTAGCCTAGAAGAGACCATTGAGGGCTTCAAATGCAATGTTCATGTGTTTTCATTGAGATAGTAATGCCTTCCACATATTGGGTCTTTGCTTTATGTTTATCGTTCTCGATTATGCATCTTTCATGTTATCTATAAGCTCTTATTTTTCAAAGACGTCTTGCATGAATCACTCCAATCAAATGGTCATTGATGTCACGCTGTTTAACCAGAAGATAAACTCCATGAGTAGGATCAAAAGCTCACTTTACTCATTAGAAATGCCTGTCAGTCAGTAAATCAGACCCTTATAGCTGACTTTTTTTTTTAGAAACATGATAGAAGAATGAAGGGGTCACATAATGAATTTCCTCTATCCAGGTGAAATATGACTTCCTGTTTGATGTCCACTACACGTGTTGTTTGGAAGTCTGGCCAAGCCAGCAGCAGAGGAGAGCCTACACTACCTGCCTGTCCGTGCTAGTGTTCCTGGTACCCTTGGCGACCATGGCCATCCTGTACTGGAAGATCATGCGAGAGCTTTGGGGCAAACACAAAGTGCATGATGTTATGTTTCAAACACTCCCGGGATCTGAAATCAACAAGATTACAAGGTTAGTCTTAAAGAGAGTACTCCAAAAATGCTTGGTTAAAAAAACATAATATGCCTATTTTTGGCAAAACGACACTTGATCAAAAATAAAGGTAGCGCAAATGCGCCATCTAGTGGATGGGCTGGAAGTGATAGCGCACGAGAAATGCGCGTGATACAAACAGCTGCATTTATTCTCCACACAGTCCACAGCAAGACTATTCAAGAGGTCGCGGTGTAGTGTTTGTGTTGAACATTAACTGTACGTCCTAATGAGAAAAGTGAGTTTTATTTATCCGTTACTGGTTTAGGGTCGATTATATATGTGAATATCTAGAAATACTTCAGTATTTGGGTCATAAATCCACTCGAGAGCCGTGCAGTTGGCAAAGAATGAACGTCACCTTAGTATGCTTATGCATGTTGTTTGTATTTGTGTATTTTGCTATATACAATGTTAAAGGAGTAGTTCACTTTAAAACAAAAAAACAAAAAAAACTTTTGCTGATAATTTACTCACCATCATGTCATCGAAGATGTCCATGTCATTCTTTCTTCAAGGGTTAGTTCACCTAAAAATGAAAATTCTGTCAGTATTTACTCATTTGGAAGAATGTTTTAATCAAACAGATCTCAATATCTTTGCTATGCTCAGGGGTGAGCATAGCAAAAACACTGAAGACCTTTTAGCAAGGCACCGAACCCCCAATCACTCTTTCCAGGCGCAATGGCAAAAATGGCTGGGTGTGTGTCCAGGGTTTGCAGTCTAATATGTTTGTGTTCACTACTCACTTCTCCTAATGTGTGCACTAACTTGGAATGGGTTAAATACATGTTTACATGTCTCTTTGCCTTTTGTAATGATTGAATATATGTGCCGTTTAATTATACGCTGCTTTTTAGAGGCCCAATGAGCAGATGCTTCCATTTCAAGCATTGTGTAGCTTCTAGATTGTTGCTCTTGGATCAGATGATCTTGGTAGACTGGTACTTGAAATGCTGTTTGATTGACACCCTGTATTTAATGACATGTGTGTAACAATAGAAATGCCTTTCATTCTCAGGAGGAAGAAGCGTGCAATAAGAATGATGGCCACCGTGGTGCTGCTCTTTGCTTCCTGCTGGGCACCTTTCCATCTGGTCTCCCTCCTCCTTGACTATGGTAACACAACATGTCTTGTACCCTTCCCTCCTGCTTACTGTTGTCAATCTTCCTGTTTTTTCTGCCTCTCACACAGGTAATGCAACATAATAATAATTTTACATTTTTGTCTGTCAACCAGCTGCTGTCTTTCCTGTCATAAAACATTCAGATTCTCTTCTTCTTTTACTCTCCCCTCAAAACATATGAGGGTCAACAGATCATTCCTCTGAACCATCGGCAAACAATTTACAATTTTTTTAATCCATTGTCTCACACTTAACACTATCAACTATTGTGAGTTTGGTTTAGTAGCTATCAGTGACTCTATACAAAGATTGTTATTTTACAAACATCTGACAACAAAATATTTCATACTACATAAAACAATGCATTAACAAAATCTGCAAAAATGTCTAGCAACATTTTATGTGCCTAATTTATTCTATGATGATGCTTATTAAAATCAGTAAATGAATAATTAATAAAAGTCTTTCGTTATTGTAATTCTTGTTTAAAAGTTATAATTTAAACCAAATGTAAAGTATTTTTGGTGAAGTACATACATTTTTACATTAATTCAAATGTAAAACAGAGGTTACGTCAGTAACAGAGTATGTTTTGCTTTTTTAGTTGAGAATTGTGTCTTGTAAACAGCCCCTTAGTCTTTTATACAGTATACATAAATGTCCTTTCCTGGTTTAATATTTTAACCATTATCCTTACCATTATCGTCTGAAGTGCTTTTGTTGCAGAAACACGTGAACCATGGAAAGGACCATATTGTGCACGACAATGGAGTGCACGATGTGGAAGGAGTCCATTGTCATGTGCACAACATGGTTCTTTCCATGGTTCACGTGTTTCTGCAACAAAAGCACTGAAGACGATTTAACCAGTTCTTCCATTTCCAGTAAAATGACTTTCAAAAGCATTTGTCTGAGACATATTGTGTGTTTAGCCTCTCCTGTTTGGAAATGCAGGTTTAAATGTAACAGTAAAAAAGAATATGCGACACTAACAAGTTTGCATCACCAATCACACTTTCTACAGTGTACATTGTTACAGTGACTGATATGTTAATTGTCAATATTCTCCTTTTTCTTTTAAAAAGATTTTCAGTGAGAAATGTATAAAGTTATAGTTCACCCAAAAATAACAATTCTGTCATCATTTACTCACCCTCAGGTTGCTCCAATCCTGTAAACATTTCTTCGTACTGTTGAACACAAAGGAAGATATTATGAAGAATGTTGGAAAATGATCAGTTCTGGTGCATCATTGACTTCATAGTATATATTTTTTTTCCAACTATGGAAGTCAATGCTGGCCCAAAGTGGCCTGGAATTCCATCTAAATTGAATTTAAAAATGGCAGACGAAATGAATTCAAGAAACATTCAAGAAAAAAAACACCACGGTACTGCTTGGGGACTTACAATGTTCTACTGTGGCTTTGATTGGAACTATGTGTACACCAGGGCTGTGCACACCAAGGACGATAGCTATAAAGTTTTAATAATCGTTCTAATTCTATGAGATTAAGGAAGTTCTCAACACAACTAAAACGATAACGACACAGAGGAAAGATAACATTGGAATCATTTTTAGACCAATTTTTTTTTCTAGTCGATGAACAATACGAACATTGACAGCCAATCAGAATCAATTCAACTTGAACAAGTGACCATTTAAATCGACAGAAGACATATCTGCGGTGTGCGCTTATAATAAACAGAACTTTATCATGCATTGGTGTGAATTCTATATAGTTATCTTTATTGTGATTGCTTTTGATGTCATTTGGTCTTAACTGCCAATATTGTGCCAAAAACATGTTGTATTTTTGAATGTTATATCACACTCGCAATTGTGATGATTACAACTAACAATTTAGTTGACACTAAACATATTTTCCATATATCTGTGACGCTCATATTTTGCATCTCAAGCTTGCTAAAAAAAAAAAAATTTTAATCACAAACATGTTTTTAAACAAAAACAAGTCAAACCCCTAAAAGTCAATCCTGATATTATTTTTCATGGATAGTCAAATCCTGAAATTCAAAATTTTATGAAATTAGTTTTCTTGATTTGTGGGTAAATTGTCTTACAGCTTTATAATTTACCTTGCGTGTCTGTTCTCGAAACACAGGTCAGCTGGACCTTGATCTTGACTCTGAGTTTCTCCTGGTCAGTGTGGTTCAGATCCTGGGATTCAGCAACTCGGTGTGTAACCCATTGGTTTATGCCGCCCTCAACACCACCTTCAAGAGGGACCTACTAGCTCTGCTCACCCGAGGATGGAGCTTCGGCGGAAGAGTTTGCAGCTGTAGCGTGTGTTCCTGTTGGTCCTGGATGAGTCACAAACGAGTGGGCATATCAACAGTGGAGTCACTCGAACCCAGGCGGGTCCTGGAGACAACATCTAGACAAAGAGAGATCAGGTCATGGAGTAAACCTGCATGGGAAGCTGAACCAGAGAGGCCTGTGTCTAACATGTTTCCCCCCATGAATCTTCTTAGTGCCATCAGATCCAAAAAGACCTCCAGTAGTATGATACTTAGCGTCATTGACCCTCCACACACAGACAGCACGTCTAGTTCTGACCAGCCTCTCACAGTGATACTGGGAAAGTGAACTTTTGAGAGTTTTAAACCATCTCAAATTCACAACTATAGTATTTTTGCTCTCGGAATGTCTCCCACAGCTAATGATGTGGATTCAACAACCCGCAGGTCCCAGTTTTCAGACATTTGAGAGATGTTTTTGCGTTTGGAGCTCTGTTAATACTACACGACAAAGATTGGAGTGAGTCACCAATGAATCAAATTGAGATGTTTTTGAAGTGCTTCCAGTTTTTGAGCTTCTGAAGAACAGCTACAGTACATCATTAGTTTCGGTTCATTCTGAGAAGATCATTTATTTGTGCACCTTTCCTAAACTATGGTTATTATTTTCTTGCTGGAGTGGATTATTTGTAGAACAATGTCTTTTAATGTCAGTTTGTGGAGAGAAACACATGACTTTTGTCTGAAGTCATTCTACAAAACAATGTTCAATTTTTTTTTTTTTTTTTTAAATGTAATACTGCTTTTTTTACATCTCTGCTTAGCTCTTCCCTGCTATTTCAGGTGTCACCCTGAATCCTGCCTGTGCTCAGCATTCTTAGCTAAGAGAGTGTCTGTGTGTCTTTGCAGCTGTGAATATTTGCTAGGGATAAAGTAGAGTCCTTACCTGTTTTTGAGTTTATGGTGTGCTGAATGCTTGCTTAGCCATTCTGTTTGAGGACCGTCTGACAGGTCGTGCATCGCTGGCTCCGGTGGTCATAAGTCATAAAATTGTGTTGCCGCAGGACAGTTTCATTGATTGGAACATGTTTGACATGACCAAGAAGATTTGAAAGGACCACTATAAAAATAGAGTAAAATAGTGTAATAAAAATATAGTAAGGCACCACTATTTATAAAAGGCAGACACACACACACAAACATTTTATGGGGACTTTTATAAACATAATAATTTTAAACTATATAAACTTTATATTCGATCCCCTGCAGAAAATATTCAGTATTTTTACAATTTAGAATGATTTTCACAGATGAAAAAAAAAAGAGTTGATGCACATGGATAAAAAAAAAATTAGCCCATGTGTAAAATGAAATACTCTGCTGTATCTTTAATGCCATTGGCCTAATTTTCTGCTAGAGGTCCTGGACATCTTGTCCAGATACATGGATTCGATCAACTACAAACAGATAAAAAATGAAAACCTGACAGCCTGTGTTAGAAATAGGCTATTAAAATATGCCATGTTTGGATCATCCAACAGAACAGTGATCCAAAAACAAACTTCAAAACAAAAATGGGTCACTGAGCACAAAACCAAGAATTTGCAATGGCCCTCCTAGTCTCAGAACTCAAGAGAAGAAGCGCCAACATGGATCTGAGAATTCTGTATGGAGGAATGGTTCCAATGTGTTTTGAAGAAAAACATTTTACACACACACACACACACACACACACACATGTATATATATTTACACATACATACACTATATATATATATATATATATATATATATATATACACAATATATATATATATATATATATATATATATATATAAACAATTAATATTGATAATTAATAACAATACAAACATTGACATTAAAGGCATTTTAAATATGAATTATCCATCCAATTAAAATCAAAACTCAGACTGAAATGTAACCCACCGCATGTTAACAAATTAATAAAAATTCAATTCACTTTTCTTTCTTTCTTGAACTTCTGATGGATGAACTTGCCATGGAAAGTTTTTGGTATTTTTTTTTTTTTTATTGTTTTAAAACAAAAACATTCTACAAACAACTTTGCAACAGCAAACATTTGACATTCACAAACGAGCAAACAATTGTCTAAGGGGAAAAAAGCAGATACAAAACTTCTACTCGTAGAGAGATATTGTGGAAAATAAAGTGTAGAAAGAGCGAGCACTGAGGCATGCATCTACTGTATGTTAGAGGCATCAAGGCACAAACAATGTGGCTTCAATATAACACTAAAAACATGTATAAAAACCTCAGAAAACAGACAAAGATGGCATGAGCTGCTCGAGCTCCTGCACTTACATCTGAACAGACACTCAATGTTAAATTCAGTGCAAAAAGATAAAAGATGTGAGAAAAAAACAAACAAATAGTTAAGATGTGAAAAAAGGTCCCTTGAAATTGATGCAGGTTTTCTCTTGCTATTCAACTCTACGTCAATAGGTGGCAGTGCCTGCACTGTATGTTAGCTCTACAATTTCAAAATTAAATGGGGAAGCTCAATTGGGATGGGGAGCCATTTTGTCCTGACCTGATTTCAGCTTTCCATCAAATATATCCATCCTATTTCATACACCGATACATCTACATAGCTATACAGCCGAGTCAGAGGTCACAGTTCATTCACTGCTGTGTAAAATTGATTTAGAAGCCATGTTTATTTAGACAACATCTATTCCGTTTGTTCATTTTAAATTTCAATTTGTTCCTTCTGTTTGGTTTTTAGGCAGTACTTCATTACATCTACACTCGTAGGGCTTCCATAAATATATATCTATTAGTTTCCTTTAATAGAATTCTTGACTATGTACATACTAGATAAAACGCTAGTAGTTTCTGGATGAGCATAAATTTCCTTCATCTTTTAGCTATTTTAAAAACACGTACCTGTGCACTACCCCATAAAAAAAATAAATAAATAAAAAAAACAAGAACAGCGAGCAGAAGTTTGAAATGCCTCCTTATCCTTGACATTAATGCAACCTGCGGAAGCAGTTACAAGCGCCCAAGAGATACTGACTGTGGTACTCTTTCAAGCTTTTTCTTTATCTTTCATCATACACATCAACAACATGTCCACAACGAAGGACGCTTTTTCTGATTCAAACAATGATGATGAGTATAGTAAGCGACATGCTCAGGGTTAATTCAGAAATGTCTTAGCTACAGAAAAAACTATGTGGATATGGCTCTAAATCCGCTTGTAAAAGGACCGGAAAGGATTTGTCTTGTGAACATCTCAGTTACGGCACAAAAATGCTCCAGGAACACTTACTGTAGGTGAATATTGGTAACAGGTATAAATAATACGTTATTACACAATACAAATAAATACGTCACTTATTTAAATATAACAACGGAACAGGCAAGAAAGGTGGAGAAGGTGAAGAACAACTCAGCCTTGGAGAAACGTCATTGGAGGGAGAGAGTGGGGGATGTGTGTGGCAAAGATCACCTTTCACAGACTGGCATAATTCGAGGGCAGCCTAGCATATGAGATATTCTGTAAAAACCAAAGTAAAATGAATGGTTCTAAACTTCAAATGTAACCCTAAACTGCTGACATAACTGTACATCTAAAATTCAAAACCCACAGCTCATCTTAAAGCATATTTGTTCATTTGTAACTGAGTTGAGTTCATCGACAATGCACTGAGGCCAGTGCATCAAGTAACACTAGAATGCACATTTTAGAGGGAACACAGCGCCCTCTACTGCTAGCCAGTGTAAATCCTTGGAAAAGGGTCCAGTGTTGGCTTCTAAACCCACTGTGGGTTGGGCGCTACAGAGAGGCGATTCACCAATGTCTCCGTGACGGGACATCAGGTTCATCCAATAAGACCCACAGGCCCATTGGAGAGAATTCAAAAGGAATCTACACCTCTCAATTATTTTGTTCTTTTACTCGACAACTGTCTTGTAGTCTTGAAAAGACATCATTCATATTTGTAGAAGCCTCGTTCAACAGCCTTGGAGGCTATGTTTTCTGCTGAATATCGCTGGTCTAGGTCCAGAAGAGCTTGCAGTAACGTGTTAATGTTTGCCCGCAGGCCCTCTTTCTGCATCCACACCCGCAGTAGCTCGTAGACTTTGTCATTGGTATTTGTTTCGGCCACCTTGATGGCGTTGTCGCTCACGCCGATGCTCCGGAAGAACTTATTGTGGTACCGCACGTCCAGGGTGTCAAACAGGTCGAAACTCTTGCTCAGAGACTCCTCCTCACCTTTTAAACCAAAGCATAGAGACTTCAGAAATTGTCAAATGGCCAATTTCTGGAATATGAACTAAAAATGAACCAATTATAATGATAAATAGTGTATGTTGTGTGGTTAGGAATAATTAAATACTTAAACAGGAATAGTTTTAGATTAAATGTTTATTAAAACACTACCTTTCAAAAGTTTTGGGGGATTAACTTTTTTTAAAGATTTTTTTTATTCACTAAGGATAGAGCAAATTAATCAGAAGTCACAGTAAATACATTTATAACGTTACAAAATAGTTATATTTCGAATAAATACTGTTTTCAAGAGTGACAGTAATAAGAAAACACTGGAGTAATGGCCTCTGAAAAGTCTGAACTTTTGAATGGAAGTGAATCTTCTCTTATTTGAAAGTCTATCTTACTTATTGTGCATCTTATTTATCTAATGGTTCTTGAACATTTGAATTCTTCAGAATAATATACTTTTTTTCTTAAAAAAAAAATAGGCAAAACATATTTCTATTGTGTCTAAACTCACTCACTAAATCATTAAAGTCTGAATTACCATCTAACCCAGTCACTGAACCAATAAAGACGCATACAATATCAATAAAACCAAGAACGTACATGGTTACTAACGTAACTTCGGTTCTCTCTAGAAGAGGGAACGAGTACTGCGTAATATCTTTTGAATTAATGTAAAACGCGTTACGGCAGTATGCAGACATAGGCTTGCGTGCCTATTGGCTGTCCTGCGGTAACAGTAGCAGCCTTTCGAGAGAGGCCCTTGGTGACGTCAGATCCAATGGGGGCACTTCGCGCCCAATACGTCCCGCCGAGACAGGCGTGGCCTGGGCCTATAAATACAGCTCGATGGGCTAATATAATCCGGCGAAGCAAACCAGGGCGTGGTTCGCCGAAGCAACGGGGAAGACAGTACTGATCTTTAGACCGAAAGTAGTTTAGCCTTATAAATGTAACCTTAAAACCTTAGAAATGTAGACGAGGAAGCCCAGCCTGCCACCATACAGTTATCCTGCAAGGTAATCTTGTGGACACTGCCAGCCTTTAGCCTGAGCCCAGACCAAGAGGCGTTCTGGCAGCCTGTAAAGGTCTGTAAAATGCCTACCTATGTAGGCCACCACTGACATGTTGGAGTGGACCAAGACATGGTGACCTTTTATGCGAGGACAAAAACACCTCAGCACGTTGTCGACTGCGATCATTTCTAGACAGTTTTTGTGTAGGAGCTTATCCCGTTCTAACCACCGGCCAAAGAACGGTCTGCCCTCGTTCAGCGCTCCCCATCCCGAGGTGGAGGCATCCGTGGACACCATCTTCACACTCGAGGAAGTCCCAGAGTTTACACCTGACTGGTAATAGTCGATTGCTCTCCAAGGTTTCAGAGCTGTGACGCATTTCTGATCGACCTTGAGGCGAAACAGACCGGAGGCCCATGCCCGAGGTGGTACTCGCGCTTTTAGCCGTAACTTCAGCGGAACGCATGCGAAGCAGACCAAACTGGAGAAGAACCAGGTCTGTAGCGCTGCTTCTGGTCCTTCCTCATCCAGTTTTCGGAGAAGGTCGGCTTGGAAGATCTGCAGTACGACCATCGAGTGTAATGCCGATACAGCCTGCCCAGCGGCGGTATAAGCACGGCTATGCGTAGCGGAAGTTAGGTAGGTAGCGCTGTATTAGCTCGCCGTCTAGCAGAGATCGGGCAAAGATGGGCCGCTATAGCTTCTTCTACTGGAGGAAGAGAGTGGTGTCCTCTGTCTTTAGCACTGTCCACCACGGAGAATGCTGCTGGGACAGAGGAATGCACTCTTGCGGAGAAGGGGGCGTTCAAAGACTTCGCGACTTCTTTATGAAGTTCAGGAAGAAAAGGCACAGGCCTAGAAGATGGTGGAGCGCGGTCCCTTTGCAGGAAACATCCATCCAGTCAGTTGTACGGGGCTGCCGCCCACTCAAGGCCAAGGCTCACTAAGGCCTGTGAGAGCAGACGCATCAGCTCAGATTCGATGCTGGCCCGTTTCCCTGACGACTCGTGGGCACAAGGGGGGGGAGGTCCCCCCTTTCCCCCTAGCGTCAGATATTACGCAGTACGGGAGAACCTCTCGTAAGAGAACTGTTATGTTGTCATGTTGTACTGATGGTCAAGTTGTTGTTTTTTTGTTTGTTTTTTGGAGGGAGTAATATCTTACCAAGAACAGGAACAAGTTTTCTGGGAGGACTGTCATCCTATAAAAGAAAAAAAAAAGAAGGTTGAATTTAGTTAACAGGACCATTCAGCAGTCCCTTCAAAACAAGGATCTTTTTTTTACACATTTGAAGGCACCATCTTGTCGTTTCATGGTATTTAGCTGTGTAAAATCTGTGCGATTGATCTGAAAAGACCCTGAAAAGTTGCTAACCTTCGCCCACGACTCTATATCTCTCTCAGTCTGCCTCGGGGCCGGGGGACTCGATCGAGGCAATTCTTCCATGTAGACAGCAGGAGGTAGAGCAGACAGACTGGTTTGGGAAGAGCTGGTTGTGTTCGGCAAGCTGTCGCCCAATCCACGGTCTTCATCCTCCACAGGTATACTCTTGCTACTTGTTTCCTGGGTTTCTTGCGTCAACAAGGGGCGGGACTCTGGGCGTTGCTCCTCCTCCCTCTCTAATCCAGCATTGCGGCTGTTCTCTTGTTCCTCTTCTGATCTTGGGCACTTGTCCTGAGTGAAGGCAGCAACAACAACTGATTAAAACTATGGATTAAAAGTAACCAATTAAACAATACATTTTTACCAATTTATAAAATAAATATAATAATTTAATTACATTTAAAGTTTATTTAAAGCATCAGAATAATATTAACCAAAACAAATTTATCTGATAATTTTAAATAATGCATAAAAAAGGTACTTACTATGGGAATCTTCACTTCTTTCAAATCACCAGCAGTGTCTGTAATAAAGTTGACAGCAAATACAGTATGTCCATAAAAAGCACATTAGATTTTCCACTTTGCAGATCTATTCGTAATACTATGAATGTTGTACAATGTACTATTCAAATAGCTTGAAACTTCTTCAGAAGATATTTTATGAAGATATGATCAGATTCTCCTTCCTAAAATAGCCATCTTTGGCTATTCAGACAGTTTCCTCTTTGCCTCATTTGCAGCTGGCATTAATGCTGGGCATGGTTGTGGCCAAGATAATTATATTAAGGGATATAAGGTCTTAAACCTTGAAAAAATATGTCTAGCAAAGTCCCAAGATTAATTTAATTAAATTAATTTTCCCAAGATTTAGGGTCCAATATTTACATGATGGCAGGACTTAAAGATTTAAATCGTTATACTATGATTTTTGTGCTGATTTCTATCCCCTTCTTTTACATGATTTACCTTCCGTCTGTATTTTATTTAGGCACTTATGTCATAAGTAATATCATTATAATGTTGTCTGGCCCTTTTTCTTGGGTCGATATTGACAACAATATTGAAACTTATCATACATATATAAAAACTCACTGCTATGTTATTCTCAGCGTTGGGTAGGTTACTCCAAAAAAAGTCAATAAAAACCTCGCTCTAAAAAGTATTGCATACCTTGTTGCTAATTACCTGATAAATCCTAAATACAATTCTTTCAAATAAATAATGAAAAACTGCATACATTTTTCTTGAACTCTAAAACAATAATTGATTTTAGTCAATACAGTATTTAATGCAATTACATCTTAAGTAACTGTAATTACAGAAATATTAAGGATAATCGCTTTCTTTCATTTTTTCAAAGGACAAGTAATTAAATTACAGTAATAACACTATTATTAATCACTTAGTAATGCATTACACACCCAACACTGGTTATTCAATACAAGGACTAAAAAAGGTTTCCAAACATACCACTTTGATGACGTTGACATTTCTTCCATAAAAATAATCCAAGCAGGATCAATATGATCAGAACCACAATTGGTATGACAACCGCTAAAAAAAAATAAAAAGATTAGATTAAAATGTTCCTTCTGTTAATGACTGATGCAGTGTAACTACTCACAATTAACTTATATTAAAATAATAAAATAAATTATAGAAAATAAGTTAATTTTGGACCATGTCTATACGCATGTGCGGACCTTACCTATAGGATTAGTGTTATTTGATGCCGATGGCTTGTCTGTTGGACCTTCAGTCGGATAAGAGGTGCGCTTCCTGCATTTTGTATTGGATGTCGCAGTACAACGGCTCACTTCTTCCTCATCAGCTTTGCACCTGCAAACCCACGGTCAAAAATGATGCCTTTTAGAAAAAGTGTGCAGCCAAAGGCTTAAAAATAGCAGTCGTAAAATTGCTATCATTATGAATAGCACAATGAAAGCCTCAGGGTTTAAAGGTGGAGAGAGTGAATCAGTGGGAAAGGGATCTGACTCATTGGATGTGGTGATCTAAAGCAAGGGCTGAAAGGTTAAGAGACTAGAGGCTGGGAGTGTCTGATCTGTCTGCTTTGGGAAGAGCACATTCCAAAGAAAGAGGAACTCACCTGGTGCATTTCTTGCACACTTCACACGGCTCGTCTGGCAGGCAGAAGAAACCAGATTTGCATTCACATTTGGTGTTGCTTGTGCTGGTGCAATCTGCAACCATGATCTGATCTGTAAAGGGTTGGAGAGAAACAAATAGGTATGGTAAGGGTGGGAACAAGGATGAAGAAACCAGAAACGAGTGGGAGAGAAGCAATAGACTTAATTTCTAAAGGGTGACCAGAATTGGATCCATATGTTATATCTGTATTGAATCTGGATTTTAGATCAAATGTGACTAATAAATTATACAAGTCAGTTTTGCTTTGGGAAAGTTCATATGCATGGAACAAATATGCCTCTGAATAGTGACATGAATTAATGTTGGATTAATCCAGATTCAGAGAGAATGATTCAGTGACTATCCGTTACATCTTTTATCTGAAATAGAAAAGTCTTAACACGTGTCTGAAGGGGGAAGTGAATGATTGGATCAATCCAAATTCAATCCACATATGAAGAGAATTATCTGAAGCTAGATTCTTGCGTATAATTATACAGAACTAGCACCCGACTCAGAAAACAGTTGAAATGCACCTTCGAACAGTAAAATCCATTATTAAATTGCATGTCGAATACATCCAGATCCTGATCCATATTCGATCCAACTTTAGATCAGATGTTTACATGCTAAAACTAATCCCTGCTTCAGAAGACAATAGAAATGCACCTCTAAAAGATATTTAAAATTTTGCATAAATACATATTTTCGATTAAAAAAATGCATTCAATGTAAAATTGTTAGAACTATTCTGGGCCTCACAGAACAAAAAAATGTCTCTGTAAAGGGTGAAATATATCATTGGATCAATGTTGGATCAATACAGATCCAGTTTAAGATTCAACTCACTTAAGATTCAATTGATATACTGTATGCATGGAAAGTTAAGGCATTGTCCACACAGACACGGGTATTTTTATAACCAGAGTTTTTCCTCCTATGTTTAAAAAAAAAAAATCCTGTCCACATGAAAAAGCAAAAACACGCTATCAAGTGCCGTCAAGAGCATGCCACACCAGCAGGCGGCGATATAACCCTAACCGTAAAGCCACGTTGGCCAATCAGAAGCCTAACAAAAAGTTTTTACAGGTTCCGGTAGGCGGATAACGTCGCATCGTGTGCTCATACTCTGACGTCGCAAGGCAAAAACCCTGGTTTTACTGTCTACACGACAACACTTTAACCGGCATTTCTGAAAATGTGGACGAACGGCCGAACCGCATAAAAAAAAAAAGTCATGGTTATAAAAATACCCGTGTCCGTGTGGACATGGCCTTCATCAACACACCCTTGTGACTCAGCAGGCAGAAGGAATAACCTGAGAGTGATTAATTGAGCAAAATAGATTCCGAACAAGACTGCACATGATACAGGCACACCCTGCATCATCCTAAAACACACGCATGCACACAATCCCGGACAACAGACACAAAGGGGTGCATGCACTGGAGTATAGTTCAGTCATTCATACATACACAAATGGCTAGTGAAAGAACACAGGAGTGGGGCCACACCCAGGACGTGTAACATTAGGAGATCAGATTCCCAGGAGTGAGGTGTCCAGCACAGGAAACACTACACTCAACTCTATTCATGGGGCCTGCTTATGTCCCCATCCTCATGCAAATCCTATGGGAGGCTTATTGTCTAAACAGGCGAGCGAGTTTTTGTTTATACGAAAATGTAGTGTTTACAACAGAGTCTGAATCTGAACAAGCAGTAGGATCTTGTGGGAAAGAGTGTTTAGGTAAATCAAATGGTTTAATAAACGGTGAACGTGGCTGTCCAATCAAAATAAACAGCAATTTAATGGATGGCTTTGACTTCAGAGGAACCAGAGACAGACTAAATAGCTTTGCAGAAGAATGGAGCGTTCTGCGATGGATTCAACATGCTTGAGATGTTCCGTCTCGCTCGCAGATCACAGTATGCCGCACATTCTTCCGTCTTGAATCGAAATTTCCAAAAGCAACGAATTCTGACGCCAGTTTCGTTATATGATTTCGTTTCGTTTTTTTGTAATATCTGTATTCCGACAGCAGTTCCAGAAGTTAATTGTTTGTCCAGTAGTCACCGGCGATGGGTTGTGTTATTGCCTTCCCAGCATGCCGAGGACCATGTGTGTTCCATTATTCACTCGAGATGTATAAATGTTACATTCCTGTGAGCTCTGCTTCTCTGGAGAGTCAGTGCAGACTACATATGGCTGTCTACTGGAAAACTGAACAATCAATTACAATAGCAGAAGGTTGAGATTTCTGTATCTCAAAGTGCCAGTCACAGACCGGACTCAAACACTTCTTTAAACAACCCTAAGAGGAAGATCGGACCTGTTTTTTTTTTATACAAAATGACTGGTTTGGAGAGGAAAGTGTAGATTGGAGGATGTTACCTCTGTGACACTGGCTACACTGCAGACACTGCTCCATGCCTGTGGGGTGCTCGGCGTACGTGCCCTTCTCACACGGGGAGCAAATGCCCTTCTCCTGGTCCCTGCTACACTTCTCTTTCACATAAGTGCCTGTGTTACAGAAAACATTTTATGACAGACATTACATATCAACATGCATCATTTTCAAAAAATGGGAGAAGAATGAGAACCAGTGTGTGTTCAAAATTCAAATTTATTTAAAATGCTTTTATTATTAAAGCCAGAATACAACATTTAGGCAAAGATGTTTTGTGCAATTTTGAGCCCTGTGTAAAATAAATGCCACTTTAAAATGTAAAAACTTAAAATGACATAAGTCTCATTCATTCAAAAATGTTTTTCTTAGTATATGCAGAAACTAATCATCTAGTATTCAAATATTGATATTTTAATTTACCATTTTTTACTAGTGTTTTGGTAAAAATATTTGAGAATCTATTTTTTTTTAAAATCATGATAAATGAAATTTGTTCCTGAACATAGTTTGTTTTATGCATTAAATTATTTTTATTGACTGTTTTACATGATTTTAACATCTTGAACAAGCATACGCTATAAATGACTTTAAAGGCGTTGCTTTGAGCAAGTTGATTTGTGTTCACACAATACTTGCCTTTACAAGAGAAGTTGTCACGGTTCGACAGGATCTTGTCAGCTACTTACCAGCTTCACAGTTCTTGCAGCAGAAGCTGTTGTGCGGGTACTCTTGGTTCTCCATGCAGCTCATCTGCCTGGCTGTGCGGTTCTGGACGTCTCCTGCAAACCCGAGCTCTGCTGCCCCATGACCCAAAAAAGTCAAAGCAAAGAGAATAGGGACCTAGAGGACAAAAAAAAAAAAAAAAAGAAATTCGACTTTTCAGTATGACTTGCAATTTATGTACCTCAGTGGGTAATTGGAAAGAGTTTGGTCTTACTTCCTTAAATCTATAAAACATCAATTATGAAATTATTAATTAACTGAAAGTGTTAGTGCAGTCAATGAATTAAATTAATTACGATTAATATCTTTTTCATATTGAATGATTTTTGGAAACATACTTGACACTTTCAATTAAACAAAAAAAATAAAAAATAAATAAATAAAAGAACTATAGACAAATAAATGAATTACAACTAAATTAAATTTAAATAACTTTGCAGTCAACAACCACAACAACAGATGTCTTTACTCATCTTCTCATTAACATTATATAACAAATAAATGACTTGTGAAATATCTGGATTTCAATTGCTGTTGCTGTTGATGGATTGGTATTTAAGCCTTCCTGATGAGGCTGTTGGGGCACACAAGAGAAAAAAAAAATCCAGGAAAGGGCTGCAGATAAGAGGTTTCTTCTGGAGAAATACCAGTTTTGTATTTTCACACGACTGGAGCGTCATGCTCTCTCTCTCACATCTAGAATTCTTTCTCAGCTCGAGGCAAACAGAGAAGTATTCTGACTGAGTTCTCATAGCTGACCTTGTGTGAGAAATCTAGCATTTAATTCAAACCATCTGATGTGAACATCTGCAGAGCAAAGCAAATTAACAGAGCAGGAGAGAATCTTTTCCTGGACCAGAACAAAAGAACCTACCCTGACAAAACACACATACACAGAACGCTAAATGTGCTGTGGGATCCAAAGAAATGCCAGGAAACGTCTAAACTTTTTCAACCGGTGAGTCGTTAGCAAGTTCTGATAAGATCACAGACAAAACAATGCTGAATGCATATCATAAAATGCAACTCTTATCATGCATATTTATGAAGGCAAAATGTCAACTTATCCAATAAAATAAGGATAAAAAAAAAAAAAAAAAAAATCGACAAAGACACTTAAAAGTAATGAATCTATTATTTGGAAATGACTCATGAATAATTTGTTTAATAAACCTTTAAAAAAACAACTCAAATATAAGAGCTACAGCTTTGAATAAATCAGATGATTGAATCAAACTCTCTGAACTCAATATTTTCATAAAAAAGAAGTTTTCCACAAGCTTACTGTTCATAATATGACAATGTAAAGTTAAAGATGCACATTTGCGACAGACATTTAAATAAACATTTTTTTAGAACATGCTCCCCTGTAGCAAAAATGAACGGTTACAAAAGTGCAGTAGCAAAAACAGCCTGTCGAACTGGAACATGGAGAAAAAATCTGTGGAAAATGGTCATTTAAGTCTAAATTTGTAATATTTTGTTGGAAGAAACCTTGACTAACGTTATAAATGGACTTTAGAGGAGGAAATACTTAAACACGTCTCTTTCTAACATTAATGCGGCACTATAATCAAATGTTCCCAGTGCTAGTATTTGGCCAGTCAGTTTGGTATCTCTGTCTTTTTGTCTCAGAGGATAATGGGAAATGTAGGCCGTTAGATGGAGCCGATGGTTTCGAGTTGCTGGTGAGGTGTATGGCGATGGTGTTGTGTGTCTGGGAGAATGTGGGTCATTTGAAGTGGCGGCTCTAAAGTGTGTTGTTTAGCCGTAAATGAGGCTCTCTCATTGTGACATGCTGAAAAGAGGGAGAAGAAAGAAGGGGCCTCAGGGACCGAGTAAAGTGCTCGTCTGAAGTAGAAGACCCCTGCTCCACATGCACAGTCCATACAGAGCTGTTGACTCCCTCACACACACACACACACACACACACACACCTCTGTCTGCTCACCACGACCCCAAATATCTCTTCTTTTCTCTCATTTAACTGACAGAGAATGCGAAGCAACCACCCTATGAAACTCCTTTTTCCACTTAAACGCACACACAGAGTATAAACCTTGCCTTTACTCTTCTCCATCTCCCACACACATTGGTTTTCTTTGAACGTGTCTGTTAGACACTCATTTACCATATGGATGTGCTCATATGTACACACACACACATCTCTTTTATCTTGAACACTTAACAGAAACCTCACAGCTCCATCTAGAGCGTAGGGATGTGGTGCTTTTCTCAGTAGTGCAATATATAACATTACATGTAATGTAAAGTGCTCACTTATATCAGAGTAAATAAACCTGTGAAATAAAAGCTTGAAGACCAATCAAATGGGGTAATCTTGCAAGAAAGTGGTTTTGCTACAGAATGCTAGTAAACAAATGCCCATGCAATCAAACAATGAAATATTTGAATATATAAATGATCTCTGTTATGATTGACAAACTGTTGTTCACCAATATAATGAGCACGGTTGTCCCTTAGGGAAGGCCAATTCGGTCACATGTGACACGTGAATATGTGACATCAATCTGATCTAATATCTGGGGGGCCTTGCCTTACGCTTGCGTTATGTCGGTGTATGAATGAGTGAGTGAATGGGTGAATGTGAGGCAAAAGTAAAGCGTTTTGGTGGCCATTGGGTCTGTGAAAGCGCTTTATAAATGTAGTCCATTTACCATATATGCAAAGGAACTGGCTGAATCCTTTAAACCCTACTATATGAAAAAAAATCTAAATGAAATCGGAATCAGAACAGTAGATTATGCAACTATAATAGTAGCAGGCAGCATCGTTGTCTCAAATGATGATGCAGCACATTTGTTACATTGAGAAATTATGAAAAAACTAATATAATTTTTAAAGCCAATTTGACAAAAAACATTAATTCAAGTCAAAGTAAATAATGAGTAAAAAGGTTTTAAAAAAAGCAACATTATGACATCATAATTAAAATGGAATACACTACTGTGCAAAAATTAGAGGGAAGTCTCTAACGCTCACTAATGATTGGATGAAAAATACAGGTAAAAAACATTACATTGCGATTGAAATATTATAGCAATTTCATAGGGCTATATTATTGTCTGGTTTCACAGGCAAGGTTTAAGCCTATCCCTAGACTAAAATTCATGTTTGAGCCGTCTAACTGAAAGCAAATTGCACTGACATATCTTAAAATTATGTCCATGACATTTTTTTTTGTTTTGTTTTTTTAGAAGCAGTAAAACTAACAGTAGGACAACAATATGTAAGTGCTATAGACCTTATGTAACCCCGCCACTTTTCAGCGCTTTTTCAGCGCTATGCTCGTTGTCTTTTGATTTCCGGTCTGCATTTTCACAGTGATCTTGCATAGGTATGAATGAACTGCTCGTTAAAAAAAAAAAATCCCGGTCCACATCTGCTTTACAATGCTCATGATAACTTTTGTTAACTCAACAATACAGGCTACCGACTCAAAAAAAGCATAATTTTTAAAAATGCAGAATAAGGCTTTTTTTAAGGCAAGATCATAAAAGCTACATAAATGTTCTAAATTAACTAAGGTGACATCCTGACTTAATCTAAGCACTTTCTGTGAAACCAGGCCAATAATATTTAATTTATTCCTGAAAATATTCACTTCTAGGAACTCATCAGTGTAACATATCCTTCAGAAATCCTTCTAAGCAGCACAACTGTTGTCAAAACTGATAATAATAAGAAATCTTTTATTATTATCAGTTTTGGAAACAGTTGTGCAGCTTAATATTTTTGTGGAAACCGAAATATATATTTTTAAATATAAAAAAAAATATATATATATTTTTTTTAACAGACAGTTCAAGAGCTTTTGAAACAGAAACATTTAATATCATCTTTCACTTGCTTTTACTAATATATTCCATTCTTCCTAAATAGTATTAATCTCTTTCTAAAAACTCTGATAGTGTATCAAGTAGAGTGCATTGCATTGTGGGGCACAGAATCCCATGCAGTGTGTGCTTTGTTCAACTTCACATACTCCATCTTTTTGCAAATCTGAGTGTTGTATGCCTGCAAAAAACTGCATTACAAAAATAGTACAAGTAACATGCTATTCTGTAGCCTTTAACTCCATGTGCTTTTTAATGTTGCAGTTAAACTACACCGCTGCCAACAATCTGCAACAGCAAAACTTCAGATGTTGACAGTGTAATATTATGTACTAATAGTTGTAGAATAGCAACAGGGTTGCCAAAACAGAAGAGGAATCAGAGAAGACATACCACAGAGGTTTACAGCACACTCACTAATGCTACTTGTAAACTAGTATCAAATAGAGTCGAACAGCTGCGTTAAGACGCCGCGGAGGACCGGGGGTATTATGGCAATATGGCAATAAGCGCTATAGTGTCTGACGCAACCACAAAAAAAAAAAAAAAAATAGGTTCTTGACAACTATTGCATTGTCAAACCAAATCTTTAATAGATGAAATATCCCACCACAGTAAATCAACTCAAAAACAGATTGAAGACTCTATTCGTAGATGCAATGTTAGGAACTCAGAGGAGTGTACAATGGTCCTCTTGTTGGAAGTCGGACTGAGTCTGACTATCAGCCTTGAGGGGAACCGAAATGCCATCAAGTGTCCACACACAGACAGTAAAACCTTGAGACAATGAAATGAGTCCAGGCGAACCAAACGCATGTGTGAGAGTTTTTTGAGCGAGAGTGTGTGTGTAAAGAGGGAAGTCTGAGACTAACTTTGGCTCCAAAGGAGCTCTCTGGATGTCAGCCATGCCTTGTTGTTCTAAGGGAGTTTCCTGGATTGAGCAGCGCTGTTGAGCCACACTCTCTCCGCGCTCACGTCAGACTTTCCACAGACGTTCACATGCACACACACGCACAATCGCACCATTTAGACGCAGCCGTCGGGAGGTGGGGTCAGAGAGTGACGGCTATGGAGCGCTGGAGGAATTTGAAAAGAAAGGGAGAAGGAGGACAGATACAATAGACGGAGTGTGAGAGGTCCAGAAATGGCGCAAAACGTAGGGCAGGCGCATGGGACTTCGGGAAGGCACGGAGAGAGTGAAAGAAGAGAGATTCCTGGATACACTGAAACCATTCAGACGAGTGGAACATTAAAAGTCACACTAATGAGTTACAGTACTCGCTCTCTCACACCCAAACACACACACACCGCAAAGACTGAATTTTCCCAGACAGGATAAAAAGTATGGAGTGAAGCACACGTATCAGTTGCTGCAGTCTGAAAAATTAGTAGCTACATTAATGTCCAACACCTGTTCTGGCCCCATGGGAACATGCAAACCCATCTGGGTCAAAGTTCACAGATTTGCCAATGACATGAACCCACCAACGACAGCAGAGCCTGTCTGACAGACATCTATGCCAGCGCTCGTTAAAAAGCAGTCAAAGTTTTTCCTGACTGCGTTTGTGTGTGCGAATGCTATGGAAACTCCATGTCTCCATGGCGACAAGTCTGATCCTGGGACAGGTGGTCTTTTTTTTTTCTTTTGCGAGGCACGGATAGGCAGATTGAGGGGGAAGTGACATCACTTCCTGTGTCTGCACATTCCAGATCTAGTGAATCACTGGATTTCAGAGTAGCACTAGAATCAACTTGTCAGCTATTTTGCTGACAGCTCATAGAGAAACTATTAAAACAAACAAAGAACAACAATTTTTAGACGTCATGATATGACTTGCTAGATTAATTATTTTTTTTATTTTTTGGGGGATACGTCTGCAATTTCAGCCACACCTTTTGAAGCTTTTAGTAAACAACAGTTACTTCACAAAACAACAGTTTAGCAAACAACAGTTCCTGGTGACTTACACCTCAAAACAATCTTATTTTCAAACATGAATCAACAATTGGATTTTTTTTCTTCTGACCTGTGATTATTTTTTACTGTGGCCCCAGCACAAACTATAAATGTCAAAGTTTTATGAATTGTAATGTATACATTTTTAATAAAAAATTAAATAAAAAATGTGTGTGTATATATATATGTACTTTATTTTATTTACAATTTAAAATTTCTAAGTTTATCATTTTCCCCACATACATTTATTTTTTCATTAAAAAAGTACAAGTTAGACAAATGGAAATCATTCAATTTTTGTAAACTTTTTAACTTCGGGTTTTCAGGAAAACTCCAAGACAGAAATTGGAAAGTATGAATGGCAAAATATGCATGTACATGATAAAAAAAATACATATACATAGTACACATACATAAAGTCATGTTTATTTCACTGGCTTTTGTGATACATTAGCAGGCCACATCAAGACAAAAGACAATAACAATTTAGTAGAATAATTCCATGAAAAGACAGATCTTGTGCTAATAATTATAACTAACACCGTTTAGAAAACTAATCTCGTCTGAAAAAAGCTTGTGTGGAACGACGGTCTGGCTTTTATTATCTAGCGCTGCTAAAAGTGAACTATTGTCTCCATTATCAGTGCTTCAAGACTATCCCGATAAACCTCTGGTGAACTGTGACAAAGGCGTCTCAGTATAGTGGAGGGACGCGGGTCAGCCGGTAGGCATGACCAGTTAGAACGAAGATAAGACCAGAACAAACTCAACGCAAACCGGCTTCCTGCTTTCCCAGGCAATTCATTTATACTGGAGGAAACAGCAGTGAAATCTGTTTCAGACTTCAAGGTCTGCGCTCGGTTAAAAATCAAACTTGTGCACAAACTTATCTCACAGAACATCCTCAACAAAAATGACAAAGAAACACACACACGAACACACATTCACAGCATCCAGACAGCCTGCGGTAGGGTTTGGCCAGTAATAGGTGGTCAGGACGTAGACCAGCGTGGTAACCTTAACCTACTGGATGAGAGTCCTCCAAACCCACAATCACTTTGCACTGGCAGCTTACCAAAGTGGCATGTTTAGACCAGAGGGGACGCCCTTTTCCTTCAGTCTGAGTGAATAATTGCTGAATATGGATGGAATAACTTGTGAAGATGATATGAAAACAACTTGCAGTTTGACAAAAAAGCAATATCCCAAGGAGGATGCCAGCATTTTCAAGTAGGGGCGTGAAAATAGATGATTCAGTTTGATACATGATACGATGCGATACTTTCACATTCTATTAAACAAAGCCAAAATAGAGTTAAAGGGACGATTCGCCCAAAAATGAAAATTCTGTCATTATTTACTCACCCTGAAATTGTTCTTAACCTGTAAGAATTTCATACTTTTGCTGAACAGAAAAAAAGATATTTTGAAGAATGTCGCTATCCAAACAGTAGATGAGCCCCATTGACGTCCCATTGTGTTTTCTTTTCATGGTATGGAAGTCAATAAAGCCAAACAACTGTTTGGTTACCCATATTCTTCAAAATATCTTCTTTGTTGTTCAGCAGAAGAATGAAATTCATACCGGTTTGGAACAACTTAAGGACGAGTAAATGATGACAATTTAAATTTTGGGGTTAACTATCTCTTTAAAATTGTGAGTTTTTTTTTTAAATGATTATTTCAAATGATAATGATAAACAGTTCTGTACTGTACTGTAAATGTTCACTAAAATGCTAAATTTGGTATTACATCATGAATGAACTTGAATGGGCTTGAACTTGGTGACACCAGCCAGTAGCATAATATAGTCACCAAGTTAAAACCATCTACCCTTTTATATAACTGAAGAAATTAATTAGATGACTAACTTGTAAGACTAGTCTAAGCAGTTTACGCAACTAGCCACTGAAATATTCATGATTCTGCTAAATACAGAAACATGCTTGCACTCCGTACTGACTACATACATTTAAATAATAATAAACCTTATTAAAGAAATTATATTTTATATTTCACAATAATAATCATGGAAGCTAAAATGCGAAATAGTTTCAGTGAACTAAACAATAAATTGTTGCATTGTTGTGTTGCGATATACTGTTACTATGCATGCTTTCACCACTATTTTCAAGTGATTGATTTGAAATAAGAGACAAACCAGAAGTCCTACCCATAATTGAAAGAAAAACAAGAGAGGGTTGACCCTAAAATATGGTGGCTACCCAAAAGCTATTCTAAATGCTATTTATGATTATTGAATGAACGGCAGAGAAAGAATGAATGAGTTTTGTTTAACTGGCTGACCACCAAAGTAAACGTAACTGAGACTGGTGGTCACACAAAAGCTCATGAATGAACTGGTTAATGCCAGTGGCAGCATACAACCAACACAACCACAGCACACAACAGTTCAAAGAAAACTTTGGCCTGAATGAAAGCGCTAAGTGTGCTGGCTTCCTTTGCTACACTAAAACAATTGAGTTTACAAAGCTTGCTGCCAGCTCTAAACTATTAGGCGAGAACATGAAATCTACATTGTTTAAAAGTGCCCATTTCCATATGTGGACGGGCAGCTGTACGTCTTTCTCTTTCATACGCACACACACACTTATGGCACAATCTTGGCTAGCTGACAATGGGGTCTCACAGGTTTTATTGTTTAAACTTACAGTAAGATAAGGCAGTCAGTCATTCACGTTTGCCACGCGTGTGTACGTGTTCAATTACGGCTACATCCGCACACTACATGCTGTACAGTGCATTGCATTATGTATGATGATTGGAACTGGCGGATTGACAGGAGTTTTTCCCTGTTTACAGATGATTTCTATCAGAGCTATCGGTTAAGGGAAGACACACCGTTCTTCATTATTTCCAGTGGACTGGAACAGGAACCTTATGGAATCATGTGCCTTACATTACCCGCACTCACTCCAGTGTTTTACGCATTATACTGACAGGATGCACATGATAAACATGCTGTACAAGGATACAGACTCAACGAAAGAGAAAGAAAATGACTGATAGGGAAAACACATACATACATACATATACATTATATATATATATATATATACACACATTTTAAAATCACAACCTGCATAAGTACCATGACTCAAAAATAAACAACAAAGTTACCATCTGAACATTTGTTTGTGTGTGTTTGTGTGTGTTCTGTGATGGCAAAGCTGAATTTTCAGCAGCCATTACTCCAGTCTTCAGTGTCACGATCCTTCAGAAATCAAGATAGATTTCTTGTTACTATAAATGTTGAAAACAGATCTGCTGCATAATATTTTTGTGCAAACCAAGACACATTTTTAGGATTTTTTTGACAAATAGAAAGCTCAAAAACACGTAACTTATGACAAATCTTTTATAACATTAAAAAGCTCTTTATACTATCACTTTAGATTAATTAAATACATCCTTGCTAAATAAAAGCTAAATGTTTCTTTATTTTTTTCATACTACTACTACACTATACATTACTCATTTTGCTATAGGCTAGTGAGTAATAAAGAAAGTTATGGATTTCAAATACTGATATTTACATTTAATATTTGCACAGCTAAAAACCAGAACACTGCTCCTTTAAGGGGGGGGGGGGGGGGTTAACTCATATGATTCACTGCCCCCAGTTTTCACCTTTTTAATAGAATTACGGGAATGAGATCATCACAAACGCATAGTTCGTCAACATAGGCAAAAGTGATTTCAAAACAATGCATACTCCAGTGAGATCACTGCTGCCCTTTTGATGCAATACGCCAGTCACACTCATACTGAAACTAGTGAACTCTACCTAAACCACAGACCATGTGCAGGCATACAGGCATACACACACACATACACATACACACTAGTATCTTGGGTATGAGCGTGTGAAAATCTGTAAATGGCTCCTCTCGGAGAACACAGGAAACAGTCAGACAATGTGGAGACTTCAGTTCAGCTCCATGCTGAGCGACAGAAAAACACACACACACACACCGTCTTTGAAATGAGCAAACTCGACTAAGTTTTGGTGACAACAAGCTACACAATGATTTACCAACCATCTGATCCTTTAAACAATGCAATATTTTCTCCTAAAACCTGTTGATGTCAAATTTCATCAGTTATAATCACAATCCCAAATCTTTATCGACCATTTTTGACCTGCAGATTCTAAAACCTCCAGCCCAACGAGTATACCCCCTATACCAAGCCCTCAGCCCGAGATTTTAGGCGGGCAGCCTGCTGTCCTCAGTGTGCGTGGGAGGATATTAATAGCCCGAGAAAGCCACGACAGCACAGCCTTCCACATTTCAGATTTCCTGTGGCTTTTCTGTCTTTAAAAGAAAAAAAGTGCAGTGCATAGTGAGTGACCAGACAGGACTGTCCTAATCTCTTTCCATTAGAAAGAGGAAGAGAGGATGATAGAGACAGACAGACAGACAGACAAAGACAATGTGAAAAAAAATGTGATTTACAATACACTTCCTGCGTAAAACCACATCTGCGGTTCTTCACTATATCAGCCTATACGAGGTGTGACATGTTGTGTGATGAGATAAGTTGAGGAATTTTAAGTCTAAAAATAAGTTAATTCAACTTAAAATGGCTGATTAACAGTTACTTCTTTTCTTCCCAAACAAACTTGTATGTCTTTGAACACCCTAGATAGCATGCTTCATGTCTTGAATTACTGGTTTTGGCCCACATGCAGAACATCTGAACTTATTGAATAAAGGTGTATTCAATTTACCTAAACTGGAAAGCGTTCTCTTTTTTGACAAGTAGGCAAGTACTTAATTAGGTGGGACAAACCAGATAAAATGCAACAGACTGAGTCAGAAAAGTTGAAACTTAACAGCCAGAGAAAAGAACCTCTAGCCACCCTTGCCAAATTTAATTACCACTAAATATTTTCATTTATTTCCAGCCTTTTCCATGGAAACATCAGGAGGTACATAGCTTGACTATGCGTCACAGATCAAAGTCCCATGCAATGAAAAGCTTTAAAGCCTGGATGACTCAGTGTCTCTTCTCTTTGTACGACAACCCCATTGATTATCAAAAACAGGTCGAACAAGTTTTTAAAAAAGTCTTATTATGGTTACAAATCAGCTTTGCTCTTCTCAACTGGTTAATCTTTAAGCTACTGTATTGTTATCAAAAGAAAATATGCGTCATTATAGTCAGCACTAACACAAACAACCCTGCAAAAACAACCTGTTTAATGGGAGACAAGATTATCAGAGCCAAGTGGTACGTGAATTGTGTAAGATGGCATTTTAAGCCTGAAAAACGTATTCCCATGACATTAGGCCAGTGCCACGCTGAGTTGCCCCACTCATTAGCCAGCCTCAGTTCAGTGAGCTGACATCAGACGGAGGCTTTGTGCCGAATGCCTTTCCCATCACTCACACAAGCAGGAGGTTCAGTGTTTTTTATGCTGAATGCATTCTTTGACCTATTCAGGGTGAACATTAATTCAGGCATCTGCAAATGTCAAACTAAAGTAATTCTAGAGCTGTAAAGGTGTTCAATTACACATGATTAGAATAAACAGTTTTTGATTTATTAAAGACAAAGATAAGGTAAAAAATCTAAACTATTAAAGATATTTAAAATAAAAAAGTTAACTATAACATTTCTAAAGTAAAGTAAAAATATGATAAAATAAAACTTACTAAAAAAAATACAAATTACAAAAAATAAATTAAAAAAGCTGAGCCTAAAACTGTAAGCTCTACTATGCTTTTTCTATTTATAGAAACCTTATAATAAAAATAAAATATCGCTCTTTGCCCCATGATGACATCAAAACCAGATACGGTTTTAAAGGAATCATCCACACCGCAAAATCTACATGGAAAACATCTGCAAGGCGTGACCAAACTACAAACTGACACTATTATCCATTGGCTTAAATGAGACATAACACCCTCATCTAATTTCATACATTCAAGCGCACACCCTAATTTAAGCGTGTTTGACACAGTGGCAGGTTACCCAATCTGTGATACACCTGTGGATTCATGCGAGGAGAAGACATAAGAATAAAAGCGAGAGCGAGAGGGTGTTGTTTTCAAGGAGGAGAATCACCAATGACTGTTCAACTTCAAGTCAAACCAATGGGTAATTATTGTTTGAAGACACTGGATAGGGGGTAGAGAACTCACATACACACTCTCTCTCTCTCTCTCAAACACACACACACACACACACACAGAGAGAAATGCACACTATTAGCGTTTTAACTGGAGTCAATGGGGGTTGAATAGAAGGGTAGCTGAATAGCAGGCACATTGTAATATATGTAACACATCTCTCGTTCAGTCACTGAATCTGGGTGCAGTGACCTGTAAGGTGTGGCTACCTTAGACATAAATGAATCTCTGACAGATGCTTTGCCTTTCCTGGGAAGAGCTAAATGGCAAAAAAAAGAGGGAAAAAAAGAAAGCCTGACCACAAACCCACATGTTATCAAGATGCTTTCATTTCGACAGCAGATAATCTTTCAATTTGTCTCCCACTTCTTGAACTTTTTAAAGCCACAAGTAATACCAATATAATGTCACAAAGAAGAAAATCTCATGAGCTTATGATTCATGAAAGAACTTAATTCCCTAATTGAATGGATTTTATCAAAGGCATACTTACTTACAAAGGCATAAACTCCCATTATTGGGTGAAGTTGAACTAAATTAATATATGAAGAGTTCAGATGCAAAAGCCTCTAAATGCCATTTGAAATTTTCTTCTTTAATGATGATTTTTATCAAACTTGTATATTTAAGTTCAGTAATTTCACCTAAATAACAATTAATAGGTAATTATCATTACCATTTAAGTGAAATTACTGAACTTAAATATACAAGTTTGGTAAAAATCATCATTAAAGAGGAAAATTTCAAATGGCATTTAGAGGCTTTTGCATCTAAACTCTTCATATCTTAGGCAATGTACCCACCATTTAGGTCACTTTTTGCCTTCACTAATTAATTTTAAAAAGGTCCTATGCTGCGACAAATATTTCACTTTGTTTAAAATATTTCATTTTAAATAGTAACATAGTTTTAAATATTCTCTCATACATATCAGCCAAATAAGTAAATTTCATTTAAATGCATTTAATGTCAACTATTCATCTCAATCAACATACCGATCGACATCCTTAAAAAATATGGCAAACTGAAAAGCTTGAGAACAAGATAAATGTGCTTCTCCTCTCAGTATAAACACTTCTAGACCCTGTTTATTGTGGGAAGTCTAGACTCTAGAGCATTGACTAAGAAACAGATATGGCACGATTTCTAACACACAATCTCCCACAAATCCACATCATTCTGATTACTCTGATAATGAGCGTTAATTGCATCAGGCAAACTTCTCTCTTCCTGTCTCCTCGTTAATGTGGATTCCATAAACATTTGACGGAGCGAAGTGACTTTAAAAAGGCTCCTAATGAGCAGCGGGATGTGGACTGTGCTCTGGAGTCTTTCTTGTGGATCCTGGGGTATGCGCATGTCCTGTTTGGATTTCAGAGCCGCTCAGAGAGATACCGTGCACACTTCCTGTCCATGCCCACACCCTAGAGAGCACACTCCGATAACATCGAAGGAGTTTGAGAGGGTAAAAAAAAGGCAAGAGGGAGAGAGAGAGAGATCTGTGATCCCAAGAAATCTAAAAAAAAAAAAAAAAAAGAAGTGTATGAAAAGACTAATGGAGAAGGGACCCCTGCTCCCTATTGTATGATAAATGTTTGTGATTGTGGGTGGAGAGAGTATACAAAGATCTGATTCCTGTCACTGGCATCTGTGTTGACAGGAAGTTTACAGTAGGAGCTTACGCCTCCGTCCACCCCCCTCCCCATCCGCTCTCACTGGCCCAAGAATGTGTGAGCTATGCAGACTGGCAAGGATGAGCTATCTTCATCTAGTAACCAGCCAACCAGAGCAGACTCATAACTTAGCATAGTTTACAGCATGCATAAACAGCCCCTGTTGCAAACAACCTCTGCCCTGTCATTTCAATAAACAAATGCGGGCCTCAAAGTTGGGCGAGTTCAACTGGGGCTCATGCTGTTAAGGCAACAAGATTACTAGTTAAGATGATGATCACTCCCTTGGCTTTGATGATTTAATTATCTAATTAAATACTAGCTGAATGCCTACTTATTACACAATAAATGAATCTACACAAAAATACTTGCAAGTACAATGCAACACTCATCATGTGTTATTTTAATAGTCACTTATCTTGAGGGTCGCTGCTCTAAGGAACGGTGTAGTTTTAAGTTAAAGATACACAGTATGAGCCGTGTGTGGCTCTGGAGTCAAGAGAAAGTTTTAAAGGTGACTTAAGGCATTCAGCAAGTGAAGCGTTTTTATAGTGCCACTTTTGGCAGAGCAGAGCTGGAAAAACCAACAGAAGAGCAGTGAATGGCTCTTTCAATGTGGAATAAACACTGGCACTACTCTTAGAAAACTCTCACAAGGCAAGGTTCATAAGAGAAGAGAAGACTGGACTGCTTTTAAAGTTATAGACCGACAAACAGTCTAGCTGTTTTTTTTTTGTTTTTTGTTTTTTGTTTTTTTTGTTTTTTACACTTGTTAACCAATAAATGCTTTATTAGAAAGCATTATTTTGCTTTATTAGCTATATTTTGCTATATTTTTATTAGAAGAATTATTACTAGTAATTATTATATTATTATTACTATTTATAACAATCATTAAAATGTATATGTATTGTTTTAGCCAAATTATAATTTAGTTATTGTGTCAGAAAGCAGAAATGAAAAAATAAATAAAATCACTTTGCATATTGGTTAGTGGGCACTCAAACATAATATCATAAAAAATAAATCGCACACATTATGGCCGTGTCTCAAAACATACCTAGACAGCACTTTATGACATCTTAGCTACATTGAATGCCCAAACATGTTGCCTAGGTAGGGAGCTCACTAGGTTGAGATAATGATTTTCATAAGTAGGCTACACATTACTTGTAGGCTACTCAAAAAGCGTAACTTATATCAAACGTGTTCAGATTCTAAAATTAATATACAAAATAGCACATACCACTCCTACGGTAATATTTACAAACCTGAGTCAAAAGTTTTCTGAACATAAAACCACTATAAAATATCAGTGCCCAGCATACCCAGTTCTGACAATGTTCATTATCACTACCCAACTTTCATAATGTGTTATCAAACAAGCATTTCACATCAAATTAAAACAAAGTAATAAGTAACAAAAAGGCCCGACTGAAATGTTAACAAAAGTAAGAGCCATGAATAAATGCACATATAGCCTAACGTCACCGAAAAGTCTGATAACGCATAACGACCGACACTAACTTACATTTAAAGCGGCATGACCCGATAAAACCAGGAATTTACATTCACATCCATGTTTACGACAAGAATAAAATAACAGTGAGCCTACAATAAAATAATTCAATACACTGCGAATTATATACACATTGCTTAATATCTACAAACAATAACCCGTCAGATTCCTTACCATGGCTTTCATCGTGGATTTGTCCATCCGATGAGGATGGCGTGCTTCTCCGAGTTTTCCAACTAACGTTACAAGTTTATTCGTCTCACACTCCGAATTCAATACTTGCAGACCAACTATTTAAAAAACAATTGACGACGCAAATCAAAGTACATCCAAAGTTCGACGGCCTGTCAGGACCGAATCATTTTCGGCTCTCGGGTGCTTGCTTTCTCATGGAAACACGGTTGGTGTAATGCGACGCTTTCTCTCTGATTTATGAAAAAGTTAGGTCAGCGTGCGTGACGTCATGTCACATCCGTATCATCGACCAATCAGAGAGATGGAGTCTCGACTAATGTGAGCCGTGATTTACTGTACTACTGGGCTGGGCAGATCCGAGAGATTGAGTTGCGACACTCTTTGATGTCGCCGCGACGGCTGTCACGTGGTTAATGTAAGCCCCATAGTTCCATAGCATAGGCTACACACTGGCTGTCATGTTCTTCTAGGGGACATGCAGCATAATTCTGCCCTACAAAGCAAAAAGGCAGTAACTGCAGTTTTGGTAAAGCATTAATTATTACAATTTTCATGACATTCAAGGCATCCTTTGTTATATGACTAAACATCTTATCTTAAATGCGTGTCGTTTTAGAGAAAAATGGTAGTCATTTGTACAGTAACTGCAAAAAGCCCTAGCAAAAGTCATTTTTCTCAGTTCTGCACTCTGCGTAGTTACTGCCTTTTTGCTTTGTAGGGCAGAATTATTAAACGGCAAATATAAAATAAAACACACACAAAGAACTTTTTCAGCTGTTACTGCATTATTGCATTTAGTCAATGTCAGTTTTGCATTTGGACAGGCAGGGTGACAACAAAATAGCTACTATGCTATAATATTACTTAGAACTTTTAGGCTTTTTTTGGGAGGGAAAGGTTAGTGTTCATATTCGCATTGGTAGTAGCACTGGCTTTAGCGGATTTCATCTGATTATGGACGTCTCATGATATTTATTTTAGCACAACTGGGCTGTAGGCCCTATTAGGCTATTGAAGAGGTCTGCAGTGGCGGTCAGTTCAGAATTAACGACCAACATAAAATATAAATAATTACGATGTGCATGTACAAATTAATGATTTAGGAGGGAAATTGACTGCTACCATAGTGTAGAATGCAACTACTATATTTGCAGCAATGTTCTGTAAATATTAACTTCATAAAATGAATCCGGAGAGATATGAGTGAATTAAATAGGTTCCTGATTACGACCCATAACTGTTAACGTACCCTTTCATCATACATAAATGCATGTATGCATGTGTGTTTATGTAGGCCTATACGCATTTTGACATGTATTATGCATATATACATTACACACATGACCCTAATCCATTTAAAATAAATTAAAAGTGTGTGTGTATATATGCAGAGTTCAGATGCAAAAGCCTCTAAATGCCATTTGAAATTTTCTTCTTTAATGATGATTTTTATCAAACTTGTATATTTAAGTTCAGTAATTTCACTTAAATAACAATTAATAGGTAATTATCATTGCCATTTAAGTGAAATCACTGAACTTAAATATACAAGCTTTATAAAAATGATCATTCTAGAAGAAAATTTCAAATGGCATTTAGAGGCTTTTGCATCTGAACTCTTCATGTATAGCCTATATTATTAATAATAGGCTATTAAATATTATATACATCAGGTTACCATATAGGTTAGCAAGGATTAGTGATGTGTTGGTCACGTAAGCTAGCTGCAATTAGCATAACCTATTTCAATAAACATTACCTAAAACTGGCTACATATAATATAACTACTGATTAGATTCACAAGGGGTCAAAAATAAAAAATACAGTAATTTTATTAATTTACCAGCGAGCGTACTTCGGAAACACTGAAAATGAATGGGGTTCAATGCTGGAACCAACAGTGTTTTGAACTATTGGCTGCTCCACGACACGCGTTACTTCCGCATTCCAAAGTTCTTATGGCGGTCTATGGGAGTGTCAACTCTATAGCTCTCCAACTGGGACATTCATTCGGTGCCTTAGTCGCCAATAGCCTACAAGTTATGTAATTTTCAATCTTAATTTAAATGTTACATATCAATTAATAATAATTTCAGTGGATAACAACTAGGATAACAACTTTAAAATATGGACTTTTTACACTGAATTAAAGACACATTTCTAACGACTTTATAAAACCTTACTCTGACAATTATACAAATTAGGTCAATTTAATCAACCTAATCTTATTTAGTTTTCCCTCCTCTCACAAAAATAAAGTAAAAAGCCCCAAGTTTGCTTCTGTACAGGCAAACAATATTACATAAAGGGTGGATTGCCGCCCCCTGTACCTGAACACACCTAAATGGTCATTTTAAATGAACAATTTCCCTTCAAAAAGAATTTAAGAGGATGATACAAGGGGAATTCTGCTTTCAGCAGGCACAAGGCAATCCTTCATGCCAAGCCTCTGATGCAATGCATATAAGCCTTGAGTCGTGTGATCTGCTCTGCTTCATTTGTGCCTCTGAAGGTGTGGGTACAAAATATATAAATAGCCTTCATGACAATGGTCACAAAAAACAGAGTCTTATGAATACTTGTTGTCATAGTAGGACAAAAGTGATGTGGTCTCTTTCTTGTTTATGTCAGACTCAATGTGTGTGGTTTGTGAGCTCACTACCAAAGATGTAGCCTACTGTGTGATATACTTTGGGCTCAGAAGTATTTTATAAATTATTAGTTGTTATCTTATTGGCTAAATTGACACTGACCCTTTACACTCATAAACGCTATCTTTCCAAGGTTGTTATGCAACCTGTCTGATATGTTTTAAAAGCACTGCTGTGCTGTCAACATCTTATGATTAAGGCGATGAGGTAAACGCCAATAAATTTGATGTTGCAATCTTTCTCCCGAGGGCTAAACAGGTGGTTAAAGGGTAACCATAGAAACCAACCCAAACCCTCACCATATGCATAATCACACACTGTAGATTTGCAAGGCAAATCAGGTTCGGGATTTGAGTACTACTTGGCAGAAACGGGAAACTGATTGTCTTCTTTTGATTTGGATTCACACATCATTTACAGTACATGCTCAGGTTTGTCATAGACATTCATGGTACAGTTTACACAATTGTGTTTCATGCAGTTAGACAAATCACAAGGAAACATGCTATCATTTTAAGACATATGGATATGTTTATGCATGCTGCCATACCTCAGTAGTCTTTCTAAACACCAGTACAAAAGGTGGCAGAAGACACAATGACAACCTGGTATGCAAGCTATGCTGAGAGCTTATAGTCTAAAGAGGTTCAGAAAATGTAAGCAAGATTTTGACATTTTAAAATGTGTAAATAGATACATAGATGTGTCTAAAAGCTCCAATAATCTTCTCAGTGTCATTCAATAATCCACACATCTGTGCAGCTGTTTTGGCAGCCCATTCTCACTCCCAAGGCGTCACCTAACTGACGCCTTGGGAAGCATTTGACCATGCTTCAATATCTGACGCTTTCAGTTAGATGACGCCCTAGGATCGCGTGTACCCTACCCCCACCCCATACCTAAACCTAACCGCGTCCTTTAACTGACGCTTTCCTTTAGCGTTAGTTAGATGACGCCGTAGGATCGCGTCATGTAAGTGACGCTAAAGGGCGCCTAAAACGTCAAATATTGAAGCATGGTCAAAGGTGACGCCTTGGTTTTGGTGGAAGGGTCATTCAGATCATTCAGTAGATTTTATGTTTCCATGAAACAATGCATATTTTACATCAAATATTAATCAACTTTCATGCCACATGGTGTTTCATGCATAAATCCTCCCTAATACAAATTTATAATCACTAGTACTTAAGAATAAAATAAAATATAAACATAAGTACTTGGCAAACCGTGAAAACCAAGGAAACAGGAATTAATGAAACTACATTTTCATGACAACGAAATATTAAAATGGAAAAGGTTTTCCTTTTCGGTTTTCATGTACAGACGACAACGTTGTCAAAACAATCCCTGTTCACACGGATCCGCTCAAGGACTAAAAACACTGTATTTTTCAAGTACAGTCGACAACGTTGTCAAAACGATCCCCGTTCACATGGAAATGCTGTATTATTCAGGCCAGTAGTTGGTGATGTCCCTTTGTAAAGAAACACTACTCGCCTTTAGACTGTGCATGTAATACGCATGTGTATAACATCACAGTTTTCACAAATGCGTGATTTTGCAGTTTACACAGAGGCGATAACGGTATCGTTTTAAAAAGCTTGGACTTTGAAACTGTTGTGGCAAAAATCCTGTCAAACATCATTACTGTGTTAGAGACACTCAGAGTCAAATTAATAAAGAAAGAGAATTATTTATTCTTGCAAGAATAGGCCCAGTCACCAACACAGCAGTTACACCGTGGCCCGAGTGAGACACCCTCAGGGAGACATGAGACAGCTCTTATAGTCTTTTCAAGGTTCCTCTTCACCCACTGTACCTTCACCCACCCAGATAAGGTCCTTACTGCTGTAATGTTTAGTCTAAAGGATAAGGACACAAACTGGTACTGAAATAAACTGGCCAAAACTGGTCAAAAACTCCCATATGAGGTCCTGTACCATATGTTCCTGAAATGTCACCCACAACCACGTAGACATCTATATTTTACTCATGGAATAGGTTCAATGGAAAAACATGGCTCAGAATACCTAATAATCTTCACCAATGATTAAAATTTCCACAATAATCCCCCCACAATAATCATTCAGTTTCCCCATAATCATAATAATAAAAGCTTTAAGACAAATTTTAAGTCATATCATCACAAAATACTCTCTTCATCTCTGATTTTACATGAATGATCACTCTTCTTAAACATTTGTGAAATAACATTTTGAAAAGAAAAAGCTTAGGCTGTTAGATATTAAAAAAAACAAGAAATACATTTAACACATATTTCACTTTAGCTTCCGCTACCTGTCTCGTCGCATACTTTTGTTATTCATTTTGTTATTTTGTTATTAAAACTGTCATTTTTTACCAATTGAACAGACGACAGGTTTTCACCTGTCTCTGTAATCATATTCACCCATGAATAACAAAATTATCAGAATAACACATTCAATCCTAACTCCTACCATTGAGCTTTTCCCATTAATCCATGCCCATAGTAAGCTCTATTGAAAGCACTGTTTAACAAATCTAACCAGAGAAGTTTAGACCAATTTAGATGTTCAAAATGTACTCTAATATCTCTAATCTCTAGATTTTCTACATTTGCACCAATCAAATCAACACATAGTTTGATTCAAACAAAATCATCACAGGAACAGATTCTTCTGTTAAACTTACACCATTTGGCTGTTGGTTCCTCCAGGTGTGTTGATCATCTCGTTCGCCCCACTGTTAGCCAGGGTGACACTTTGCGTATCGTTGCAATCGTAATCTTTTCGGCGTAGGTGAGGGAGGCTGTTACTAGCACTAGCCTTTGACCCCTCACTTTGTGCTCTATTGGATGGTTGAGGCCTGTTGGTGTGAGAGGCTTGGACCCATGTGTGTCACTTTCTCCAACCATTTTCTGATCCTTACAAGGTTTCCCTTAAATCACGACCGCACCCCCACTGGAGTGAACCATTTCTTGCTTTCACCTGTGAATGGAGACCTTAAGTATTTTAGTGACCGATTTTCTAGCCGCTCGTCCCTTTTGGTGTGACCTGTGGAATCAACAACCTGAAACATTATCACTGGATAATTTCTTGCTCTTGCTCACTTAAGGGTAATTTTCCCCTGGAAAACACTCAGCCCATATTGCTCATGTCTACAACACAATATTTCTACATTTGGAACAGAATTAGTTCTGTTTGCTGCAATCCATCCTGAAGTTCTGTAAAAGGAAGTCTTAGTCATGCGCTGTGCAAGTGTGGCACCTTTCCACCACGCTAATAACCCAGGCCAGGATAGCTAGTCAAATTCATCCATAGCCATTATTTTATTAGACACATTCTGCTCTGTCTCAAAAGTCTGCATGATCTGTAGAGAAAAACAAATGCCAAGGTTATTTTCAGATAGTAAAGTACACATAGTTTCTTTTGTCTGCTGTGCTGCCACATCTGCCCTGGTATCTCCTGTTAAAACAGTCCTGCAATTTTGTTATCAGCGTGTGCGGCACACTTACAGACAGCAATGTTGTCCCACCTGTGCAATGGCTTTCAGCAAATGTGAACCCCTTAGTAAATATATTTGGCAATTGTTGTCATCCCCCTTTTGATGCATAACCCAGCTCATGCATCAATTTAAACTAATTTGATTTGCCATCAACACTAACCCAAACGGCGTCCTTCAGCCATCTTTTGCCCATACATCTTTCCCTGCCTCTGAAACCAAATATTACAATTTACACTTAAAGGCCCAATCTCATCTTCTTATTGAAGTATTTGAAGGGTAACGGCCCTGAGTCTCACAGCGAATCCTGCATTTCAGGCCTTTTGTTTGGTCTCTCAAGTCAGACGAATTCACAATTCCAATTTACATCAATACTTAATCTGATCTTCAAATCTACACCATGAATGACAAAAGTACTACTACTAGACAGAGCTTGATGACCAATCAACTTAAAGCTCATCCCATGTTCTGTATTTTCTTTTCATCTCAATTATCAGCTTCTTTAAAGTTTGTAATTTGCCTTAACCCATCTGCGATGATAAAACAGTGATAAAAACATACAATGCTTTCGCCATCAAACACACACACTCATGCCTGACTGAACTGCTCATATTCTCATATTCATCTTTTACCTAATTGTACAGTTTCAAAGCATGTCTGTTCATTATTTACTTGAATTTAACAAGGTCAGCTGGGTTGTTTTGGTTCATTATCATTATTTTGCTTCAGCTTGCTTTAGCAGGCCGATAACAGAAAGACAGACACATACCATTCCTTCCTCCACTCAAGCAGTCTCTCTCACTATAACAAAAGGCCCTCAAATTACCATTTTCATGTAAATGAATGGCCAAAACGGACAAGAAGTTTTCCGTTTTTAGTTGAAAATGGTGTTCTGTAAACAGCCCCTAAGAGTCCATGAAAAACTAAACTTTTACATCTAGCTATAATGGGATTTATTAGATTAAAACATGCACCCTGTTACTTAAAGCATTGTAAATGCAACAGGGTGGACAACTGGACAACTGCCATAGAATGTGAATTTGAAATATTTGCTCAGGATTATTTGGTTATACTATACTAGCTAGCTGAAGCTTGGCAAACATTTTTTCCCACTGACAAGACTAAAAAAATAATTGAATTTCAACAACGCATTCTCACCCCAAGGCGTCACCTTTGACCATGCTTCAATATTTGACGTTTTAGGCGCCCTTTAGCGTCACTTACATGACGCGATCCTACGGCGTCATCTAACTGACGCTAAAGGAAAGCGTCAGTTAGAGGACGCGGTTAGGTTTAGGTGTGGGGTGGGGGTAGGGTACACGCGATCCTAGGGCGTCATCTAACTGACGCTAAAGGGCGCCTAAAGCGTCAGATATTGAAGCATGTCCAAATGCTTCCCAAGGCGTCAGTTAAGTGACGCCTTGGGGGTGAGAATGGGCTGATTTCAAAACTGTTTCCAACAAACCTGCTCAATCACATTCCACCAAACTGTAGGAATGACCCAGAAACCAATTTTTTTTTTTTTTTTTTACGAATTTAAAATCCATATTATACATAATAATAAATCAATTTATAGTGGCAGGCACCACCGCAAAGTCTTTATATCCGACAAATAAATTCTTGCGCAGAAAAAAAAGGCATATTCGAGCGCTGTGGCGAGCCTGTGATGACAAGTTGGGAATGCCTTCTGCTTTTTTGAGTTGAAATCTATTGGAAAACACTGCAGAGGAATTATTGTTCACATTGTGGGAAGGGCTCCCTCAGCATAGCGCTATGAGTAATGCCTGTGGCCGGCCGCAGAGAATGCCACTCTCACACACTTCACTGGATTAAGGTCAACTTTGCATGGCAGTGTTGCTTACAGGCATCTGACTGTTACTTTTCACACTAGCTTAATTAACCAAGTCTGCGCTATTCCCCTCAAAATCTCTCTTTCACTCCCACATGCATAAACAAACAAAGCAAAAAGTCATCATTCCTACTGTTTTTGGAGCTCAAAGTGTACATGGAAGGGTCAGTGAACTCATGCCTGATAATGGATTTACTGCTGGACAAGCCTAATTATCAAATATTTTTGACATCACTAAATTCAGAGATTCTTTCCATGCCTCCTCCTCTCCATTTAATTATTTTTAAGAGGAAGGGTTTTGGGTGAGTCCAAGGACACTGTTTGGAATGCTGGAAGATGCACAAACATTCGCATGGCTAAAGGGTTTTTTTTTTTTTTTGAAAAGGGAGCATAAGTATGCAGTCAGAGGAACGAGCAGATTATGTTTGACAAAATACAGGATGGTGGCGGTTGACACCAGGATACTCTTGTCTGGCATGCAGGATGTGTCCCATAATTCAGAGCAATGATCTGTGTGGCCTCATGCTCGAATAAATGTGAAGCAGAATCATATTTTTGTGTTCTATAAATCATATCGTTGTATACATTTTTGAGAACAAGTGCACTGACAAATGCTTGGAAACAGTTTTGATTTAGTACAGCAACTATCAAGATTGTAAGCATGACTCTTTGAGAACATTTATGTCTATTTATGTCACAATACATAGGCACACACATGCTGTTTATTGTTTTGTAGAACACACAGGGTTTTCTATACAATATGTTTATAGTGACTGCTTCTGAAAAAATAACATTAACTGTAATTTGAGCTGGATAATAACTGAATATTTACTTGATGTGCAATTCATTGTTATATTTGCATATACACAATACCTACCTGGGCAAAAATGGGCCAAGCCAAAAATGGCAAATATTTAGTATTTAGTATAATATTTAGTCTTTTAATGATTTTCACCATTTTAATCACAAATCACTGGTCAGGAAATTAGCAAGAATTGCTAGCATAGCAATAGCTTTACTTACCATAGGATAACTTAGCATAGAATAGCCTTTCCCAATTTGCAGACAGATTTTTACAGGAAGAAGAGTGAGTGTTGTTCCACTCAATGTTAATGGCTTCTAATAGTTCATGAGTAGTTGAAAAATGTCTCCCAGTTTGTTGGAATTTAAAGGGATTGTCCCCCCCCCCCCAAAAAAAAAAATTAAAATTGTCATCATTTAAATATAACAATCAAATAATAGAATTTTTAATTGACAAATAAAAAGTCATCATGTTAATGTAAAACCTGACCGAATGAAGACCGCAGTCATTGTTTGCCTAAAAGAAAATTATGAGTGTTTGTCTTTTTACATTCCTTCCTGTGTTTGCTTTCACATATATGTGTGGATTCATGGGATATTCTCAAAAGCCAGAAATGACTTCATATTAAACTTGCCTGACAATAGCAAACCTGAACAACCCACGAACACCTGGCCACACCTTTACTTTTTACTAGACCGGATACACCCACACAGTCAAACCACATCATTGAACACAAATATGGTGCAAAAGTCAATGGTGCCCGTCAACTGTTTGGTTATCAACATTCTTCATCATCATCTTTTGAGTTCAACTGAACAAAGAAGGTTATACTAGGTTTGAAACAACAAGAGTAAATGATGACAGAATTTTCATTTTTGGGTGAACTATTCCCTTAATGTTTTGAGGAACTATCCCCTTAATGTTTTGAGGAATTGCTTTGTTCCTTTTTTGGATAAAAGCGTCTTATACATGCCTAATAAATGTTATGATAATGATGATAATTATTATTATTATTTGCGGAAAACCTCCTCATGTGAGCGTAATTTTTATTTATTTTTTTCAATTCGCAATTTCAATTTGCGCAATTTGAAGTGTAATGGAAACGCTACTCGATGCTTCACTGTGGTAAAGATACATTTATTATTATATTGCTCACCTTATTTTTGAAGACAGCTCTGCAGATCACCATGCAACTCGTATTTCATTGTGATTCATCACTCCACACAACTTCCCATATTCTGCCAAAAACATTCTGTCTTTGATGTTTTTCTAAGACAGCAATGGCTTTTAAGTATTGCTTTTGCTTAACTGTAGCTAATTTCTTGACCAATCAATTAAATTAAGACAATTATTATTATTATCATTATTATTATTTGCCTGGGAGTGTACATTTAATCTATTTTTGCCATAATCAGTTTTGAGGATTGTCAACATGTTTAAACAGGGATTTTGGCAAAACAACCTGAAAGTCTTGCAACATCGGTATAAGACATAAAACAGATTCCTTGAGATAGATTGGGATAAGAATAGTAAAAGAAACTACTTATTAAAATTTTTTTTTTAAAATGACAAGACACAATTTTCTCAAAAGTGTGTCTGCATAATAAAGAAAATAGCTCTATTTGTGGTCTCAAATGTTTGCAACACTTGAGAGATTGAATCTGATTCCATGGGCTTTCTCTACTTCCATGTTTCTGTCTTTGTGTCACTTTTCCATAACAACAACAACAAAATATAAAAAATATATATATAAATACAGCAGAATAATAGAATTGTAACTACACTAATATTTAAATGATACAAATTAATTTGGACAAATTTATGTTCATGAGTATTTACAAAAAAAAAAAATGAAAAAAAATTGATGAAATAATTGATCGATTTAATAATTCGAACAAAAAAAAATAAATTGACAAATGAATAGATTGAGATATATCAATTTAACCATTTGATTTTTTTAAAAAGTTAAGTAATAAATTGTTTGACAAAAAATTTACAAATAGTTTTTAATGAATGTGTTCACAAATATAACAATCAAATAATAGATTTTAAATTGACAAACAAACAGTCATCATGTTAATGTAAAACCTGACCGTATGAAGGCCAGTCATTGTTTGCCTAAAAGAAAATTGTGAGTGTTTGTCTTTTCACATTCCTTCCTGTGTTTGCTTTCACATATATGTGTGTGGGTTCATGGGATATTCTCAAAAGCCGGAAATGACTTCATATTAAACTTGCCTGACAATAACAAACCTGACTAATGAACAACCCACAAACACCTGGGCACACCTTTACTTTTACTAGACCGGATACACCCACACAGTCAAACCACATAGTCAGTGTTTATTGCATAATCACGTATGTGTCCAGACATCCACAACCAAAAGCGAATCATATGAGGAACAACAGATCCATAATACACCATCGTGAGTGGAAATGAAACAGCATGAAAGCACAAAACTCACTTACCATTTCCTGCATTTTGCCAGCTACCAACCACAACACATAGCCTACTATTATTAGGTCTCTAATTTATATGATCCTGTTCATTTGAATCAGATCAGGCCATATGACCTGTTGATAAACTAAACGGCTGCGTTTTCTCTCGAAACAGATGGGAAATGACACAAGGACGGGGAAACGGGGGCTCTGAACTGGAGTTGAAGCCGAATAGGAAAAAGGAGTGAAAATAAAGGGAAGGAAAACTTCCTGAGCGTCACAGGCTGCTCCAGTGACGCCTTCTCATTGTTTCTCAAGTGTTTAAAACAGAAAGAGACACAGACTTGAACTTGCTGCTGTGAAAGCTGCTGATATGTTTATAGTTGCGTGTCTGTGAACTCGCTGTCGGATAAAATGAGTTCCTGTTGCAACATTTACCCATGTGACAGATGTAACATGTGACCATGTTTGTCTACAAGTGTGACACTCCACAGCTCAGTTCAGAACCCGATGTTGACGATGTTGATGTTATACTTCTTGGGATGAGACTGTGTTACAAATATCTCTGAAACACCTCTCCATTTTGCTACAAAATGTTCCAGCAAGTGTTCACGTCCACACATCCCCTCATTTACCCCCTTCTTACAATCATCAACACCGACAATTCACTGAGAAACAAACCGGACACGGCCACAGGCCTAAAAATAAACCCTAACGGCTCCCCAAGGATTTCATTGAGTCATCTGCATTATACAAGCTTTCAGTGTCCGTTTATGTGCTCTTAAAAGTAAATGAACTTTCCAACTTTCCAGAAACAAGTTAAAAGTCTGAATTTGATTCTGTTATTCGCAGAGTAGTTCACTTGTAACTTTCACCGGGAAAATGATCTCGGCAGACAGAATGTTCCTTTCATTTTTCCGGAGCTCTGTGGTTGGAGAAGTGGAATTTGCAAGCCCTGAAACGGTTCAAAATAGGTCATGCTAACTCCACAGCACTGGAAAACAATCGCAAAACACAAACAAAGAATTCAAGGGCTTTCCCAGGGACAGTTAAACCATCTGAATGCGATTCCTCGACACTCCTTTTTGGTCAAGTACCGCAATTCTAAGCAAAGAAGACCTGAGAAGCCAGCTCCATGTATATTCACAAGGTAAGTATTATCTAAGAGTAAATCCGGTAATTTAGTATGGCTGCCGGTGATAAGGGCGTGTATTTTTCCTGTGTCACGTTGTCTATTCAGATCACTGGAGGATAATGCTCTCCTGACCCCAGCACCAGTCTGCTCCCCGTATCACTTTCTCCCTGTCTCTTTCTTTTATGATCCCTGTCTTTGTGTTTTGTCTTTACAAATACAAATGCACTTCCACTCTCTCTCTCTCTACAGTCTAGAGCAAAAGAGCAGAATATCAATCGCTACTTTGTCTGTATACAGGGCCAAGGAATATGAAAAGAATCCGTTATTCAGTTTGGTTCGATGGTCCACTTTAGACACTCTATAAGTCACTTTGCAACATGTCATGATGCAACAATGCTACATTTAACGCTCATTAGAGTAGACAGAATGCCTGTGGGACCATAACAATAAAAAGTTAGCAGATATTAAGCTGACAATCTACTAATACTCTAATGACTGCTAACATGGAGCTGCAAACTTATTTGTACAGTATAGCTAGGATGTCCAAAGTGGATCATCGAAATAAAGTGTTAGCTTTAGTTTGAATATTCTGCTTGGCTTTTAGTTTTTCCGATAGTTCAAACCGTTTAAGGTTTTCTTTTCCAAGTATTTAATTCTTGCAGTCATTATCTAAATAGTATGGATGGACCCAGAAAGGATTTGGAGAATTAAGCCATATTTAAAACTGCATTCATTTTATTGCCATAGCTAGCTAACACAGATCTGCAAACAAATAATACTTAGGCCAAATAAAGTCAAATAAATAACCTTTTCAATATATATGTACAAGGGACGTCTCAAGAAAACAGTAAATATCAAGTTAAATATCTGAACAGAGTATTTTGTGTATGAAATTATGCAATGTTTTAATAATGTGTATTTGGGATACATACTGTAAAATAGTTATTAGATTAGTTGTATATAGACAAAGGAGACAATGTTTTGTTATTTCAACCTGAGAATCGATGGTGATTTAAGATGTGATGAAAATTACGAGAAAACTTTTTTGAGATGCATCCTACTGTATAAGATATTCTTAATGGGCAATTTAATTAAAATAATACAAATTTAGTAAAGAAAATGTGTTTTGTTCTTAAAGGTTACAGGGCCAAAAATGTCCGCATTTAAAGAAAAGTGCCTGTGCTGAAAAGCTATTTATATTTTGTCAAGGCAATGATATCTATACATTACTGGGTGTAGCTTAAAGGGTTAGTTCACCCATAAATGTAAAATTATGTAATTAGACCTCCGTTCATCTTCGGAACACAGTTTAAGATATTTTAGATTTAGTCCGAGAGTCCCTTTCTGTCCCTCCATTGAAAATGTATGTGTGGTATACTCTCCTTGTCCAGAAAGTAAATAAAGACATCATCAAAGTAGTCCATGTGACATCAGTGGATTAGTTAGCATGTTTTGAAGCATCAAATACATTTTGGTCCAAAAATAACAAAAACTACAACTTTTATTCAGCATTGTATTGTCTTCCGGTTCTGTTGTCAAGCCGCGTTCAGTGACGCTGCTGACGTGTTATCAGTGCGCCCAAGCTTCGTTTACAGTCTGAGGGAGACACACGCTGTAAACAAAACAATATTCGTAAACATGTCTAAGGATTTCGACACGCATTTCTTTTGCCCAGCCATATTTATTTCAACCCGAATACACAGACGCACCAGGTACATGTTGACAACAGAACCTGAAGACAATACAGTGCTAAATAAAGTTGTAGTTTTTGTCATTTTTTGGACCAAAATGTATTTTTGATGTTTCAAAACATTCTAACTAATCCACTGATGTCACATGGACTACTTTAATGATGACCTTAGATTTAGAGTCTAAATCTAAACTGTGTTCCGAAGATGAACGGAGGTCATACGGGCTTGGAACGACATGAGTCATTAATGACAATTTTCATTTTTGGGTGAACTAACCCTTTAAGCATCAAATTTAACACAGTCGCTAGTGTTAATAGCTATTCTTTCAGCAAAAGACTGAGTAATATTTCTACAGATATGCGAGGAATCTTTAGCAGTTCCAGATGTCGAATATCAGCCTGTGATTTAGCTTTCAGCAGGACCCCTGCCTAAAGGATAGCTTGTCAGAGTTTTTAATTTAGTAGACATGATTAAATGTTTTCTAAAGCCTCAGAAAAGCTACATAATGGACTGATGTTACCTCAGAAAGTATGCTCCCTATTCACAACTTACGATGGGATTTATACATAATATTATATAGAAATAATTTCAGTCAGAACAAACAATTGCAAGTAACACTTTAAATTAAACATGAAACATGAAGTAGAAAAACTGAAATAGTATTTCAGCTCCAATAATCTTTCAGTAATCACATAGTAGAGCTGACACACACACACACACACACACACACACACACGCACACACACACTTCTAAAAGTCAGTTAACTATTTTGAAGTTGTCCTTTCAATATGAATTAGCAGTAAACTACAGTACAAGACTGAAGCATGTGGTGTGTTTAAAGTATTTGTGTATGCAATGGTGGTTTGTCTGAATCAGTGAACAGACTCATAAACACTGTGAAGCAATGAAGCTCTCCTCATTGGCCTTGACCTCTGTGCACCCTCCCTCTCTCTCTGTTCTTTCTCCCTTTTGTGTTTGTGCTATTGAATATCTGCCCTCCCCGAGGGCTCAAGACTGAGACCAGGTCTTTAATGAGACATGGGTCACTATGCCCAGTCGACCTCAAGACACACACACACACACACACACACACGCTTATGTGGGTGGGTGAAAACGATAGGAAAGGAGAAGCACAGAAGATCAGAGGTGTCCTGTGTTTCAGGTATCAGATATGGTATCATAGGCCTTTGCACAATGGTTTCAGAGTTTCTTCAGAAGCATCCATAATATTAATTAACAATGCGTGCATGTTCAAAAGTTTGGGAGCAGTGTTTTTATTATTACTATTAAGTTAATGTATTTATTTTGCAAGGATCAACAGTCAACAGTAAATATGTTTATAACATTCCAAAGGATTTTCTGAATAATAATAATAAAAAAAAATACTTTTTTTACTTTCTATTCATCATCATGGATGTAGCACACTTCCAACAAACATATTATGCAGCACAACATTGATAATAATGAGAAATGTTTCTTGAGCACCAAATCAGCATGATAATAAAATGGTTTCTGAAGGATCAGGTGACAATGGAGATTGAAGTAATGATGCTAAAAATTCAGCTTTGCCATCATAGAAATACTTCACTATTTTAAAATATATTAAAAATAAAGAGAGGAAACAATTAATAATATTTCACAGTACTATTATTTTTCTTACTGTATTTTGACCAAATAGAATAAATACAGTAAATAGAAAGAAAAATCTTACTGCAAAATGTTAAATGGTTGCCTAGTGTAAGATCAGAAAAACAACAGTTACCACGGTAAAACGACAAAAAAACATGGTGTGTTGATACATACGCCATGGTAGCAATTGATGATCATATTCCTTTATAATGCTATTTACATGATAAAAGTTCTTCAAAGAATACCATGTTTTTTTAATATGGCAAATATCCAAAAACAGTGCCATAGTCAAAAAACAATGTAGACCTACTTTAATATATGATGGAGAATAGTTTATTTTCTTGAACAATAGAATTTATATGGCACTCCAAAGTACTTTAAAGTTTTACCATGATACGTGTCTAAAAACATGCTAGTGTATTGGTAGTTAGACAGAACAGGTGGGTGGGTTTTACGGTGAGTAACAGGAAAAGAGAAAACATAATGATGTCAAGAAATGGGGTGGAGGGCCTCAAACAACAGTAAACAGCAGGAGAGAGGATGTTTGTGTGTGTGTGTGTGTGACATCATCGGTTTGGCTGTTGATTTGGGCATGAATACATGTAGGCTACTCACTCTCAACTCACAAACACACAGTAGAAATGTGGTCTGATCAGTTTTTCTTTTCTTTTCTTTTTCTTTTTTTTTTTTGCTTAAACCGACCTCTGCTAGGCTAGGCCTATTTACAGCATAGCCATACACTGCTGTTCAAAAGTTTTGAATTTCACAGTTAACTTGTTTTTTGAACCGATTGTGCAAGTGTAAGATTTCTTTAAAGATGTGAATGCACAATGCAATGTTTTGAACAGTAGACAGCCTACAAGTGATAACTGTTTTGAGTTTTGTGTCTAGAGTTTTGAAAAATGACATTAAGGTTCTGAAAATAGTAGCAAAGTGATTGTAAAAAACTGTAGAATGATTTCTGAAGGATCATGACACTGAAGACTGGAGTAATGAAAATTCAGCTTTGACCACAGGAGTAAACTACATTTAAAAAGATATTAAAATAGAAAACAGTTATTTACCATTTACGTTTTTTTTTTTCTTACCGATCCAAAACTTTATACATATAAGGGGTCAGTAGTGCAATATCATATTTGTGACAAAGAAAGTCAAACAGGTTTGGAATAACATGAGTAAATTATGACAGAACATCAATGTTAGTTTAACTGTCCATTTAAAAGAAGCCGATTTCAAATGCTCACATTCCACAGAGGCAACTATTCTGGGGAAAAAAATAGATCAGCACAGTTTGACACAGATGACTCAGTGAAATAGACAGAGAGAAAACAAATGGAGGAAAAATGAAAGAGACAAGAATAAAGAAAAACAGACGGGGGACTTAATGCCAATGTAAAGAGTGAACAGGCCTGACGAGTTGAAGAAAGAGAGGAAAAGGAACGTAATAAATGAAGGAAGGACAGAAGTAGACAGTGAGCAAATAAAGATGAAAAAAAAGCTCTGACAGATAGAAGAAAAGAAAATGAGACAGAGAGAGACAGTTGATCCAGACTGTTGTCTGATCCGGTCTAAGGCAGTTGGCCCTTGGCTTCTTCCCAGGCATAAATGTACAGTAATTCAAAGCATGCGACTTGACGTCGGCTGGGGAGAATGTGTGTGTGTGTGTGTGTGTGTGTGTGTCTGTCTGTGTGTGTGCTGTGGTCAAAGAGTATGCATCTGTCACCTCCAAAAACACACTAATTCACTCAAACAAACAAGGTTCCTTGTAAGACTTACTCATCAACACAGATGATGAAATTACTAGTGTGTGTTCATGCCGACTAATACGATTGCTAGTTACTGTCCAAGACAGTATGTGTTCCAGCTCTATATGCCTGAAGCTTCACCCTCAGATGTACTGATGTCCAATAAATGTGGCACATCCCCCGCACTCATAGATTTCATGAGTTCACACTTACACCAATTAAATAGAGTAAAGATTATGCGTATTTGGCTCAGAGTACTCCCGTTGTAAGAATATTAGGACTAGAAGTGATGAGATGGGGTGGTGGAGGGATGCTGTTAAACTGTCAACAAACAGTAGTAAGTTTGCTGTGTATATACACTGCTAGTCTCTAATTAGGCTTGATTATCTGAATGTGCTCCATGTCTTTAATTAGGTTTAACTATCTGAATGTGCTCCTCCCGAACTTTGTTAATAAAACATTATTTATAGTCAAAACATAATAGAAATGTCTAGTTCTGACTTTGAAAATTTGACTGCATGCAAATTGAATGCTGTTGTTGTGACTGCACAATATTATTATGGCTGTATATTGTATATCACAATTATGAATCTAACGAAAACATGTTCAGGTCTCAACCCAAAATCCAAAGGGAACACTTTTTGCATGACTGAGAATATTTTCTTGATTTTTTTTTGGTTTTTGTTTCTCATTATTCACAATGTTGATTCTCAATAATGAATGTAATACAGATATGTATTAATTTATACAGCAACATAACAGTATTTTTAACGTCTTAAAGTAAAAAGTTTAAAGTATATATATAATTTTACATTAGATACTGTATTTAATTTTATATAGACCATTTCAAAAGATGTAAACAACACTGTTGTTCCTGTTTCAGTTTGTTAACACTAGCCTACATAAAAGCTGGGATAAAATACAACCAACAGAACATTTAAAATTGAATCAAAAAGTTAAACAAACATCTTTAAGATGTTTTCATTACATGTGAAATAAAGAAAACAGTTACAAACTGAAACAGGAAGTGTTTCTGGACCAGTGTTGTTTACATCTTTTGAAATGGTCTATAAATAAATAATTATGTGTTATATTTTTTATTTAGAATTTTTCAGCATAATTTTATTATTTGTTTTTATATTATTCAACATTATTAGAAATGTATTTTTATAATAAATCATATTATATAATCATTTTCTAATAATTTTGATGTACATATATATATGAAGAGTTCAGATGCAAAAGCCTCTAAATGCCATTTGAAATTTTCTTCTAGAATGATCATTTTTATCAAGCTTGTATATTTAAGTTCAGTGATTTCACTTAAATGGCAATGATAATTACCTATTAATTGTTATTTAAGTGAAATTACTGAACTTAAATATACAAGTTTGATAAAAATCATCATTAAAGAAGAAAATTTCAAATGGCATTTAGAGGCTTTTGCATCTGAACTCTTCATATATATATACATGTGTGTGTTATGTATATAATTCAATATTACACAAAAAAATGATAAATTGGCTTTAATTAACTTTTTTTATGTTCCACATAACTGAGTTACGTTAAACAGAAATAATTTGTTCATGTAACTTCAACAAAATGGAATTAAGTAATTTTAAGCGATGAACGCTGAAACAGTGTTAAAGTTAATGAGATAATTAAGTGAATAATTGAGGGATGATTGATCATTATTGAAGATGGTAACAAGCAGAATCACTGAAGAAGTCACCATTATGGTTATCAATATGTATGCGTTGGTTTTAGTTGCTCTTAATCAAAGTGTTCATTTAACACTCTGCTCAGAGCGTAATTGGGTCGCTTCAAGTGACTTATTCCATGATGTTGAAGTTACATGAACAAATTATGTTTGTTTAAAGGAGCTGTATGCAAGAAACGCATTTCAATTAATCCCTGATGTCACTAGACATTAAGAAATCATGTTCATTTCAAATACTTATAACAACAGTTAGTGAGGCCAGGATATTGTCATTTAAAAAATGAAGTCGCAGCCCTTGACTGATGTTGATATTGTCAAGTTGTGTTTTGTTTTGATGCGTCACCCTCCACCGATCTACCAATCACAGACTCAGTAGTGTTGCGGCATTCGGGTTGCCAGCTCTTCTCTAGTTACCACAGCTGCATATACAAACGTGTCGGAATCGGATAAAAAAACTATCGTTGCGAAACCCCCAAAACCTCGATATGAATCCGAATTACTTTGTTACAAAGTCCGAATTAACAGAAAGAACTCACTGTGTAGGACTTGGAAGCTGTAGCAGCCTACATTCCTGCTGGAACCTGCAGCATATCTGGCAACCTCGAGTCATGGGGGAAGACGGGGATACACTCTAATTTGAAAGTGAATGCAGTACCAGTTTTGGCCACAATCTTGCATACAGCTCCTTTAACATAACCCAGTTATGTGGAACCTGTTGACATAAAAAAGTGAATTAAAGCCAACATATCATTTTTAGAGTGTATACAGACAATATAATACATTTATTATATAATAAAATATTTAATATACCGTTATATAAAACATTATACAGCAGATTAAATAATTATATGCCTATTACTTTGGAGGAAGAATTGTTTACATTTGAATAAAGACATATAGAAGAACTGCAACAGGCTTTGGAATGAACAATGTCCACAGACAAGGTAGAGTTTGTTGCATGATTTCATGAAAGTATGATGTATTGCAAAATCAGGAAGAAAAACGTAATAATGACTATTGTAACGCTTGACGTAAAGCAAGTCAAATTTGTAGTTTTCTTATGTGTCATTAGAACTACAAAAACGCGACCCGATCTGGCAATCTCACATAGCGTGCTTATAGCAGATATAGGACCGCAAAGCGTATCCAGAAGTGCCTTTCACCCTGTTACGACTTAATGAACCACTGAAACGATTTTGGGAACTTTATTTCATTGTTCCGAGTTCACACATTTTCGTAACGTTTGATCATGATGGAGTGGGATTCATAAAGACATTCCTCCGGGTTACGTTTCAGCATGAAGTCTGCTGCAGACAATATTCCACATCTTTAGCTATGAACTCATGGAAGAGTGCACAGCAGGGCTGAAATGGAAAAGCCAGCCATGAAGAGATGGAGGAGAGGGGAGGGGGGGGGGGGGGGTCAAGATATCACCAAAATTACAGTAAACATTTCCTGCATTGCAACTACACTCTGTATTTTACAGTGAGGATTGCAGAACCATAAAACAATCCTACCAAATTTAGTCACACTTTAGGATTAGAGCCCAATTCTCACTAATTACTAAGTGATTTTTGTCTCAATGAGACCCTAATTACTGATTATCAATCGTTAGTATGGAATTAGGTAGGATTAAGGGATGTAGAATATGGTCATGGAGAATATGCCTTTATAATAACTAGTAAATAATATCCTAATAATATACATGAGGATTGGACCCGTAACTAAAGTGTTATATGCAACAAAACACCATTGTGCATCAATTATAACAACAACAAAAAAAAAAAAAAAAAGACAATCACATCGAATGTGATGCACCCTAGGGACTTTTAAATGCTTTTTCAACAGTAGTTTGCATAAAACTACATATATTGTTGTCCTATTAAATATACATTTTTTTTTAAAATTAGGGTAACCAATAAACTGCAGCCTTTTTACATGTTTTTGCACTGAATATTTTTTACTTCCTTAAGTGCATCTAACAAACAACATTGCCTCCCAATGAAAACAAAAGTGATAAAACGAAGAGAAAGAGTGAGTGGTGCGCTTGTATCCAGGCTACACAGGAAGCAAACGGCAAAACAAGGACGTGAACAACAATTCAGACCTTTTTCGAAAGGTCTGCCCTCGTGAGCTTCACATGACTCCACTTTCCCCTGCCCCTCTTTTTGTCTCTCGCTTTCTTTCACTACACAAAGCCGTGTACTTGAGCGTTATCTAGTTATCTCTCTTGCTTGAAATTGCTGTAGTTATACAGTTAGCTGTGACCTTTCTTGCTCTGTGCATTGCTCCCTCCCTCCCTCTCTTTCTTCATCTATCTCTTTTCCCCTCTGTCTCCTTCTTCTCTCCGGCACACAGGCTCCCTGTGTGTTCTGGACTGAATGGCATGCAAATGGAGTGGGTGTTTGGGAGGCCTTTCATCCGGCCCTGAGAGAGTGAGTAAGACAGAGAAGAGAAAAGAAAAAAGGAAAAGAGACAGTCATCTTTTATCCATTTGAGTGAGAACAGTTGTCCCAGCAGTTAGTCGGTGAGAAAAAGCAGGGTGGAGGTTGCCCTGTAGAGTTTGACATCTGGCGGACATGCTGTGTTCATTCGAGTCACAGGCTCATTTGCCCCTGTGAACAGCAGGGACAAAGCGTCCCACTCACTCACACAACACTGTGAATACAGTAAAACCTTCATTTAATGAACAAAAACCAATGAGGATACCCCCAAAAATGCCTTTAAACTACACGTGCAACCTCGGGCCTGGCTTAAAGGGTTGCAGCCGGCTCTTTAAAACTGAGCTGTAGTTTTGTAATTACTGACTTGTGCCGTGCGGTGGATATGTTTGCGGTTTAGCACACTAGAACCTCCTGAAAGCGCCCGAGGCCTTGAGTAAATTATTCCCCCATCGTATCTTGTGACTTGATCCATATCTGATTTGGGCCCCTTGAAGCACAAAGGAAAAGGAAAGGTTTTCATTAGGACATATGCGGTTCCCTCTACTGGGAGGACATCGACTTCACAGGAACCATCAGTTTGTCCAATAACACAGTAGAAACTGAAGTGTGGAGACTCTAGGGGATTGGCAACAGTTTTGGAATTTTAAGGGACTGGTGACTGAGATGCTTGTGTAAAGGAGTCATCATCGCTACACACACACAAACCCTGTGTTATCCGGAGACCTGGATTGTTTAGGTTAAGACTTTGAGTGGGAGTGTGAAGCTCCAGGGAAGTGCGTACTTATGGTGAGTGTCAGCTGAGGCCCAGGCTGGAGATGTCGGCACTGGCCGAGGCCTGTAACATCTGGAATGGCATCCTTCCTTAATGTAAACATCACTGTGTCAAGCAATACCTGCTTCACAACACTGTTCTAAAGTGAGAGCATTTCAAGTGTAAAATGCTGTATAAATTAAATGCTTTTACATGAACAAATAAATCAATTAGTAAATAATTTTGTGAATCAGAACTAACTTTTTATATTTCGAACATTAAAATTACTTTTTTTAAATACGTGACTTCCATGGAGTGCTAATGCTGCAGAGCTGTCATTTTCTGCCACTAGGTAGGCTCCGCCCACAAAACACGTAATCGATGTTTTCAAACACATATGTACATTTTTCTACAATATTTTATCATGTAAAGCCTTCATTTATATTATTTAAAAATATATATTTAAATACTTATCTTCATTTTTTTCATTCAATTCCAGTAATTCACGAACAGCTGTAAAATTCACGTGGTCTTCGAATTTTGTTGTAGACAAAATTGGGCATTGGATTAAAAGGGGCTTATAGTTAAAACTGAGAACCAGCTGTGGAGAAATCGAGGAAATATCAAGTTATCTGCCGCCCTCTGCTGTCGATATTTGCTTACTGCATTGCCACACATCACAGGCCATGAATGGAGTAGACTAGCGTTCTGCACACCACGCAAAAAAAAAAAAACAAAAAAAAAAAAACACAGGTAACACTTTATTTTACGACCCGCAAACAACTAAGTACACCGAAATTACGGTGTACATTTCTGTAATTATAGTGTACTTCCGTCTAAGTACAAGGGAACAAAATGTTAAGTTTTGGGTAATAAAGGGGTAACAAACAGATATACAACCTGCAAATAACTTTGTAAGTACACAGTGTACTTACAAAGTACACTGTGTACATAATATATATATATATATATATATATATATATATATAATGATAAAAATTACATTTATTGGCTTTTCTTACCAGATTACTACAAAAGTCAAAATAATTTGTTTCTGCTATGATTTTAATTTAGACCGTACCAATGTGGTAATTAGTACTCACCTTATCCCATCCCATTGAATTGCAATGACACTTAAATGTCAGGGCAAATATACTGTGTAATTAAAACGTTTTTTTTGTTTGTTTTGTTTTTTGTTTAACAGTACCTTTCTCTGTAATTACAGTGCAAATAGTGTTGTTTCGTATTGCTACACAGTAAGTAGCATTTGTTACCCCCTTGTTCTGTGTAGTTACAGGGTAAGTGTAACTCCCGCGGGCTGTAAATTAAAGTGGTGCTTGTTACCCCTTTATTACCCCAAACTTAACATATTGTTCCCTTATACCTACACGGAAGTACACTATAATTACAGAAACGTACACCGTAATTTCTGTGTACTTATACAGTTTTTTGCTTGTCGTAAAATAAAGTGTTACCAAAACACATTATATAATAAACATCTTTTTCACATGACCTTTTCACACGCTATTCATAAAAATAACAATTTGAATTTTTAATCGGATTCAGGGATAGTTTACCACAAGGAACAAGTATCTTACTATCAATAATATAACTTATTTTTTTAAAAGAGTCATCTAGCTTACAGTTCAACATTTTTGTAATAATAATAATAATAATAATAATATTTTAAATATGATATTCGTTTAGCTCCCATAGCATTATGGGACAGCCTCGTTTCATGAATGGGCTACTGCATATTCTCACATCCTCAATATTTGGCATGCTCTTTGTAGATACCATATGGTACGTATTTGGATATGTTTCATATACTAATTTTATCTCAACATTAAAAAAAGAAAACTTTTTCTTGTGATTCTATGCAGCTCTCATCCAGATCAGTGCAAATGCATGTCATAAAGAAGTAATGAAGACATTTTTTTCCCATTGCCAATAAATAAATAAATATTTATTCAAATGACACTGGCACTAGCACCCCTTCTCTTTAAAAAAAAAAAAAAAAAAAAAAAAAAAAAAAAAAACATAATTGTCAATTTTTTTCTGACTGATAATCTTTAAGAAGCCAACATATACCATCACAAACAGACCTGTAACCCAATAAAATAAATCTATCAGAACGCTTTTGTTTCTCTCTCTACATCCCATTTGTCTAATGGCGCTCAAGCAACAATTATAACAGGGTCTTTTCTGTTACTGTACGTTCAGACAGGGACGTAAACCGTTAATGTCATTAAAACCGCCCTTTCCTCTCTCTTTTCCTTCTCATTTACGCCTTTCTTTCACTCTTTTTGTTCATCATTATCCCTTTTCTATTTCCCCTCTCTTCCTCTTCTCTTCCCTTTTCACCTCTCCTCCTATTTTCTATTTCCTCTGGTGCATTTTTTCCCTTTTCCATTTTCTCTTATTTCTCTTTCACATTTACTCTTTTCATTCTCAATTTGCTCTTCTCTTTCCATTTCCTGTTCATCTTCCCTTTCCCCTCTCCCATTCTCTCTTATTTCCCTTCCCATTTGCCCTTCTTTTTAATCTTCTTCCTTTCCACAAGTTCACCTCTCTTCCCTTTAATATTGTCCCTCTTTTACCATTTCCTCTTCTCTTCTATTTGGCAATTTCCCCTCATTCCCCTTTTTCCTTCCTGTTTTCTCTTCTCTTTTCTTTCCCTCTTCTTGATCATCTTCCCTTTCCTAATTTCCTCTTCTATCCCTTCTACTTTCTATCCCCTCTCTTGGTGTTTCCTCCTCCAGTCTTTCTCATTTCTCAGTTCCTCTCAGTTCTCTCCATTCCTTATTTTTTTTCTCATTCCCTTCCTAATGTACCTCAGACACAGCACATATAAGGTTTTGTTAACAATTTCACATATCAAAAAGCACAATCTCTTTTTATAGTCTGACGCAACAGACGATTTCATCACATATTCACAGTTTTATGATAATCTAGCATTATCAGCTCACCTTTCGCTCAGACGAAGTGATGTGCGATACCTGGGCTGAGATGAGAGTGCAGCAGATACTGTGCGCTTTACGTTCCCCTGTGAGGTTGATAATATGCATCATTATTCATGTATGCATCTGCAGCTGTCAACACATTGTAGGTTTCCAGCAGGCGAGATCTTAAAAATGATTTCTCAATTGTCATCATTGACTCCATCAGGCCAATAGGAGGTCACAATCTGGTACTAGATGTATGAGGAAAGATAAAACAACGGGGTGAAAAAAATCACACATGGAAATCACTCGGTGGATACGAGTACGTGTTCTCTACATTCAGATCAAACCGTCAGAGGTTCCTGTCAAAATATGTTAGATAGATTATTACTGGGTTATCTGATGAATTTACACATAGCTGTCCATCATTTGTCATTTTGAGAAACAGCTGATAGAAAAGGATTCAGACCAATCAGCAGTCAGCTTGGACACATTTAAAGGGATAGTTCACCCAAAAATAACAATTCTGTCTTCATTCTCACCCTCTTGTTCTACCAGTTTTCATTTGTTTAAAGAATAAAAAAATAAAAAAAATGTTGAATGATGCACGTGTTGCTTTTAAAAAAAATTTTTTTACCTTAAAATAATGTTTCCAAAATCATTTCAGTGGTTCATTAAATCAGAACAGGGTGAAAGGCACTTACGCCTCCGCTTTGCGGATATATCTGCTATAACCACGCTATGTAAGATTGCCAGATCGGGTCGCGTTTCTGTAGTTCTAATGAGGCATAAGGAAACTATAAATTTGACTTGCTTTACGTTAAGCGTTACAATAGCCATTATTTTGTTTGTCTTCATTTCTGATGTCGCAATACATCATACTTTCATGAAATCGTGCAACATACTCTGTCTTGTTCATTCTAAAGCCAGTGCTGGATAAACAACGAGCTTGAGTGCGACAGTAGACTGCGGTAGAATGAATTATTTACGATAGCGGTAATATACAATTCCGCTTCCAACCTGTAGGGCGACCGCAATGGAAAAGTTACTTGGTGTTGCTTTAACAAAATAAAAGAGAATGGGGACTGGAGATTTCAGTCGGTTTCTCATGTAAAGTTATGGCTTTAGAAGTTTAAAGATACAGTGCACAAAATTATTTGTATGACTTATTTTTCATTTGAAATAATTTAGTTTTTTTAGGTGAACTGTCCCTTAAAATATATTATCATATTACTAACCTCAAATCACACTTTATCATTAGTACTTTTCTGCTTTCTTCTTTTATATCTCTTCCTTTAGACAAAAAAACAAACAAAAAACAACAACAATAATAATTATATATTTTGATAAGCTGCAAAAGTAAATGGTGTGTAACGACATTTTGATTTGGTTATCTTTGAGTACATCTCTCAGTTTACACTGGTTGCTATCCAACAGGCTTTAATAGTATTCAATAGTACATCTTTTTTTTTTTTACTTTTTTTTTTTTAAATCTATTTGCAATCAGAAGGTTACTCAGAAATGTAGACAACCGTTGTGGAAAGACGTAAAACAAAAGTGTCCCACAAAAACGACGACACATTCTTCAACACTGAAGCATTGAGGCAGCCCGGTCTTGTGGTCGCAAGTCAACATTTAGGCTGTCAAACTTTCTCCGTTCGCCTTTACGGAAACAAATGATCGTGAAAGCATACCCACAATCCTTAGCTGCAAATTTTCATCAGACAGCCTCAGTGTATAAGTCATGTGTGCATGTGTGTGTGTGAGAGAGAGTTTCTGTGAATCACTGAAGCGTGTTTATTTGGTCACAACCCATCTTTAACACCCTGTTTTTATTAGTCAAGGAGAGGGAGGAGCAACTTTTTTTGCAGGGCTGGGGCAAACTCAAGCGCTACCTCCTCTCTCCGTTTGTTGAATCGATAAGGACAGTTTCATTCTTCATTTCCAAGGAAACAGTTTTTAGGTGTGGTTTGAGTCTAGCTCCTCACTGCTGCAGTTTGTGGTAGAGTCGCCAGAGGGGATGGTTTTGCTGATGCGGTCCAGAGTGTCAACGCTGGTGGAGTGTTTAGATTGAACTTTGCCGATTTCCTCCAAAGCGCTGGCCAAAGAGTCCAGATCCCCCCGCTCCTGGTGCTGAGCTTCCCATAAACTGAGAATGACAGCGGACGGGCTCGTCTGGCACGCAAAATAACCCAGGTTTCTGTATGGGGAAAAGAAATTCAGGCCAAACTTGGATTAAACGGCAAAATCTGAACAGTACAAAAATACAATTTCAACAATGACTTAACAAGGTCCCTCGAGTCTAAGAGAAAGCAGGAACAAATATGAAATAATAATAACTGTACTCTTAATGATTTAAGATTATTCAAGTGCAAAAAAAAAAAAAATGGTAATAAAATTGTATTTGCAAAACAAGCATTTTAAATATACTTTCATTGGTAATTCATATCATAAAAAACAACCGTTTACATATTCATGAGTGAATCATTAATCATTAATCATAACTCATTAATCTAAGGTCCAATATATTAACATTAGTTTGTGTAATTTTTACAGCATTTATTAATCTAGGTTAAAGTTAATTTATTTTTTATTGGGTTTTTATTTCATTTTTAAGTTGTATAAAATAATAATAGTTAATGTGTTATGAATGAACATTTAACATTAACTATTTTAAATGTACAATTACCATAAACCTAAATTAATAAATGCTGAAGAAAATGACCTGTTAGGTAGAATAAGCATAGTGTTTCTGTATATTTTTATTTTAAATTCTTAATACTCTAACCCACAAGATTGGTTATATAAATCCATATTATTCCACTCAGACAGTGAATTATTACACTCTATTGCAAGGATTCTCGGTCTGCATAACTTTCAATTTAATAATGTTATCCTGTAATGCCTGTATGCCCCAACAACATATCAAAATGGTTAAATTAGTTTATAAAAGCGAGAAGGATATTAAAGAAGTTTTGCTTGAAGAAAATCAACCCATCTTCGAGACATAATTGAATCACAGAAAAGGAAATCACAATTCTGCAGGTGTGTGAAGCAGACCTATTAAATGGCAGAAGAACTTCCTTTTGACCTTTCGACTTTCCATTAGAGCTATTTTAGAAAACAATCTCTGTGTCTAAAGTTGAATACTTCCCAACTATATAGTATGTGAAAACAATAGTAGGTCTGAAAACAGTGTTTGAAAAACGAAAGTAGGCGTAAAGTACACTGTAAAAGTATATCTTGTAAAAAGCGGTAAACTACCGGCAGCTGTGGATGCATCATACCGTAACTATACGGTGTTACTATTTTTGTGTTAGAGCATTTAGCTGTTGAAGTAAAGTTTTATACTGTAGCTGACAATACGGTACTTAGCTGGTAATTTCAAAAACAGTAACACCGTATTTTTACCGTATGATGGCTGCCAGTAGTTTACCGTTTTTTTTTTTTTATTAATATTTTTTACAGTGAGCTGACCAACTACTTCAACTGAGATTCTGGAGTGTGCACATTTGATGGACACTTTACTATCCCATGAGGCCAAGGAAGAGGATTTATGAATGGCAGTGAAGCGAGGCAACTGACACAAGAAGGTCGCATGACAATAACAACAAGGCAGATGTAATTATTCTATTCATACTACACAAAACAGACTTTTTTTTAATTTAAGTAAATTCAAATTCAAATGCAGTAGCTCATATTGTGATTTTGGATGCACTTAATATCAGTCAATTAAGTTAAAACTGCAAAAATTGTAAAAAATAAATTAAAAAAAAATAAAAAAAATAACCACCATTCAGTGTGCTGATGTTGCCTGTTGATTTCAAAGTTGGTTATGATGGTCTTGTTGAAGAAAACACTCGTTAATTAAACAGCCTGGTGAGGTCACAAAACATGCCATGCTGGTCTTTTCATCAAGATATTTAACCTCACCATTAACCAGTCCATCAACAAAATGTCAGCGTTGATGGGGCGATGTAAACACAGTCATTCTTTGATTTTCTGTGGGTATTGGGACTCCAACAGGGGGCAGTGTTGCGCTACGCCAGCTCCTGCACCACAGCTCTCTGGGTAATTGCCCTCTGCGCTGTTTAGACGAGCTTGCACATCCTCAGAAGGTAATTGCAGAAATCCGCTTAACAAGGAGGAGACATTCTCATTACACACTGCCTGGGGCTCTGACCAGCTAGAAAATTCCCCTAAATCCTTCTGTCCAACTCTTCCATCCTCATTTCAAAAACAACTCCGTCTTTTTATCCCTGGTGGAAATATTACAAAAATAAACCCACATCCCGAAAGAAAGTTTTGTTCAACCTCCGCTGCAGTGAAGCGAATTTTAAACTCGAGAACATTTTGAGAACAAATTTGGACATTTTGAGGCTGTTTTGCACAATGTTTTTGTTAAACGTTTCTGAAATCACCATGGTAAACGAAAAAAAAAGAAGAAAAAAAATACTTTTTTATAAATACAAAAATGCAAAGAAAGAGAGCAGAAAAAGTAATTTAATAAGGAAAGGATTTGAATGAATAATGAATGTTTAAACGTCCAATTACACATGAATGCACTCAAAACCATTTTAAAGGCTATGTTCACTTAAAAATGAAAATGTATGTACTTACAGCTTCAACAGCATAATTGCCATTTCTTTCTTCAGTGGAACACAACATTCCAATAAGCTGATTTGGTGCTCAAAAACATTTCTTATTATGATCATCAATGTAGAAAACATTCATCATTTTGTAGAAACCAGGCCACATTTTGTGGATTCTTTGATAAATAGAAGGTCCAAATGAATAGCAATTTATTTCAAAAGATTTTTTTTTTTTTTTGCAGTCATCCAAAAGTCTGTACTGTCCATACACGCCTGCACACACACACAATATAAAGCCCTACACTAATTTAGTGTCAGACCAAGAAGCAATTTTTTATTCACTAAAAATATAGTCATTCACTTTCCACATCCACATCTATTCAAAATATGGCACAGTTAAACATATCAGGTTTGGATGACATGATGTTGAGTAACTGATGACAGAATTTGCATTTAAGAGTGAACTGTCCCTTTAAAACTGTGCATATATGTCATAATATCATATATATAAGGTATGTTTACCTAGGATGCATGAGATCTCATTACAGCACTACAGTTACTGCCTGTGGCTGGTTAATGCGTCCATGTGCTCGAGGAACATGGAGCTAATTAGATGTGTGGGATTCCATATGTTGAGGTCCAGTTTTGTTTGTATTTAAGCATGTATGTCACCGTCCGTATGTGTGCTTATGGAAAAAGCATGTCCATGTTGATCTGCTGTGTATTTTTGCATTAATTTCTCACCTGTCTATATGCAGTTTCTGCGCTAAGAGCTGCCAGTCTTTGCCCTTGGCATTCGCTGTGTCGAAGGTCGCGCAGATTCGCTGGCGAATGGACAGGGGGATTCTGAAGGCCCTGGACCCCGTCTGGGAGGTGATGGTGCAGTCTGATTGTGTGAAGAATGGCACTGTGTCTTTTTCACTCTGGAGGGAAAAAAGTAATACAAAGATAGATATATTAGAGTTTACAGAGGGGTTATAAATTGGTCTAGAACAACCCGGAATGGTTATTTTGATTAAATAAATATAAATTGTTTTTGTTTTGAAAATCCAGTTGGTCAAGTCCACTAGTGTCAAAACCACTTGGATCAACACATTCAATTACATTTTTTCATTTAGCTGACGCTTTTATCCAAAGCGTCTTACAATTGCTATATATGTCAGAGGTTGCACAACTCTGGAGCAACTAGGGTTAAGTGTCTCACAGTGGATTCGAACCCAGGTCTCTCACACCAAAGGCATGTGTCTTATCCACTGCGCCATCACCACCCAAATAGTTCAATAGTTGATATTCAATAGTTGATATTGAATATCAACTCACCCACATTCAATAGTTGATATTAATTGATCTGTTTTAATGCTGAAAAACATGATGTTTGCTTTTTGGCACCAGAATCTCCAGATTTAAGGTTTTACCCACTTCGAAAAGGTCCACTGTATATAAAAAAATTAAAACTGGACCAACAATTATATTCCAAACACAAGACAATATCTTAGTCTGTTGCGCTTTGTCAATATTTTTGTGTTTTATTTTGATATACGAGTTTTTGTCTTCCAAACCTCAGCAACGGTGGTGTAGACCTGTAGGATCTGCTCATGACCTTTGACCTGCCGAACACTGATCTTACAGGACAGCTGATTGGCTGCTGGACTGTAGCGCTCCAGAGAAAAGGCACACTGCAGAGGAGACTGGCTACTGGCCCACACCTGAGAGAAGGAGAATTCCTGCACCAAAAGAGGAAAGAGTGAAAATTTCAGTACCAACCAATGGGAAGTATATGCGTCTCCTCTCCTACACCTTATTGTTATTCTGCTGTTGGAGTCACTGAAGCTAATTTACTTAGTGTCATGTCACTGACGGCCCTGCCAGAACACAGCCTAGTATGAAAAAAACAGGGCTTGCTATGGGTCTGATTTGGATAAAAATGTGCCTGCGGTCATAAAGCTTTACGAAGAAAGGAATGGTGGGTAAACAGCATTAAGAAAAACACACTCTTGAGAATATGTCACCCAAAAACAGGAACAATTTGATAAAATAATACAAATACAGACAAATAGCTCTGCTGGTGTAGCAAATAAAACTAAATAGAGAGTGCTGCTTTCCCATGCTCAACCTGACACCATGATACTAATGCTATGTAGTGATAGGCTGTTGCTACGGTCCACGTAAAAATACAGTAAGCTCTATGAAGGGCTCTAGATATGGTTTGGGTCTCTCCTTCAATATAAATGCAATTTTTTGGGGATTGCTTTATTTTCTGGTAAGCAAAAATTGCTTAGAAATGTATCTGAGTTCACCTCTCATCAACAAGCTGCATGATTTGAGTCCACTTTAGACATTCTACTATGCAACTACATGTCAACTAGAAGTCATCGGAGTATAATTTGTCGGCTTAAACACTTTACTTTATTTCTACTTACTAAATGTATCTTTGCAAGTATGTTAATTTATACAACTAACCATATCCTAAGAGTCTACCAATACTCTAATGAGTATTAGTTGACGTGTAGTTGCAAACTACTTATCGACATAATAAAGTGTAAACGTATTAAGTACCAAAGTTATAATACTCAGGATTAGGTTTTTTTTTTTTTTTTTTTTAAACAACAGCAATATACAACTGTTGTGTAATTTGTCCATTTAAATAGTTTAAAATATATTTTTAAAAGACACTTTCCTGTTAAAAATGTACAGGGTGAAAAGACATCCTTATCTCTAGCAAAATTCTAAACTACCTTAAACAGAGCTGTATTAATATTCATATGACCAGTCAAATGAACACTGGAATTTGACATCTTATTAATATTCAGCTCATATGCATATTAACACTACTCATGCATATTCATACAGAGCTGGCATCCATATTTATGAGGACAGCACCTGGCAGGTGGTAAAAGGTTTGATGCTCCAGAGGAACTGGGGGATGTCCTGGATGGAGACCTGTAGGCTGAAAGAGTTCGCTCTGAAGAGCAGGGTCTTGGGTTCCTCCAGGAGGCGCCCACCTCGACCTCGTTCCACGGATACCACCTCCTGCGAGGAAGAGACGCTCATGCATAAACACGCACTGACGCATATACCCTACAACAGGAACAAAACTCAACTTGCTGCTACGTTTAAATTATTCAGGTGAAAAACAGCCCTCCCACGTTACAAAACAGCTATTTCCTGGGTCTAGCTGCACCTTTAATCTTCGTAACCCGAGAAGATGAAGCAGAAAGTGATTAAAAACCTGCATCTAACGCGAGGCTGACGTTTCCAACCCATAGTCCAACAAACAGGTCGAGGAAATGCCTGCATTGCATTTTTCGTCTACAAGAATGGAATTACAATAACACCCTGGGTCTAAAAAAACCCCCACAAAATTAAATCTGAAAACACAACAACTAAATCTAAAGGTACAATGCCTTCAATTACCAACTCAGTCAAATGCAATGAATGCCGTCTACCTTTCCTGTTTGCACAAATGCAACACACACACACACACACACACACACAAAATGGCATGCAGAACAGGAGCGAGAGACACTGGATGGATAGAATCAGCATTGATGAAAGGCACAGGTGATTTTGTGCTCTTTGCATCTATTCTGTGGGAATTGTTGACAATGGCATAGTAGCATTAAAAGCATTAGGTCTCTCTCTCCTGTTTTCTCTCTCTCTTCGTCACAAAAGACAGGAAAATAGTCTCTCGCTGTGATGGCTGCTGATCGATCCTGGCCTGAATTCGTTCAGTTTCCAGGGAGGAATTAATTTGCTGTTTTGTGAAATGCAAACAACACTGACAACAAAAGAGTACAAAAGAATAGAAAAAATGCTGGGTGAACGGCTGGGTAAACAAAGTGGAAGAGTGCTTTGGTGTGGAGAAATACAATCTTTGACCAGTCACTCGTGAGTGTGTCCTGTTGGGAAAAAAGACTTCACAGAGCCGAGATCCGTCACACACACACAGACACACACACAGACACACACACAATTGACTTCTATTGTTTTATATTGAGTCTTTTCACTTCAATTAACTCTTATTTTGTTGAGACATTATTCAGGTCATTGTAAAAGCTACTTTGGTGTCCCTTATACACATACACTACCATTCAAACGTTTGGGGATGGTACATTTTGGGTCATTTGTTTTTGTTTTTTTAAGAAAGAAAACAATATTATTCAGCAAGGATGCATTAAATTGATTAAAATTGATCATAAAGGGTTCACAGTTTGGTTGTTTTGGTCTGGACCAAAAACTTTGTTTCACACTGAGACTTTGGTGGGACCGAGACTTATGTTTTGAGACATTTGCGAAGAAAAATGATCTTAAAATGTCAATCATGTTGCAATAATTCTTTATGGTACACAACTGATAACTGAAAAATGTAGAAGGAAGCACCTTATAGTTTTTTTTACAGCCTTCAACACAGGGCTTGTGATGTCAAACTAAACTGTAAAACCTTCAATCCTGGAACCTTTAATGAAGGCATAATATCCCAACATTTAATGAAGTTTATTAATTTAGCTTGAATATAAACACACTTCAGACATCAGTACTTTGTGCCACGGTTCATGAATTCACTCTCTCTCTCGTCTTGCATGCTGTTGTGTGTATGTGGGTGTGGTCACTGAAAATTGATGATCAGCAGTGCCAGCTGGTTTCAATTGTTTGTCCCTTTATATGGTCAGTAACTGGTATCTCATGTTGTCAGCTCGTTGTGGTTTCCCGGTGTGTTTCCTGTTCCTGTATTCGTTGTTGGGTGGTGGATTTCGTGTCGTCGTCATCACAAGGGACTGGATCAGAGCACCAGCACCAGTTGTCCACCGAGGTCCCTGCGTCATCATCCATCCTGCGCTGGTGTCCGCCTGTATGTCTTCTGTGTTGGCTGCCGCCTGCATTTTGTGCCTACTGACCTCCTTTACTGTGCACTATAATAAAGAGTGTTTTTGCATTTACATCCTGTTACTGTCATCCATTACACTTTGTTTGTATGTGTAAATTTGGGAGAGAGAGAGAGAAAAAAAACGAACCACTAATTCAGTTTGTGTATGTCTTGAGGCTTCAATACCACACAAAGACATCTCCACATCTCCGTAACCGAGAAGAAAAGAACCATGTAAATATAAATGACATATTACTCTTTCTTCATAAAGTGAAGAGATTGTAAGTTATGTGTGTGTACAACTAAGACTTCTCTGAAGCTGTGTCCGCTCAGCTAGACGTTACGCCTAACAGAATGTAAATCACTTTTAATTTGCGTTCAGAAAATATTCAGTCACGTAGTGAACAAATGAAGTATGCGAGTGGCTCACCGTGTCTTTGTAATTTAAGAAGCCATTCTATCAGTTAGTGGGAGATGTGTGTGTGTGTATGAGATTGGTCCAGCTGACTTTCAGTGGAGCGTAAAACCAGAGTACCCACAGGGCATGACGGCTAGCCATAACATGCTGCCCCATGAATGCAAATATCCAATAAGCTGTGGATTTCCATCTAATGTCATATGCAGGATGAAGGGAATCTGTATCATGACATTTACAGTCGCTAGAACACATTTCTCAATACTTAGGTCACTTTTTTAAAATTTTACTTCACACAGTTCTCCAAACCAGCTTTCAGCTCGGCACAGTAGTTCATTTCACATTCAAAACACGCTAAAACTACAAAATCACTTTGACATGTCTCAAATAAACACATTCCTCCATTAGCAAAGCAAAGCACTAGCAACTGTTGGTTGACAGCCAACAAACACACTTTGTCATCCACAAAACAATGACCTAAAAACCCCTAACAACAGGAAATTTTGTGCAATGTTTTCCTTTGTAAACGCTTTCTTTCTTCTACCTCTCAACGGTTTGGAATTCACTGCAATGTATGTGACTAGAATGAATTAGATGATGCAGTATGCTTCAATACATTGTATATTTTATGTTTTTGGAGTAATTCCAAAGTACAAAAATTGACTTTGGTGTATACACACCATCCACTGATTCAGATACGATAGGACTGTCCAAACTGACTAATTGTTTTGTACTTAAGTTTAGCAGTTTTGAAAACAGCATGTGTAAATTGTCCTGTAGGAACACAGAGTTTTGGCGGTTGTTGTGTTGTAGTGAGAAAATAATTAATGTAATTTGAAAGATGTAGTCATTGAATGCATTTTGTGCCAAAGCAATGATAAATGACCCACAGTTTAGCTCACATATACTTCTATTGTGTGAGAAATGTGTCCTAGCGACTGTAAAAAAACAGCGCAGTCTCATCCCAAGACGTCATATAACTGACGTCTTGGGACGTCTTTTGACCATACGTCAACATCCGCCTTTTTAGGGTACCCTTAAACGTCGGTTAGATGATGTTATCGGATCCTAACCCTACCCCAGACCTAAACCTACCCCGTCATCTAACCGACGTTAAAGGTAAAGCGTCAGTTGTATGACGGCCCCGGATCGTCATGTAACCGACGTTTAAGGGGGCCCTAAATAGGCGGATGTGACGTTCTTGGGATGAGACTGTGTTAAAAAAAAACTGTAAGAAGCCTACATCTGTGAGGGCCAAAAACCCACCAAGTGGAATGAATGAATTTCCATGCTGGTTTGAATGAATGCTGGATTCTTTAAGCCCAAAGTATACTTTATGTTTTACGTGTATGCTAGGGTCACCGTAGAGTGAGTGTACTCAGTATGCGCATGCTGAGTAGGCAAGCTTGCAACGTTAACAAAATGAAAACAAAAGAAAGGCGAAACGTTTACTAACGGAGACCAGAGGCAGTTTTTTTTTTTGAGTAGATGTCAATGGAGGAGAGGGAAAAAGTCTTAACATTGAATGATTCGACAACCCATTGACTAATCTTCAACACGTTTGCTCTTAATAATTAGTTTTGGATTCATTTATTTTTAGAGTTTACATTAAAAAAAATATGTTTTAAAAGAGCAACAGGTGTGCAACAGGTGTGATTCAGTTTACGGCACTTCTCATACATTTTTATGGTATCCGCAAACAGTGATTGACTGTCGCACAACTGAACAAAATACAATGACGTCAAGACTGTAATGTCATTGGTTAAAGGCACATGTGATCCAAGTTAACCCTTACATTTTCACCAATGGTAGATCCACGGACCCACGTACTGTATCTCCCAATAATAAGACCATCTCTGAGAAGAGACAGGAACGTGTGCAAGTTACAACAACTATGGGTGGCTATGTGGATAAGAAAATGTGCGAGGAGGTTATGCGTCTGCATTTCTACAGCCTAAAATATGATAAAGATGGGTTATTACTTGTGGCGAGAGATTGCTCAGGAGGGGTAGCACAAGTTGTCATAATGCGCATTATCAACCGTCTGTACGTGTACATGTCATGAGTACTAATGTTAGCGTACAAAATATGTGTGGTTATCAATAATGTACACCCACAAACAAACTTAAAAGTCTTTACACACCTGAAAGGCATGGGGCATATCATCGACGCAGTACACTCGAATGCTGTAGTTGAGGAAGTTGGGCTCCATGTTTCCAAACACAGCCAGTCGGAGTCTCTTCGCAGCCGCCTGTGTGAGGGCCTCTCCCACTAATACGTAACACCCCGGCCTCTCCACCAACAGGTGGCAGCACTGAGTGTCCAACAGGCAGTAACAGGAAGTGCTCTCCTCTTCCACAGTCATCACCTCCTGTCAGAAACACACATATACTCGCAGTCAAAACCCAACTGTTCATGAGTCATATGCAAAATTTGTACACAACATCGAAAGCAGAGCAAATAAGCGTCTGGTTTAAGATGTGCTTTTTTTAGGGCTTTACATAATGGCACAAAAACCAGTCCATTGACTAGAGCAAACCTTAGTAAATCACCTTGCATGATTCATTAAATACTCTCCTCCTCTAAATTTTGCATCTGAAAGAGAATTTCAATAAAATGTCATACAATTTTAATGAATTATACATTTAGATATGGTTTTATCATTTTATATTATTTTAGTATTTTGCTTATTTTATTATTTTAATATTGATATAATCATTTACAGGAAAAATACTGCAATATAAAATCTACACTAAATTGATGAACTACAATTAAAGGGGTGTGAAAACCCATGAAATGCCATGGATTTAGCATTAAAGAGCACATATCATGGATTTTTGAAAATGACTGTTCTTGTAGTGTGGAATATAGCTCTAAGGGAATGAAAACATCCTGCAAAGATTTATATCTGAAAGTGCACCGTATATAAAGTTATTGTCTTTCAAAAGAGTCTATGAAATGAATTGTTTTTGAAATGAGTCATTAGCTGTTACGTCGTGACGTAGATACAGAACATTAGCTCATTGGCCGCTCCCAACAACAGTATAGCCTGAACCTTGTGTTCTTATCATTTTAATGACGAATCATTCCAAAACATAAATGAATTCAAATGTGGATTTTCAAGCCGGCTGTTCCCGAAGGAGGGCTCAGTATCCAGTGTTTATGGATCAGGTTAGTCCTCCTCCGAATCACAATCTGTAAGTAATATTAATAATGTTTGCTGTTATGTTTTCTGTAGCTTGTACAATATAGTTATATTGTGTTGTGTGTGTTTTGTACACTCCGCGCAGCTTCTAAGCGGGGTAAAGTTAGTTTTGTTTTTGATATTCACCAGACATTCATTGAAAAATGGTAATTACCTCCTAAACGACTTCGCCAAATATGACTTCACTCTATATAATAAGCACTGCCCCTCAAAAGCCCCCGCAATGTGAGTTTCGCCGGGAAAGCTCGATCTTGACGGAGACGTGAGTAAGGGACCGTGTGGAAAGTGCACTTTTTCTGACACGTTTGTTCAAACACTATATACAATTTTCAACACTTGACAAGCTATAATCCTGGTTATGGGCGTTCCGTTGCCGACAGTCTCTGCCTACGGTTTACCAATAACAATTGACTGGGTCATTTGACCAATCGCCGCAGATTCGTCGAACGAATCATTTGGGAGTCGTTGAGCATATCGGGTAAAAATAAATGCATATTATAAGACAAATAAAGTGTTTATCCTTGCATGCACGTTAAACTGTTTTTGGGAACTCCCAAAACAAAAATAGGAACATTTCAAATGCTATGATAGGGGCTTTTTAAGCTTTGTATTAGTAGAAAACATGTAGTATTTTCGAATTACCATGCTTTCCTCCCTCATATCCCCCTGAGATGAGAGAGGCTATCCCCCAGAGGCTAAAGACTACAGTCAGTATTAGAGGCTTTCCCGCATGTTTTTAACCCACCCATAGAGGGTGGGATGCCACTCACTGAATATAACACAAAGTATCAGCCTTTTTTGGAAGCTAAGCTAGCAGGCTCTTGTTCTGTGGAGAAAGCTGAGTAGTACCCGTCGAGACCATAGAAAAGGTCCGGGATTCAGCTTTTGCTTTTTGCAGTCACCATTTATTGTTTACATGCATACGTTTTGTTTCAATCTAACTGAATTCATTCCATTGGTGAATCTGAATGTAGTGTTTACATGAACACTAAACAAGAGATCGGTTGATGTGCGTTTTAACATTGCTAAGAAAATTCCCGCTCCTCCGCGAGAGATATGAGACCGGTGCATCTCACAGGCGTCGCTCATCGGTAATCACGCCACCGGCCTCACGCCATTCTCCCGCGGCCCTCAGTCTCATCCTGCTCGGTACAGAAATCATAATGAATGGCGAATGTATAACACAAAAGCCGAATACCGGACATTTTGGGCGATCTCGAAACACATTTTCGGGCAGACTCATCTCGTAGAATCACTAGTAGCCTAGACTTGTTGTTTAACTACTGCACTCTGTTACTGGTAGGCGTGGCCTCCTAGGGCAGCGAAGCAAGTGCATTCTGGGAGTTGTTGTCTTTCATCCACATAAGCCAAAAATACATTTTCTGGCTTTTCTTAGTGTAGAAAGCTCCAAATTCAAAAATAATTTCACATTTCTTCCACATAAATGACCCATTTTAAATACACATTCATCTTTCCAGAGGTGAAGTATCCCTTTAAGTGCAACACCACTGACATGCTATAAGATATGCTGTAATGTTTATGCAAGTATGATTAATAGAAACATCCAAGAATATCCATGCTGATCGACTTTTTCTTTTCTAGAACGGTTCAATTTCTTTTAATGCAAAGTAGGCCTCGTTGTCATGAGCACCGACAGCTACTTACATTTGGCAACCCTGAGGCTTTTCACAGGCCGCTTCACTTTATAAAATCCTCGGTCAGCATAAACGTACATACACATGTTAGAGAAAGGTGAAGATCTTTAGCTGAAATTATGCCTCCCTTTTCTTTATAGCTCTGCAGATGGAAGCACAGCTTGATTATTATTATATGCATCTGGTATTTGAATGTCAGGAACAGTGGGTGTGTAGCGGCCAGCAGGAACTCTGAGTCCGGGGTCTCCATTTCACCGGCTGAATATAGCTGAAGCTAAGCATAACTTTGCCCCCTGAAGCGACCTGAACAATTTGTGACGGCGGAAAGCTTGATATTTCATGTCTAAACACACCATCGCACAGAAACCATTGCCTATTACCCACAAATCAGTGGGTGCACATTAAAGTGTGCTTTCTCTCTCTCTTTCACTCATCCACTCACTCACACACACAAGGTGTTATTCTCAATGCTGCAAGGACTTAAGTCTCTACCTGCCTATCTCTTGCTTTGCATTACGCCTGCTTGAAAAAGCTGATTATTTCAAACAACTCTCAAAGGTCTTTGCGTTTTTAACACAGCGTCAAAATGACTCGATTGTACCGGAAGAAAAGAAGTTGATTGGTATTGTGATGTGTCTTTGAATTAGAGAGTCTGCGTTTGATTAGTCTGCTGAAATGTCAGGTCGCACACGCACCCGACTAATAAAAACAGAGATGGTTTCTCCAGGGTCGGCTTGTGTCAGTGAGCTCCAGCTTAACTTTGATGAAGTTCTTTCAACGTGTATGAATCCCGCTCTTATAAAGAACAGCAAAATATCAAAGGGAAAGGACTGTGTTAATAAGAGACACAGAGAGCTGCTCTTAAAGTGCACTCAATGTAGGAACATCATCTATTGATTTTGTCACATGGTGACCTTCAGCATTGTTACTTCAGAATGACACTCCAGTTTAGTTCAGTTCTTTATAATTGCCAGCACACTGCTGTTTCCCATTAAACTACATGATTCAGAGTTTAAATCACCTGCACTAATTCAAGGCTTTCCTATCCAGCACGTTGGTTATAGACTAATTTGAAGAGTTAAATAAAGATACTACTGTATTCTTATGTCAGCCTTACCTCCCAGTTGTTGTCCTGGGTTTGTCTCTTAAGCTTGATATTCCAGTCTTCTGAACTCACATCTGCACAGTGGGCAAGCGTCAAGGCAACAGGGCAGGAAAGGGTCAGGCCAGGTGGGCCGTACGTTACCTCAGGACTCAAAAGTATCTCCTGACTTTCATCAGACAAAGCACTGCAGGTAAAGAGACAGACAGAAAGATTTACTGATATTGTTTAAAAAAATGTTTTGTGGCTATGCTAATACTGTTGGTTCTGTGTTTTTCCCCTCATTTGTAAGTTACTTTGGATAAAAGCATCTGCTAAATGAATAAATGTACAAGGTAATGATTCTGATTCTACTTAATTGGCACTATAGTCAAGTCAAGTCAAGTCAAATATATTTATATAGCGCTTTTCACAATACAAATTGTATCAAAGTTGCTTCACAATATCAATCAAGACAACTTAGCAACGTTTGTTTATTCATGGAAAAAAAGACAATCGAGTTTGGTAGAGCTGATCAATGATGGGTCATTTAATGTGAATATCCCCAACTGAGCAAGCCAAAGGCAACAGTGGCAAGAAACCGAAAAACTCCATCAAATGACCCGATGGCGTCCTAAAACTCCATCAGATGACCCAAGACTATAGATCAGATGGAAACACACACACAGAAAAAAATAAAAAAATAAAAATAAAAGTTTGGAATTGACATTTTGCTAAGCTCCGTCACCCTTGGTTACAGCTGCTAACTCTGACAAGCATTACAAAAGATCCCATAGAAATGAACTAGACATTTCAGTATGATTTTCAATAAAACTGGCTCATGAGGTTTTAAAATTGATTGGATACTATCCTGACGTGGGCTGGAATCAATTGTGACATTTATTTAAAAAAAACAAAAAACAAATGTTTGTGTCCTCTCTGGGTACTTTTAAGTTTTTGGATAGTCTCCCTAAAACATATTAAATGTTACAAACACTGAGTTCCAATAGAAAAATATATGAAACTAGAGGTCAGAAACAGTTGTTAAGGCAGGATTGGTCAGTGATGCTTTAAGGCGGGACTTAGCATAAGGTCAGTTAAGCGTCATTGACACTCAAGTATGTTAAAAATAATGATACTACTAATATTGATGTAGTCCTACCTCTAAGCCTAACTTATCCCTAAAATCAGAGACAAATTAGCTAAATAATACTGATGTTGAAGCACCTAACCTTGGTTTAAGCCTAATCTTGACAAACTGTAAACTTGTCCCTCAAATCTGATTAGTTGATTGGAATGTTGTTCCAGGACCAACAAAGATGTTGATCCAGGAACATGCTGCACTTGGTGAAATCACGTTCACTGTGTGAACATAATAATTTAGAAATTATTTCACCCCATAATAATGGTAAACTACCGGTGAATTCATTTTTCTAAAAGGTTTCCCCCAAATTGAAACTTCCTGTCCACATTTAAAATAAATTACAGATCAAGAGAACAACTTGTGTGAAATGCTCATGGGAAATCCTCGCTTTATATGTGCTGGAGTGTCAAAATAACAGTATTGATTTCACCAGAAGATGCCAACGTTCAAATAAATGGAATTCGTTTGGTTAATAAACACGAGGGCGTGCTACTGCTGCGAACAAACATTAGCTAAAAATACAAGCAGATTTGTTAATGGAAACATGTCAAGTAGCCACACAGCTCTCCATGCAAACACAAACACAAACACAACAGATTAGCCTGCATACTCAGAGCTAATACAGATATATTGTACTTTGTGCTGGTTGAAGTGATTCCAGAGGGCAGTTGAACTTGATCGGGTGTGGATCAGTAAGTGTGTGTGTGTGAGTTCACTGGTCGATGGTGTTGTTTGAAGTGCCTTCTGAGGAGCCTGGTGACATATTGAGACAGTTTGGACGTGTTAGCGTCGATCGATACGACTGCTGTGGATCCTCAAAAAGGATTAGTCATACAGCAGGGTGAGTTCACACTAGCCTGGGTGGCGCCATGGAAAACACACTGACACAGCAGATTACATGAACCAGACACCTGCTGTCAACAATACCAGGATGATTAACCATTTATTACTCTGTGCACAGAGATTCAAACTAGATTTTAACACTGAGTGGTGTTTGTCCATGTGAAACCATGATGCTAAGGTGTTCTCGATAGTTTTGGTTGGGTGTTTGCTACATTTTAACTAGCCCAAATCTCCATGTTAGGACATTTTTACCCGTTTTATTGTCGACAGGGAAAAAAAAAAAAAAGTCTAAATCTCACTATTAACTAACTATTAACTATGACTTTTGTCTCAGAAAACCCCTAATTTCTGCATATTAATCATTTGTAAGGAAGTTAAGATTTTAACACTGAGTGGTGTTTGTCCATGTGAAACCATGATGCTAAGGTGTTCTTGATAGTTTTGGTTGGGTGTTTGCTACATTTTAACTAGCCCAAATCTCCATGTTAGGACATTTTTACCCGTTTTATTGTCGACAGGAAAAAAAAAAAAAAGTCTAAATCTCACTATTAACTATGACTTTTGTCTCAGAAAACTCCTAATTTCTGCATATTAATCATTTGTAAGGAAGTTAAGTTTAGGGATTGGGTGATTAAGGGATGTAGAATATGGTCATGGAGAATAAGGTATAAGTATGTGCTTTATAAGCGAAGAGTTCAGATGCAAAAGCCTCTAAGTGCCATGTGAAATTTTCTTCTAGAATGATCATTTTTATCAAGCTAGTATATTTAAGTTCATTAATTTGACTTAAATGGGAATTAAGATTACATATGAATTGTCATTTAAGTGAAATTACTGAACTTAAATATACAAGCTTGATAAAAATGAAAATTTCAAATGGCACTTAGAGGCTTTTGCATCTGAACTCTTCAAGTATTAAAAAGCCAGTATCCTAGTAATATACCCTAATTGCTTAGAAAAGTAATAGCTTAGCTTTCTTTAATAGCTAATTGTTATAATCATTTATATTTGTAGCACAAACAGGCCAAAGTCCAACACTTAAATGCCCAAAATAAGATATTTTGAAGAATACTGGTAAACAAATAGTTTTGGTAAGCATTGACTTCCTTGACAAAAACTCTTATTTGCTCCACAGAAGAAAGGGTGAGTAAATGAGGAATGAATATTCATTTTGGTTGAAGTATCTCTTTAAGCTAATGGATTTTGACAACAACTCACTAGTAATGATGCTTCTGATGAACATACGGGAACGTCAGTGTTTATTTTACAACCGGAGCCGTTTTTCCTTCTAAGCAGGTGGCAGGCTGAGACAGCCGTCCAATTACAGTGTTCGACACTGTATCGTACCAACAGGCCAGTCACTTAACAACCATCTAATCGCTGTCTCACTCCATCTGCACAGTTTGTTTACATGTTGATTTATTTATATTGAATAATTACCTGTTCCCTCCCAACTTCCTCCATTTATTGGCATTGCATCCAAACTCTTTTGTGTTTGAAATAAAAGCAATTAACGCTGATGAAGCAGCTAAGCATGTTTTGCCATTCTGGAGAGGAGAGAGAGCATTACCTGACATTTACAGTCTTTTATTGAAACTCCAGCAAACACTAGAAAAACATCCAGGCACATAAAACGCTTATTACTGTAAATGGAACAAAATGTCTAATGTTTGCCGAAATATCACGAACAGCAGTAAACAAATGAAAAATAGTTGAAGGGGCATCCATATTGATTGAATCTGTAGATTATAACTATGATAAAAAAAGTGGCAGCAGGGTTAACACATTAACTAAAATATGGTTTAACTTTAAACTTATTTTATTTCAACATACAACATAACAGCTTAACTTAATGTACTAAATAAACTAAACATTAAAAAAAACTATTTTGACTTAAAACATTTCTAAATTACTAAAACGTTCAAATGAAAATGGAAAACATAAAAAATAAAAAATGTATTCAAAATATTACAACTATAATGAATCACTCATTCATGTCTCAATTGGCTTTATGCACAGCTGCACTACTGATTAATCCAGGTGTGTCTGATTATTGTTGTTGCGACTACTGAGGTCAGGCACACCTGGATTAATTAGTTTGTCCAATAATGGCAGACAGGAAACAAAGGAGCTGGCTAAAGTTCAGGAAGTGTACTTCCTAAAGTACAAATTGGCATAAAGCCAATTTGGTCAATCCATTCACATTTGCAGATAAAAATCCATAATAAAAGTCATCATCTATCCACCTTCCAAACATATATTACCCTTTTCCCTGTGGAAGACAAAGAGCTATAACAATCCATTTTTTTTAAAGCTACTTCTTTCCATATAATGAAAATGCATCTGGCAAGTTCAGGTGTATTAAAATTACCTGCTTACTTTACAAAAAAAGAAAATAATATATTTCACCTATATCTAATTCATCACTACACTAGCATGTCTTATACTTACAAAATGATCATGTACTTGTCCTTTGGTTATATGTTAAGCCTCATCTCATCTAGAGCACCAAGTGAGCCACAACGCCTATATTGTGATTCTCATTTTTTCCTCCTCATACAGCCTAGAGACCATACTTCAACAAATTAAAACCAAAACGGCCCCCTGAGGAAACCACCTCAACAAGCGGCTTTATTGCATTTTTCTGCCAAAGGCATTATGGCCCGATCAATATGAACAATTATCCCCTTTAGATCACAATGTCTAAGAGAAGGGAAGTATTTGACTATAAAACCCTGTTCACACTAACGGGAATTTTGACATGGGAGGTCATCAGGCAGTAACTCTTTATTTCGATGGTCCACTTTAGACATATTCTACTCATAATTATAACTAACTTTGCAACAACTGTCAACTAGCAGTCATTAGAGTATTAGTACACTCTCTGCTTAATATCTGCTAAAAATTCATTTTCATTGTCCCCCAACAGACATTCTATTGACTATAAATATATTTGCAGCTACAGATCAACCTAGTTTCAAAGTTACTAGAATGTCTAAAGTGGTCAATCAAAATAATCGGCAATCGGACAATCGGCATTATACAAATGCCCAAAAGATATTTATACTGTTAAACTTATAAAAAATAAAATAAATTATAAACTTATAAAAATATCGCTGCTCATTGCATTCTGACAAGGAATGCATTTCCTTGCATCTAAAAATGAATCACTCTGAAGGAGAATATTTTTATGAATTTCAGCAGGCACATAATCAAAGTTGAACAATCAATGACTAAGTGCATTAATTGCTATACACTATATATCAAATATTGTGAAATAATGTAATGTTATGTGTCTCTTATGTTCTCCAAGGTTACATTTATTTAATCAAAACTGAAGTAAAACCAGTAATATTGTGAAATATAATTGTAAGTTAAAACAACTGAATTGTTTAAAATGCCATTTATTCCTGTAAAGGCAAAGATGAGTTTTCAGCAGCCATTACGATACACACCAACTTTTTGGGACTTTAGCGTATTCACCATCTCCATCAGAGTTAGATAAGTCCCCACAGAAATCATTCTAATAGGGAGGGACTTGTTGCTCAGTTATCAATTTTTGTTGGGGCTCAATGACAATTCTTATTATTATCAATGTTGAAAGCGGTTTAATACCTTTTCTTAAAGATTCTTTGATGAAAATAAAGTTCAAAAGAACAGCATTTATTAAAAAAAAGAAAACTTTTTGTAAAATTATCGTCTTTACTGTTACTTTTTGATACATTTAGTGCATCCTTGCAGAATTGAATCATTAATTCAGCCAGAGATACAGCGCTAATAACAAGGAGATGCATCACCTATTGATTTACAAGTTTAATATCCGGCAGTATAACAAAAAAAAAAAACCCAAAAACAAGTCTGCTTTCATTAACACAGAGTGAATCATTTCCTAGTAATACAAAATGTTCTGTGTGATGTCCAGGTGAATCCACAGGGAAGGGTACAGGAGAGCTTTAAGCTCTGCAAATAGCCCAGAGGTCTGAGCAAACTCAATCCTATCACTGTGAACAAATAAAAAAGAGTCTCTGATTGATCCTTTTTCATGACTCTGCTCTCTATAGCCTCTATTATGAGGACTCTGGAGATCGTGCGGTTAAATTTAGGAGGTTCTGCAGATTGATTTCTGCCTCTCTCTTCTTTTAAACCCCCCTCCCTCCACTTTCTGGTCAGATTGCAGTGTTGTGGATTGAATTTCTCCCCGCCACTCACCACAACTGTCAAAAGATAGGCTTTGACTGACAGTTGGGCTGAGCAGCTAACATTTGACTGACGGATAGCTGCGCGGCGGTGGTGTTGGCGCGTCGGATGGGAGACGGGGAAGCAAACAGCTCTGAGCTTATCGGACGTTAGCAGGTACCTTCATCTGCGAACTTGCTGAGATTGAGGTTTTCATCTTTGAGCGCTGAAGAGTCTCTGAACACTCATGACCTTTGATCTCTATCAATCCCAGCAAGCATACGACTGCGCCTGAGGATTTGGAGGGAAGAGTCTTCTGTCTTATTCGAGGTGACATTATAGTGAGTTGAACAACTTTAGTTTGAAATCCTTGGTCGTTGAAGTTTGCTCGTAATTTTTGGAGGGTTAATCCCGGAGTTAAGCAGCTCAACAGAACAAAGCAAGTGGCATTCTGGGAGATTTCCTCACTGGAAATACAAGCTGCGTTACATTTTAAAGCATCTCTACACAGTTTTCACTGCTCCATAAACACTCAGCAGGGGATATCTGTAGAAGTTCACCGTACTTGACGAAATGTGCTAAATTGAAACAGACTGCAAACACAGATTAGAAGTTTGAGATATGAAAACGTTACATGGACTTGACCTGAGACTGGCACTGGTGGCAAATGGTTTGTAATAAGAAAAAAAAAGTCAAGATATTTCTTAATTTAATTCAACCTCTCAACAACTGTTTGTTTCCTTTGAAAAAAACAGAGTTCCAGACAGTATATAGATATATGACTTGACTTAATGTTAAAGGGATACTCCACTTTTTTTAGAAATAGGCTCATTTTACAACTCCCCCAGAGTTAAACAGTTGGGTTTTACCATTTTCGAATCCATTCAGACGATTTTCTGATATTTAGAAGAATATCAGTAACCAGTTGGAAGTCAATGAGACCAGTTTCTGGTCTCATTTACTTCCATAGTAGGACAAAAATATACTATGGAAGTCAATGAGACCAGAAACTGTCTGGTTACTGATATTCTTCTAAATATCAGAAAATCATCTGAATGGATTCGAAAATGGTAAAACCCAACTGTTTAACTCTGGGGGAGTGGTAAAATGAGCCTCTTTCCAAAAAAAAAGTGGATTATCCCTTTAAAAGTGTCATTTCTATACATGGAAATGTCATGTAAATGATTAAAAGTGTCTAGCTCTAAAATATTTGATCAGGTAGAAATTATGAATTTCTTAAAAACATTATCCTTAATATTTATTCTGTAAACCACGAACAACTGAGAAATGTAAATTCATTCATTAAAAACAGAGTGAACTGAACAACATTCAGTTCCAAAAACATCTGTAATCCAAAAAATAAAATGACATTATAATGCCCAATGTTTTAAATATACAACATTCAAATAGCTAGAGGGCTTTCGAATGTTATTGTGAACAGCGGGTGTCCTTAGAGTCAAAAAGGTTGAGAAGCATCGATTTATCATGCTTACACCGTAGTGTGATGTCTACAGTGCAGTTCTCGGGTCGAGTACAGTGCCATTGTTTCAGTCGCCATCTTTTTTTTCCCCTTGTAGCAACAGCATGGCACAGCTGGCAGATAACCTGCTGAACTTGGATGTGTTTAACCACTCTCTCACACAGGCCCAGCATACTAATGCTATGAAAGTACACCTTTTTATGCACCTTCAATACACATACCTGTATTGGGGAGGGGGGACTGAGGGTAAGAAAGGAAAATTGAGCTACAAAAATGGGAATAAAAAGAAACATGCCCTACTGATAACTTCAGCATGTTGTGTTTTGGATGCTGGTGAGCATATTCACGTCGTCAATAACAAAACAGAGCTAATGTCACTTTCTATTAGAATTACACTCTAAAAATGCTGGATTATTTTAACCCAATTTTGGGTAAATTATGGACAAACCCAGCCATTGGGTTACATTTTTAAATGACATTTTTAACCCAATGGCTGGGTTTGTCCATATTTTACCCAAAATTGGGTTAAAACAGCCCAGCATTTTTTAGAGTGTACAACTTCAATTTATACTATAAAGCAGCTCTCCAGTGTGCTCATGTTTTTACTCATGTCTGACCTCAATGAACTGCACAGAATCAACGAACCAGAGAAGATTTCCACATCAAAAAAGGCGGAGCCGCCTCAGAGCACACCTATTACATCATCGGCACGGACCAATGGTAGTTTGAAGTTGTTCCCCAGCCAGAGCAAACTTATCCTGGAAAGTTTACTCTGGAATTTAAATAAAGTTCCAAAGTTCGAACTCGATAAACAATCTCCAAATGAACTTCATTTTGGCATGATTTTGTTCAAAATGATGTCACAACAGTTTGTTCTTTGATTTTGTTTGAAGCATATTGGGGCCTTTACAGTCATTTGTTTGGGTAAAATAATTTGTTTTTAATAATTTTAGTGACACCTTTCAGTATTAAGTGATTAATACGGATTTAGCTGCCATCTTGGGTGTATTTCACCAAGTTTGTTGCAAATCCACAAATAGTCTTAGAATTTGACAAAAATTAGTTATCTTACAAGACAGCATAATTAAGTTGGATAAGTCTTAGCATCAAGACTTAAGCTTCAAAATTCTCTTTCCGTATAAGCAGTTTTCTAGGTTTTGGAAAAGAGCGAGTTAAATACAGTCTCGATTTTGTGCGTCAGTATCCTGGATTTATTACCTGGAGACCTGCTGGGTAATGCTCATGTACAGTTCCCAGGTTGTGTCCTCTTCAATTGCACCATGAGGCACCAGCAAACTCACACCTAGCAAAAGATAAGAGTAGCAAAACACACACACAAACACAAACAATTTATAAGATCCAACAGCATGATGGAATGGGACTTGGATGCTAGAACAAACAATGTTCCTCTTTTGGAAATACCCTTAATTTCCCAGAAGCCCTTTCAGTGGGATGAATAGTTTGATGCAAGCCTGGAATCGTGAAACAGCACAAGATTTTTCTTGTGGGACTCGTGCATGACAACACGTCATCTTAAAAATCAATTCAAACCTCCCTTATGAAAGACTGTGTACAACACACACGAGCACACACCTTGTGAAGTAACAAGGTGCCTGTAGAGTTGTTAGAGTTACTATTCGGCTGTAAAGGTCTTAAAAAGAGGCTGAGCGAGAGCACGCTTCAACAGATGCTCTAGCCTCTAACCTTTCTCACGCACGTTCTGCCAGCCTGTCGAGACTTTTTACAGCGTGTGAGCAAAGAGCAAAGGAGTGAGTGTGTGTGAGCAAAGAGAGAGATAGAGAGAGAGAGATAGAGAGAGAGAGATGGACCCTAGAGACTCCTAAATCAATGCCGCCCTGCTGGTCTCTCTGTCAGTCGGCCGCTCTGTCAGCCGCTGGGTGCTGTGTGCACAGCCTCTCTAACACACAGGACAGCCACTAGATATACTGTGTGTGAGAGAGAAAGAAAAGAAAGGAAAACTGGAGAGAGAATAAAGAAGAGACTGGTGCGTGTGCATACTACAGTAGCTCGTCTCTCCTTAGACTTCCAAAGACTTGGCCAAGAACCGGCAACTTAGACATGACATGTAAACAGCCAGTTATGTGTTATTTATTTTTATTTTATGAACTACCATTTAATAGTTTGTGATCAGTAAAACTATATTTTTAAAGAAATTAATACTTTTTATTCCTCACATTAACTATCAACAGTGATGCTTAAGACTTTTATATGGTTATATATATATATATATATATTTCAATTCATCAAATAAATCCTAAAAAAATATCATGGTTTCCTCATAAAACATTCATCAGCACAACCATTTTCAGTTGCGAGGATAACAAGAAAATGTTTCTTGAGCAACAGATCAGCATATTAGAATGATTTCTGAAGGATCATGTGACACCGAAGACTGGAGTAATGATGCTGAAAATACTGCTTATCCATCACAGAAATTATTTTAACACAAATTTATATAACAGATGAGTTTTTTAAATTGTAAAAATATTTCACAATATTAATCAATATTGATCAAATACATGCAGCCTTGTTGAGCACAAGATACATTTTTACTGACCCCAATCTTCTAAATGGAAGCCAATAATATTTAACTGGACCATTATCAATTAATGGACCATGATGGAAGCACACTTTACTCTCACAGAAAGCTCTAATTTACCCCAGAACTGTAAAAAATGGAACCAATATAAATGAGTATGTGAATTCAAATTACAAATTACAATGTACAGTTTTAAACGAATAATTCAATTCAAATTCTACCTGAAAAATTTCTAATATTCGAAATAAGCATCAGATTTCCTGTGAGTGGGCTGCTTGCTTATTCAACTGCAGTTGTTTGTGTGTTTTTTCCCTTTATGTACTGTGTTTAAATTTCTCTTGCTTCTTTAATCTTTCTACGACATGCAAGTGCAAAAACATTTACACACCTGCATTAGGCACCACCAGCCGTCCTCCGCCGTGCCCGAACACCCCACTGGTCCTGAGTGGCCGCTTGCCAGTCGTCATACTAGAGACCAGCGTTGGCTGGACAGGGGTCAGCTGACTCTTCCCTCTCCCACCCAGCGTACCCCCTCCACCTCCCATCTCCTGCACCACGCCACGAGGAAACGTTTGGGAAGGGGCTTTTGCATGATACTCCGCCCTCTCGGACACACCAAGAGACACCATGAAGGAGCTGTGAACTTTGACCTTGAGGTCTGGGAGGGGGTCAAAGAGTGCAGGTTCAGGGATGAGCTCCTTCTCCATGGAGTCAGGGAAACAGATGGGGCTGGTGTAGGTCCGTGACATCGTCAGGTCTGGCTGCATGGACGAGTTCATTAACAGAGGGTTTCCTGGAACACAAAGTATTGTAGACTGCTAAATGGCATGATGATCATTTGTTTCGATTGGATCTTTTAAGCTATTCAAATATACATTCAAATGCAATTCAAACATAGAATGACTTGAGTACACATCTTAATCTGATTAACATGTCAACCGGTGAAAGAAACTTCATTTTGAGTCTCATTAAAAGGCTAAATCACAGACAAAATTGTCAGTCTTTTATTTTATAAGATTTAAAAAAATGTGAAGCTGTTTTGTTGTAAAATATGATTAATATTAATAAAGAAATCCATTATTCAAAAATATGATATTTGTAAAAAATAATTAGTTTTTCTCAATTGCTTCGGCAAGTGCCACTATTGTTGGAACGTCAGAACTGTATTGGATGTCTGAAAAATAGTAACTCACCCAAAACCTTTAATTCATGCTTCAATTGTGTCAGTAAATTGACCATAGCCACCAAAATAACAAGCGTTTTTGTCATTGTGCGAGTCACTCTGGTCAAAATATTTTTTTCACCGGCAAAATATTTGTTTTATTCAAATTTCATGTTTGTTTTACTTTTTTGTTGACACTGACACCTTTCTGTACTATTGTAGCGTCTGGATGAAATCACAATGACTCATTCAGTTCCCATTCAGGGAACTTCGAGCTGCGTGTAAACGCCGTGGGAACGCCTCTGCGTGACGAGTCATGAAGCACGTATGAAATCTGTCCAATGGCGAGACGGAACGTCATAGGCGGGGTGACGTATCGACCAGGAAACTATAAAGCATCCCCGAAACACAAGCGCAACAGCTTCTGAGTCTTCACAAGCGCTCTATGTATGAATTTTGTCTGTCTGTCTAATATTGTATATTTATATATATTGATATGGCGAGCAAACAACAGCAGAAAGTGTGTTCATCCCTGCCCTCGCTTCATCACGGGTGGGGATACACACGATCTGTGTGTTGTTTGTTTGGGAGTGCAGCATGCTCAGTCGGCTCTCGAGGGGGCCGGCTGTGCACTGCGAGTGTCTGCCCATGAAGACACTTCGCTCCCGCCGGGCACTCTTCGAGGAGAGTGGTTCGGTGCGCGCTCCCCGCGGCTCGGGTCCCGCTGCTGCCGAGGCACAGCGAAGGCTTGCGTCCTGGGGATCGCAGATGGATCTATCAGCGGGGATTGAGACGGGCCCCGCCCTTTCTCTGCCCTTACCTGGTAGATCCAGTGCCTCAGTTCTCGCTGCCGGAGTCCGCGTTGCGGTTTTTCCTGCCCGGGCTGAGGCGCCATCACTTCAATTATCCAGTTCTGAGGAGCTGGATGTTGAAAGTGTGGATGCAGAGTCTATGGACTCAGTGGAGAGCGAGGGAAGCTCGTTTGCCATCCCAGTCTCCCGCGAATGTAGTAAAAATAAAGGGAAAAAAAAAAAAAAAAAAAAAAAAATGGAGGTTTTTGACTCGGGCTGTGGAAAAATTAACCATTGAATGGCCAGTTGAGAAACAAGAGTCGAGAGAGTAAAATGGATGAGAGATTTTTAATATCACACTCACTACCTCCATGCCGGTGTTTGCCTTTCTTCCCCGATCTACACACCGAGGTGTGTAGATCGTGGAACAAACCAGTGTCAGCTAGAATTTTGACACACCAGACCTCTATGTATGCTAATATTGCTGGGTCTAGGAGATATGAGTGAGGGGGAGGTCGTCGGCACTGACGTGATTAATGAGATACTGCGTCAGGCGGCAGATATTTCTCTCCGTGCCACCAAGGAGACGGCCAGATCAGTCGGCCGCTCTATGGCAGCCCTGGTGGCCACGGAGAGGCATCTGTGGCTAAATCTGGCTAATATGAAGGAGAAAGATAAAGCGTTTCTCCTGGATGCGCCGCTGTCGTCCGGGAAAAAAACAGGCAGCGGCGCTCCAGAAATGTCTCCCCCTCCGTACTCATCCTTCGGGGGCTGCTGGGCGAGAGCAGCCCCGCCCGTCGAGAGAGCGTCGCGTCTCGGGCTCCTCCCCAGCAAAACTGGGCTGAGACGCGGCGTTCTCAGGCGAGGTCTTCCCGGGATAGAACCGATCTGAGGACGGTTATTGTCGCCAGGAAGGCTTCGTCGAAGAAGTCCTGACGCCACTGGTGTCAGGCTACTGAGGGTGGTCCCCACCGTGAGACAGAGGTGTTCGCCGCTGAATCCGGCGCCCGCTCTCTCTCGGTGCCCTCAGGGGTTCGTTCTGCCAACCCTGCCTGTAATGGGGGGTGCAGACGGTCCCAGCGAGCGATTTCCCGAGGGACGCTCGTTTGCTCCGAGGAGCGATACAGAACGGTCGTTAAACCCTGCCTGTGCGCGGTCACAGGGCGCTGTTTCTGTTTTTAAAAACTACTCCAGAGGCCAGTCTCGAGAGACTGGTACCCTTAGTAGAATTTCTGGTAGAATGGGGAAGTCTTCCAAATATATCTCGTTGGGTCCTGCAGACTATCGAACGCGGGTACGCGATCCAGTTCAGGTCGCGTCCACCTCGTTTCCGGGGGGTTTTGCCCACAGTGGTGACCCCCGAGCAGGCTCTGGTTATGGAACAAGAAGTGAAAGCTCTGCTAATGAAGGGGGCGATAGAACGAGTTCTTCCTCCCGACAGAGAGCTGGGGTATTACAGCCGGTACTTCATTGTTCCAAAGAAGGATGGGCGGCTGCGTCCGATTTTAGACCTGCGCCTCTTAAATCGGTCAGTAGGGAAGCTCAAGTTCTAAATGCTGACTCTCAAGCAGATCGTGTCACAGATCAGGTCCGAGGACTGGTTTGTCACGATAGACCTAAAAAAAGACGCGTACTTCCATATCTCCATCCTTCCGCAACATCGGAAGTTCCTGAGGTTCGCTTTTTGGGGCGAAGCGTACCAATATCGGGTCCTTCCATTCGGCCTAGCGTTATCTCCTCGAACCTTCACGAAATGCATGGACGCGGCCTTGGCCCGCTGCGTCTCCAGGGCATTCACATTTTAAATTACATCGACGATTGGTTGATTCTGGCTCAATCGGAGCATCAGGCGATTCGGCATCGAGATGCCGTCCTCGCCCACATCAGAAGGTTGGGGTTGAGACTCAACGCTAAGAAGAGTGTGCTTTCGCCAGTTCAGCGGACCACTTTTCTAGGCGTGGTATGGGATTCGACGACGATGCAGGCACGTCTGTCGCCGGCTTGTATAGCCTCGATTATCTCGACTGTCAAGCAAGTGAAGCTAGGCCAGTCACTCACTGTAAAGGAATTCCAGAGAATTCTGGGTCTGATGGCAGCAGCATCCAACGTGTTACCGTGCGGCCTGCTGTACATGAGACCACTACAGTGGTGGCTCAAGACCAAGGGGTTCTCCCCGAGGGGAAAGCCGCTCCGCAAGATCAAGGTCACACGACGTGGTCTCCGTGCCCTGGCTATGTGGAAAGAACCTTGGTTCCTGTCCCTGGGACCTGCGCTGGGAGCCCCGTGTCGCCGGGTAACGGTGACGACGGATGCCTCTCTCACGGGCTGGGGAGCGATCATGAGTGGTCGCTCGGCCCGCGGGTTGTGGCAAGACCATCATCTCCGATGGCATATAAATTGTCTAGAGATGATGGCGGTGTTTCAGGCTCTGAAACACTTTCTCCCAGACCTCAGAGATCATCATGTTCTTGTCCGGTCAGACAACATGTCTGTGGTCTCTTACATAAACCACCAGGGGGGTCTGCAGGGACCCGTTCTGCTGAACCTGCCTGTGAGGGTGGGCGCAGACGGTCCTAGCGAGTGGTTTCCCGAGGGAAGCTCGTTTGCTCCGAGGAGCGATACAGAACAGTCGTTAAACCCTGCCTGTGCGCGGTCACAGGGCACTGTTTCTGTCTCTATAATTACTCCAGAGGCCAGTCTCGAGAGACTGGTACCCTTAGTGGAATTTCTGGCAGAATGAGAAAGTCTTCCAAATATATCTCAATGGGTCCTGCAGACTATCGAACGCGGGTACGCGATCCGGTTCAGGTCACGTCCGCCTCGTTTTCGGGGGATTTTGCCTACAGTGGTATCCCCCGAGCAGGCTCTGGTCATGGAACAAGAGGTGAAAGCTCTGTTACTGAAGGGGGCGATAGAACGAGTTCTTCCCCCCGACAGAGAGTTGGGGTATTACAGCCGTTACTTCATTGTTCCAAAGAAGCTAACGATATACGCCTCCCTCACGGGCTGGGGGCGATCATGAGTGGTCGCTCAGCCCGGGGTCTGTGGACTTTCTCCCAGACCTGAGGGGTCACCATGTTCTTGTCCGGTCAGACAGCACATCGGGGGTCTTTTTATAGACCATCAAGGGGGTCTGCGCTCATGTCCATTATTCAGGCTAGCGCCAGATCCTTCTGTGGGCCCAGGGGAAGCTTCTTCTTTGGCGATTTTATATCCCAGGATATTTAAATCGGGGAGCAGACATCCTGTCGAGGCAGGGGCCGAGGCCCGGGGAGTGGAGACTCCACCCCGAGGTGGTGGAGCTCCTATGGAGTCATTTCGGTCATACCGAGGTAGGCCTATTTGAATCCAGGGACTGAGACACTGCATGCTGTGGTTTCTCTGTATCCACCAGCCCCTCTGGGGTTGGATGCGATGGTACAGGAGTGGCCGAGGTCACCCCTGTACGCATTTCCCCCGATTGCTCTGCTCCCAGGAGTTCTGGAGAGGGTTCACCGAGTCGGGGTCTTTCTACTGTTAGTAGCCCCGCGTTGGCCGGCCCGAGTATGGATGCGGGTCGATACTTCACCCCCGCAGAGATCTATGGAGGTTGTGGCTTGGCCTCTGAGGGGGCCCAGCTCATAGAATCGGGTCTCTCGACTGAGGTCGTGGAGACCATCCTCCAATCCAGAGCTCCGTCCACGAGGAGATTATATGCCTTGAGGTGGCAATGTTTCACCTCTTGGTGGGGAGAACACCAGTTGGACCCAGTTAACTGCCCGGTGTGGCGGTGCTGGAATTCCTTTGGAGCATTTCTCCACAGGGTTATCCCACTCCACACTAAAGGTGTATGTGGTGGCCTATCTGCTTACCACGTCCCTTTGAGTGGAGCTTTTCACGGGAGATACCCATTGGTAATTCTTTTTCTTCGTGGTATTGTGAGGTCAGACCAAGAGAAACTAATCTGCTCTGCCCTCTGAGGGCTCTAGATGCTTATGTCCACAGAGCTGCCCTGTGGAGAAAGCCTGAACAGTTATCTGTTTGTTTTGGACCTCCGAAGAAAGGTTGTCCCGCATCTGAGCAGAGGTTGAGTAAGTGAGTGGTCGAGGCCATCTCATTTGCATATGAGTCCGCCGGTCAGCCTTCTCCTTTGGCTGTCTGGGCTCACTCAACCAGGGGTATGGTAGCTCCGCTCCAGGGGCGCAGGTGCTTTCGTCTAAATATGTGCCTGATTTCATACAACGGACACCTGCTCGCATGGCGGCGTTGGTATTAGCGTTCCCACGGCGTTTACACGCAGCTCGAAGTTCCCTGAATGGGAACGTCTCTGGTTACGTATGTAACCCTAGTTCCCTGAAGGGAACGAGACGCTGCGTGTCTATGCCATACTCCCAGCATGCCCGTGAGCGCTTGCTTCAGTCCTATCAGAAGCTGTTGCGCTTGTGTTTCGGGGATGCTTTATAGTTTCCTGGTCGATACGTCACCCCGCCTATGACGTTCCGTCTCGCCATTGGACAGATTTCATACGTGCTTCATGACTCGTCACGCAGAGGCGTTCCCACGGCGTTTACACGCAGCGTCTCGTTCCCTTCAGGGAACTAGGGTTACATACGTAACCAGAGACGTTTCTTCATGTAAATCATAGCCCTAATAGTGCCAATGAATCTGAATCAAATTGGGTCAAACTGGATCAGACCCCACGGTCACAGAAAAACGTAACGAGTTCTGATTGTTCCAGTGGTTCCTGTGTTGTGATTCGACAGCAGCTTAATCGCACGTTGCCCGTAAAGGTCACGCCTCTTACCATAAATTGGAGATGCATGCGCATCTTAAGTGCTTCTTCTCTGTGGGAGCGCAACAAGACCACGCCCCCTTTTTTGTTTATTCCTCTGGGTGGAGATTGGTCAAAAAACTGTTCTAGTTACATCATTAACAAAGGAAGTAGAGGGATGTAGTCCAAATAGGCCGTTCGCTGTATGCTTTGAAAGGGGACTTCCGTTAAATAAAATATCTCGCTAGGCATTGAACTTTGAGCTTTATAATTTTACAGGTATTATTTATGCTCTAACAGCAACATTACACACTAACTAAAGTTTGAAAAAATGGAATCGCGAAGAACTGGGCCTTTTAATGAATGTATAACAGCAATAGATGGTGATTTTGAAGCAGATAGAGAAAGACAAAGCCCTTCTCAGCTATTGTCACACCAGTCTGCCCGCTCCATCTACAGTACCGCCTCTCAGTCTAGTGTCGGCAAGCAGTCTGACACTTCAAGCATTGTAGCCAAAAGGGCTGATGCAGCTGCGGAGTTGGCTGCAAAGGAAGCAGAATATAAAATCGTGCAGGTGGAAATTAAATATAAGGAAAAAATTAACGATACAGAGTCTGAACTTGAATTGTCACCTGTGTCACATTTGCGTGTGAGGATGTTGAAGGTGGAGATTTATAGCCTTTTCTCACAGCACTTGATTAAACTTATCAATTTGATGACAGATCCAGTAAGGTTCAAACGACAATCACCAGTGACAACTAGAGATTCACCCGCTGTAAAATGCAAAAGACTTTGTTCGGACTTCGGAGTGGCTACAGAAAAAAAGAGCAACTTTTACAGTCTATGACTGCAACTGGATCCATGCGAAAACAAGGACACACATCATAAGAACATTACATGTAGTCACGCAATGCTGACGTTGTTAACATTAACAATTTGAGAACAAAGTATAATTTGCACGGTTTTGCGAGATATGATAAATTAGAAACGTATAATTGTTAGATTTAATCAGCACGATTTACTGCAATGTCATAACCAGAACAAAGGTGGATGTACTAGTTTAGATAACCAATTCTAGCCCAGGACAATAAGAAGCTGCTAGGGACTGGAAGATGCTGGCTGATCTTGATCAATGGCTTATTATTCCACATGAGATTGCCACCACTAATCTACGACCAGGCATTGTTTTGTGGTCTGGATCAGCATGCATTGTTCAACAGCTAACAGTGCCATGGGAGAATGCGGTAGATGAGGCATATGAGAGGAAGAAACTGCGGTATGCTCATCTGGCCACTGAAGCAGAACAACGAGGATGGAGAGTCCAGGTTTATCCAGTGGAAGTGGGTTGTCGAGGTTTTGTGGCATACTTTACAACGCGGTTCCTCAGAGACGTTGGATTCAGTGGCCAAGAGTTGCGTCGCAAAGTAAAGAACTTATCTGAAGCAGCTGAAAGGAGCAGCAACTGGCTGTGGTTGAATTACGGAAAACTTGAAGAGTCTGTTGGTTATTTGAATAAGTTGCATAGTATTTACAGTCATTACGTTCATGTGTGTATTGTGTGAATGATGGGTGGTTGGGCAGATATTGTGTTTTGTGGTAGGTGGTATGGCATTCGGAACTGTTGTCACTGAAACTGCATTAACGCACCAGTGGGGCTTAGGGTTGCCACCCGTCCCTTAAAATACGGAATCGTCCCGTATTTGTGAAATAAAAAGCGCGTCCCGTTTTGAATCAATACGGGACGCGATTTGTCCCGTATTTCCGAACGCATGATCCAATGCAAATCATGCCACCCGCATTCTGTGAAGACGCGTCCTATTCTACCCTTGATTGGGTAATACGTGCTGCCATTGTTGGTTTGATTGGTTTGTTTAACACCATCAGGTTCAGGGCCAATCAGAGTCAGAAGAGGGCGGGTCTTTTGGCAGAGAGTTGCGTCCACCTCTGAAACGAAAGCGTATGCAAAAGTAACGACGAGAGTGTGAGGAAACAAATACTTCGCTGGAAAGTGTCAGTGGCAATGAGTAGCCTAAATAAGTTATAATAAGAAATAAGAGAGAGAGATAGTAAATACATATTTAATAATAAAAATGTGAATGTTGTGGGGAAAAATAACTTGCTTAACAAACCCAGAGAATATCCTTTAATAGGCTATAGGCTACTATAGAATTAACAATAGCCTATATATAAATAGATTTTCTTACCAATAATACAAATAGTCATATCAACGGACATAATTTTACATAGACCCAAACAAATAAGGATTTTACAGTAGGCTATGGATAATACTAGCCTAAATATAATGAAATCAATTTCACAAGAAGTAGAGTAATTTGCCCGTGGTTGCATTTTAGTGTCTTTGTTTCCATGATGAGTCTAGAGAACATGCGACTCAAAGCAGCATGCCGTGACCTATGGCCGTGACAGACAAATCCTTGTTTTAAAGGTATAGGCCTATGGGTTTTTTTTCTTTGGAAAATAAATATATAATATTAATATACAGAGCTTGGTAGACAGGTAATATTTGGGAATATTATTAAACAGATTAATAAATACATTATAATTTGTATTATTAAATATTAATCATATATGCTTACTAAATTGTGATCCTATCTGTTATACACACCTTATGGCAATTAAAAGAAAGTTTTAAAAGTGCTACATTATTTAAATAAAAAATAGACAAACAAACATAACAATTTCAAAATCAAATTCAAAATCAATTTTAGTAAATAAAAACAAACCATGCAGAATTGTCAAAAACATGATTAATGGTTCTGTAATACAGAAGAGTTTACATAAGTAAATAAGAGTAAAATAATAATATAAAATGTTTTCTGTTGCAAGCTCACATACTTGATCTCATGTTTTCTCGTGGTTTATTGTTGAGCTGTCAAGTTGGCATGTTGAAATACACTTGACAATTTTTTAAAAAAATTTAATTTAATTATTTATTTATCTCGTGTATGGGTGTCCCTTATTTTGCCTCACTGAAGGTGGCAACCCTAGTGGGGCTCGACAGCCTTAGTCAAACGGGTTGGCGCGTACGGTTGGGTTACAGAGAGATTGTGAGATTGAGGGGAGTCACATAACCATATGGAAAGAAGCATTTGTTGTACAACAGGCTCATTGTAGCAATATTGACATTTTCAGCCGCTCAAACTAAGAGGAGCTGAGAAATGTTTGACAAATGGAGATTCGTCTGGCTCTTGGCGGGGCTAAAACACACTCTTTCCTCATTTCGCCGGTGACGCATGCCCACGGGGGGGGCTAGCCACGGTTTTGATGCTGGCCCGTTTCCCTGATGACTCGCGGACAGAAGGAGGGAGGTCCACAGAGCTCACTGTCCTGACTGTCCGATGCCAGGATAGATCAGCTGGCCTTCTCTACAGATACAGCTATCTCGTCGTCATTAATGGCGGAAGCGGCAGTGGGCAGCGTCCATTGTCCATCAGCGAGCGAATTGAGTGAAGCGGGCGAACCGGCAAGCTTTCACGGGCTGGAGAAGGCCCGGGAAGCCGCTGAGTACGGCGCTTCTATGGCGCAGCACTACAGTGGGTGGAAGTGCAGACTCAAAGAAAAAATGCCAGGCGATTCCTCAGAGTGACCATGGCAATAGCCCACAATGATGGCAGCTGCCGTCAGCGAGCATGAGAGCTGCATGATCCTTAACCAGGCGGGAAACGCAGATGAAATGGCGGTCCCCGTCGCTGAGGAACGAAGCAACGAAGCTATGTCTGCATGTTGCCGCAACGCGTTTTACATTAATTCAAAATTAAGGATCATTTTTGGCTTCATGATCTCATGGAAAAGAAGTTTTCCCCTAGCGTAAGATGTTACGCAGTACGAGAGAACCTCTCGTAAGAGAACACATTATATTTAGAAAGAGACACAGTATAAGGGACAGATGTTTTTAGTGCTTTCCAGATGGTGGGCTCTACCAGCAGGGTCTCACTGGATCATGGTAACCAGCCAAACCTTGATGTGTAGCCCTTATAAAACTCTTAGCGTAAAATTTATTCAAAAACATTGCTTAAAATTATGATTGAATTGAATGTCTCCAGTTTTCAAACTGAACTATCAAGACAAACGCAACAACAATCTTTCGATTATTAGAAGCAGCTGTTTCATCAGTTTGAAGTGATCCCAGTTGTTTCATTATGAGCTCTGCTGAGAGCGTTGACAGATCACGAATACGCATCACACTCACACAGACACCCCTCAATCTGTTTTATTCATCGAAAAGCAATGGCTGAACGAGAGCACTTCCCTAAGAGAGGTGGTGAAAAGAGGTGTGAGAGGGACTCATTTTCTCTTTCACAGATTGGACTGAGGCCCAGGAGGATAGACTGCAGCTTGGACTTGAAACCTCTCCTTTGGCAGATCTATTCAAAATCTAAATGTGTGCGAGTTGTCGCGCAAGGCTAAAGGTTCTGAGCTCCATGACAACAGTTGTCTTGCTTGATACGAGTGTCTATCAAAGTCATTCGCTGCTGTACGTGTATTGTCAGGGCTGCCAAATATCTGTCGCCTAGGCAACATGGCTATTGCAATGATATTACAACAGTTTTGTAGAATCATAAATGCATAAGCGAATGAGTCAAGAATTTCACAGGGATATGATCTCTGGGCAAATATTTCAGATGTATTTAAAGTAACTGCATCAACAAGCACATTTTAATACAGTAAATCCAACTATCCATTCATCCATCCATCCATCTATCAATTGCTTTTCAGAAAATCAGTTCTGTATCTACCATATCACCTTATTAATATTCATGAGCCAGACTGATATGGTTTATAATGTATCTTCCCCCACTTCTTGGATCGTTCCTAAGCGCCCCACATCCATCTCTCCTTTTTTTCCATTAATCCATCCATCATTTCGTAGATGTGTTTTAAGCATTTGAAGGGTACACTGTGGCGTCTATCACCTCACTGTGTTCAGCTCCTCTGAAACTTCCTGTCGAGACATCTGGTGATACGCGTGTGTTTTTGTGTGTCTGTAGTGATGGTGGTGATTAGTGGGCCGAGGAGAGTGATAGCACTGCGAACAGGCTCTATTACTGAACAGACAGGCAAGAGAGAACTAGTGCTCTGCTCTCTGCACCCCTCCATCAACATCAATCTCTTTTTCTGGGGGCGTCAGATGGGCCAAAGGAGCAGAGAAGAGCGACATGGAAAGTAAATCAACTAACACCCTCTAGCTCTGGTTCAGAGCAGAGACGCAAGGAGACAAGAAACAAGAGTAAAGTGAGAGACTGTTCTACGAGAACTTTGTAGAAGGGGGAAAAATCATCTTTTTGGCAAGGAATCAATCTCTTATCTTACACAGGTAAATGGACAACAAAGGGTGCAAAATAAGGTCTGAAACTCAAAACTTTCTTTTTTAGTAAATGGTCAGTAATGAGGTGCTTAAAGGGATAGTTCACCCCCCCCCTAAAAAGAAAGTTTTATAATTTACTCATAATTACTTGCACTTCCGGAGACTCCAGGTAGGTTGCAGCTGTGGAAAATGGTGGCGCTGGAGATTTAAGGGTCCCTGATGGTCATGCCTTAACTGCAATTTCTAGTATTGCATTATTTTCATGGGCATTTAATCATTTTTGACTTTTCAGTCTGAGTTAAATCTCTTTTTTGGCTTATTTTATCTGTAAAAGAAAACGTGCCTAATAATAATGCTCACCTGAATATAAGGCGTTTTTCATTTCCAGCCTTCATGAACAATTATATATCACTTATAAATTATTATATACAAAATGAATTGAAAAAAAATATATGATCTGAAAATCAATGTGCCTAGTAATTCTGAATGCACTTTATATATATATATATATATATATATATATATATATATATCAGAGAGAAAGAGAAAACTTTCTCTCTCTTTAACATTTGAATAAAGTTTGCAGGTTAAACAGTTCAAGTTGAATTAACTGCAGGAAAATGTGGAGAAAATAAAAGAAGTTTTTTTTTTCATAAATCAACCTTGCTAACCTTGCAAATACTGTAATTAAGTCATGAGTCATAAATAAAGTTGGATCAATTTGTCGTTGATGTTTTCGCTCACCTTGCCTGGCACTTTTGAAGCTGAAGGACTGAAATCCTCCGGTCAGCGCAGACGAGTCGATGACATCAACACCATACTCGCTCTGATTCCGCCTGTACAGCATTACAGCGATGACCAGCATGACCACGGTAACTACGCCCGCAGCCAGACCAGAGTAGAGCGCAACATCGTTATTGCTCTCCATATCAGCTAGAAGAAGAGAAAATGATTATAAAGAGAAATACAAAATGACAAAACAATGACAGTGATTCTTTAAAAAGGATTATAGGTATGTATTTCCTCAGATTTCAAATAGCTCAGGGATCTCATTTTGATGTACACAGATGTGACAAAGCCACAAAACGCAGCCAATAAATTACAGAACCATAAAACACTTTCATCACAGAAGTCTCCCTTTCTCTCCGTCTTTCTAAACCTCCCACATTCCCAGACACCTCCAGCACTAATGAAAGTTCTCTAGCGATTGGCGATTACAATAAGCCCTAAACCACACACCTGACTCTCAACACGAACACACGCACAGAATCTGGCAAAGCAAAAACCGCAAACCTTCCACAGGGATTTCGTGACAACGCGGCTCATTATATTATCTCATCTGTAGTGATTAGGCCCTATCTGCTGACTCCTTTGTGCTAACAATTCAGCCAGGACTCTATGAACAACTGAGGGAACAAAGAAAAGCTAGCATGTCGTTCATGAGCATTCAAAAGCCTCCAGACGGGGTAGGGAACATCAGACAAAGCCTGCGGCGATGAAAACACTAGCCAGAAACATGTGGAGCTGCACTAACAGCAAACAGAGCAGGTTAATTGGGAGCTCTGGAAAACTTTGGCAAGCTAATGAATCTCTTTTGCACTTGTGTTTGTGTATTTACTCTTCCTGCCTTTTCTTTCCCCTCTCTTTCACTCTGTAACCCCCATGTTCTTTTTCTCAGGTAATATGAAGTTTTCTTTCCTTCACTGAAACAGGAAGTGTGGGCGGGGCATACTAACCAAATCAGCATATTAGAATGATTTCTGAAGGATCATGTGACGCTTAAAGATACACTGTGTAACTCTCTTAGTTTATTCTTAGCTAAAAACACTTAGTTCTTTCAAAAATATATGTGCTCATTAATGTACAGTATATTTACTTCGTTCAAGTTATAAAGTATTCTCGTGAGTGTATAATATGCCATTGAAAATACATACGGGTAAGGGGTTCTACTGTAATGTCGGTCGCCATGTTGCCACTCCATCTTGAAAGTACATTAGCCAAAGAGGGACATACCCGTTAATTCAAGCTTCGCCTTTCGCGTTTGAGTTAACACTCATGGACGAGGTCGAACTGGAAGCCATGTTAATCTTGGACTACATTGGCCTCCGTAGGAGTTAAAACGAAATCGGAATTGAGAGGAACAGAAACGAATATTCACTGGATGGTCATATACCTTTTCACCGCTAGATGGGGGTAAAAATCACACAGTGTAGCTTTAAAGGGTTAGTTCACCCAAAAATGAAAATTAAGTCATTAATTACTCACCCCCATGCTGTACCAACCCCTTAAGACCTTCGTTCATCTTCGGAACACAAATAAAGATATTTTTGATTGAATCTGAGAGCTGGATCAGTCCTACATAGAATGCCTGAGGGACTGGCTCCTGACGGCCCATAAAGTCATTAAAGAAAAGGTTTAAATATTCCATGTGCCTACAGCGGCTCAATTATAAGTTTATCAAGCGACGAGACTACTTTTTGTGCGGAAAAAACATAAATAACGACTTAATTCGACTATTCTATTACTTCCTTATGGGCGCATGCGCGAGAACTGAGACGAGGACGTTCTTCTCCTTCGACTACTTTTTGTTACCGGCTGCTCCACTTAGGAGTATTACCGCCACCTACCGTATAAAATGATGTGCTGATATAGCTGGAAGCGCAAAACTTTCTGTTTACAAGCAGAGGAAGATGCGCGCTGTACATACGCTTTTCAATTAGCGTATTTTCCGCACTATAAGGTGCACTTAAAAGCCTTTAATCTTCTCAAAAAACGACAGTGTTCCTTATAATCCGGAGCGCCTTATATATGGATCATCATTTTATACGGTAGGTGGCGGTAATACTCCTAAGTGGAGCAGCTGGTAACAAAAAGTAGTCGAAGGAGAAGAACGTCCTCGTCTTAGTTCTCGCGCATGCGCCCATAAGGAAGTAATAGAATAGTCGAATTAAGTCGTTATTTATGTTTTTTTCGCACAAAAAGTAGTCTCGTCGCTTGATAAACTTATAATTGAGCCGCTGTAGGCACATGGAATATTTAAACCTTTTCTTTAATGACTTTATGGGCCGTCAAGAGCCAGTCCCTCAGGCATTCTATGTAGGACTGACCCAGCTCTCAGATTCAATCAAAAATATCTTTATTTGTGTTCCGAAGATGAACGAAGGTCTTACGGGGTTGGTACAGCATGGGGGTGAGTAATTAATGACTTAATTTTCATTTTTGGGTGAACTAACCCTTTAAGACTGGCTGCTGAAAATTCAGCTTTGCCATCACAGGAATAAATTCCATCTCACAATATATTCAAATAGCAAGCAGGTACTTTTATTTTTAGTAATATAAGTCTTTCAAAAACAAATATTTTACCAACACCAATTTTTTTAAATGGTACAGGTTAATAAGTAACAGGTTAAGATGACTGGGTTTTGTTTTGCTATGTTATAATCGTGATGGGGACACTGACATTTCTCAAGCAGAAACCTGTCAAAGACATTTAATCTTCATGTTGCGTCATTGTCGAGTTAATGTGGCAGCGTTTCAGTCATTGAGTCAGCACTCTGAAAGCTGTCTTTAAAATGTCATAGACTAAACATGTTTTCCAGGTTGTTTCAAATGGCGTACAGGATGATTCATTGGAAACCTAATTGAAGGGGCATCAACCCATGCTGAACAACGTCAGCGTGGAAATGAGCTTATGTAAAGGTTGCAATAAGGTTGTTGGTCGAGGTTGACTCAGAATGATGATAACAGTAAAAGGGGTTAATTATACAGGCACGATGAACAGAGCGACACTATTAAGATGGATGATTGTGATGCAACGTGGCATTATTAAATCATGCTTCAAATGCCTGTGAGCATATTCAAAGGTAATGCAATGTATGTAAATGAATCTAAGAGGCTAAAGTTTGTAAAAATCAAAGCCAAAAAGAAAAGAAACACAGATGAAAGGTGAAGTGGCAGCGACTCACCTTGCGGAACCTTCACATCATGGAGCAGCTTCCTGTCTGCAGAAACAAACACGTATAACATGCTATGAGACGCACAAATGCTGCAATTTTCAAATGCTCATGCACACACAGGCATGTCTATAAGTTGCACAAATTCGTTGGAGATGTAAAAAAAGGCCCATTTGGTCTGATCAAAGTTGTGCCATTGCAGAAAGCAAGAAGAAACCTCCGAAATGCTCCTCTCGAATTTCGAGAAGCGAATAACAGACAACACTGAATCAAACTGTCAAAAAACAGATTTACATACATGTATGATGGTCAATGACAGGCATGTAATCTGGAATCAGTGTCAAATCTTTTACACAAAATTGCCACGTTCACACAGAAAGAAGGTTACAGATGCATTAGTGTGCGTGGTTGTGTGTGTGTCCGTATTAGGTGTAGGAAATTGGTCTCTGATAGGGATGTCTATCACCGTTGGGCTTTAGACTCATCTGCAGAGGATGGCGAGGTGTACACCCTCCTCCCTCGGGGGATGGAGGCAGGAAAGATTGATTAAAGAACTGTCAGGATGATGAGCGAGGAGGATTAAAACAGAAGATTTCTGCCTCTACCAAGGAATTACAAAACGGCCTGTCAAGTGCTGCTCGTCTGAGGGTTTGACTGACTGGTTTCATTCAGGCACTGACAGCCTTTCACAGAGCACTTGTCTCCACTGATCTAAACAAAAGTGAGATGATTTTTTTTTTAAACTGCTCTATGTCTGTGTTGCACTGAGGAAGTTGGATGAGCTGCATAATAGAAAATCAGGAGCATATTGAGCCTCTTTAAACATTTTACAACCACACACAGCGTCATGTAATGTACAAAGCATCATACCATCCTTATGTCTTTTCGTTAATACTTCATGTAAAAAAAAAATAAATAAAAAAAGTATTTTTTTCTTGTTTACCTGTTTTAAATATGTCAGTGTAATTTGATCTGGTGGTGAAAGATGACAACAGTGAAGATGATGACAATCATGGTGACAATGGAGATCTATCTATCTATCTATCTATCTATCTATCTATCTATCTATCTATCTATCTATCTATCTATCTATCTATCTATCTATCTATCTATCTATCTATCTATCTATCTATCTATCTATCCATCTATCCATCCATCCATCCATCCATCCATCCATCCATCCATCCATCCATCCATCCATCCATCCATCCATCCATCCATTTTTATGTAATAAAATGAAATATTAATTATACAAAATTAAAATTAATAATATGATCATTAGAAATGTTGCCTGTCACTGAAATCACTGAAAATAATAACTAGAAATAAATGAACTAATCTTTTTCCGTGTCAATTCATTCATCTCGTTTGTTGAATGAACCAAATGACTCGAAAAAAGATTTGTTCATTTTGATGAACGAGTTTGAACAGGAGAGTCACAACAGGAGTATCACAGAACAGAGCAAGGCGAGCATTTGAGCTTATAAAACTTTTATACATTTTTTTTTTTAAATGACTGATCGTTTCGCTTGATAAGACCCTTATTCATCGTCTGGAATCGTTTAAATCCCTTTGAAGAGTTTGTAGTTTGCACTGAAACTGTCTTTTGGACCTTGAACTGTTTGGTGCCCAGTAAAGTGGATTACTATATTGAGAAAAATGCTGGCATGTTTTCATCAAAAACCTTAATTTCTTTTCAACTGAAGAAAGAATGACATGGATATCTTGGATGACATGGGGGTGAGTAAATTATCAGCAAAATTTTTTTTTTTTTTTAAGTGAACTACTCCTTTAAATCAAATTCAAACTGCAATTATCCTTTTTTGCAACTTCATTTAAATTGTCAAATTATATTTCGGATTTAAGAAGCATTTTAAATGCAGTTCTCAATGGTGCACAACTTGATGATAGTAGTGATGAAAATGATGGAGATGATGATGATGGTACTGATTCCCCACCTTGAATGCAGAGGTCTCCGGTGCAGTTGTCTGTGTCCAGGGCAGCTCCATCACACAGCCTGCCACCATGTTTTGGCTCCGGGTCTGTACACTCTCTAGTGCGTTGCCTCTCACATTCAGAACTACACACAGACCACAAAGTCCACTCGGCCCAGCCACCGTCAACTGTCACACACACAAACACACACAAAGATACACATTTTCATAAGAGCACAAAAAAGTTTTAATATTCAGAGTTTGCAGTTAAAAAAAAAAACTGTAATTCATTCTTCCTCTCAGAACAAACTTATGTATCTGATACAAACTTTCTCTCAGAATGGTCACTCGTTGTGTATTCTTTTTTTTTTTTGCATGTGGTGTTCCTATACTTCAAGGATTCAAGGTTCGTCTCTGGCAAAAGACAATTTACTTTTGTCTTGTTCCATCAGGCTTTCCCCTTTACCCTAACGACTCCATGGCCTGCTGGTGTTTCCTCTTCGGCTAATCTAAATGCAAATGCTGTGTTTGTGTGTCTTTTGAGTGGGGTACTGGGATTGAGCTGGGCTGGAGAGCGAGATTAAGTTTTTCTGTGGCAGAGCGACTGGTGCCCTCCTCAGATAACTTTTCCCTTTTCCCCCCAACATGACTAGTGTTTCCCATGTGATTGGTGCTTCCAATGAAACCATAAATTTAGTCAGCGCAAGAGCTCTTGAGGACCCGACGACTGATAGCTCTCTTCTTCTGAGCCTCTCTTTCACTCCATCAGGTTTCTCTTTTCTTCCCTTTCTGCCTTTCTCCTTTCATATGTCATTCTCGATTGCCTAAACTTCGACTTATTATGGAATTTTGGAATCCAGATTTTCACTTAGCGCCAAATCTCTGTCACATACACATGCTCTCTTTCAATTGTCTGTCTTTATGAATTTCTTTCATCCCCATTTATCTGTCTCGCTCCATCTCTCTTGTTCGCTACGAGAAGCACGGTATTTCGCTTCAGACAGCAAACAGGCACCACATTAACAGAACGTAGACACATTTCAAATGTAAAACTCGAGAGGCTTCTGTCACGGAGGTCAATTCGAACGCAGCACATACTGTCAAGTTCCTACTTTATATGCAGCCTCCCAGACAGATGGATTAGCTATCAATTTGTTCAGAAAGCATGTTTAATTAACAAGCCATAGCAGTGATTCATGTCACCTGACTGACCAGCATTGAACTTGATTGAACTGAATCTTCTGGCAAAATGCATTTCTGGGTTTTCAAGAACAAAGAGCTGGAGAGAAAAGAGTGCATTTAATGCAGGCAGAATTACAGAAGAGCTACTGTATTACTGTATAATAGAGCTGTCAACGTTAATGCATGCGATTCATTTTTTACAGTTTAATGAGTTAAAAATGTTTAACGCAATTAATGCAGCATCCATTTTTTTCTGTCATTCTTTGGCTAGCCTGATTACTAGCATTTTACTTTATGATCAGGCTCTTATTCACACAAATGCTTTAAAACCATTAGGCGTGAAAAGACAGAAAAGAACGCACCGCAATACCCTGTCTCTGTCTTTATGTGATACGCACGATGCACAGAAAGAATCAAGTTCTCTTTCGTGCTTGAACGAGCAGTAACAAACACAATGTTCATTTTGCAGAGTATCCTCATAAGAACAGAAATTGTGACGCTTGTGAGATCCGCGGCAGATCTTAATGTGACAGCAGTCTGTCATTAATGTTAATCAAAGAAAAAGGTAACAAAACATTTCTCACTGCTCCTGACTAAATAACTTTTGTAGCTTTAATACGGATTAGTTTAATTAATTTAATTTACAATTTACACAGTGCAGACTGTTTAGTAATTTATGGGTTTATGCAAGGACTGTTTTAAGTTCACTTAAGTTAAAAGCTGTTATATTTTTTTGAAGCCTAATAAATGTAAAAAAAAACCAGATAGCTTTCAATTCCACTGTAAAGTTGAATCGCTATAATTAAAGTCCCTGCAAAGACAATTCAGACAAAGACAATAGAGCACATTCACATCAGTTTAATGCTCAATTGTGAGTTACTGTCAGTACTATTAGTTACTACAGCCTACAGTTTGCTAGCTAGCTCTGCATTCTACGCGGAAATGCAAAGGCTACCACCTGGATGCGATCATGTACAAGATCGGTGTCTTTATTCAACTTTCCTAAAAACGATCACATCAAGAAGAGGTGGATTCATTTTGTGAAGAGCCAACCTTGATGGAGAGCCGAGGACCACTGCCAACACCCGCCTCTACAGTGATCATTTTACACAGGATAGTTTTATAAACTTTCGTCGGAGACAACTGGGATTCATTGATAATCCACTGTTACTGGTGAATAAGGCCGAACCGACTATCTCCGGCTCGGCCTTCATCTCCCTGTCCCAAAAGTAGTATCACCTAATATCACCGTCAGCAGGTTTCCTGCGAGTGGGCGTGGTTTCAGCGCCCCCAGCGGACACGCCCCCAGCATTTGAGAGCAGAGAATAACGCTATTTTTTTTCAAGATTTATGTACTTGCCGGATTTTTTATCATTCAATTTTGGCTGGGTGGCTAATAACACATTTTTCTGTGGTGACAAACTCAGAACACATACTTAATTTTGACTTTACAGGGAGTTTAACATTTAAATGGGTGGTATAATGCCCCTTTTTACAAGATATGACAGAGTGTGTATGTGAAGCTTTAGCTCAAAATACCCAAAAGATAATTTTTTACAGCATGTTTAAATGACCCTCCTTTTGAGGGTCAGTAAAAACGCGTTGTTTCATGTGTGTCCCTTTAAATGCAAATTAGCTGCTACTCCCAGCACAGAGGGTGGAGCTTCAAGAGCTCATGTGTGTGCTAGCAGCTGGTTTATGTAAATTTCGTGTAGTCCCAACCAGCTGTTTGTTGTAGTTGTTAAACGATTTCTTTAAAAGCAAATATCTCTATTTTTTCAGCGAGTTTAGTAACAATTCAGCAAGTGAGTGAATCGGCAGACAGATTCAAATCAGTAACAAAAGAACTGCTCATAAGGCTAATAAGATTTCTTCAATCTTATGTATAAATTGAGGACAACTACATGTAAAGATTTGTTTTTGAGATACCTTGGTCTTCCCCTCCAGCACAGTCTCATCCCATAACGTCATACAACTGACGCTTTTGACCATACGTAAACATTCGCCATTTTAGGGTACCCTTAAGCATCGGTTAGATGCGTTATCTAATCCTAACCCTACCCCATACCTAAACCTACCCCGCCACCCAACTGACGTTAAATGTAAAGCGTCAATTGGATGAAGCCCCAGGATCGTCATCTAACTGACGTTTAAGGGTACCCTAAAACGGTGGATGTTGACGTATGGTCAAAAGCGTCAGTTATATGACGTCTTGGGACGAGACTGTGTTATCCCCTCTCATCATATTATCATTGGCTACCTGTTCTGTGTCTCTAACCTGGGCAGGGAGAGTTGCAGGTGCTCTTTTGAACAGACATTCCCTCACAGAAAGCCCCTCCATTAAGCGGAGCGGGGTTAGTGCAGGTCCTTGTTCGCTTCTGAACTCCTCTTCCACAACGGACGTTACACTCGGACCAGTCCGTCCAGGATGACCATCCTCCATTCACTGACAAAGAGAGAAATAAGATTTATTAGCATTATCAGTATTGTTTATTGCATTCTTTGAAATGAGTTTCAAACCCACAAATAAAATCTGTTTGCGTACAAACATAATCTCAAAATTCTATCGATGCTTTCCAGATGCACACCATTTTGCAGACGTCTCTGCAATCCATGTATACATGCATGCTACATGGCTAAAAAGACACACTGCTCTACGTAACTCTATCTAATCAACTCAGAAGTGACTTGATCATTTAATTGGTACATAGAAGAGAGTGAAACTGGATTATACAGATAGATGCCATTCCATAATGGCCATAAACTTGTCTTGGACACGCACTGACAGCCACGCTTAATGAGGAATACAAATGACTAAGCTAGATTCTCATTAATTAATTAAGCGGGCACATGAAGGACAGACATATTTGAAAATAACCAATGGTGCTAATTTCATTTGAACTACTGCTAAAACTCACTACATTCTGTTTATTGATTTCACAAATTTTGCACTATTGGAGTAGCCTGGTTAAAAACCAGACCATTCTCAGTTGCAACTGAGTTATGGTCTGGCAAAGCGTCATAGACTAATCATTTCCAGAGGGGCGTAACCAACGGACGTTGCGGATAGAGCGGTGAAGTAGATGACATATGCAGAGTGGTGGAGAAACATCTCTGAGTGTTGTTTGCTCGGTTTTTACCAAACAGGAAACGTTCAAATCGCTTAAAACAGATGCGAGGGATGTTCGACGGCGGCATCCATCTTTGTAATGCAGGCTACAAAATCTGCTTCAAAATCCCAGCGCTGTCGTCATCGCGTAAAGCCCGCCCCAACGTTTCTGATTGGTGCCTCGATTTCGACGGATTGGAAATGAGCTTGAATGAGCTCTTTGCCAGACTAACTTTCAAAGCAAATCTAAATTTGCCGGAAGTTGTCAGGCTACTATTGGAGTACAAGACCCTCCAAAATTGAGAGGTACGCCTAATAATAGGCGTCATCTCATTTACACTGCACTACGAACATGATTGAAACCAACAAACAATGTATTCCCTCAAATAAAAGCACACAAGTGAATTCTCTTGAGTCTGCTAAGCCTTAGGGACTGCTGGGAGTCGTGTTAAATTGCAGATGCTACGCTAGCTGCTAATCGTTAATTGCGGATCAGTCAACTAGCGATCAATCAGTGCTGCCTGTTTCTGACAGCTCATGTCAAAGCTTTTCAGTGTGTTTAATCAAGCCTCGAAAAACTGCCAGCTTCAGCCCTCGTCTGTGACTGACTCCCAGAAGGCACGCAGAGGGAGATAGAGCACAATATTACCTTACCATCAAAATATTGAGAATAAAACAATAGGAGACCATGTCAATTAGGCTAATGGAGCCTCGACCATGGTAATGCTGGCCACACAGGGAGCGTTAGAATCATTAACTCATTATATGTGTTGACAAAAATAGATAATCGAACCCATACCGGGCGTCTAAGTGATGGCCTCATGCAGACACAGGTCTGGAGAAATGATGAAACGGTGTATTTCTACATTACGTCTCGCTTGATGAATTATTGAGGATTTAAAAAATGAGGGTGCTGTGTCATGGGTCGTGGCGGGACGGTGATTTATAGGTGATCGTTTTTTGTAAACTGTTATGCTGAAGGTCGGTGTAGGTGACTACATAGATGCACAGCGGCATTCTGGAGCGTGTCAAACTTTCACACGTTGAGATCTACACAAACTTGTAAGACAGGAAAAACTGATTGAGGATCCACCACTCCTCGAGTGGAGAACGGACCTTGCATCTCACACACACACTTCTTCCCCTTGTCCCCACTCTTGCAGAGACCACCCAAACTGTGAACAATTATCATACATGTTTGGTATCATTTGAAATGTCTCAGTGTGACTGGAACAAACGTCTCATTTGCAACCAAGTAAAACAAAAGGTAATAAGGTTTTAGAGTTTAGAGATAACACACACAAAGGAGGATGGATGGGTAAACCCCCTTGCTCTCAGAAGGTGTTAACTCAATGCTAATACCCACTGTTAGAAAATGGTCAACTTCTACCCCCAATAACTCAATAAATTTACCTGACATTATAAATTGTTACAATTGATGATTCGAACTGACTTTGATATTATTTCATTAGAGTTAAAGCTGCTGTAGGGAGTTTTGAGAAAACGCTGACTTAGCCTGAAAATTTGAACAAGCACAACTTAAGCCTAGTTCACACTACATATTTTTAAGCCCGATGTAAGCCCGATTAACAAATCGTTGAGCTCGCCGACAGGTCAGGGTGTTATCGCGTGCAAATCGCGGGGATTAGCGGGCAATGAACCCTCGCCAATCTGTTAGTATGAAACAGCCAACAACTCATCAAAGATATCCACAGCTGTCGCACGACTCAACCTTGTGATGTCATGAGCTACAGCCAATCCGAGCAAGGCATGGGTTGAGGTCAGTATTCTTCGCTGGGTATTGGCGTGCGTGCTGTTTCGTGTCGTTTCCGGTTTGTTTTATTGCGTGATTTTTCGTGTAAAAACGTGGTTTGTAGACAAGATAGAATCGTTGGGTGATAGAGTTGTTGTCAACTTGTGTAGTGCGTTAACTCCTGTTGCGGATCAATCACGCTGTGTCGTGTGGTGTGAACAGCTCAACAACTTGAACACTCCTGATTTCACAGAGAGCAAGTCATGTAGTTTGAAGGGCACAGTTCAGACCGACGTTTTAAAATCATGCAGTGTGAACAAGGCATTACAGGTCCCACCCCCCCTTGCTCTCTGCTGCGCTACAGCCCTCCCACCACAGAGCCTGCCGTGAACACGTAGTAGGGACGAAACATAAACAATATGCTTTCCATTGACCCAGGTCTGCCCATACTTTGACTACAAACTTGATCCTCAAATCATTGTGGAATTTGAGATACATGTAATGTAACTTTATAACATTGCACCCTTTCTATAAGTTATAAATAGCAAGTAAGATAATATAACGGTAACTAACGTAACAGTATGTTAGTAAGTAATTATTCTAGCAATATATAGGCCTAATGCTAGATAAGTTTGCTACATTATTTGAGCAACATGACATGCCAGTGAACTAGCAGGTTTCAATTGTTGCTTTGGACAGTGCGTGACATTTTATCTACATGTTACGCGGCCAGAGTTTTGACACCCTAGTCAATGGGCTCTGTTTAATTCTTTCTTTTTCACTTGTTTATCGTCATCTGTCTTTTTCCTTTTATTCGTCTTTGTTTTATGAGCTGGTGCCACTCGAGAAATTGTCAGTTTAGGTTAATTCTCCACCATTAGCACAGCTGCGGCACACCAGCAATCTTGAGTTATCTTGAGCTCTAATTGGTTGCTTCTGACCTTGAGCGGTGTATTTTTGCAAATGGCAATAGGATCACTGGCAGAAGCCAGAGCAGCTTGATTTTTTTCACAGATTATCTGTCTCATATTCTACTGTAAGGACATAATGACAGTTTTAACAAATATGTAAAACTTTTTTTTTTTTTTTTTACAAAAGTTACCTACAGCAACTTTAAAAGTCAAACGTTTGCTTATATTTAATGATGCACGTAACGATGAGTCAGATGAAACAAGAGAATACAGATAAAAAAATGTATTGCATTTAATCAAAATACTTTGCCACGAGAAAAGACCTTCACGTGCTGATCGAATGCCGCCATTGGATTGATCGAGCCAGGCTTTACAAATAAGATCTAGATCTTTAAATGAAACTTTTCTGGAACTTGCACTCAAAATCTAGCAGGTTCCTTTAAAGCTCTCATATCCCATGTGTACTGGAGTTTATCTCTGTTTGTGTCACTCCACTTGTCTGTGTTTAGATGTTCCAGTCTGTCAGTCTGTGTATTAGTGGTGGGTATTTTTTCACTCTTTTAACTCTGCTCGTTACATTGATGCACCAGTGGGTGGTGACAAGTGTCACTGTTTAGGAGTGAGTCAATGATTTACTCCTTTGCTAATTCATTCTGGTACAATACAAGTGGCTGCTTTTAGGAGTGAATGTTTTTAAAACGAATCATTTGAGTGAATGATTTGATGATGTATCCATAAAGACAGTCACTTGTTTTCTTTCTGAATGAATAAGTACTTTTGAACAAATCAGCACTGAATGATTCAGCCCAGGTAAACTAAATTCCAACTCAATTGACCTATGGCTAAAAACGCCCCAAAACACAATTACCCAATCACAGTGCACAGCTAACTCAATATCCTCGGACATTCTCTGTTTCCACGTCCATTGAAATGCAATGCGGTTAGTCGGTTTTCATTCATTTTGATATGTTTTTTCTTGGGATTTTAAGTTTAAAATGGTTATGACAAACAGATCAATTTGAATGAAGCGCCCATAGTTTACAGCTCAATTTCAAGGGTGCAAATATCTTCAAAATGAATCAGATTCAGTTCCCGCCCCTAGTGTAAAGCCTAACGTAATTGGTTTTAGCGAGAACGTGCTACGATTGGTCAGCTCAATGTGGCCGTTATCTGATTGGCTTGAGGAAACGGTGAGTGGAGTCCACTTATTTGTGGATTTGTCTGCTCCTTGATGCTAGAAGTGTTTCAAAATACACAAATGCATGAGGGGACAAGCTCAAATACACAGGAACTGATTCACAAATGCATGAGGGGATTTATAAATGCACAGAAAGCGGTTCAGAAATAAATGCCAGGCAGAGTTGTGTTTGTGGCATAAAAAAAAATTGTAAATATATATATATATATATATATATATATATATATTGTGAAACTCTTTAAATTTATTTGTGGATCATAATCTATTTATTTGGAATAATGCAACAATTCTACCCCCATAACCAAACATTAGGCTTCCTGTTTTTACTCCAATCTAATTTCATAACGTTGTACCGTATAGAAATGTTTGAAGTAACATTGAAGTTTCTCTTGATATCAGCATATTCACAGGTGTTATTTTTTAAACGGACCATATGGCACTGATGAGTCCTGCTGACTTTAACATTCACATGAGTCTCTGTACATGAACATGGTAAAATGAAAAATCAAACACCTTAATGATGACAGGTATGTAAGCCTACTATGTTTTAGGAATGGCACAAAGGTGTGCATCTGAAAGTCTCTTAGATCAGTGTGTTTACTAATGTGCTTTTTTGTCATTTGTTGTGTATCTTTGGATTATGTTTTGTTGTAAATAAATCCAAACAATCTAAAAGCCATTCTTGTTTAAATCTCTCCTCATTCTTTGTGCAAGGCTCCTCATAATGGTAGGACCTGAGAGCACCTAATAGGGCCATTAGGGGAGGGTTTTTGTCTTTCTCAGGTGTGAAACACTCAATATTAATGGTTGCTTAACGCCTCCTCGCATAAAGATTTCATACACAAACCATGTCTTATAAATTTTAATCCAATATATTGTCTTATCTGAATGAGTAGTCAGGATGATTTTCACATAGTTTTGAAGCAAATATTCTAGACCACTTGATACAATTTTCAAAAGTCTTGTGAAGAAATTAGTATGGGTTTTATGACCTTATTTCAGTGACATTTTGTTTTTGTTTTCACAAACCACACATAAACCTCTTTCTTTGGAATGTGAAGTGTCGTGAAACCAAACAGCTGACAAATACATGTTCCAAAGCCTTCAAAATGAGACTCGCTCACTTGTTTTCATCCCTTAATAAGAGTGTTTCTAAAAGAATGGCTTGTGAATGATTCAATGACTCATCCATAAAGACGATCACTTGTTTTGTTCCTGAATGAATCAGTGTTTCTGAACAAATCTGTCGTGATTAATTCAGTGTCTATGTAACCTGCAGAAATAAGTCAGAAAAAAAGAAAAACTCTTACGCCGCCTTCACACTGGCAGTTGAAATCAGCTCCGATGCGGCTGCGAAACGACCGGAAGTCATTCATTTCCTATGGAGATTCGCAGACCGCATGCGAATGGGTCCGAAACGGGTCCGACCGAGTGCGGTGCGAAGAAAATCGTGTCCGTTGGTCATCCGGATGCGTTCAAAAATTTGAACTCTTGTGAAAAGCTACGGACGGTTCCTATCCGACAATTTCAGCGGAAGTTGACCGTTGCTATGGTACTGATAAACAAACCTGAATTATTAACTTTTAATAAAATAAATATTTATTTTATAACGATAAGTTGTGATGTCATTTTTTATTTTCATGACTTTCTAACGTTTATAAGGGCAGTTAATACAATTAAATTGAAGGTAGACATTGAAATATTGACCACTATATCACATTTTTTAGCCGACCTGACATGTCAACGTCCTGAGCAACTTTCCTCACGCAGCATAACCCTAATCAGAGAGATCATACAGAACTGACAGAATCAAACTTTAATCTCTCCGCCATTTTTGTTCTACCCGCGTCCGACGCTTTTCACTGTGTAGTACGACGTCCGTTGGGAACGTATTGCGTATTACGGAGCTGGTTTCAACTGCCAGTGTGAAGGCAGCGTTAGAGTAAAATGTATCATATAAATAATATTCCAAAGAAAACATGCTTCCATACCAAACACAATGACCGTTGCTGTGGCGCTACGTCTCCTAGCAACAATGTTGCTGGCCAAGCAGGTATAGTTTCCGGAATCGGACAGCCTTGCTTCATTGATGATCAAATTGTGGTCAGCTCGAGTGTCGATATTGATGTCCTCAAGAGAACTCACCAGCTCTTCATTCTTCAGCCACTCCACCTGCATAAAAAGGCACATTTAACAGGTTAAATCAGCCTTTGTGAGTATTATAATACTCCTGCAAAGGATGATATTAAATGAATACACATTCATAACGAGCAATGCTTCTTCACGGACGGTTGCTTTAAGCTTTGAATTAAATGCTGGTAATGTTAACACTTTAATTTAATTTATGCCAAGCATGTACATCCAAGTTCACTCGAATACATACTACTGATGTCATATACTGTGCATCCTCACACTATCAGTGAATCAGCATGAAATAAACTCATAACACAGAATTAATAAATACAAGATAACATGAAACACATACTAACACTACATGTACTCTGTACTTCATGTGCATGCTAATCGAAGCACATTTATGCTAACCATGTGCCAAGAACCGATCATGAACACAAAATACAGTTTACAGACAAAACACTCAAATATACATCGTAAAAAATACAAAACTTACATTGTCTTTCTTATAACTCTTTTAGAACAATGATGGTGTGCATTTGTACATTTTATACTTGTAATGGATGATATTAAATAACAAAAGCGATCAATGCTTCTTACTGCTTTATGAAGCGTATCGCGAGAACATAATCTACAAAGGTTTACAGTGCACATTTAACCAATCACACACATCCATCTCCAGCTACAATAATAATAAATCGAATTAAACAAAAGGAAGCTGGAGCGCTGCTGGTGTCCCTTGTATCCTCTGGTGTTCTTGGAAGGGTTGAAAGTTCATAAAAATTGGAAAGAAATCCAAGTCCAGGCACTCAGGGTTACAAAAGTGAAAAAGGCCTTTATTAAACCCTCGTTTGTTTAATAAAGGCCTTTTTCACTTTTGTAACCCTGAGTGCCTGGACTTGGATTTCTTTCCAATTTTTATAATAAATCGAATTAATTTAAAACAATAACTCTTTTTATAGAACCTAAAATATCTGTAACAACCATTTTGAAATAGAAATGCATAAGAAAACTGTGATAGAAACTGTGATAATTATAATGACAATTACTCAGCAAACCACAATCCAACTAGAAGCAATGCAATGAAACGAAAACGCCTCCCCCTGTCCTGGAACCAATGTACAATTTTCATAAGGAGGCTGTAGAGGTTGATTTACCTTTTTTTTTTGCCAACCTTTTCTTGAAATTCACAAAACAGCATGAGGCAGTTCCTGACAGCATATTTGAAGCAAACATTGCCCCCACATACTGTAAGCTCAGCCAATTAAAGTGAAGAAACATTGTCAAATAAGACACAAGCTGTATCAATGCAGCAGCAAGCATTTCACAGTGACCTCTGAGTGACCCATCACAATCTGACAGCGCAATAAAAAGCATGCTCTGCGAGAGATCATGTGTATTCTCTCAGGTGTTCTGCATAGTCATGTTCAGACCTGTCCCCTTGATTGATCAAAGGTCACAGCTCATCCAAAGATTTCAGCTTGAGGTGACTGCAAGGTCAAGCCCAGCCGAGTGTTATTTATTCAGCTCTGATATTTGACGGTCTGATTCATTAGGATTTACAAACATAGCAATGGCGTGACGACGCGCCCTCTTCGCATGGCTGGCCGCGCAAATTGCAAACGTTTGGCAACAGTCACCTCTTCTAAGTCGGTCCAGAGGGGCGGCAGTCGTCAGGGCATGGGGACGCGAGTTGATTTATGTCACTGTGCGTTTGCAGATTAAAAACACAGCACGCCCCTTGGGAATCTCTGTTTATGTGTAAAGTTCTCGCCCTCTGCGCTGGAACACCACGGCAGAAACACGCACGTGGGGCGAGTAAAATTGCTGGACTCTCTCTCTCTAAGGCACGGAAGAATAATGAAGGGAGGAAAATCAATATATCAGCCATCAGATTGTCATGTGTGAGAGATTTCTCTCTCTCTTTCTCATCTTCGTGATGGCCGGAGAGAACTCTTTCATCATATGCTTTTAATTTCACTCTTTTCTCCGTTCCAGTCCAGAGCTCCCAGAATGGCAGAGACTGCATCTGTCTCTCTCTCTCTCTCTCTCTCCCTCTCTCTCCCTCCCCTCCCTTCTGTGTTTACGGTTGGACCTCAATAGCTAATCCAGTCATGTTGCTTCTTTGACTCCATAAAGCTTATTTGCTAAAAAAAAAAAAAAAAAAATCCTCATGGACCTTTCAGCAAATAAAGAACACCAGGGAAGGCATAGACTTCTAAAAATAAATAAATAAATAAATATATATATATATATATATATATATATATGCATAGATAAAAAATAAAAAAAAATTCCTCAATAAATTAATAGTATATATATTGAACTAAAATTGGGTTGTAACATTGTAAATAAACAATAAACAAATATATTCACGCAGCGACAGAGAACTATCCTCAACCATGGCTCATTCATGGCAGACAGAGAACTATCCTCAAACATATGAAATAACAATCTCTAAAGCAAAAACTTATTAATTGTGAAATATATATAAAAAACAAAAACAAATAAACAATGTAACAAATAAACACTGCTGTTCATTAAGGGTTTTTTATACTCATTTAATAAGTAAACTGACCAATAAGAATGACTTTTAAACATAATGTGCCTACAAAAAGGAGAAAAGAAATAGCTTGTGGTTGAAATGCAACAGGAGAAAAGAGTGACTTTGTAATTAAGATAAAATATTTGAAAGACCTTAAAACAAGCAAAAAAATAAATTTAAATTTTTTGGGTTGGTGGGAGATGGAGAGATGAGAGAACAGATGAACATTGAGGGACAGATTCAAATGGGTGTGATAAGCCTCCGGCCAGGGAACATGGAAATGAATTTGCTTAATTAGCACATTTGTTCCAATTAAAGCCCTGTGAACACGGACGGCCACAGCGCCACTTCAACCGACTAAGACCCTCAAAGGACAACACAGATAACCTCTGATGTCACGCTAACTGAACCTTTTTTCTAATCTTCCTTTGAAAAGACCACCATTACATTGGTTATACACTTGTGGGAGTTTCCAAGGACACGGCAGCTTTGAGAGTCCGTAGGGAATTGGGATTGTCTGGGAATCTGAAAAATGTAATCTAAGACCTTATCCTAAAGATGGAGGTTAATAGTATGAGAAATTCATAGAAACCGAAAAGAAACAGAAAAAAAAATCAGCTTGAGCTGAATAGTGTTCAACTGAAAATGCTATGACAGTGGTTTAATTAGCTCAAACAAATGTATCCTGAATATAGGTGATTCTTCATCTATGGCCATTTTTTACCTTATGCACTTTCAGAAAATAAACTCTCTTAAAGCTAATTTTTTCTCCCTCTCTTTTAATTTTAAATATATTTTTAAAATATATCATAAAACTGCCAACACCTTTGTCTTGTTAGGGCTAATATCATTGATAATATGTTATTTATCCCACATACACACAAATAATAAATGTTTTTTAAAATTCAAATATATTTAAATAATATTCTTACACTTTTACCCTAATTCCCTGCAATTATAGATTGACTGGATATCACTCACAATTCAAATATGTGATATTTACAGTACCTTGATTCTTATTCACAGATCACACGATTCAAATTCTCATGCCCTTTACTTACTCAGTATACTCTGTGTACTTTATGTTCAAGCACACTAAATAAAAAAAGAAAGAAATAATAAAACAAACAAAAAAAACATTAAAAATAATTTAGTTTAGAGGATTATCATTTTAATGTAATAATTAAAGCTGCAGTCCGTAACCTTTTGGGGTTAAAAATAATCCACAATAAATTTGAGCAGGTACATAAACAGCCAATTTCCAAAACTATCCACTTGTCTTAGCTCGATTCAAAGCAGTAGGCTCGAATATAGCACTTTTACTTCCAGTGGTACGGGTGGATTTCCGCGGGAGATTCGAGCATGTTTTTGCGTCATTACGTCACATCTGTACACATAAGGAGGCATCTCGGCTAGTATAATGTATATTGCGTGTGAGGATGCTGGAGGTGGAGATTTATAGCCTTTTCTCAAAGCTTTTTATATAATTAAACAACAATCTGATGACAGATCCAAAGGTTCAAACGACGAAACGAAGGTTCAAAACGAAGATAATATCGGAAGAGCATTATGTTGTTAACATTAACAATTTGAGAACAAGGTATAATTTGCAGTTTGCCGTGATATGATAAGCGGTCATTAGATTTAATCAGCATGATTTACTGCAATGCTTTTTTCTCCCTTAATAGGGTCCTGTTTTGGACCCTACTGTATTTCTACCATTTTGTGGGTAAAAAAAGTGGCAAAAAAAATTATAGATGTCTGAAGCATGAACTCACAACACAACTTCTAAAGAGTAGCTAATACATAAGAAAACTCATAACATCGTAAAGCTGTTCATTTTGGAAAATGTTTTTATTTTTGTTCACAAAAATTGTCATAAAAATTACGATGATTGGTAAAGTAATTTTAGTCTAAGTAATACGGACCAAAATTAATAAACATGACGATATTGATTGAAAAGTGTAAAAATAAACACTGGTGACAACTGCAGTTAATCATTTTGTTATGTTGACATGTTCTAGAGGCCAACAACATGAACGAACTTTCCGGGTGGCTACATCCAAAAACAGACTCATTCTCAACACTGAATACGGCACGTCCCTTACAGGTCAATCCAATTAGCCCTGAAACGGGTACAACACCTCATAACATCGTCATTCTGGGCAAAAATCACCCTCTAGATTTACATTCATTTAGACGGAAAGTGAAAGTGACAAGAAGGCAATTACAAAAGGAGGTCTCGTCCGCGTTTGTTCAATCCTACTCAATTAAGTTCCAGTTTCATTAATGTCCCGTTGCATCACTTTGCTTCAATCAAGTCTGCAGCCCCTTATGGACGCTATGGTGACTTTCACCGAATCACATTAAAGAAATGAACTTTCCAAATCCAACCGAGCTATTTCGGATGCGGGTGTAGAACGGGCCGGACGCGCCCTTCTTCCTCATCTTGCTCTTGACAGCATGGGCCGTGCTGCGTTTATTGCTGAATAATTACATTTTAAGCACTTTAAATGACTTTGCTTCATCAGACTGAATGATTAATTGCGTTGCTGGGTGAGGATTGTGAAGTTAATATGAGCTTAATGATCGGTCTGGTCTCTCAAAGTTATTGAGAGCCTTTTTTTTTCTCCCATCTTAGCTGTGAGTAATCTGTATGAACTTTACTTTGACAGTTAATATCGCACTTTCATTTCCTTGTTGGTGTAATTGTTTTAATTATGTTACATTCATTATTCAACAGGGATGATCTTATAGCTCCAGGGAAATGATAATTCCTAAACAGGTTTCCATTCAAGCGGTAAAACAAACAAAGGACAAGGATGACATATGCCAGAATAAACAATGACAAAATTGTTATGAGCCTGTGACCTTTCGCAAATGTCTTTAGAAAAAAAAGACAAAAAAAAAATCTAATACGAGCGATTTAATCAAGTTTTCACATTTCACTCAGCCAAAATGAAGAGCAAAATAATTAACCCGTGAGAAGCGCAGAGGTGGCGTGTCAGCCACGACCTGCCAACGCTCTCCGAGCCCTTGATCAATTTCCAGTCTCCGCTAGACTTGTGTTTCGTCCAAAGATGGTATCAGCCAGCAGACAGGGGAGCCATCTTGGCTCATATGTCTACCGGTGGTAGAGTTCTTCGGCTCGACCTTTAGACTTTGAGCAGCGATGATTACAGAGGGAGCGTTCGGCTGCCAACCTGTAATCTCCAGCGACAAACCCTTCTGGCATAGAGACCCCTGGACACGGATTTTGGCTCCGTCTCAAACATCGCCTAAGCTTGACTATCCTTTTCAGCAGCAGCGCCATGTTGGCTCTAGTACCTATTGATTAGCTGTAGCGATGGTGCAGGGCTGCTTGCCTCCAGATCACAGACTGCAGCCATTTTGGATAGGTTTCCAACATGACAGATGGCACGAATTGATATGTTTTTTCGTTTTTTTTTTTTTTTTAAAGCTGATGTTGAAATGCACTCATGGTGGCCTAGTTTAAGTATTGCTTCTGAGAAACTACTACAAAGAACACAATGCGACATAAAAAAATAAAAAAATAAAAAACAACAACAAAAAAAAAAACAAGGAATCTGTCAGCAACCTCAGAGAGGCAGACGCAGCGGTATCACTTAACATCTCACAAGAATGTGGAGGATGATAATAATATGACACTGGGTTTATGAGAAGCAATTGCCAGTTTGATTTCCACTAAGCACATGGATATTCTCCTTAGCTTGTCACAAAACTCTGTAGGAGGTTCGATATTATATACTTGGAGTCACTGAGATTAACCTGAGAGCGGTCTCTCAGAACATTTCTTTGATGCTCACAGAATTCAGTTTCACTTTCTTCTGCAAAATCCAATGCAGATTCCAAAGTTCTGACAAGAACAGAGATTTTTGTTCACAATGTCTAACAAACAGATGGGTAGATAGGTAGATAGGTAGATAGGTAGATAGATAGATAGATAGATAGATAGATAGATAGATAGATAGATAGATAGATAGATAGATAGATAGATAGATAGATAGATAGATAGATAGATAGATAGATAGATAGATAGATAGATAGATAGATAGATAGAGACATACAGACAGACAGACAGACAGACAGACAGACAGACAGACAGACAGACAGACAGATAGATAGATAGATAGATAGATAGATAGATAGATAGATAGATAGATAGATAGATAGATAGATAGATAGATAGATAGATAGATAGATAGATAGATAGATAGATAGATAGATAGACAATAGAGCAGTTCAGAGCGTAGAATTAGGCTGTGTTCTTCTCCATAGTGGCATTCATGCATATACAAGAAAAGACCTTGCGAGTGACCCAGCAAGTGAAAGACCAGGGCCCTACAGTAACACAAATTGTCCATTTGAGGTAAATCTTTTATCTCTTTCCGAAACTGAACAGCACGGGGTCAGTTTTTGCTCTGAAAAGCACACATTCTTCAGGACACATTCTTCAGAAGGAAAAAAAAAACAGAAAGAAAGGAGAAAGTTCTTAAACATCTTCTAAGTTAATACAATGAGAAGGTGTTTTCTAAACCCCCCATTGTGCATAGTAGAGCCTGTGCGGAGCATGTAAATGCACTTTGGAATATGTCATCGATCCATAACCCTGACTACGGTAATGATAATGCACACATCATACTCTCTCATAAATACAACACCACCAATCCCTAATACGTGGGAAAGCATACTCATCAAATGCCTATAAGACATGAAAACACAAACACTGAATATCAACATTGACTGATTTAGTTTTTTTTAAATTGGTTCCATAGGAAAAAAAAAAAAAAATCACACATCCAGACAGGAAGAGGGCCCTGTGACCCACTCACCTCAGCTGCAGGCACTCCCTCAGGTGGACGGCAGTGTAGAACAATCATGCCATTGATTGGCACCTCCATCCCCTGTGGCTCCTGTTCGAAATTCTTCCTCAGGTCTATATACGGAAACGAAAAAGAAAGTTGCTTTCAGTTAAAACAACTCAAATATGGATTTTAGTCTGGGACTAGGCAAATAAATTTTCATATGACTGCCTCAGGAGCAAGACATGACGAATAGTTATTCATCATAGAACTATGGGTCCTGCCCACTGGCATTCAGTCGCTTAAGGTATAAAGGTTAAAATAACAAATCTTGTACTCTCTCTCTCTCTCAATATATATATATATATATATATACACACACACACACACATACACAATATACATAAAACAAAATAATAACATACATACATATATATTATTTTTTGTGTATGTAAAAAAAATATTAAGATTATAAGTCAACCTCAAGAAACATATTAAATTAATCACAAAATCACACAAAATAAAAAACTTAATATAAAAGCGAATACAAATATGAATAAATACTATAATAGTATATAAATAATACTAAAAATAATACTGGTGCTATCTGATTATTTTAAGAATTCAATGTAGGAAGTGATATATATATATATATATATATATATATATATATATATATATTTTTTTTTTTTTTAAGACTATGATTAGACTGACATGCAATGCGGACAGTGGCTTTGCGACTCTTGGAGGTGCCCAAATGACTCCAGGCCACACACAGACACCAGTAGTCCTCTGGTCCATGAAAGTCCTCCACCTGCTGCCTGGACACATTTATCGTCACTTCACGGATCTTTAGCCCTGCACAGAAAGGAAAAGTGAAGGATTGAGGAAAAAAAAAATGACTTGTTTCAAATTTTGTGTGTAAGCTCAGTTCTAATCAGTGCAATCAGTTCAACTCGACTGTCTCCAAAACAATGCAGCATTTTCAGCAATTAGCTACTCTTCCCAAAGAGCAGTGTAACCTGTTAAAATCATTCAACTTATTTACACAGTGAACTGAATAATCAACTTTTCCTTAATGCTTCTCTCTCTCGCACGGTACACTGATTCAAGGCTCTGAGCAGAAGTCCAAGGCATTTTACATATATTTTAGTAAAAAAATATTAAACACTAGATGGAATTTTAGGTATTTTCTTTGTGTGTGTGTGTTGAAACCCCAATGTATTTTTTTATTCATACTATGGAAGTCAATGGGATCCAACAACTGTTTGGTAACCCTTATTCTTCCAAATTTATTCTTGTGTGTTCAACAGAAGAAAGAAATACATACAGGTTTGGAACTACTTGAGGGCGAGTACATTTTGGTTGAACTATCCCCAAAGAAAGAAAGAAATTAATGTGATCAGATGGTATTGTATTTAAAAAGACATGACCTCTTAAATGTAATTGTAATAGGACTTTAAAGCCTACCACATGAAAAGTTGCAAAGTAGCTTTAAAAGGAGTTTAACAAATAGCAGACTAAAATTAAAAGCCAGTTAAGCCATATTCCCTGAGAGGGTTGGTGCTCCAAATAAACAGCTTTGCTTGTACAGCAACACTCTAATGCTCAGTTCCTTCTAATTCAAATACTGCATAAGACCAACAGGGCTTGTTTTGTGTAGAATTCTGTAGGATATTTATCACAAAACCTTAATGAACTTACCAAGCCCTTGTGATTCTGCAAGAACCACGACCAGGTAGGAATCGATTAAAGACCTTAAAGATAGCGTGAGTGAGAGAGCACGATTACAGGGAAATATTAAAGAAAAATCCACATCTTCCTATAGAGAATTTGACTGAGTTCTTAAAAGCATTCCCCAGGCTCCTCTCCAACCTGCTCTCAAAAAATGCTCTATAATGTATTATTCCTGTCATAAGCCTAATTTTAGTACTGTTGTCGAACCGACTAAACATTAAATTATGCAGGCGGCGTTTGAGGTGGTGGATTACACTCCTCTCTCAGCCAAAACCCAGAAAGCTTTGCAAAATGCAACCAAAATATATGAGCCAGAGCAATGCTCCCCTAACGGAGAGCATTGAGTCAAGACACACAGAGCAAAAGAGAGACCCGAAATGGAAGAGCGAGATAATGGTTACAAAAGTGAAAACATTTTTAAATTAAACCGTACTGTGAATTAGAGAGACAATTATATTAAGGGTGAGCGGAGGGAGAATTACGAGTATGAAACTCTGACGCAGACGGTGGCTTTAATGCAAGCCTCTGTGTGGGTCTCTGTGGGTGTATTTGCTCTGCTGAGAGAAAATGAGACTCGTCTTTAATGATATTAAGGTAAGAAATGGAAAATCAATTCGGAATTGCTCAGTCCGAGAACCACGCTTGGCTGTGAGATATGAGGGAGAGAAAGAGAGAGACGGAGAGGATTTGAAATGAAAAGGGTCTTGCTAAATAAAGGGAGACTGAGTCAGGTCAGGACTCTAAGCATCTATAATCCTTTAAATCTGAATCATTATCTTTCAAACAGGACTGTGGGGAACAGAACACAACTGGCAGAACAGAAACTGAGCTTCCTGTGCCAAAAGGAGGAAAAAACACAGTAGTAGCAGTGGCAGACACCCCGAATAAAGCACATATACCTGTCCAAAACATCCAATACAATCCCCCTGCTGACTATTGTGGTAGAGAGTAGTACATACAAAGGTTAATATGACATAGCCTGCAATATCTAGTCCAGTCTCCTGTGGATAATACGAAATGAAACACGTGCACAGCTGCATTCTGGGTTATACAGGCTGTAAATACTGAGAGAAATTAGACCTGTTGAGGTCAGAAAGGTCTATAACACCAGGAGAAAGATGTCTGTCAGCTTTTGCATTTGTCTCAATGGCAGTTGCTTATGCTTAACAATCTTTGCTCATGGTCTCTCAGTTCTGCTACCAGGTTGTTTTGAGTCAATCATTTGAACTGTATTCTAAATGTTGTTAAATTGCATTAAATGTTAAAGGGTTAGTTCACCCAAAAATGAAAATTAAGTCATTAATTACTCACCCCCATGCTGTACCAACCCCGTAAGACCTTCGTTCGTCTTCGGAACACAAATGAAGATATTTTTGATTAAATTTGAGAGCTGTATAACTACCACATTGGCTCCTAAGGGACTGGCTCTTGACGGCCCAGAAAGTCAATGAAGAAAATGTTTAAATATCCCAAGTGACTACCGTGGCTCAACTATATGTTTATCAAGCGACGCGAATACTTTTTGTGCGAAAAAACAAACAAAAATAACGAGTTTATTCGACTATTTCTTTTCTTCCTTGTTGGCCAGAACGAGAATTCCTTAGATTTCCACGACGCATGCGCGAGATTTGCGATCTGCTTACACCGCTTACACTACTTCAGGTCGCAATTCTCGCGCATGCGTCGTGGAAATCTAAGGAAGTATCGTTCTGGCCTACAAGGAAGAAAAGGAATAGTCGAATAAACTCGTTATTTTTGTTTGTTTTTTCGCACAAAAAGTATTCGCGTCGCTTGATAAACATATAGTTGAGCCACGGTAGTCACTTGGGATATTTAAACATTTTCTTCATTGACTTTTTGGGCCGTCAAGAGGCAGTCCCTTAGGAGCCAATGTGGTAGTTATACAGCTCTCAAATTTAATCAAAAATATCTTCATTTGTGTTCCGAAGACGAACGAAGGTCTTACGGGGTTGGTACAGCATGGGGGTGAGTAATTAATGACTTAATTTTCATTTTTGGGTGAACTAACCCTTTAAAGCTTCCCAAAAATGTATTAAGGTTTTCACAAAACTATTAGTGACACAGGGTTTTTCAACAATGATAATAATAATAATAAGATAATAAATTGTAATAGCTGTTTTGGCATAGATAGCCTTGTAGGCAGCGCACCGACATCCGACATTAGGCAACCTAAGTTCGAATCCCAGCTCGTGGCCCTTAACTGAATCAGTCTCCTTCCTCGCTTACTATCCAATCACAATAAAGCCCTATCCTATCTGATACTATCCTATCACCACAAAAAAGTCTGTTTTTTTTTTTCATATAATTACAGACAGACACAATGTCGGTGAGATCAGATCTCCGGGTGGAGCACCGACTGTTGTAAGACTCCTTGTGGATGCAGAAATCTCACTTGATTATTACAATCAATGGCAAAATGAATGTTTGATAATGTAAACTGATATTTCCTATTGACACAAGATATAAATAACTGCCTTAAATCCATTTTTTAGTATAAAATACTAAGACTTTTTGCACAGTACTGTATATCCACACAGATATACAGATTATATATATATATATATTTTAAAGCCTGTAAGAAATATTTATGGTTGGTATATTTTCTCAATTCATTGCTATTGGCAAGAAGATATGTACATAGCGCCTCAGAAACAGATTCTGTCGCATCCAATTCCGCCCCCGGGGATGCAGCCAAGAAACTGGAACCTTCTAGCGTTCGTTCACAGATACTCGAGATGCCCAGGCCAAGTTTGGAACTAAACAAACAAGAAGCTTGAGTATGACTGCTCGGACAAAGTGCTGCCACCGAGGAAACGGTTTCACTGGAGGCACCGTTGACTTTAAATAAACCATATAAATCATCATTTCAGGCCCCAGACAGAGACAGAGTGTGTGTATACAGACAAAGAAAAGTAGAAAACAGTAAAGCATGACTAATGACTATGAATGTGAGGCATATGGAGAGCGCAGGAGTTGATGCCAGTGTTGTGTGTGGCCTTATAGGCAACACATAGGCCCTGGCATATGTGATGGTAAACCCATTGTTTCTGATGCATCCATTAGAGTAGAAAGACGAAAATCTCCAACAAACCAACCAAATGTGACATCCCGTCATGGTTGCCAAAGACCTTGAGGCCATGGATTAACTACGAAGCCCAGATACACATCTATAGTGCTTCCAAAACCCTGTTGCATTGCTCTCTGGAGTGGCTCTAATACACACTTGGCTCCTTCAGAGTTTCAGTTATTTTATTTATTTATTTTTTGTATTGTACATGTAAACACAGAGACATCTTGTAGTCCTGAACTTGCGCCAAGCTCTGTGCACACAATGAACTGCTGAAACGTCTAAGCATCCATCAGGAACAGAGCTCTTTCGCATCCTGTGCCGGTTCTAAGCAGAATTCTCCTCCTTGTGATTACATGCATCGCTGGGAATGTCTTATTTGATTTGTTCGTGCAATATTAAAAAACATTATGCTTGACAAGCAGTCAGGCTTATGCAATGTCAATGCTCCAGTGCTGTGGCAATGTTCGATGCTTTCTGGAAATGAAGATGGTAAGAGATGGTTACACTAAATACGGCCCACCACTGATTTATATGTAAACTGGGGTGGGAAACGTGAAGCCTTTTTTATTTTCATTTCAAAACTGAAACATTTTTATATCAGAATTTTGTATTACTCTAAAACATATATTTTTATATCAAATCATTCCAGTTATTACACACAAGTGCTTTGCATCGTCTTTCTCACAGTCAAGTGCTTTGCAAATCTATTCAGTTCAATGCCAAATTTACACTGCTATTATACTGTGTTTGACCTTGAAAACACTGAAGCTTTTTCCATCCAAGAGAAAGAAAAAATAAGTCAATTTCCTCTTTTCCCCCCTTTTCGTCATCCTCTAATTCCTGGTCCCGAAGCGTCCATGTATTACTTCTCTGCTTTCCAAGCAGGCTCTCGTCTTCATCCTACTTTTTTTTCATTGTACTTTTCACACCAGATTCAGAGTTGGAGCCTCCGAGAGAGTCAGTGGCAGCTTTGTTGGTGTTTGCTCGCCCATGGTCCTCATCCCTCCTTTCCTCTCTTTTCCTGTTCCAGCATTTGGAGATAGAGCAGTGTTTGTGTCAGTGCCGAGGTCTGGCTTGTGGCTTGTTGCTGAGTGGAAGTGGAGAGGCCTGGGAGAGCTTTGGAGAACCCAATCTGCTTCTCACAACGGTAACAATGTTTCAGTGTATGGATCCGCACGTCCAAAGATGCCTCATCCAAAGTGTCCTCTCTCTCCTAGGGCTTGGCAGAAACCAACAGATCTGATCCCTCTCTTACTGCTAGCAGCTGTCGGGCTGCAGCTGCGTGTGTTTGGATGTTGTCCGTCTGCTGGCTTTGAGGTCAATCTCAAGCCATCGGAGATCTGTGCCATCCCTGTGAACCTTCTCATCCAGTAGACACACAGTGTGTATATGAGTTTTTATTTTTTTTATTTTATCAAGCTTGTATATTTAAGTTCAGTAATTTCACTTAAATGGCAATGAAGATTACCTATTAATTGTCATTTAAGTGAAATTACTGAACTTAAATATACAAGCTTGATAAAAATGATCATTCTAGAAGAAAATTTCAAATGGCACGTAGAGGCTTTTTCATATATATATATATATATGAAAAATGTATATGTACATTATATATATATATATATATATATATGAAGAGTTCAGATGCAAAAGCCTCTAAATGCCATTTGAAATTTTCTTCTTTAATTATGATTTTTTATCAAACTTGTATATGAAATTACTGAACTTAAATATACAAGTTTGATAAAAATCATCATTAAAGAAGAAAATTTCAAATGGCATTTAGAGGCTTTCGCATCTGAACTCTTCATTTATGTATACAGTATATATACATTATATATACACACAGTATATATACATTATATATATATATATACACTATATATATATATATATACACTATATATATATATATATATATATACGCACACATTATATATATATATAATGCAGATGACCATATAGTTGAATGAAGCTAGTCAGTGACACTTGCGGTAAGTGCTTCAAACTGCATTACGGACGCATTTATACCGACGTGATACTGAAAACGTGCTCAAATCCTTTTTAGACGTCTTGACTGACACTGTAACAGCTAATCCTGAGTCAAAGCCCTTTGTTAACATGTCTGTGAGGAGTCTAAACAGTTACTGTTTATAATCCTGGATTGAAGCTACAGCTCATTTTGCTGTTGTTCACTCGCTCATGTATAGCACAGTCAGCCCCGAGGATTCGTACGGGTATGCATTTTCTCTTTCGAACTCCCTCTCTTCTCTTTTTCTTCGTCGTCTTTGTCCTTCTCTGATCTCAATGCATCTGGTCTTGTGTCTGTCTGTCTCTGTTGGCGGTAGATGATATGGCGCAGTGGGCTAGCTGTGATCTTAATGCAGAATGCTGGACGTCAATCCCTCTTGCAGTCGCCGAACAGCAGGTGAGGACCATCTCACCCTCCATCTCTTGCTGTGCCCTTCTTTCCCTCCCTCTGTAGTTGCCTTCCAAGTGTCTTCTCTTATCTATTTCCTGTTTACCCATCAGGCCACTGGATGTTCGCCATACAGTGACCTTTTAAAGAGACCGTTCACCCACAAAATGAAAATTTTTGTCATCATTTACTCACCCAGATGTCGATCCAAACCCGTTTGACTTTCATTCTTTTAGGTGGACACAAAAGCAGATATCAAAAAAATTAAATAAAATAAATAAAAATCATTGGAAATGGTATCTTTACATATAGTGCAAAGGTTGTATGGACTTTTTAATGGTGCATTTGCATACTTTTTATGACCTTGACAAGACCTTAAATCACAATATTCTTTATGAACATTCTTCATAATTATTTTTTGTGGTCCACTGAAAGATAAAGTTATACAGGATCGGAAGCAACGAAAGGATGAGAAGATGGCGTCTCATTTTTGGGTGAACTACCCCTTTAATTCTTCCTCCTAGTATTTTCATCCACTTCTTGCATCCTCTTCTCCTTAAATCTCAGTAATGTCACCCTTTTTCCCTTTATTTCTCCCTCACCCTCCATCTTTCTCCGCCCATCGCTCGTTCCACTCCTTAAATCTCTCCTTTGGCAGATCTCTATCGTTATCGCGCTTCAAATAAATCTCTCCTCTCTCTTTTCTTTTTTCCTCTCAGTCTGTCTATCTTTCTTTCTCAGTGGTAGTAGGATCAGAAGCTTTAGCTGTGTGATCTGTATTGATCAGTGAGCAGTGGGGTTATGCTGCTCTAGTTGACTGTTGTTCTTCTCTGCCCTGCCCTTCTGCTCTCTTTCAGCCCATTTCCATCACCATGACAACAGGTTGAGTGTTGGCCGGTGAGGCACTTCCTGTGTTGGCCAAAAGAAAGAAAATATTTCATTCAGTTTTTTGAATATCTATGATTTCAGCTCCACGCTTTATTAAAGGAACGGTTCACCCAGAAAATTGAGTCACTCTGTCTGATTTGTGACATAAAAACGGAAGGATAAAACCGGTTCATTAAAAGATCAGATTTAAAAAAAGAAAGATTCAGTTCTTAGGTTCAATTCTCAGCAGTTTGGTGATTATCACTCAAGAACCTCTGTGACGTGATCAAGCGTCACCCATCTTTTTTTACAGTCTATGAACAGGATCAATGAATCAGTAAACTGAATAATCCAACTTCCAATTCAAGAATGAATAAGCCCAATCTGAGAATCAATCAGTCTGATTCATTAACAACTGATTCAAGTCAACTGATTTATTGAAACGATCCCACTCAGAAGAAGGATTAAGCTCACTCACTTGCAGGAGAAACGTTTTGTAAATAATCATTGAATTTGAAAACTGCTGTACTTGGATCAATGAATTAGTAAGCTGAACAATTCCAATTGCAGAATGAATTAGTTTAATTTGAGAATTAATCATTAAAAAAGTTCAACTGCTTTTTTAAAAAAGAACTGACTCAGAAGAATGGTTCATTAATTGAGCTAGCTCTTAAGTTCAGCACACTCATACAAGAGATAATAGCAGTTGTGTGGGAAATAATTTTGACTCTAGAACAGCTATAAATAGATCAATGAATCAGTAAGTAAATCAAATCAACTAAATCAGTCTGATACATGAACAAATTGTGAACCAAATTAACGTGTTCAATGATTCTCTTCTCATTTTCATATCAATGTTAAATGTTCTTATGCCATCAACTCACTGGAAGGGATATTGTCAGGGAATAAATATGTGATTTCTGTCTGTTACTCAAACAAATCTATCAAATAACTTGGAATAAAGAAGCCAAGTAAATAATGGCACAACAATACCTTTAAAATTACAGTCATTTGCAGCCAAGAGGATTATCGCCCCAGGTAACACGAGCAACTGAAACCTCACAGCCTCTGCAGCTCATGGAGCACTACCAAATACATTTTCATGAAGCTCCAGCATAAACGCACCACAGTCCTCATAATTAATAAAAAAACAGCACATTTTATCAGGCACAGGTGCACGATGCACACTCTCAGTGAACACATCATGACAGAATTATGAATCATTGACCGCATAGTGAAGCGCCATCACCCGAAGTATGTCTGCAAACTCAAACACCTGACGATCATCAGCCGTGCACAAAAAAAAAAAAAATACTCATTGTCATTCTTATAGCTCACACAATTTTTATTCCAATCTACAAAAGGCCATCTATTATATTTTTAAAGATGAGTAGGAAAAAGTGGGGCAACTCAATCAAGACCTTTAAAGTCACCATGAATTAAAAATGGACAAACCTTCATAAAAAAAATAATAATAATAATATATATTTACATAGCATAGTAGTCTTTATTAAAATGAACTGCCCCTCCAACTTGCAACAACATCTCTTCTGTTACGTTCACTGGCAATTTATCTTATTCAAGAAACCATTATACTTGGATATACATCACAATAGGGAAAAAAAAGTCTATCGCTGCAATCATGCCGATTTTAAAGAAGTAGCTAATTCTGTCATTATTTACTCAACCTCATTCGATCCAAAACTTCCTTCTTTTGTGCTCCACAGAAGATATAGAGTCATAAAGGTTTGTAACGACATGAGGGTGAGTAAATGATGACAATTTTCATTTCTGGGTGAAATATTTCTTCAACATTTCTACATTAAATTACAATTGTAGTAACAGGTTTCAAAGCTTATGTTTCTGATCAAACAGAGCTGCGAATGATGTTGGAACTTGGGAGGTGATCACACTGTCCTGCTTCTGTGTGATTCTGTTATGCCAGAGAATCTCAGTGGTGTCCAGTCCTGTTAGCCAGCTCTGCTGTGTCTGTGTGTTTGGCCACAGAAAGGAAATAGAGCTGGCTTATTCTAACAGACCTGCAAGCTGGCCGCACTTCCTGACAGCGTGCACTGAACATGAAGCGGTAAAGCCGGAGCTTTCCTTTTACATCTCTATTAATGCATATAATTCTTTGTTCCGAAATCAGAGCCAAACACAAATGCTTGAAATTATGGAAACAAACAAACCCTGGGTGATATTTACTGTAACATGAACGACACTATTTTATGGTCCAGCACTCGTGCAACTGATTGACAAAAACCCCATTTATTAACATTAGGCAGGTAAAATGGGTTTATTTATGTCCATAAGTAAGTCTCCGAGACACATTGACCGCATTATCCTCGTCCTGTCCCGCACTGTGGTTTTGCAGTCTTTACCAGTCTTCGCAAAAGTGCATCACTTCAAAAGTACTGACAGATTTACCAGCCATCCATCCGTGAGCGATTCCATTCAGCCTAGCAGGACAAATAATCCGAGCAGGCACGCAGGCAGTCCAAGGACACCGCTGCTCCTGCTCTCTGAGTTTGATTTATCGGCTTTGCCGCCGGAGAGATGCGATCGGAGCATATCTGTGCTGGACCGAGGGAGCCTGGTCTTAATCAACGGAGCCTCACAGATGTTTAGAGATGATTAGGCAGTCCAACAACCTGCTGAGACTCAATAGTCAATGCCGGGCACGGATAGAAGATCTCTGTAAGTGTGCTAAGAGGAAGTTGAGATAGCAAGCTGGGCACATGCAACATCACATTTGAGGTGGATGTTTATTTTAGCAGATGATCCGAGTTCAGCCTGGGTGGTTTCAGCATGTGAGCTGATGTTATGAGTAGTATCCTTCTACTTTACAATGGGGTGGTGTGGCCTAGAAGTTAAGGATGTGGAATAATAACAAAAAGGCTGTATGTTTGAACCCCACAAGGGCTCCAGGTGATTGTCCTTGTTATAAGTGCACCTTAAGACCTGTTTTACACTCCATGTGAAAAACATCCTCAACAGTAGGATCATGTCATGTCATGTCATGTCATGTTTATTTATAAAGCACATTTAAAAACAGCTTCCGCTGACCAAAGTGCTGTACATATAAAATCAGTAAATCAAAAACAATCTCAAAATAATAAAATACAATGGATCATTACGTAATAGAAAGAAAATAAATCATAAAGGAAATAAAGTGACTTCTAGGTTACTACATTGTATTTTCTTTTAAATTAAATCAAATAACAAATGTGGATACTTTATTGTCATGAAATCTTATTTAACACCACATTTTCATCCAAAAAAAAATAAATAAAAATAAATTGCTAAGTGAAACAATACACATGACTATGACAATGCGCAATCCACCCCCTAGTGGCAGCAATAACCTCAATTTGTTTGCAAACACACTCTCAACCGGGAAAACAATAGGTATTATTTGTATGTTCCTCCTATTATGGAGTGAAAAGATAGTAACCATCTACTTACTGACTGGTAAGATTAATGTATAGCTAGCCACATACATTATAAATAAACATAATAAATGCCTTTATGGTCTCTTTTGATCGATTCAGTGCACATTTAATGAACAAAACAGACTTAACGGTAGCATAATTCTGACCTCATTCATAACCATCCATTATATTTTATATTGGAAACCATTATTTTAAACCATTATATCCAGCACTTTTTAGAAAAAGACCAGTATCCATTCTTCCATTTGCTAAAACACTTGAGTCATGTTCAAACAAGTCTCTACTGGTTGGACAACAAGAATCAACCGTCTAGATTCAAAAACAGCCACTCAACCAAGACTGTCTTGCTCTCGGTAGTTGAAGCTCTGAGCTTTTTAAATCATCCCTACTCATCTTGCTGGATCTGTCTGCTGATTTTCAGGGTGTCTTGTACAGGTGAGGTGTCTGAGTCGCAACATCTAGCAACTGGGGTGCCTCAAGGCTCAGTGCTTGGACCATTTCTCTTCCCCATCTACATAATATTATTAGTAACTGTCATTCAGAAACGTGACTTTTCCCATCACTGCTGTGCCGATGACACACAATACCTCTCATTTCAGCCAGATGATCTGACAGGAGCGCCTCGCATTTCTGACTGCCTGACAGAAATTTCGGACTGGATGAAAGACCACCACCTTCAACTCAACCTTGCAAAGAAAGAACTGCTTGTGATCTCTGCCATCCCAATGCTTCATCACAACTTTACATTTACATTCATTCATTTAGCTGACGCTTTTATCCAAAGCGACTTACAATTGCTATAATTGTCAGAGGTCGCACGCCTCTGGAGCAACTGGCGTTAAGTGTCTTGCTCAGGGTCTCCCATACCAAAGGCATGTGTCTTATCCACTGCGCCATCACCACCCAACCACCCCAACTTCTCCATTCAGCTAGGTTTGTCATCCATAATTATTTCAAAGACCAGTGGTGGAAGAAGTACTGAATCTCAGAACTTAAGTAAAAGTACAAATAAACAGATAAATATTTACTTTAGTAAAATAGAAGTAACACAATGACAACCATACTTAAGTGAAAAGTAAAAAGTACCCGATTTTAAATGTACTTTAAGTATTAAAAGTAAAAGTACTTGCATAACAATTTATTCTCTTAATGTCTATTTTTTTCAAATGATTAATAAAACATTTAATTCTAACTCGTTCCACCTAATACTCCTATAATGATGTTCAATAATTATGGAAAAAAATTGGTGTCACCATTTCTGAAACAAGCTTGGCAAACTTAGGCAATATGCACATCATGCTTATCCTTACTATATATTAATAACTATGTTTGGCAGTAAACGCGATTAATTTATGGTGTAATTCTGAGCCTCTTGGCTTGCCATAGGCTAATCCTAACCAAATGTATAGGCCTATTACACATGGTGCGTTTCCTTTGCACACAAAAACAAATTTTCACATATAAACTGCACGATAAACACACTGCGTGCGAGACGCATTTAGTGTGACCGGGTTGATATATCTATGGCAACCAAACGTCACTGGTGAGACAAACGTGCAATGAACGGATGGTCAGACTCAGATTACGTTTTGATCAGAAAATGTAATGAAAAAGTAACAGAAGTTGTAGAATTGTAGTGGAGTAGAAAGTATAATAATTGCTGCAAAATCTACGGAAGTAAAAGTAAAAAGTATGCACTATTTATTCTACTTAAGTAAAGTAAAGATACGTGAAAAATGTACTTAAGTAAAGTAACAAAGTATTTGTACTTTGTTACATTCCACCACTGTCAAAGACAGACAGAAACCTCTGAGATGTGGTTGATGGTCAGTTAAACTTCACAGATATCCTGTACATTTACCTTGTAAAACGTTAGAAAGAATAGCCCCTTCCTATCGGAGCATGCAACACAGCTCCTTTTCCAAGCTCTTGAAGTATCCAGACTAGACTACAGTTATTCTCTCTTGCCAGGCCTTCCAGCATGCACTGTCAAACCTCTGCAATGGATAAAGAATGCCGCAGCAAGAGTGGTCTTTAACGAGCTTGTAAAGAGAGCATGTCACGCCATCTCCATCAATTTGCACTGGTTTTCAATAGCCACTCCCATCAAATTCAAGGCACTAATGTTCACCTAGTGCCCACAGAATGAACACTGGCTCTGCTCCCCCATATCTAAACTCACTACTTCAGAAACTGGCAAGCTTTTTCGTCAACACATGACCCGTTACTAACACTCATTATTCTATAATTATTATTTATTATATGTTTAATTATATATATGAAGAGTTCAGATGCAAAAGCCTCTAAATGCCATTTGAAATTTTCTTCTTTAATGATGATTTTTATCAAGCTTGTATATTTAACTTCAGTAATTTCACTTAAATGGCAATGATAATTACCTATTAATTGTTATTTAAGTGAAATTACTGAACTTAAATGTACAAGTTTGATAAAAATCATCATTAAAGAAGAAAATTTCAAATGGCATTTAGAGGCTTTTGCATCTGAACTCTTCATATATACTTTGCAACATGTACTGTGCTAGACTAACTGGAACTAGTCACAGCACTTGCATATTGTTGATTTGAATGTATGATGATTGCTGTCTACTGTATGTAAAATATTCAAATTGACACTCTGAACTGTCCATTGGAGGTGAATGGCTTCCAGTCTATTGTCTAACATAAGCAGCAAAAAGTCAGCTTTTGTCCTCACTAGCAGTCTAAGCTTTCAATACAGGTAGCATTCAAAATCTGTAATTCTTTTCAGCCACTAACAGTTGTCTCTTTTATCAATAACAGATGAAGATGAAAGAAATAAGTACAGAAGGTAAAAAAAAAAAAAAAAAAAAACATGCCTGGAATGAGCCAGGCTGCTTTTCAAACGTTTTTGAATATAAAACAGCAATTCACAGCTGGGTCAAGTACTGATCTGACAGGAGGGATGAAAGTAATATTTCACTGTGTTGCATCACTGTATAAGACCTTTCAGCTGTCAAAATCTGCACCAGCAAACACTAAATGCAACAATCAGATTCTTTCAAGCTCTTACAGATAGCACACTATGTTTGATGGGCAGTGAACTGAAAGTTGGATTTGAAATTCTAGACACCGCTCTCCCATCAGGCACTGTTGGGTGTTCGTATTTGAAAGACTGAAACAGACAGAATGTGCGCTAAAGAGAAGGGCAGAGTGTGTGTATTTACCGGTTCCTAGTTCGGTGTGCTCCAAGGAAGTGTGCTGGTTCTGATGGACCCACTCCCCATTGCATTTAAAGAAGATCTGGAGGGCGGGCCGTGCACGGCAACGCAGTTTGATGGGGTTGCTCTTGACGATGTACGCATCATCGGGCTCCTGCAGGAAGTGAGGCAGCGTTCCAGACATCGCTGAGAGACCATCACGTGACCCTGCAACAAACATTCAGGAATAAGGCATCAAGCTTTAGGAGAAACGTTCGTTTGGAACGTCCAAGCAAATCCACTCGGATGACAGCTACCTATGTGCGAGTTCCTATAATCAGACATATCAGCCAGGGTTCCCTGAAAGCAAGCTTACTCACTCCTTAACTGGCCTGTCAATCACTTTGAAAAGCACTCTCAGGTTGGATGACGTTTTCAAATGAGCGCCACATGAGCCGGTGACAACGAGAGATAAAGTGAAAACTGCCCTAAAGCAGCTGAAAGTGGATTTCAGCACTGGGAAAAGCAGCCAGCAGATACTCAATAACGTAATCATTTTCAGGACCATGGGCAGCTCCTCTTGGCTCTTTAGCTTCACATTATATGCAGATATCTGCTCTGTTCCAAAACCTAGTGAGCTGCTAATGGAGACAACATTTTCAGGCAGCATATACACGCTTGCCAATGCAATTGCTTCTCAAAAGGTGAGTAACTTAATTACGCTGCCTCCTAAAATACCATTTTTGGTATCCCACATTCACTGTAATGTTTGATTGTTAATAGAGCCCGACCGATAAAGGATTTTGAAGGCCGATACCGATACAAATATTTTGGGGTTTTAAAATCCGATATTCCGATATATCGGCCGATATTTTTTTTTTATTAAATATTGTGGAATTTCACACACGTGTAAAAGAAAAGCTAACTTTTCTGCACAAGATACTTTTGATACTTTTTCTCTATGTCTAAATGTTCACATAATTTAGCAATAGATAACATCATACTGCAAGTTTTAAAACATACATTTTATGTATATAATATAACAGGCCAAGGAGAGATGATTGAAGCATGTTTCGTCCGTTTTTATTTTATTTTTTAAATATTCATTTATCGGCCGATACCGATATTATGGAAAATGCCTAATACCGGCCAAAAATATCGGCCGGCCGATATATCGGTCTGGCTCTAATTGTTAATAAATGTTGCTTATAAATAAATATTTAAATATTAATTAAGGGAATATTGCATTTCACTGCATTACTTTTACCATTACATATGTAAACATATGCTAGACAGATTCATAAACATTATTCATGCTTTTAGCAAATTCTAGGACTGTAATTGTTGGTGAATTTATGTGCTATTTCACAGTTTATGTGAACGTCAAGTCGGCTTCTGTGAGCATTTGAGGTCACAGCAAGAGCTGGACTAGGCTGATCTTGTGGAATTCTGTGTAATGCTCTCACTTCATTAAACCTTTATACTATCATTGAGCTTGAAACCAAAATTGTTCCAAAAAAAAAAAAACACATCATTCTGCAATAAACACGGACCACAAAAAAGGTAATGCATTACAATATTCTGTTACTCCCTTAAAAAGTCAATAATAACATTACTTTTGCATAACTTTTTCCAACCTGGGCTGAGCTTGCTTGTTTGTTTAAAAAAAAAAAAAAAAAAAGTTGAATTTTGGCAAATGTAACGGTCCTTTCACAGCAAAACGCAGGAAAAGAAAGTCCTGACAAAAAAATATAAAATTGATGACATTAAAGAATGAAAAGAAATCTAGTGAAAAATTAATAAATGTGATGAGAAAGAACAATAAAAAAATGTGCTGGAGACAGGGATACAGTTTCCTTTTTTTTTCTCTACTCTCTCTCCCCTAAAATATATTATAACCCTACACTGTATTCGTCAAATAAAGGGTCAAAAGCCAAAAAAATCAAATAAAAGCACTATAAATCTACAATAAAATGGCTATTAAAAACTGGAAAACTGTTCTGACATGCCCCATGAAATCGACCACGTACGGGTGTGAAATTCCATTTCACACAGGGATATTTGGAGAAAGATTTAGGGTCTAAAAGTGTCTTGTGGATAAAAGAGCCACACGAGAGTGACAGGAGCTGAAATATTCACCGTGATTCAAAGCACACAGTGATTTAAAGCACTCCTCTCTCTGGCTCTTCACGTTTTTTCACGCTCACTCTCCATTTCTCTTTCTGTCACTGCATGTACACACACACACACAGACACGACTCTCCTTCACTAATAAAACTGTCACAGACGTAATTGGATGGGATATTTTGGAAACGATTTCCCCTGACTGAAATAAGCATAATAGAGATTTCTGTTGACTTGTAATGTGTGTGTGTGTGTGTGTGTGCGTGTGCTTGCATAGGTGCGTAATCCTCTGGCAAACATACCTGATTCATCCTGATTAGAATGAATAGAGAAATGCCTGTGTGTGCTGCTCACACTGAGAAAATCACAGCCCTCGCACCTGCCCCTCCTTCTCTTACCGTCGCTCTCACACCAGAGGACAATTTTATCACTCAAGTGTTTCTTTCATAGCTCAGTAGACTTAAAGTCAACATGCATTTTTTTAATATACATTCCTGGTCTTACTGTGAACATTTCATCAACACATGTTATTTCCATTAAAAAAAAAAGCCATTGCAAACCTTTCAGCAACATGAACTTTCACTAACTTTCTTTTTAGGCTGACATAACCGAGGATAGGGGAAATAATGTTAACCGAAAGACAGATAACTATTTAACCCTTTCTAAAATCATGTCATAATAGATCTACCAATTGGGCTCAGTAAGATTATTATTTTTTTGTTTGTTTTGACTGCATTTATTTTGATAAACGGACTGCATTTATATAGCGCCTTCACAGACCCAATGGCCACCAAAGCGCTTTACATTTTGCCTCACATTCACTCATTCATACACATTCACACACCGACGGGGGTTTCAGCCATACAAGGCACCATTCAGCTCGTAGGGAGCAGCCAGGGTTAGGTGTCTTGCTCACGGACACGTCGACACTTGGTCAGGTGGAAGAGGGGATTGAACCACCAACCTTCTGGTTTGTAGACAACCTACATTAACCACTTTATTTAATTTATTTTTTTTTACATTCTGATTTATTTTATTTTTTTTACTTCTAATCAGCAAGGGTGCATTAAATTGTTCAAAATATTGTTCATTAAAATTGTTCATTAAATTATTCACTGTTACAAAAGACTTCTGTTTAAAATAAACTGTTTTTAAAAATACAACAAAATAATAAACATAATTTCCACAAAAGTATTTCAAATCATTTCTGTTGCTTTTAAAGAAATTTTTTCACAATTCACACACAAATATTAAAAAAAATATCCCACTTTGACAGCAGCAAAACAGTGCTTATAGTTAGTGTTACTGAAGCACCAAAATAATACAAATAAAATAAAATCAGCATATTCAAATTATTTCTGGAGGATCATGTGATACTGAAGACTTGAGTAACGATCCTGAAAATTATATTTACAAATAAATTAAAATAGAAAACAGTTATTTTAAATGTAATATTTTTTTTCTGTAACTTTGATCAAATAAATGCAGCCTCTGTGAGCATCAGATACTTTTCAAAAAATTCTAACACAAATCGAAGACAAGGTCTATAGACCCTATATAGGTCTCAGTAATATTTCAAATGTTGCTATAGCTTTACCACTGATATATATATACGTGCTTCAGTGTTGTCTAGGAGAAACATTTTAGATATATTATAATAGCTCTCTCTCCAACTTCCACCCACAATGCTCTTCATTCCAGACATGTAAACAAAACACACATTATGTTCCATAAGAGAATTAATGGTAGTGTCTTGTTCGTATCATCCCAATGCTTTGTGCTCATATTTCTTTTTAGAATGAATCCTCCCACACAGAAAGAATCAGGTAGGAGTGTGAACACATCCATATTCAAAAACATGGACAAAACATATTGGACCGTGAAGCTCCATACTGTAATGTGTGCTAATGCTACTTTTTGCACACCCACAAACAAATGTATTCACATTTACAAGCAAATCCACAATCGCGACACGCTCAAACACAAGCGCACACATTTGGACTCGCACACCACACGCTTTTATCCAGCCACCATCACAGATGTTCAGGAGTGCTTGACATTATGGCAGTCTGATGAAAGGGAAAAATAGTCATCCGAATGAGCCGCAGATGAAAGGATAGCAAGAAAGTGTGGGGGGGAGGGAAAAGAGTGAAAAAGAGAGTGCAAATGAGAACAGGTGAAAGAGCTTCTTTAGACTTGTGGACAGACTTGTGTGCAGACTGATTTATAGAGAACGATAAATGTTATTGAGGGGAAGACCATATGCTTGTTACTGACAGAAAAAAAAAAAAAAAAAAAAAAAAAAAACTATATCTGACACACACAGAAACACACTCCAGAACAACCGAGAAAAACAATCAATCTTACACTTCCCAGAATAAAAAATAAAAATAAAAAAAATCTACATTTTAAATATGTATACTAAAAAGTTGATTGTTTTGTCAACGTTTAGATGTTTTTTTTTAAGACGTGGACTAATAAATATTATTATACAAAAATGTAACAATTAAATTTTCACCACAAATAATAATAAACGCAAAAATCGAACTCTCAACTGTTTCTCAACAGTTTTCATTTCATTAGTAGACCGTTTGATTTCAATCGCTAAAATAGCTTAAATCATGAGAGTTAGACTGTCATTCTTAAAATTTGATCTATGCAAAGTAATAAAATTTCTGGCCGACTGGGGAACTACATTTATGTAGTATTGAATCAAATATTAAATCACATTTGGCACTTGTAGAAAGTTACACATTTTTGACTCCGACTATGCTTCTCTCGTAAAAAAAAAAAAAAAAAAAGTTTTACTAAGTTCTTTAAACACATATATGATGCAAGGCAAAATGGCTCTCTTGTGGCGAGTAAAAACTGTTTTGGTTTGAAGCTTTTATTTTGAAGAGACTGCTGCCGTGCAATCCAAGGAGACCCGGGTTTTTGCACTCGTTTTTTTTTTCTCTCTTTGGTGGTGCTTTTGTTATGTAGTGTTAGTTCTTGATAGAACGAAAGTGACCATGACATCCTAATGCAATCACGGCTCAGACACAATAACACAATCCTGACTGCCTCTCTGAGGGGCTTTTGAGCAGTGTGTATGTGTGTGAGGAGTGAGTGAGTGCGAGAGGGAGAGGATGATTTCAGTGATTGAGCGTATGCATGTTTTCCAAACCTCCCTGTATAAAGTCTTCTGACATCTATTTAATGTTTCCCATTTGCATTAGTTGATAAAGTACCAATCTGTTTTCTAAATCCACAGCGTGACAGGGCAGAAACACCAAAATGGCCGACCGCATCCTCTCAATCCCCCATCCGCTGTCAGGGCCGAGCAGGTTTCCACAGCAATGATATACGAGTGGCGGCCCACCCCGGCAATAACCGCGGACGCTAGATACATCTCATGCTACGGGAGCAAAACAAGATGTCATTGCCATCAGCTCCAAGCAATAAGTTTATCACACACACGCCTGTCTGTCACACTGAGAGGTCTACGCCGCAAAACACACACAAACACACACACACACACACACACAGGAAATACAAACATGCTAACTATTCTGACCAAGAAATGATAACGGAATCAAGCTACATGTATTGTAGATAAAGGAATGTACTGCATCTAGTGTTTAAGTCAATTTTCAGTGCAGACGTGACTACGTACAGTATAGTGTTGAGGAAGAAGTCTTCAAGTTGCAGTGGGCCAAGTTACTGTCAAAATAAGGTAGATTGATAATCACATTGAAACTTAATAAGGCATTTTCTTTACAAATATATTCTATTTTTTTGGCACTTTGGAGCTGTATTAATCAGATAAGCAATTAGGATTCTAAGATAACATCACCAAACCTAAATTTGCAATTAATAGAAACATTTACTATAGGAATAATATAAAATATATCTTCAGTTCACATACTACTCGTCTACAATATTTATTATCAGAAGGTTTAAAGTCACTGATGTCAAACAACAATGGTTCTTTTAACACAGTCATCGTCAGTTATATGACGTCTTGGGACTTCTTTTGACTATACGTCAACATCCGCCGTTTTAGGATTACCCTTTAAAGGGATACTCCACTTTTTTTTGGAAATAGGCTCATTTTGCAACTCCCCCAAAGTTAAACAGTTGGGTTTTACCGTTTTCGAATCCATTCAGCCGATTTTCGGATGTTTAGAAAAATATCAGTTAACAGACATTTTCTGGTCTCATTGACTTCCATAGTAGGAAAAAAATATACTATGGAGTCAATGAGACCAGAAACTGTCTGCTGATATTCTTCTAAATATCCGAAAATCGGCTGAATGGATTCGAAAACGGTAAAACCCAACTGTTCAACTCTGTGGGAGTCGTAAAATGAGCCTATTTCCCAAAAAAAAGTGGAGTATCCCTTTAACGTCAGTTACATGACGATCCTGGGACGTCATACAACTGACGCTTTACCTTTAACGTCAGTTAGGTGACGGGGTAGGTTTAGGTCTGGGGTAGGGTTAGGATCCGATAACGTCATCTAACCAATGTTAAAGGGTACCCTAAAACGGCGGATGTTGACGTATGGTCAAGACACGTCCCAAGACGTCAGTTATATGACGTCTTGGGATGGTTCTTTTGTCGTGATTTGTTTAAATATGCACCAGCACACGCATTTAAAAGGGTAAGATATTCTCTGAAAACCAACTTACACAAAGCTTCTGCATCCCCATCACTGGTACATAAATACACAAAAAGGAAGAACTAGACCAGACTATTAAGACTCGAGTCCAAACCAGAAATAAGATTATTTAGAAACATTTTGACAGAAAAGTTATTGTACAAAATAAATAAGAAATGTTTAGGTCACTAATCAAGTAAGCAAAAATGTGAACTAATTTGTACAGAAGGTAAGATGTTACTTCCATTGAAACACAAGATGCTCTTTGAATCATACAGTAATCATACTAGAGAACATGATCATCAGGTTTTACACAAACTTGTGGAGTTCATGCAGCTTGACTGCTGCAGTTAAAGCAGAAACTGAAAGAGATTCTAAAATTCATGTATTTTCCCCCCCCTTAATTGTGATGCTGAATACATTTTGTAACAAGATAAATTGGCATTCAATTAACTTTACAAAAGAGAACCCTTTTCACTAGTAGCCTAAGACTTTTGGACCTCATTGCATACAGAGTGAAAATATGAGCTTCTGCACAAAAGTAAGCTGTATTTTCCTCAGTTCTGCAAATCCTGTGGAAAATGGTGCAAAGCGTGCATTTCAGACAGAGAAAGAGAGAAAGGTGCACCTTGAGGAGTTTTGACAGACTGCTGGTATGAGATCGCGATAATGGCAGTTCTCAGCAGGGTGATGAACCTGAGTCACATACAGCTCCCACAATAACACACACACCACAGTGGCTGAACCATCACTTTAAATGCTTCAGCTCTGCACTGTAGCATTCTGGGATTTCTGTAATTCATCCATAGTGCTGCTATTACCATAGACTGTAAAGCGTCAGTGACGTTCTGAAGAACAGTTTTGAGGCTGTTTGGGCGTATGGGCGGCGCCATATTAGAAAATCTTGAGAAATACAAAATACAAATGTTCAGAAAGGATACAGAGGTGGTATGATGTGTTGTGTCAGATCATGGCCGAGATCGGCGCAGCCCGTTATCAGCTGTCAATCAAAGGTTAACCACCCTCAATTGTCATACATGTTATATCTAAATACAATCTAAATTAACGAGTTAGAAAAAAAATCACCCCCCTCACAGTTTTCAGGCACTGGGAACCTATCGAAAAATACAATAAAAGTCCATGGGACCAACCTGTAAAAGCATGAATTTATGCTGTGAAAACGGACATGGATATTTGCTTCCTTTTGGCACCTCCCTCTAGCGGATTTTAGATGTATTGCAGTTTTTCGCACTTGCTTCATTTTTCAGATTAGAATGTTGCCGCTTGGCTATTACCAGATTAAAGAATCTAACGTGTGTTTGGATAACAGAGAGAGAGGGACAGAAAAAGATGAGAGAAGGGTAAAGGAAGTGGGAGATGAAGGTTTAGGAAATAGAGTATGGAAACACAACAATAGATTGATGTAAAATTACAGACTTAAATAAAAAAGAGCTAATGTGATTGGGCTCCAGATTACTGCTGATGGGAAAATAAAGATGTCCCATAATGCTTCATTACAAAAGCAACCCGTCAAAGCCCATTAATCAATGTTAACTGGTTATATTTACTGTTCACGTCTTACATGGACAAATCAGAGTAACCAACGAGCCACCTATGTAACATTTTAAATCGCAATCTCAACATGAACGCTATTCTAAAATGTAGGACAATTAATTATGATTCCTTGTTTCATCACATTTTAAGGGGTATCTTGGTAGATAAAGCCATGTGTGAATTTATTTGTAAAAAAAAAAAAAAAAAAAAAAAATCCCAAAAACCATGTGCACAATATACACCCCTATTCAAAAGTTCGAGGTCATTTAAATTTTTTATGTTTTTAAAAAGAAGTCTCTTATGCTCGCCAAGGCTGCTTTTATTTTTTAAAAAGCTCTTTTCTATTTCACTATACATTTAAAATATAATCTATTCCTGTGATGGCAAGGCTGAATTTTCAGCAGACATTATTATCAGTGTCCCATGATGCTTCAGAAATCATTCTAATATGCGGATTTGTTGCTCAAGAAACATTTCTTCCAGCCAATGTTAAAAAAGTTGTGCTTCTAAATATGTTTGCGGAAACTGCTACTTACTTTTTACAGGATTATTTCACTCAACTTAAAAAAATTTAAGTTGATTGAACTGGAAAAAGTGAGTTAATACAATGACGTATATTAATTTAATCATCAGAAACTTAAAATAATAAGTTATCTCAACTAAATAAATTATTAAAAAGTTGATTTGACAAAAGAAAATATGTTGTGATAACAAATCTTGAAAATATTTTTTACAGTGTTGATGAATAAAAAGTTTAGCATTTATTTGAAATGGAAATCACTGGAACACTGCAAATGCCTTATAAATTGATTACATGCTTGCTGAATAAAAAAAAATTAAATTCTTTCCAAACAAAATTCCTCTTGTTGCAAGCCTTTATTGAAATCAATGAGTTCAGTCTTTCGTAAATGACACACAGTTGTGCATATGTTCCAAATGAGTCCCTTAAAGTATCAAGTTCCATTTCAGTTTACATGCTGCCATAGACTTCACCAGGTTTGGAACCTACCAGTTATAGAGAGAGAGACAAAACGATACTACAGTCTCTAAAGCTGATCCTAAATATCATTACTTAGAATAAAACAGCTGCTACTACATAAATTTACAAAGCACAAGTGTAATTACGGCACTACTCAAAATTCAAATGCATGGCCACAGTCGTTAGCTAATTAGTACAAACAAAACATCCTTAAGTAACAGTGACATTTCAGAAAAGGTTAGGAAGTGTCGCTTTTCTGCATGTACTTGCGTTGGGCTGAATATAATTAGGCCGTCTCAGATGGTAGAATAAACAGGACAGGGTAAAGTTTTGTAGAATTGCGTTTGCTTCTGATCTCGTCCCCTGTGATGCAGTTTAATCCTCTCAGTGACTCTTAAAGGTCAGTCATTAATGTGCTGCAATTTGATAATAGGACATGTTTTTTTCGGATACATCAAATGCTGGAACGAAAGCACGAAAACTTCTAGACGGTCGAGCGCATACAAGTTTGCTGGCATGGTGGTTCAAGGAACTTAAGAAGTACACAGAAGATGCCTCCTACCATTTTCAGAGCACTTCAGATGGTATGAAATTCCTTTGAAAGGATTCTTAGATGTGTGGAAGAGATTTAGCGAACAGACAGCAAGGGTCCTTCCGGAGTGCTCTAGATCGAAGACTTTCTCTCTTTTTTTTTTCATCTGTCTCCAAAGAGCTTTACACTAAGTGATATTACTGAGAGTCGCTTCTTTTTCTAATCGCAGTCCCACGGGATCAAAGTTCCCAGGAAGCCCCAGAGCTCTGTTCACATAACTCCTTTGAAAAAGAGAGCGAATCATCGCATTAGTTGTAATACTTGTTTCAGGCATGTAAAAAGCATTCGAAAAGATCAGCAGCCATCACCATGAAGTATGTAAAACAAGTATATCAAATAGTGATGTCAGCAAGTCACACTAGGGATTACTTTAGTTACACTAGACGCTATACTTTATGTTAATACAAAACGAAAATGGAAATTTAAGTGCAATCTGTTCAATATGTCAAACTGTTGTGCACCTTGGTGAGTGATTTTTGATCACCGGACAAGTGTGGAAAGCCATTTTTTAAATCTTTTGCTGGCTGTTTATGTGTAAACAATTCATAAAAAAAGATTCGGTAACACTTTAGCTTAAGATCCAATTCTCACTGTTAACTGAATGCTTATTAGCATTGGATATTGCCTGTTTATTAGTACTTATAAAGCACATATTAATGCCTTAATCTGCATGAACTTATTCTACATTCCAATACTCAATTCCTACCCATACCTTAACGTAACAACTACCTTCCTAACTATTAATAAGCAGTAATTAGGAGTTTATATAGGCAAAAGTCATAGTCAGTTAATAGTGAGAATCTTACCCTAATCTAAAACTGTGAAAAGATTCTTATGTAAACCACTGTAGTCAATGCAATGCACAATTTTTAGTGATCTTCTCTGATAAAAGCCAAAAGAACATCCAAAATCTAAGACCAAGCTATTAAGCACCAGCCAAACCCAGAGCAATGTGGAAAGTTTCTGGAGACACTCACTTAGTGTATAATTTTGATAGAAATTACTTCATTTATTCAGCATGGACTCGCTATTCACAAAAGAATCCTGAACAAAATAAAAACATATCATTGTTACCGCAAAAATATTAAGCAGCACAACTGTTTTCAACACTGATAATAATAATAAGAAAGGATTTTTTAACTGGGTTGCTTCTCCACAGCTGTAGTTTACAGAGTCATTTGCCGCGTTCATTCAAGATATCGGCCAGATTTTGACATGATCCGTTTGACTTAGGGTAGAATTTAGGAATCAAAATCGTATAATCTGATCGTAACAGACAAAAATGTTTTGTAGTCTAACCGGCATAACAGCATTAGGCCTCAGACAGTCTGCAGAATACAACATCTTCACCCATATCCTGTGATTTCTCTGTAGGTCTCTCATCAAAAGACTCCTGGATCCAGCCTACTTTCAATGTTGAGTTGGGTACAGATATGGCATATGTTTCAAGCGCTTCAGTGTGACCACCTGACTCTTTAAGCCCACAGCATCATGCGAGACAGCCTTCTGTTCTTTTTGTTCAAATATTGATGTTCTGCTACACAGATGTTGTGAACATACACATACACACCAACTGTATTCTGTCAATCCCTCTCTATGGATGTACAAGTCAGGCATAAATGACGTGAAACTGAAAAAAAATGTGGATGGAGATGAACGGAGAAAGGATGAGAGAAAAGACGAACTTCGGACGACGAGTCTTTTCCCGAGTCAATTCGTTGATTTTGACTCAAAAAAAGATTCGTTCATTTTGTTCATTTTGATGAACGAGTTCAAACAGGAGAGTCACAAACGCGCATCACAGAACAAAGCAAGGCGGGCGTTTTTGCTTATAAAACTTAAACTTTTTTATTTATTTTTGAAATGGCCAATCATTTCGCTAGATAAGACCCTTATTCATCGTCTGGTAGCGTTTAAAGCCTGTTGAAGCTGCACTGAAACTGAGTCCATTGAAGTCCATTATGGAGAAAAATCCTGTAATGTTTTCATCAAAAACCTTAATTTCTTTTCGACTGAAGAAAGAAAGACATGGGCATCTTGGATGACATGGGGGTGAGTAAATTATCAGCAAAAGTTTAAGGAGTGGAGGAGATTGGAGAAGCTAAGAGAACAAAAATTAGGAAAAACTATAAGAAACGAGTAGGGACAAGATGTAAAAAAAGAAGTGACAAAATGAGAGACATGTAGATAGTAAAGAGACCTAAGAATAGTAGAGAAAAGAAAAAAAGAAAAAAAAAACAACAACTGAGAACTGATGGGAACTGAGAAGAAAAGCCATCAGAGATGAGAGAAGAGGCAATAATAAATGAGAGGTGAACAGAAATGAGGAGAAGAAAAGATGTTCGACAAAACATGGAGAGAAGAGATGAGAAGAGCTTAAAGAAACAAGCTTAAAGGAATAGAAGAGCTTTAAGAAACAGAGGGACTATGAACAACCAAAAGGCTTTTCTGAGCTCTTGATGAGCATGACAGGCACATTAATCATGAATCACACTGAGCCGTGAGACACCGAAGAAATGGAGGGAGTAGGAGTAGAGAAAGAGAGAGAGAGAGAGAGAGACGACTGCTTCCCACACGCAGTCTCCAAACCTACAGCTCCAGAAGCGTTTCCTTGCAGAACTGCTTTTAAGGGGTACAGAGAGTTCAGACAACATCAGGGTGAGTGTTCAGATGATATCAAGTGCAGGGAAAGAGAGTTCAAGAAAGCACCTTTACCATAATCCTCCCGAAATAACATCTTACGTCTCCGCAGCATCAGTAAAAATGCATGAGCTTCATAAGTTATAAATAGATGGCAGATTCCTCGTTTCGAAAACGCTTCACGAACCCCTTATTCAACGAGAATCCAAAGCGCACGAGTCCCGTGATAACCTTAACTGTTCAGAGTCAAGTTTGCTTGTTTCAGGGTGTCCTCCGCCTGGTCACCGCCTAACTAAAAACGATCGACCGTCCCTCCGTTCATTTCCTTTACACAAAACTCACCCTGACAAGCTAGTTCTATCGAGCTTGGCAGGAGTCTTATTCTGTCAGTCAGTGTAAATAGCTCATTCAGGCGCTGATCAGAGCCGAACATGGAGACAGGTGAAAGAAACTCAGCAGGAGAGGAGGAGGGCGATGAGATGGAAGTAAAAGAGGGTGAGCGAAGAAGAAAGAGAGTAAAGAGAGAGAGACTGATCTGAAGCCCTACCGTGAGCCGCGGCAGGGTGCATTATGGCTCGATAGAAGAGTGTGAATGTACGGAGCTCATACAGATAAATGGATGATTTCTGTTCACCATCTGTTCAAATATGCGCACCGATATCAACGAATCACGGGGGAAATCGGGACCAAAATGCTATTGCAGAGGAATCTCCTCAGGTAGCTGGATAACCGGGGACTGAAAGGTTGCTAAATGAAGGTCGGGTTTCATATTCTCTCTCTCTTGCTCTCAAGGGAGGTCCCTCTGAATGCATCCTGTGGCAAACAGCTGTCTGAATCATGAAAACGCTGCATTCACTCTGTCTTCTGGATGTATTAGATCCCTAACCAAATCCCCATCTCCCTCTCTCAGAAAAGAAAAGCAACTAGGGAAAATGTGAATTGTGGGATTTCTAGACCACAAAATGATTTTTACATTTCATGTATATTCAGTTGGACAAACCTTTGGCTAAAGAAAATAACAAGCCTGTTTTTTGGTCAAGAAATACCCAAAGGAGGACCATGCACAGTACAGTATTCCATTTAGAGGAAGAGGTATCCGATATATAACGCACTGGTGTGGTAAAAACTAGTTTAAATGATGAATCCACATCCTCAAACAAAACTATTATCTTAACCAAAAATAATTATTAAAACATTTTTGTTAAATTAAATTAAAAACAATACCTGAAAAAAAACTAAAAATAAACTAAAAATCCTATGTGTCCTTTTTAAAAATTAAGATTTACACATCACCTAAAAAGCTGTATAAATAAGCTTTTCATTGATGTTTGGTTTGTTAGGACAGGACAATATTTGGCCGAGATACTATTTGAAATCGGGAATCTGAAAAATCCAAACAATTGAGAAAATTTAAAGGTTTCTTTAGGTTTGTGATTGTGCTGCATCCACTTGCAAAAAATAAAAGTGATATATTTAAGGTATTTTGACCATTTTGAATTTTTAGATCATTTGTTATTGGCTATTGCCACAAATATACCCGTGCAACTTAAGTTTGGGGTCAGTAAGGTTTTTGAAAGACATTTCTGATGCTCACCTAGGCGACATTTTGTTTGATAAAAAAAAAACAACAACAACAACAACAACAAAAAAAAACAACAGTCAAAGAGTAATATTGCTATATATTATTACAATTATATTGGATTATATTATAAAGCTTTAAACCATTACAACTCACCTGCATTATAAAAAAAAAAGTCACTAGATAAAAATAAATCTACAGTGCTGAGAAAATTAATGCTAAATACTAATATAATTTTTTTATTATTTAAAATTGGCGAACCGGTAAGTGAAAACTTCCAAAACCAAAACAAAACTAAAGACTACTAAAGAAAAACTACATTAAAAAACTACAATTATCCCAAACCTTTCAAAACATGCATCTTTACAAGCATTCACTTTTTCAACATGGCTAAATACTCCCTTCTGCCAGGATTGCAAGCATTAGGAAACAGTCATTCAGATGTTGGTTTTATTACTGGACCTTTCAACAACTAACAGCATTTCTATGAAAGGGAATGCTGTTATATTTGAAAAACCCTTAAATCTAAATTGATCAATGTGTGAATCAAGAAAACATACTGCATATTCTGTATATAAAATCTGCAGGTATGTTTTTATTTTATTTTTTGTTGCAATAATAGATCTATAATAACAGTAATTTTGACATACAACATGCAAGCCAATTCCATTCACTCTCTCCTTTCAATATCTCCATTCATTCATTATAAAAACTCTTATCCATCAGGCAGAAAGGCTTGTAATTACAGCCTTTAAGTGAGTAGGAATCAGTTATGTCTCTCTTCCCTCTGTTCACTCTCTCTTTCTAGCTAGAACCAAATGGAGCCAACATTTCTTGCCTCTCATACTCTTTCGATTGCATAGCATTATTAAATGAATCTTAGAATATATTACAATCTCCCATTCCAGACAGCTTTAGGAGGAGAACAGATAAAATATACCTTAAATGTTGTCATTTTGTCATTTCATTAAAAATCTGGCAGCAGAGAGGAACCGAGTTCCATAAAAAAGTTAATATCCCTCAAAAAGAACGAAAGCGGATCGTTCTGGTGAATTTATTAATATCATTATTCTTCTGTCAGTGCGCATATGTGGCATATGGAAAAATGTCACTCATAAAACTTGCACCTCTTACCTTTTTTTTTTCTTTCTTTTTGCCCAGAATCCATCAAAGCCTGAGATAATCATTACAGCAAGGTGAGACAGAGCTTTTAACGACTCTTACAAAACAGAGAAATCACTAGCGGACACCCCACTGTCCTCTATAATGGAAGTTTGGTATCTTCTGGGCATAGCTGGGGAAGTTACAACATGAAATGTGCAAACTGGCAAAAACATAAAAGATTGACACACAATTTATGTGACGAGAGTCCCACGATACAAGAGCATCAATCAAACAATTAGAACCAAGGAAAGAGCGTCGCAAATGTCTCTTTAGACAGGAATTCATTTGAAATGTCTATTTATTTTATAGTGTCCTGTAAAATTCACCTAGACTGGACATGTAATTCTGCACAAAATAGAGTTAATAAATGCAAACACAATCATTAATCATTTGTTAACATCCCTTCCAGTCTAAAAGGAATTTGACTGATATGATTCAATAATCCCAAATTATCAATATAAAATGGATCTGTAAATGTACCGTGATTCAAGATAATATAATACAATGTTCTAAAAAAGAAATCATACACATCGTTTTTGTGATCCTTCATAACAGGATTTCCAAATGCCTTTTATGGAACAATCTAAAATGACCGGTTTCCATAAAAATAATCGTGTCTGTTAGAATTAAAAGGTCGCTGCTGTTGAACTATTACGTGTAATTGTGTTTACACACAGAGAGATATTTCCTGTTTATAACGCTGGCTCTGGTCACCGCTGCCCTGGCTCTGAAGTTTAAATGTCAGACTCAGAGACATGGATTAGAGCGGTTTAAAGCCATAGCATAGCTCAGTTTAATGGCTTCCTGTGAGGGCAGGAGGCTTTCACTTGACATTTTTGCAAACTTTCATCATAAAAAATCTATATAAGAACGACACCAGTGTTTCTGTGGTAGAAATGTCGCCTGCTAACAACTTCCCACAACAGGTTTCGCAAGGAATTCCATCTAGTATATTGTATTCTCACATATAGCCATTAGCATGCCTAGCATTGCAATATTAGCTTACCGCTTTTCACAAAACCTGATGCTAACAAAGAAAATGGATGTGTAAAGGCCAATTTACACTGCACAGACCAAGGCCAACAAACACACTGTTGTTTTTTTTACTGGAGGTTCTCTCGTATTGGGTAAGTTTAGCTTACGCTACGGGCAATGTCATCATCTGTCGAGATATTGAAGACAAAATTTATCCTTAATTTTGCATTCTTTGTCAACGCAGTGTAGTACTGTAGCAGACCTAGATCAGGCTGTCTAGCACGCTCATTGTCTGCTCTGCGGCAACTGCAGGACGTGTGACGCCATGCCCAATGATGGCGCCTCGCTCTTACATTTAAAAAAAAAAAAAAAAGAGAGCTTACAATAATAGTCTGATAAAAATGTTCATTAAACTATATGGAAATGTTTAGTGAACTTAGAAAATATTTAAGGGATCTTTAGTTTAGTTGTTCTCATATCCATATATTGTGTTCTAATGTCACAAATAATAATGTCAAGGTTCAATTGTAATGTCAAATTCTCCTGTAGTGTGCTTTAGGGGAAGTATACTAAAACAAACGTCACACCTTACTTCTCACCACTAATTCCTGATGGTTTAACTTTAGAGAACAACTACTCAGAGTCACTCTGTGAGTGCATCAAGTATAAACACTTGACCATTTGGGGTCCTTTAACCAAGTTAATTAAAAAAAAGTACACTTTACACACAAACTGGCCACTAATCTCAAATTTCAGATACCATCTTTATTTTTTAGCTCAGCAGTCAGGGAATGTAAGGCACAGGATTGTGGGATATCAAAGGCAGCGAAGGATCCATCTATGCTGCCTTCAAAAATGATGAAAGTATCTTACGGCACTTTTCCACTGCATGGTACGGTACGGCACGGTTCGGTACAGCACGATTGGGTGCTTTTCCACTGCATGGTATGGTACGGTACGGTACGGTTTGTTATAGCGCGATTGGGCACTTTTCCACTGCATGGTATGGTACGGCACGGCAATGTTGTGGACTCGAGACTCGGACTCGGTCTCGAGACCATATTTTAATGGTCTCGGCCTTGCCTTGACTCGTGTGAATTTTGACTCAGAATTGACTCGTACTCATACATCTCATACATAGTAAGACTCGAACTTATTCCCGTGTCCAATCGAGTCCCATTCAAAATATGTCATGATTATTACTGTATGTTAATATTTCTTTAAATAGCTGTTTGATTGAAACATCCAATGATTGCTAATTTTCTTGTGCGCAACTGACTATAACGACTATAACTATAACGTTCGCGGTACGCAAATACAGCAGGACCCAGGTCAGATGTGATGTGGAGCCTCTAGCTCAACTAGGCGTAAAAAAAAAAATTGTTTGTTTCCGGTTTCCGACCGACCCTGTCAATTTATGTGCGACCCAAAATTATTTTATGAGCTTGGGGAAGAAATAATAAAAATTAAATAAATACACAAATAAAAAAATTTGAGGCGAACTATAAATTTACGTTTTTGTACAGCTCCGTCTTTTTATAGCACGCGATGCAAGATGCATCTTGTCCTCCAGCAATCTATTAACAAACGAGGCAGATATCGTTCGTCAAACTGAACTATAATACATACTATACAAGTCTTTTTTTTTTGTAATTTAGGATATTTTTATTCATATTCGCACACATACAAATACATGCATTCATAGGCATGTACACACCACATACTACCTCCATCCGCCTAGTTTTATTAAAAATCATCCCAAAAATTCCAATCATGATCCCAATCCCATCTTCTGCTGTCTATCACTTCTTTCGCCATGTATTTGTTCGTTTCTTTCATTATTTTATGCAATCCAAAACACTCTAACCTGCCGCGGTTCGTATCTCTAGAGCCCGTCTAACTTGTCCGCTTTTCCGGGACAAATGGATTTTTGAAGGACAAGTAAAAGAGAATTTTACTCGCCCCAACGGACAAGTAGCCTGATTAGAACATCAATAACAAACAAAAAAATAACTAGGGAATCACTAAACCGAGAGAATGATTCTGATTTTATTACATTTATTGCAAGTTGCGATCGATTGTGGATAATAAATGTAGCAGGCAGCAGCTACTGTATTACTGATGGTAAATTTGCGCTGTTGACGCTCGCGCAGAGAAATCTACACACACACACACACACACACACACACACACACACACACACACACACACACAGTTAACAACATACTCTGCCTATAAAAAATCTAAATGTGGAGTTTTTATATTTTAACATATGTACGTTAAGCACTAAGCAGCCTCAATTATTTTTCCTGAATACCATCACGATTGAAAAAGTGACATTGATTTCCTACAACAGTTCAATAAACAGTTAAGATTAAGTCACTTACTGTTTATAAGCAATATTGGGTGTTTTTGTTCCATTTCAGCAGCGAAAATAGTTCCAAAGAAAAGTCACAGCAGAACAACGACGCATCTCACAGGAACTCATCCTGTTTTCATTACTGAATGATTCAGCATTTTGAACGAATCGGTTGAGTCAAAGATTCAATGACCCATTCATAAACATCAACATCTGTCTCATTCTTGAATGAATCAACCGTTTGAACGAATCGTTTGAATTAATGAATCAATAACTCACTCATTAATACGGCCGCCTGCCGCCACCTATTGGCAGTTTAGTGTTATGTTTATAAGTAGCCTAGTATAATTCTTTCCAATATTTCTTATTTGCACATTTAAATCAATTTCATAACATTATTTTATGAAATTGTAATTTTTCATTGTAAATGATTTAATTTGATCAGCTAGGGTAACAGTAAGCTTCATCTTTCATTTTAAATTCCTAAATTTGATCAATAAATTCAATTATTTAGAATAATAAGACACTATAGGGCATTTAATAATATTGGTGGAGGAGATGCTCTTAAAGGTGCATATATTACAATATGCCTTTTTAAATATCAAAGCTGATTGAACACTGATGAGAATATTGCTTCAGAATAAAAAATAAATAAATTTAAAAAATCCGGACAAGCAACTTTTTACTCAGACAAGTGATTGACAGATTTACTTACTTGTCTGGAGGACAAGCACGTGAAAAGGCTTGAGGGGATAGTTCACTTTGATATTTTTAGTTTTGACCAAAAAATATCAAAATTGAAAATACTGCAGAAACAAAAACACCTACATCTATCCCTTGAGGTAAGCTAAAACATATCAAAAATAATTTTGTGAACTATCCCTTGAATTTCCTACCCATCCCTTGCTGCCACTGAAAAAAAAAAAAAAAAAAAAAAAAAAAAAATTCCCTACCGACCCATGACCTCAACTGACAACCAACCGGAACCAAACTTTTTTTTTTTTAGGCCCTATGTATTGAAAATGTCTGCCTTATCATCCATAATTCAGTTTGCATACAAAAGCCACACAGAGTTAGTGTGCAGTAATGTTAAGTGAAAGAGCACTTACTGATTGTAATAATTGTAAGTCATAATTATAATAAAATTACCTTTACACCACTATGTGGCCTTTTTAGCATTACAGTGTACATGATTCCATGATATATTTGCTTTACTGTTTGAGTATGGTGTCAATTTTATTGTTACCACCAAATATTTTACATATTCTTGAAGATATCTTTAAGTCTGGTTTTACATCCAACCTTAGGTTATCCAACCTCTCTGGTCTCGGTCGGTCTCGACTCTCTATGGTCTCGGTCTCGACTACAACACTGCGGCACGGTTCAGTACAGCTCCCTTGTGGAGCTTTTCCACAGCGTGGTACGGTATGGTACGGAACGGTACGGCTCACTTCGGCTTGCTTTAAACGGTACCACCTCTGTTGAGGTTCCAAGTGTTCTGTACCGATACTAAAATGTGACGTGAACACACTGCGGATCACTGATTGCTCAGACAGAATCGTCACTACCAGCTTCATTGTATTTGCGAGACATCAAACCCCACCGCTGTAGCACCTGTTTTAAAACTACTTGCTTGAAGAAAAAAAGAAAGAAAGAAAACTTCCAAAAAAGAAATGGCTGAATCGTGGTCAGTGAACGAAGTGCAGACCTTCCTCTCGTTGATTGCCGAGGAGCGGATAATCTATAACGGTCAGACTCTAATCCCACCCACTTTGAAGCGGTACTAACTGCAGTGGAAAAGCAAACCGAGCTTAGTCGCACCTCGAGCCGAACCATGCCGCGCTGAACCGTACTTATCTGTACTGACCCGTACCAGCAGTGGAAAAGCGCCATTAGGAGACAGGATGTGGCATGACCATTGAATTCGGACGTGCCTTATTACCTTCCTACCTCCGTATTCTGCCTGCGGAGGCAGCATTTTTCAGTTTCTTGGACGCAGCCCATAGATCTCTCTATGCTCCCAAATTACTTACATTTTTACAATGCTTAAATGGGATTGTAGTTCAGCTGTTAAGTAGGCCTACACCGTTTATAGTGTATTTAGACTTTTATTCAAATCCCTATGGGAAAAGTACTTCCATATTAAAGGCTTCAGAAAAAGTGGATGGGGCACTGTTTTTTTGGAAAGATGGTTTCTAGCAGCATGCTGTTCTAAATCTATTTTGCTGGTGAACATCATGGCAATGCTGCATCAAACCAGACTGAACAAGCATGTTTGTCTGTCTAAGCTGTTGGGAAATCTAAGTTTATGGGAAATCCTGACTATTTTTCCTTTTTTTGTTTTAAGCTGTTTTGCCATCTGTGCTGCACTGTAAATCAATTACGCTCCATTAGCCAATCATGGTGCTCCCTTTTGACCTCCTCTTCAAGGTCTTCTGACTGTTATTTCTACCTGATTTCCTCAGAAACGGCAGCCGCTTGGAGCGTTTCAGGCTCGGTTTCACCCATTTTACCCATGAAATGGTGCTAATTCAAAACATATATGTACAAAAGCACATAGCTGCCTGTTCTTTCCTGATAACATCCCTCCATTGTTTCCCCAGTCACACACTGTCTCTCTCCCAGAGGTGTAACCCTCATCTCTCTTCATTAGCCTGTATTGCTCACTAATCAGAGGTTATAACTTGTCTCACCTCTCTGTTCCACTCAGCATCAGGTCCAATAAAGTGCACATTAACACGGTTCACCCTCCTCTGAATACATCACTCTCTGCAAACGCCCGTCTCTCTTTGAACGCATCAAATGCGAGGCTGAAAAATGAACTTTCAAAGGTTTATTAAGAGTCATACTGCAGAAAGCCAAAGAAAACATCCACAAAATCATCTTCTCACTTGTACTCAATTAGGTCTCCTAAAGAATGGTTCCTTTAAGGATATGACACATAAGCAGCCTATATTCAATCATTCTAATGAGGCTGTACGTGCTCAGCGTAAAAAGGGATGAATTATGGCTACGGGCTTTAAGTGGAGAGTTTAAAAGTATTCATTAAGCAAAAATTCCATGTAATATATCAGTACGAAGTCTAAAAAAAGGTTTTAATGGTGATTTAAATTGGCATAGGTGACATGAAGCTCTGTGATATGAATCAGATCCAATTATGCTAAAACAGAAACGATCATAAACGTATAGGCGATAAAATTCAAATGTATACTCAGCACAGACAGCGCAGTAAAGAGTGTTCGATTCTGATAGGAGGGATTAAACGAAGCGATATACAAAAATATGGAAAGTCAGCGCTGGTCAAGGTGAGGTCACAAGCTCATATGAAAAACATGAGACAGGTCTGTAGTGACCCATAATTAGCTTCATGTTTATTCATCTTGTCTGAGGCAAGAGAGGATAAGAAAAAAACCCAGAGAAAAGTATGAGTGTGCATGAATGTTCAAGTTTATTACTGACGGATGGTGTTTGGGATGGAATAGAGAGAGTAAGTGTGTGTGTGTGTGTCCGTGGCGCATGCCGATTAACGCTCACATTCACCAAATACCCAGGCTTACCGCTAATCCCCATACACTGATGCGCTTTAGAATGTAACAGAGCCCACTGACAGTCAGAAAACTTCCCTTTAACTGATCGTCCTCAGTTCAAACTTGTGGCCGATCTTTTCTAATTTGCTTTTCCTCAAAGGGACGCTCTTTTTCCTATCCATGCATAAACATTAGCATCTTCCTAGCCTTTTAATCCTGTGGCTTTACCATAATCAATCAAGCATAATCACGCACAAGCAAATCAGCCCTAATCAAACGCTAACACTCCACACAATTACTGACCAGGAGAGCTTAGGTTTGGTTTGCACATTCATTATGAGTGAAAGCAAACATTCTTACTAAAACTGTTGACTTTGCTGTAAACACACTGCATTTAACTTAGCCAGTACTAGGGCTACCTAACACACCTAAGCCGTCAGCATTCACAGCATTCATATAGTACCTTCATGGCTTCTTTTGAACTGCTGTCAATAAAAAAAAAAAACGTTGTTGTTTTTTTAAGAATCAAATAGTTTAGTTAGTGTTAACAGTGTCATACTATCCAGGCAAAAAATAAAAATAAATAAATACGTGGCCAAAAGGATATTGGCCAAGAGTTCATTGTCGAAGAACTTTTTTTTAGTTTCACAGCCCAGTCTCGCTTTATTACTGGTGCATCACGCAAGACGTTCGCCTGAGTGCACATACCCTGTGTTTTCAATCCCAGACTAAAGTAATCAAATCATGAGCCATTGGGAGATTAAATCTGGACTCGGTTGGTCAGCTGCCTGACCAAGCATTTTCTTCCACACCATTTCCTGTGCCAATCTTTGCTATTATTCACACCCTCTCTTTTCATTCCTCTTTCCTCCTCTTTATCTCTTTTTGACAGTACCTTCATATTACCCCCTCTCTCCATTCATCCTTATCCCCTATTTCCTACTTTCTATCTGGAAAATAGAAGCAGCAATCAGACTTTCTGCCATTTCTTGACTTTAGCCTGATGTGCATTAGCACACAAAAGTCCAAATAATAATTTTTAGACATCATTGAAATTATTTAATTCTGATTACTCACCCTTACTTTCTTCCATTAAACACACAAATATAGGTTAAAGAAAACTAGTGCATCTAGAGAAATAAAACTAATTTTAATCATTATATGTTTTATACACAAACACACAGTAATTAAAACTTTATGACAACATATTTTGTAATATAAATACTATTATTTATACAATTATTGTATTAAATATTTTATATAAACAGCACTAAAATTAAAAACAAACAAATTAATAAATATTTTATTTGTATAACCAAAAAACAAACAAACATATGAACTAAGCAAGTACGTCAGTTATCTGGGCTTTTACTACCATTTTGAAGTGTATATCTCGCAACTTTAATAATGAGATTAAAATGAAGTCCTCAATAAATTAAACAACAACAGATGATGAATCTTTAAGCGTGACCCTGGTCAGCAGGAAGCATCTTCGATCCAGTGCGCCATGAGTTTGTTCGTAAAGAGCAGAGAAAATTGATTCCAGTTCCACAAGGTGAGGACAAATGGAACAGAATGCCTCCCGTCACCACAACTCTGTACCTGGTCTTTCTAAAATCTACCCGAGGGACTTTTATTGTAAGCCAGGAATTTGACGAGCTGACTTTAACCACTTCTGTGAAACATTAAAATGCTTTGAGTTTGCAGGTCATTCAAAGGCAGCTGTGAAACTGTTGAATATTAGAGAGGGTTTCTGCAGCTAATCATGTCCAACCGCTACAGAATTCAGTTTGAACCAGGAGGAATACTAAACAGACACACACAATTTGTCTCTAATCATATCAGTCAACTCATAGAGGACTCACTAAGAAAGACCTGCGAAAACTGAAAGTGCCGCTTAATTGCACATGCTGTCTGCATTGTTTTAGCACCCAATTCACTAAAGAAATTATGCAAATTGTATAACAGTGCTAACGCTCCCACAGAATGTGGTGAATGCAATTTGTATGGAGCAATTCCCAATCTCGTGGGTCGCTTCTGAGCCCTAGGTAGCAGATTGTGATCTGACATACAATAGTCCACAAAATGTCAAATTTACGTCAAAAAGACAATGAGTTCATTTAAATAAGGCATAGTGCTAAGAGAAACTAGTTAATTAAGACTGTTGGCGTTCAAATGCAGCGTAAAAAAAAAAATGCACAACTTTTTAGCAAATTTACTCCTGACATGTGGACAGTTGTTATATCTATAAAGTGAGATGTGATTAGAAAAAGAAAAAAAATCATCTTTTGATGGATGATATGCAAGTAACAGTGGTGATTTCATCATATCCACTCTCTATTTTTGTTAGCTGCTACCCTCTAGTTTAGTCTAACTCCTAAGCACAAACTCTTTGTGCTGCACAAGTAAAATATTCTGTGGCGGAAAACCCGCCTGACATCCTCACAGTAATCAAGAGCGTAATGAACCTTATGAATACAGCATATCATTACACTATAAATGTCCCACACACTGCCATTAAATTTAACAATACCGGAAAAAAAGAACTCGTTTAATACTTTACTAAGACAAAGCAGCAGAAAATGAAGACCTCCCGTTTAAACATGATCATTAGAGAGAGATTGGAGAAAGGCCCAGTGGAGGTTGCCTCATGGTCAGAGGGACACATTCCCTCTCTGCTGGGCAACTCCGCAATTAGTGCTACTGAGCGGAGCCATTCACTGCGGCTAACTGACCCTTTTCAGGGTGTCTTCTGCAGTCTTGACACCTTGCTTCATTAGTGCACAGCTGCATTAGGTTACTCTGGCCGTGCATATCGTTAAATGTACTGTATCAGTATCTGATTAAAAAAAAAAAAAAAAAAAAAACTTGCTACATGTACAGTACTGTGCAAGACTAACGTTAATTGGGATTGGTCAACGCACTTACACATTGCACTGTAAGTATAAAAACCGGTTAGTTCTAATCCTTGATTCTTGATAATTCATGATAAAACACGGCTTCACCCAACGTTTCTACGATAACTACACGACACCCTTAGCAACCCCTCTTAGCAATGTAAACATTTGTTTGTCCTCATTGATATTGTTAACTGATCACTATATTATGTACAGTAGAGTATTTGTGCGAGTAAGAGATTAAGTGAGCGAGTTTATTACCTGCATTTTCCTTCAGGACCTATTTGAATGCCTGCTGAGATATCTTGTCCTTTTAACAGATCAGAAGTTTTCGGTGCCTGACAGCACTAGTCAAGGCATTTGTCAGTTGTATCTTGTTCCGTGTTCATAACAAGTTTCAGTCATTTCAATATATCTTATCTTCAATATACACTCCTGTTCAATTTCTCATTAATGCAATTATCTAATCAACCAATCACATGGCAGTTGCTTCAATACATTTAGGGGTGTGGTCCTGGGCAAGACAATCTCCTGAACTTCAAAATGAATGTCAGAATGGGAAAGTTTTGCATTTTACATTTGTAGACTGATTAAGATTAAAGAACGGTGCTGGATCCGACAGGAATGGTGTCACACGGACTATGGGTCGAACATGTATGGGCGAATCATTCTGGTTGCCATTTTACAACATTGGACGTTTCAAAACAATTTCCCCCAAGTGCATTGATGGGTGAGTCGAAACTCATTATAATATGCAAAACTGTTATCCACTTACAGCAGTGGGCATTTACTTACAAGTCATCGATGCGAGACACCCATAAAAACTGAGTGTTTTTGAGCTAGGCTCAAAACTAGGGTAGAAAATAGCTTTTTAAATAGTAATTTAAAGATGTGGTAGCATAGGATCTGGACGGGAAGGATAACTCTAGAAATCGGAAGGGATGTGTTGATTCTGGTCGTATTCACCGCAACACAGGTTTGTGAATTTGAGTGTCAGCCCTATATCGTTATCGATATCATTACAGCCCTAGACACAAGTTCTACTCAAGTAGTTTTTCTTGTAACACATTACAATTCTGAGACAGTAATATTGTAAGGTAAATAATTACTTTTAAATAACAGTAACAAGTAATCTATAATGTATTAGTTTGGAAGTAACTTGCACCACACTCCTTATAAAACTTGGAATATTTTATTTTATTTATTCCATTTTAATTATAACTTAATTGATATTTCTTAAGAAAGCATGACGACCAAGTTACACGAAGTAAACCAGGCAGAAGAGGAAAAAAAAAAAAAAAAAAAACGTATTTCTCATCCTCCAGATAAACAATGCTGAGTCTCCACACTTCGTGCACTGTGGTGCCCCTGTGCGCCTGATTAAATAGACCCATCTGGTAGACTACAGGTGTGTGTGGGGGAGATACTGACCTTAGCCCTATACCCAGGGGGCAAAGGGGGTTTAGCAGACATGGGCTGCTGTAAAAGGTTGTCATATAAAAATGAAATCTACGATGTCTGAGGATCGCAACCTGGGTGGACAACCCGGTGAACAAGCTGCTGGAAACTTGTAATTAGGGTCAAAACAATGCTACCTCAAATTCTGCTTTAACTCCCCGGAATCAACCAAACATGCTAAAACGGTTTGATTATATTCATGAATCCTGAGCCATATCTCCCTGATACTTTATGCTAGAAACAAACTGAGCATACCGTTCAAAAGAGTGGAAGATAAGCTTTCATCTGATGCATTGACTGTACATGTAATTAGAAAGTAAGAGTGAGCAATGCCTCTTAATTCATAGGTAGGCAAAAAAAAAGAAAAAAAATATATAACATTCCATTTGTAATCGGTAACATTCTTTACCTTTTGTTGTTGTTAAAATAAACAAATTACCATGTGAAGTTAACTTTTACTAGATGAAATCATATTTTGATCATTTTCACTAACCATACAGTCCCTATGGTCCATAACAAATTTAGAGGGAATTCAATTTCAAGCCTATAATAGCCTGTCAATTCAAACTAGTTCCAAGAAAGAAGTTAACCATTAACTGATGTTTATGTATGTACAGTATATAGTTTGCATATTTATGCAATATATATATTATTTGTATTGCAATGTCTAGTATTTGTAATATTCTTTCACAAGTGGGATAGCTTTATTCTATCAAAAAAAAAAGGATTTGAGGATTTTGGGTTAGGCTGGTTTCTGAGTGTGAGACAAAGGTACTGACAACTAAATGTTGAAATACTAAAACACACAGGAATCATGTGTGGAGTAGTTTTAAAAGTATTTAATGATTAAAACTGTTACATTAAGCAGCAATTTGTAAAAAAAACAAAAAAACAAAAAAAAACAATAATAATAATAATAATTAATGAAATAGACAAACAGATTACAATTCAGGGTGATAACTAATTTCTGTAATAATGTTTATACAAGTTGTATAGCTGTTTTCGGAGTCACTGCTGCTGTCGCTGCTCTCTAGTGTTTCAGCATGCTGTATCCTACTACATTTGGTTGCCAACCCCTGGCAATGGCTTCCTATGTAGCATGGAATTCACCTTTGGCTAAGCCCCGCCCCCCTTAGTTACTGTTGCTACATCCGTCAAACTTCATCTGCGCTCTGCATGGCTTATGCTGTAACAGCTCTTCCTGCTGAAATGTTATCAAACTTTTATAAAGCAGCATATAAAGTGTCTGATAGAAGTAGGCAAAAGGGGCTGCAATATGCGTTCAGAGGCTATATTCAAGACACACAGGTGAAACGCAAGAAACAACAAGGCATCCAAAATAGAGGCAAAAGCATAACGTTACCGGTCACAGTCAAAAAAATGAACCATCGCATTTCCTACTAATGGAGACGGAGGCTGGGACTATAACAATATCAGGGAGCAACACTGTTCATGCAAAGCTGCAGGTCTCTATTCACTTCTATAATCGTTATTACAAAGCAAACGGACTACACGAGTACTGTATAACATTGTATTTATTAGCAGCATGTGCTAGCGTATCAACAATGAGAACCGAAGTCATAACCTAAAACATTATAAAACGGTCTAACTAGTATAACTTCACACTCACAGTAAGGTTAGAAGCAAAAAAGATGTGCTTGTTGATATTTGCGGGGTTTAGCTGACTGAGGACGTCCATACAGTTTAATCCAAACACGAGACTTGTCACTGTCAGGATTTTACTTCTGTTTTGGGAAGGGAAAAAACGGACACCCCCCTCCAACCTCTCTGGGAAACGCGTATCTGTGTTGCAAATGCCCGAGGCACAACGTTTAACCATATTTTGGATAAAACTACGACGGTAATAGCCTGCCGAGACCAAAAATATGAGACGCCTGTGTTGAAAGTCAATGGAGCGCTGTCAAAAAGTGTCGGACCTCTGTGGGAGCTGGTTCTTGGCTGGGCTGTGATTGGTCAATCTACATTCTAGGGGCGTGGCTTAGCCAAATGTGAATTGCCTTCAACTGCTTGGCCCTCATCCAGAAATGATCCAGGTGATTCCGGGGAGTTAAAGCAGAATTTGAGGTAGCATTGTTTTGACCCTAATTACAAGTTTCCAGCAGCTTGTTCACCGGGTTGTCCACCCAGGTTGTGATCCTCAGACATCGTAGATTTCATTTTTATATGACAACCTTTTACAGCAGCCCATGTCTGATTTCCTAAAAAACAGGTGTTTTGCCCCCTGGGTACTATCCACAGTTTTCATTCTCTTATTGAGTTAAGAAAAAAATAAATTCTGAGAAACTTTTCTGAGAAACATAAGACTATTTCTGCACAAATTACATTAGTTGGTATACTGCTATAAATTCACAGTCCAGTTAATCTGTTTTATAAAATGGTGCTGTTCTGTCCGTAATGGTTTCAGTCTGTACAAGTCTGTAGAACATCTGTAATGTTTTACAGCTAAAAAAAACATCCTGATAGAGTAAACTACTTTCTAGGAAATTACTGGGAAACACTCCACACCCTCTTAATCTATCAAACATACACCTCTGAAGATCACTCATCTTCAAGATAACCCCTTCTTCACCTTCCATTTGCACTCAAGCAATCTCTTGCTCAATCTCTTCTCCTTTCGTGTCATTAACTGGATCAGGGTGAGTCTCTCACCAGATCCCCCGTTCCACCCACGACTTTGCACCCTTGGACAAGTGATTATGCTCTCCCATTAGACGTTCAACAACTTTGTCCATAAATTTTTCTAGAATCTAGAAGATGGCAAAATCATATGGAGTGGATATGATATGACTCAAAGCAGCTCAGAACCCACAAAACAGCAATAAGATCACACATTCAGTAATCATAATGTCATTAGTGTCAAACAGGAGTGTGGAAAAAAATGTATAGCAGTTTCCAAAACCTATTAATCAGCTAAATTGTTTTCACCATTGACTGATTATAGGAAATGTTACTCAAGAAGCGAATCAGTATTAGAATGATTTCTGAAGGATCATGTGACACTTAAGACTGGAGTAATGGCTGCTGAAAGTTCAGCTTTGCCATCACAGAAACAAATGACATTAAAATATATATTTTAATGAATGAAAACTGTTATTGTAACCCTTACGCTGTGTTGAAAACCCTGTAACACAGTCAAAAATGACCGTCCTTTAGAATAGCTTGTTATGCTATATTATGACCAAATACATTCCATCTTTTTTGTTTCAATTACATTTTCTTTTTTTACTGATTGATTGTATATAGGCCTCATTGATGTTAACTTATGCATCTCGTTTTTGAGTGAAAAAAGCATTATTTGTGGATCATTTTAGTCAATATTACAAAAAAAATAATGGAAAAAATGCACTATTTATCATACTAATGTGCTTTAATGTTTAACCAGGAAGTTTGTTGTAAAATGCTTTTAGGTCCCACTTTATTTTAAGTGAATTTAAGTACTATGTACTTACATTGAAATTAATAATTTGATACAAATTGTGTACATACATGTTTTTACATTGTACTTATATTTTAAAAGTACCTACTGTACATGTAATTACAGCAGTAATTTATGTAATTGCATTTGTAATGCACTGTTGACCCCTTACACCTTAACCCACCCTTAAAGCCACCCATACCACACACACCTGACCCAACCTTACCCGTGTCACACCTCAATAGCAGCAAAAGTGTTTTACAATACAAGTACATCATACTTATTTTTCAGTGTAAGTACATAGTACTTAAAGCCACTTAATATCAAATGGGACCTGCTTTTGTTTTGTACAAAATGGAACAAAGTCACATTTGTGGTGTTCCCAGTCAAAAGTAAACTTGACTAAAGAAAAAAAAAAAAATTGGTGCTATTATCACCAAAAATTTGATTCAATCTTTTTGTCAACTTGTTTTCTTTCAATTACAGGTTATGCATTTAATTTCGAAACTGATTAATTGTAGGCCTGACATAAACAACGTTAGACATGTCAATCGGAGTGTTTGTTAGTCATATTTTATTTCTATTTTTGACACACTGGGAAGTCACACACCCCTGAGAGAATTCACTGGACTCATTTAAACATCAAAAGATGTATTTTAAACATCAAATATATTCTAATGTGCTGTGATTTTGTGCAAGTTTTCATTTTGCTACACAACAAGGCCACTGTGAACATGTCGCATATTCTTACATATAAGTGGCAAGCAAATATGCAATGCGATGATATGCATTTTAATGACTGAAATGATGAAAGCAGTTTATTTGAACTAATGAAAATGAAAGTTCTCCAGAGGTTTTGAATTTAATTCCGTGAATCTACGGCTCTGCTAAGCTTGACTGTCAGCCTCCGTTTGATCAGAAACATTTCTGACACCTTCAAAGAATCTGCTTACAGTCTGCTGAACTAGAGACGTCTGATTCAGCAAAATATTGACATTCAGGGACAGAGAAATGTATATAAAAACTCCAGATTCCCTGCATTTAATAAACAGCAATAACCTTTATAGAGCCATCTGTTCAAACAGTGCCGCATCTGCAAACAGACACACAGCGTTATGGCTGCAATAAAAAAAAGCTCACTTGAATATGGAGAAAAGGTAGAGCTCTCGATTACTAGTCTCTCAATTTCCACAACCACACACACACATTCTCCAAGTGCCAACCATTAGCAAGACCTTAAAGGGATAGCTCAACCAAAAATTAAAATGGTGTGAACCTACAACCTGTGAACCTAAAACAACCTGAACCTACTGTCCATGACCTGCGTTAGCCATGATTCCAATTGGCCTGGAACCTCATTTGCTTTAAACGAGACACAACCCATTACTTGCAGAATGCAAACGCTCACGTATTAAGGACTCACACTCTTTTCAATTATTTAAACTTTCAATTACTAAATTTCAATTACTATTTAAACTTAGTCAAACATAGCACACATGTAAGCTGTTTCTATGGGCCATTTCTTGGGCAATGATGATGATCTTGCCCATGTCCATGTCCATCCCAATCCAATTATTTGTCATTTCTGACTTGTATTTCACAATCTGCTCAGTTACTAAAGCATCTCAGTTACTATAACATCTAAATCACATGCTTGTTCACTGTCATTTATGTAAAGTCTATCTACATTAACCCATTTTATTCAATATTTTCTCCATGGTGTGACCTCTATTAAGCCATCTTTGTCCACACTAACACACACGAAGGCACCCTGTCATTTACGACACTCAAACAATGAAGACCTTTCATCATGTCTTCAGCCTCATCCTCGTGCCGCACCAGTGCGTTAGCACTGACCTTAACTGCAGTTCAGCCTTTTCTCTTCTGTGTGGTGTGACAGCCAACACATTCTTCTCCACCAATAAGCTGACTTCAAAATTTACTGATGGCTTTGTTTTAGCCTCCTCAATTCCCTATCCTTTCTAGCCGTCAAAAAAATGTTGCTTCCCCTGCTTCCCCTGACAGAATCAACAGCCTGGGATTATTAGCCTGTCTGGTCTTCTCAAAATTAAGGCAAAAACATGAAACTGTGCTAAAATAAACTGTTAAAGGAGTCTTGGTCACTTTGGCTTTCTATTCCACTCTGTCAGTAATTTTCCCAGGACTCCAGACCAGCAGGTGGCACTAATAAGAACCAAAACCATTTTCACATATAAATGATATGTCCTGGATGATATCTGAAATGGCATACTTCCCTACTATATAATAGGATGATAAAGTAATGAAAAGAGCAGTACGGCCAAATTCACGATATTCGTAAAACAGCAGGCGAAAAGCACGCAAAGTATATGATTCTGACGTGCGCATCTGATAGACACTGAAGTGATGCAACTGACACAGGCACACAAGTCACATTGTATTAAACAACATGACTGATGTAGTATGTCTGGATTATATTCATTCTACACATTTATCGTGTATAAAACTATTCTGACTTCGTCATACTCATATTCTTGTCGGAATATGAGTCTGAAACTGCTTCATTGGGCTTTGATTATGAGGCATTGGGCTTTGATTGAAGGGAATACTTGTTATTAGGAAATACTGTTACAGTTTTCTTCTCAACAAACGTGTCCACACAAAAGTTATTTTAGTTAACATGCAGTTATTTTAATGGCCATGAAGTAAATCATTAAATATTCAAAAGTAGTACCTACTCAGAGTGTAAGATTTCCATAGACAATGAGATTTCGGATGGAACAGAACACAGGCCTGTCAGATGAATCTGCGGGTGTAATTTGCATAATTTTCTTACAAATTAGCCCTACAGTGTTGTGTCATTTCTAGCAAGCAGGAATGACCAGTGACGACTATAATGTATTGAACAGCCAGCCCGTTCTCATCCTTTAACGTCATATAGAGCGCTATATGACAAAACGGCGCTATACTACGCACATGGCACCCGTTATCGTTAATATAACACGCGAACCCAAGACGTTATAAATCCTTTAGCGTGAATATGACACGTACACCCTACCCCACACCTAAACTTAGCCCTCACAGCACGTGTTATATTAACGATAACGGGTGCCTTTAGCGTAGTATAGCGCCGTTTTGTCATATAGCGCTCTATATGACGTTAAAGGATGAGAATGCGTTGGAACAGCTTCCTGAAGTTTATGAACAGGATTAAACATTCACTTTTTTTCTTTCTGCGCGCTCTCGCCCACTACGTATTATGGGTAGACGTTTCTTAATACTAAGAACAACCTAATGGCAATTTAAACGGTTTCTTTTAAGATATGTAGTTATGTTAGTAGATATGTTAAATAGTGATACAGAAAGAAAAAAACAGTCCAGTATGTATGTGTTTTATCTTCCTCCAGAGAATGTGAAAATGCCTTTCACTCAGATACCATGAACCAGAGACGTTAGTGTATTATAAAAAGAGTATAGCTAAGAATACCTCTTTTGAAGTGCTTGAGGTCTCCGAAATGCTAGTATATGTGTGCTTGAGTTACGCTGCGCGTAACGTATTAATGTAAAGCTCTCCAGAGATGCATATGAACTTGACACCTTTTATTGTACCAGTGACCGGTTGGTTGGCAGCTTTTAGCCCATAGTTGTAGTGCGCTCCTCAGGAGGACTTAAAGAAACAGGCTCAGCACAGCTCAACGTTCAGGCTTTGATCACCAAAGCCATTGCGGCCCTCGCGGGGCTAATTGGTGAACCGGACTAGTGCTGATTTCTGAGAGCTGCTCCCGCAAGTGGAATAGGTCTTCTGGGATCTAATCATGAGCTGTGTCAGCAACCTTTCATCAGCTTTAAAGGGGGAACATGCACACATTTACTTGTAACCTTGAAATTTAAAGAGAGGGATGAAGATACACGTGAACATACTCATGAAGAGTGTGAAGGATTTAGAGGCAAAAGGGAGGTCAATAGATTTCACAGCACAGAAAAAGATCAACTGTAAAAACACTAATGTTATTTTATTTCACTAATGCCATATTATTTTAATTCATTTTAGTGAGCTGGTTTGTTTGGGTTAATAAAGGGAACAAGGTTCCCTTTATTGCAAAACAACTGACAATAGTGTTCTAGGCCTCATGGAAATGAATCAAATTCAAATCTAATAGAAATTTAATACTATATCAAAATTCTTTAGTTGACTTGTTGATTTCCCTTTTCTCACAATTACTGTGATTAATGTTCCCTTTGGTTGGGCACTTGTGGAACTCAATTAATATGTTTCTTATTCTCTTCCAATTGATTGCAGTGATGCAACATGAAATCACAATGAATTGATTTCAAAGGAAGTGAAGCAATATATAAATATATATATATATATATATATATATATATATATATATATATATATATATATATATAAAGCCAAAAATAGAAAAACAAAGCAATTAATTTATTCATGCCGCAATGCACTCTGGGAGTACACTTCCTCAGATCACAGACAGAATTAAGTTGACAAAACTTAAATGGATTAAGTAAGAGTAACTTGATGCAAGTTATGATTAAGTTATGTTTACTAAATGAAATTAAGGCAACGAGTTTGCATAATAAAATTAAGTAAACCGAACTAATTGTTTTTTATAGTAAAAATGCTCTGCTCTAAGAGCCTTGATATTGCTCTTGACTGCAAGACATAGTGACGTCAGATTTGTGAGCCAGTTCTTTTCAATGAATTTAGTTGAAGTGATAAACAAATTGTGATTCATTAACAAATCGGTCTGAATTTAAATAATTTTTGGGGAAAAAAAATTAATAAATTCCAAAAAAAAAAAAAAAAAAGAAATCTATTGATCAAAATGTGGGAAACCTATATTGAGGACATTCAAATATATTGAAAATGAATAGGTTTGAGGTTGAGTATATAGTATATATCAATTGCATATACATCAGATAAGTTTGCATTATTTATAAGTGATAGATAACTGCAGGAGATTATCTGTTGTAGGGTGTGATCTTCTAGTCTGGACTAACTACTTCAAAAGCATAGCGTGACTGTATTTTAACTACTTAAAATAGCTCGGGAAGCTAAAGTTTCAGTGTCTTTCACAAAACTGCTTATATGAGGGAAACATTCAGGGCCATGTATATTAGACAGAAATAATGAGGCATTGCCTCGGCGATAGATAACTCAAACTCAGGGCAGAAGTTTCCTTATTCTTTTTCTCTCTGTGCAAATCAGCTCAATCTGTCCATCTCTCTCCCTGCATATCTCTCCCATCTACAGTGCAAGAAAGTAGGCCATCAATCACCAGAGGGAAAGTATTCACAGAACATTCCACTATTTCTACAAACATGTATGCAAATTTATGCACGCTTTATCACTATACTAAAAGTAAATACTTAAATAACACGGATACATCCATCATTATCATTTGCACAGGCTAACAAGAGACAGGTTGATTGTGTGTAAATGCCAAACTAAACCATTGTGAAATCTTGGCTCATTTCTGTTCTTGAGAAAATAAGAGTTTTCCAGCAGGGTTGCATGAAGGCCGCAATTACAATCACATTCAGTGTGATTACACAATTAGTGAGGTGCATCCCTACTGCTACATTTTCATTGGAATATTTGATGTTGTTTGAATTTAATAAAACGTGATACAGTGAGGTCATTAAAGACTAACTAGTATTATTTACAATATACTATTACATGGATACACCAGTATAATGTTTATTTTAGTATTAGACGTTCTTAATTTAGTCAATTAGTTGGTTGTTTTTATTGTGCTAATCCAACGCATTCTCATCCCAAAGCGCCATATACAACGCTTTTGCAAAAGCGTAAATATCCAACGCACATGGCACCCTTTAACGTCTAATGAGACGCTTCGGTTATGGTTAAGTTTAGGTATGGTGTAGGGTAAGGGTTAGACCACTAGGGGGCGCCTTCTGCCCAAATATATCTGCGTCTCATTTGACGTTAAAGGGTGCCATGTGCGTTGGATATTTACGCTTTTGCAAAAGCGTCCTATATGGCGCTTTGGGATGAGAACGGGCTCGCTAATCATAGATTTATATAAGTTTACATAAAATGTTTCTGTTCAAAATGTAATTAAATTTTCAATACCAGACTTTTACACCAAAAATGTAATTATAATATATAAAAGATATTTAATACATGTAATAATATATGACTTATTAAGTTCATCGATTCAATGAAAACCTACAGAATTATGTATAATTTCTTGGAATCAGAAACAAAAAAAACATGTATGTGCTACACCCGTTTAAAGTCGATAAAGTCAACAAAGTTAATTTTGTGAAAAATCGAGTTCAAGTTGTCTGAAGGTTCTAAAACGAAACAGCACTTCTCTCAGAAAACATACAAATAAAGATTTTTTAGATGTGTAATTGCTTTTTGGAGCATTGGGATCACAAGACGATGGCTAATTTTTCTGAAAACCTCAAAATGACATTTTCACTTGTTTTGCCTGTAGGTTATATTTAGACTGTGCATTCAGACTGATTTTGCCAGCACAAACACACACATACACACATTGTATATAAAAGTCATACGGAGTGCGAGAGGTGGCGACAGAAAAAGGGGAAAAGATGGCGTGGTTGGCAGGCAGTGCAGTAGGGCTTACAGGATGGAGAGGTGACATCTGGAGGGTGTCATAATTATAGAAGGGAGCCAGGCTGAGGGAAAAGGGACCCTTCGCAGTTGGCTCTGACACACAAGTCTCACTGCATAAACACCAGTGCAGAATTAAGTCAGACCTTCTCCAGAAGGCCACCTGGGTTGTTAATCATTCACACCAGAGCTATTTAGATTATTTCAGACTTTCATCTGCAGATGTTTTTTTTTTTTTTTTTTGGATGTGGATATAGCAACAAGTCTGTCTGTCTATCTAGGAAAAATGAACAGGCACGAAACGCAGAAGAGTTAACTTAAACGTATTAAAGGAGTAGTTCACTAGCAAAAAAAAAAAAAAAAAAAAAAAAACTTTTGCTGATAATTTACTCACTCTCATGTCATCCAAGATGTACGGAAGCCCTGAACCGCAACCTAAAAAAAAAATCTGTAAAAAAAAAAAAAAATCTGTAAAAAAAAAAAAAAAAAATCTAGCATTTCGAGATTAAAGTCGAAATGTTTCGAGATTAAAGTCGAAATGTTTCGAGATTAAAGTCGGAATGTTTCGAGATTAAAGTCGGAATGTTTCGAGATTAAAGTCGAAATGTTTCGAGATTAAAGTCGAAACATTGTGCATTCATATGCGCGTCCACTGGCTCAGAGCGCGCACGTGTGCGTGTGAAGTCGAACTGCCATGGATAAACACAAAATAGTAGCTTTTTACTTTTATCTGAATTACTTATCTTACTTTATCGTTATAAAATATAATGCGCCGGAATAGACTTTAGCCAATAGGACAACCAACACGGAAAACACTTTTCAGACTGGATGGAGAAATCCAGCTTTATGAATGTATGAATGAATGAATGAATGAATGAATGAATGAATGAATAGGGCATTTATATAGCGCTTTCATATATGCCTACACTCAAAGTGCTTTCCAATCATATCAGAGAATCTCTCCTCAACCATAAGTGGTTATTAAATCTTAGGAAATAACAGGATCCGTTCAAATGATTGGATACAGAATGATGGACTTAAAATCTATCCAGAGCGTATTTACGTTGAAGAGGGAGACCGAACAGTTACTGTTGTGTTCTCGACCCAGATAGTGTTGACTAGACGAGCACGAAAACACCTCAGAAATACTGCCACTAGCACGTGTGACGTGTGTAGAATTTTGTTGAAAGCCCAGATAAAAGTAAAAAGCTACTATTTTGGGTTTATCCATGGCAGTTCGACTTCACACACACACACGCGCGCACGCTCTGAGCCAGTGGACGCGCACTGTTATGAATGCACAATGTTTCGACTTTAATCTCGAAACGTTCCGACTTTAATCTCGAAACATTCCAACTTTAATCTCGAAACATTTCGACTTTAATCTCGAAATGCTAGATTTTTTTTTTTTTTTACAGATTTTTTTTTTTATTTTTTTTAGGTTGCGGTTCAGGGCTTCCGTATGTCCATGTCTTTCTTTCTTCAGTCGAAAATAAATTAAGGTTTTTGATGAAAACATTCCAGGATTTTTCTCCATATAATGCACTTTTTCTGGGCACCAAACGGTTCAAGGTCCAACGGTTCAAGACGAGTGCGCAAGTGAGTGTGTGTGTGTGTGGTAACAGTGACTGGCTGAAGGATAGAAGTGAGGCAGATGTGTCTGGCTACAAATTAAAAATGGTTGTTTTTTTTTTGTTGTTGTTGTTGTTTTTTGTATGTGTGTGTGTGTGTGTGTGTGAAATGTGGTATAAGGGGCTGATATTTTTATTGCATATTTATGTTCAATTGAACAAAATAGCCCTGGAATTGATATTGCAATATGTTAAACTTTGCGTTTTTTTCATGGCACATATCATTACAAGAGAAATAGTGCTGACATTTGAGGGGAGTGTTAATTTATTCATTGTGCCCCCTAGGTTATTACTGTGGCATGAGATGCCTTGTACAGTGAAAAAAATATTTTTTGAATTCATTTCCTCAGCATATTATTATTAGGTCATATTGTTGATTGCTATGGCCATTATTTGAACAGTGAAAATAGTAATAAAAGAGTTTAAATGTCACTAACGCTGATTATTTATTTGATTCAAAATATTTAAAATACTTTCACTGCAAAACTGATGTATGAGGTTAATTTAGATGAATTAATCACAGAGTATGTAATTAATTCGATTATTTTTTTTAATCGATTGACATCCCTATATTTTAGAAAGACGAACAAAATATCACAAAAGCAAGGGTGTTAGAAAACAGCTAGACACACTGAACGCAAACAAAATAGCTAATAAAGATAAAGAAAATATAAAAATCAAACACAAAAATAAAGCAGCTAAAAGAGTTATGTTTCAAGTTATTTAATACAGATTAAGCCTAGGTCTTGAATGATGAGATTTTAAAATGATTCACAGAATAATTTAGTGCATAATTAGGTTTAAATGTAATTGAATTAAGAACATGATATGGTAAGTAATTTACCATATCATATCATCTAGAGATATATCAAGATACACTGAGGAAAGCTCTTTAATGAAGATTAATTTAAAGACATTATTATGAAATCATAAAAAAAGATTTATTTTTATTCTTGTATTCATGTAAATATTAATTTAGGGATGTCAATTTTACCATCATTTTCATAATTAATCAAAACAATTTTTTTAGTTCAACTAAAGCACAAATTCAAACTGTAAACTTAATTCTTATTAAAATAAGGAATTTTAAAGAAGACTATGAACGTTATGACCTTCCAATCCATATTATAAGAACTTCTCACTTTATTGCAAGCAACTCAAACAATAAGGGATCAGATAAATCAGGGATAATGGAGAAGGAGAGCAGGAAAAGAGCAAAACATGGTTCTAAATAGGGAATTAAATTGCATCATAAGAAATCCTAAACAAATGGCCCTCGATTTCCCATCAGGGACAACTATATGTAAGACAATGCAACCTAGGAACTTGATCTGTTTGCTTTAATGGTCCGTTCTCACAGTCAATTAAATGCATCAATGGCGGAAAGAGGGTGATGAGGAATTAATTTTTGTTTAGTTGAACACTAGAATGAATTAAACGATAATTATGGCTTCATCCATTCAACATAATGGCAAAACCTTTCCCTGAAACTGCATGAAGAATTAATCGCACACAGAATATGCATACACGTCTGGCGTCCTTACAAGCAAATTAATACACCTATACATCATTAATGATTCATTTAAGCCTCTGGCATGAGAAATAAATAAATGAAAATGCGCTCCCAAGTACAAGGCATTTATCTAAAGTGTACTAAAAGAATGAGGAAAGAATGTATAGAATATGCATTCAGAAAATGTATCCAATGACATTAAATCAAAAAGTCAAGCACAGTAAATGCTGTGTTAATGTGTCTTAAGGCAATCCACTTTAAACTCATGGTTGTTGTGGATTTTGGATTACACAAGAAAGCTTACATTTCTGCTTTGTTTATGGCATGTATTATTACAAGTACAACATTTATCCAAAGTCACTAACAGAAAGACACTTATGATCACTATACATTTAAGTCACATTTTAATTGCAATTTAGCATTTAAAGTCGATGTGAAACGGAAGTTGGAGTAGACATTTCTTCTCTATCTATATCCGAGTGAAACAGCTTCCTGAACAAGAAGAAATGTAGGGCGGGCCTGGATTTTGTCCATTGGGAATTGATGGGATCGTTGCACAGGTTGTCCCGCCCTCATGCCAATAAACATTTCATCAGAGAATAGAATAGTCGCTGCAAGAGGGAGGGAACGTTTTTTGAATAACGATTATGAGGGCACATGAATTAATCTTTTGAGCGGTACGGTCCCACATGTGGGATTTAGAATATTCAGTGACATCACTTAACTGGCAGATTCAAACTGTGCTTTCACACAGTTTATGCACAACTATGTAGTGTTTTCAACCACATAAGGTTTATTTCAGACATTCAAATACACATAAGCACGAGTAAAACAATACGTTTAAAGTTTGTATAACAATTCATTTAAGTTTGTTTCATCACAAGAGGGCGCAGTTTCCAACAATAACAAAGGCGTAGGTTGATGACGCAGTGATGAGCTGAATTGATTGGACTTGCTGTCAAGCTGATGGATCTAATAATGTTTATGGATGAGTGCAAACATTCATGTTTTTTAACATTACAGTGGTATAAAGCAGGTCGCGATTGCTAAAGAGACAGATCACAAACGAGTCCCGCGGATAAAGGAATAAAGATATTTAATTCTACCGAACTACCTGCACGTGCTGGATTACACACACAGGTCAGTTTATTAAATGAATTAAACTTGTGAGGTAACACAGTGCTGCTTCACTCAATCTACAATTACACTATCACACTAAGAGTCACAAAACTAAAAATAAGCTAGATCAACATTAAAATAACATACTGACCATATTCCAACATTTTATTACGTTGAGCAAACATTATATAACATTGATTTGTTTTATGTACAGTTGCTCACCTGTCTAAAGCTGTAAAGTTGTGACTCGTGAAGTTCTGTCAAGTCCAAGTTAGTCACGGACGTGGAACTCTCGGCATATCAAAAACGGCACGCTGATATTGATCCTCATTTTAGTTCGCCTTGTTTGTCCCAATGGTCAATCAGTTGTCCAATGTCCAACTGAACCGAACTGAACCATGTCCAACGTTCCGCCGGAAGTGATCGCTTGCGAGTGTACGTCACTCATTGTTTACACAGAGATTTCAGAAGTTTTACCTTTCACTGTGAATATCTAAACATATTTAGATATACAGGAAATCGCAATGGAAGGCGATTTCGATATATCTGAATATGTTTAGTGAAAGGTAAAACTTCCGAAATCTCTGTGTAAACAATGAATGATGTACACGCGCAAGCGATCACTTCCGGCGGAACGTTGGACACGGTTCAGTTGGACATTGGACAACTGATTCAGATCAGTTGGACATGGCTATGGTTACATGAGGTAAAAACGATATAATTACTGTTCGTTTTCTCACACAAACCGCTCGTTTCGTGTCTTAGGTCATCAATGTGTACTTACATTTACGAGTCATTAAATCTGTGCATGCACTTTGATGTGGACCCCCTAAACCTGCATTATATGACTGAACGGTTTGACCGAAAAATGTCAAAATTGAAAATACTCTGGAAACAAAGACACCTACATCTTGGATGCCCTTGAGGTAATCTAAAACATAATAAAAATTGATTTCAAAATGAAATATCACTTTAAAACACCAAACACATCAAATATTCTCAGAATTAAAACCAACATCCAAAATTTTTTTATCTGCAATCGTTCAGCTAGTTCATAAACAGTTTTATGTATTGCTTAACACATAATGTTAAGCAATATTTGAATTTATTTATTATTATTTTTTGCAAATTATTTTAACATTTGGAAAAAATTAAAAAGAAAACCACCACAAAGTGTTTTTATACTTCTATTGTAGAAGGTTTTCTGAAAACTAAAAAAAAAAAAAAAACAATAACTGGAAATTGTACATCATCTGTAGAGGTTTGTCATTCTATTCAATATACTAATCTTTCAATGTGCAATAAAATAAAAAATGACAATGTTAAAAAAGTCTTTCTCCCTGGCGTTTGAGTGAAATGCGAAAGCTTGTGGAGCTGCTCTTCACAGCAGTGAAGAATCATGCTGGAGAGCGTCCATTCAAAGCACTCCAACGGAGTAGAATGAGAAGAGTTATTCAGAATTATTTAATTAAACCCCATGAACACACAGCACGCCAACTGCGTAATGGGGTACTGCAAATACTGGCCAGCATTCAAAACCTTGATTATAACGTGCTTAGATGTACACAAACCTTTTCCATGATTACGCACCAGAAGTGACAACCAGCTGGCTGCTGAAAACACCTTTTATGTTAACACCTTAACACATCAGGCTGTAGGAGAAAGGGGTATAACGCTGTACATCTCTAATAAAACTGTATCTTGTATGTATAAGAGATCAGTTTACCCCTGTAAACCATCTTAGATCCTCTTTACAGCATTTTAATTGACAATAACGCTTGATTATAACGAAGGAGCGAATGGAAATAGATATTCGTGCACAGAAAACTACGTATAAACTCAATTACGGGGGAATCGAGCATGTAATTATTAACCTGTCGACTATTTCAACATCCAGCAGGGAATTCAAAAGCTTCTGTGCTTTACAATCAATAAAAGCTCATTGGCTGTCATTTCTGATTCTTCCTTGTCATCTAGTATGAACATAAAAGGCAATTATAGTGTCATTGTCTTTCTTTGAGACAATTGGGTTCCTGTCTTAGGCTCTTTTCACTAAAGTTGGGACACAATTACTAGAGTGACATGAAGGAAGACATTGCCACAAAGAGAAAGGAGTGTGTTTTCCACACATTTTCTCTGTTCTTTCCCCTGACTTTTCCTTAAATCACTTTGTTCTGTGGGACAAGTTCTTTAAAACTATCATAAAAGAGCCTCCCTGTTGATCAACTCGTAAAGACTCCGGCCCAACTGAGAATCTAATGCACACAAACACATGCCGTAATGGAGGGCCCATTAGATAGGATCATCAGAGCGACCCACTGCTGAGATTCTCTATTTTGCAATAATTCATAGTAATGATTATTTCTCAAACTTCACTGTGTTCACACTACAGTATCTTCAAAAGCACTGCCATTCAGTCATAATGACGGGTGCGCAGTCAGCCGAGGCATACAAAATCACTACAGAGTGAGAGACTACACATGAAATAGTTCAGAAACTATTAGTGGAAGGTGGAGTTTGTGTTAAACTTTTGGAATATAGGTTCTGTTCTCTCAACAGGCGAATGGGCTAGGCCATGACTCATCGCTCACGACTCTGATGTTGCTATGCTGGAATAAAATGTGAAAAGTTCTTTGCTGTTGAATCCGAGTGTGTTGATCTATGAAATGACTCATCATTGTTAGCGATAGAATTGAAGAATAGGCTCTCTTTGAGCTGATTCGGCCACACCTCATCGAAAGTTAAACTAGAATGAAAGGGAAATCAAATTGTAGTGAACGTTCCCCCAATTATGCAATTTTAAAGGTTCCCCATTTATTTGTTGTCTCCTACAATGGATTTAGCATGCTTATTCTCATAATATTACACATCACCTACTCTGCTCTGATTGGTCAGACGGCCAAGTCTGTTGTGATTGGTCTACTGCGTACAATGTGCATTGGAAACGAAAAGCACATTACCATATCTGAATTTCAGCTTCGTATATTCCTCAGTGCTTGTATGCACAGTGATACAAACAGTAACGATGGAGTCTTTTTCCCCCTATCAATTCTAGCAGGACTTCTCATCCTCATTTCTTTTGCAAGAATACAACACTGAATATGAAGTCTTCTCAACATGTCGACAACACGAACCAGACTCTTCCAGGCCTCGGCTACAACTACACTGTTTGAGGACGGGTCAAAGTAGACATTGTTTGCCGGAAGCCAGTGAAGACCATAAGCTGGCATTATGAAAACTGGTTAGATTGTTATAGGTTTGTAATAGGAATTGAGACTGGAATTGCTGACGGTAATTCAGAATCGATTCTTTCTTTAGGGAGACTCTATTTGTCATATTTGTTTTTAGGATTCTTTGATGAATAGAAAGTCCATAAGAACAGCATTTATTTGAAATTAAAATTCTTAAGGTCCATTATAAATGTCTTTACTGTCCCTTTTGATCAAATGAATGCATCCTTGTTGAATAAAAGCATACATTTTTAGAAAAAAATAAAAATAAAAAATAAATCTTACTGAGCCCTAACTTTTGAACGGTAGAATCATTTATTGCCTTTATCCAGTTCATGTATTTGTGTGACCATAAAATTCCAATTGTTTTCCTGGATTAGAACTGCAATTCAAGGCATACTCAATTCAATTCTGAAGGGCGAAACGCAAGTAATTATTGCTGGTAACTCTGGATCTGCGTGTGCTGAATTTAGGTAGCTTTGTGAGCTGGGCTAAAACATGACAATTTCACCAGAGGCTCTTTCATATTCTTGACTCCACTCCACTCTTTCTCCTTATATTTTTGTTGTATTTGCTTAAGAGACAGACTTGCTTCAGCTTCACCAGTTTCAGCAGCCCAAAACCATCTGGAATTGTAATACTCTTCTCATCTTGAGCCTTTATCTTTTTAATGTTTCAGGCCCTCCTCTCAGAGTCACAAAGCTCACTTAATAATTCACGACGAAGTCTTTATCAAAGGGATAAAAACATTGATGAGGACACACTGTGCAAAATTAATCTGACTTGAATAATACAAATGAATTTATGCAATAACACCAGACTCTTAGTGCAAACTTTATCATACTGAACAAACAGAGACTATAAGAAAGAGAAGAAGAAAAACGTAATGAACACGAGTCTAAGGGCCCTATTTTAATGATCTAAGTGCATGGTCTAAAGTGCACTAAGGTCGCGTGGTCTAAAAGGGTTATCCCTATTCTCCTAATGAGAGTGTTTTGGGCGTAACATGCAATAAACTAATCTGAGTCACATCTCCCATTCCCTTTAAAATACAGTTGTGCTCCCACTATGGTGGACTGCTATTTACATGGCGGAATTTGCAAGCGGAAAAACTGCGATTCTCTAGAGCAAACGGGATTTGCTCATGTTCGAAGCGTGCAGAGATGTATAAAGTACTAGAAACGTGGACTTGAGTAAAAGTACAAGTGCTCTATCAAAAAAGTGACTTGAGTAGAAGTTGAAGTGCTTTTTAAGTACCACACTTAAGTAGAAGTATTAAAGTATTCAACATTTTTTGTATTTAAGTATTGCAAGTAGTTTATTTTAAAATTCACTACTTAGGTACTAAAAGTAAAAGTACAAGTATTGTGTCATGTAATTATTTAAGAAAGCAGTCAAAAGTTTGAACTTGCAATCAAACAAGGCGCTTTGGAGGGATACAAATTTGCTTTGGCGGCCGCCAAAAAAAAGTCATTGCAGGACAACCTCTGCATTAGTCGTCAATGTGTGTGTCAATCAATACCATTACCTTATAAAACTGACGAGCGATTTAGGCAGCATGAAAGCCAACTTGCAACGAATGATTCGTAAAAATTTTATAATTGTAACGAGTAACGAGCAGAACATTAAAAAAATATCGAAGTAAAAGTATTAAATTCATCGAAAATATCTACTGAAGTAAAAGTAGAAGTATGAGAAAAAAAACAATACTCTAGTAGAGTACAGATACAGCATTTTAGTACTTAAGTACAGTACTTAAGTAGTTCTACTTCGTTACTATACATCTCTAGAAGCGTGCAAGCAGACTATCTACGGGACAAGCCGGATTCCACCTTATCTTTATGTACACAATATTATCTTTTACATTGCAATGTTTTTATTGTAATATTTGGATGGTTTGTGTGTAATAAGCAGAGTGTATGTGCATTGTGGCCCTGCCTATAGGCACAAATGACTTAAGCGCTCTTTAAAGGGACAATGTGTACTTTTTCATCTATTTAAATAGAAAATCAATATTTTTATGCATAAATATGTCCTCAATGGTGTAAAAATACCTCTGCCAATTATCTGACTTAACCCCCGTAAATGAAGTATTTATTATCTTTACTGTATATACATGGGAGGGGTAAGTCAAAGGAGGCTTCCATGTAGTTCTGCCATCTTGAAAAACTATAATAGAAGAAAGTTAATGTCGGGATAGCTTTTTCCAGGTGGATAGAGCTAATGCAGGAGAAAGATTTCAAAACAGACGCTGCAGTCCTGCTTTCTTCTCGACAGGCAAGACAATGTTACAGTCTTAATTACAAGCTTTTTTCATTGATTGGTTGTGTACTTTATTTTATAGACAGATGAACATTTATAGTTAAAAGTTGATGATGATATCTAGCAATGAACGTACTTCAGAAAATATAACAAATAAAGAAGGCATAACTACTTATGTTTTTCACAGTGAGTATTTCAACATTCGTTTGTTTGTTGTGTCAAGTTGCTGTTTGTTTGAAATAACAAACCTGTTCACCAGAAGGAACACTCAACGAAGTGCTATTATAATCTTGTCGTAGCTTTTTGGTACATAATGGCTACCGTAGATGCAACGCGTATTTGAAAAAGCGAGGCGATGGAGAGTACAATTCGTTTGAGTGCAAAATACAATTTCACCGCTAGATGGGAGAAATTCTATACATTATCCCTTTAAATAACAAAAAAATTTGCGCCATTGACTATAGACCAGGTTTTAGTTGATCAATGGTGCAGTCTATTTTAGTTGCCTCAAAATAGCAATGTGCCTCAACACACCTATTTTCAGACCAACACACCAATGGGCGCACAAATGGGCACAAATGCATTTGCTATTTAAACAACGTGGCACAGGATGTGAAATTTGATAACTGCGCCGAGCTGAAACTAGCTAAAAACACCTGCGTCGTTCCTGGCCCTGCATTGCACCGGGTGTATGAGAGGTAGGGTTGGGAACTGACCCGGTGCCAATAGGGAACCGGTTCCGACGTAAACGGAAGTAGCCAGACCGAATTAGAACGAATATTTCTGTGCCTGATTTCGATGCCTGAATCTCAGTGTCATGAGTTTGGGTCTCTCCCTCTCCCTCTTTGGAGCACAGTCTTTTCTGTCTCGCATGCGCACGCTTGCTCGCTCGCTCTAGATTCCGGAAGATTTAACTAATTTGCGGGCATTAGGGAGCGTCTGATAGCGAGGGGATTAATGAAGATGCCGAGACAAAACGCTCCAAGGTTTGGCTGCATTTCACGTGTAAAATTACGTGTGACGAATGTCTGAAGCCCATAAAGAATCACACCAATTGGCTGATGGCACGGGCGTCGCCTTGAGGCTCTTACGTCGTCATATTATATTCTGCTCCTCAGATTTCATGTCTTAAAAAGGAAGCTTGTCGGCAGCGCAAGGAGTTTGGCAGCGTCTCGTTCCCTATTCAGAGAACATGGGTTACACCAGTAACCAAAGACGTTCTCTTTCATAGGTTTACTCAAAGCTGCGTTGCTAGGGCGCAGTGGGAATTAAGTACCAAACTTACCAAACTAAGCACTGCGTAACTAGTACAATGACCAGATAACTTACATGACTGGTTCAAGCTAACATGTAGCCGTTGATATTAGATTACCCAAGTAATAATCTCTATTAATATCCAATATTATTACATTGTTTGATACATTAGGGTTTTGTTTGATATTATGTAAATGTGAATTTTTATTTTATATTGGTTTATTTATAATGCGTGGCAGTAGCTCAGTGGTTCATGTAGGTTGTCTACAAACCAGAAGGTTGGTGGTTCAATCCCCGGTTCCACCTGACCAAGTGTCGAGGTGTCCATAAGCAAGACACCTAACCCCCTTGCATGGCTGACACTGCCATCGGTGTGTGAATGTGAGGCAAATGTAAAGTGCTTTTTTGGCCATTGGGTCTGTGAAAGCGTTATATAAATGCAGTCCATTTATTATGACCATATGTTACTTGTATTTATATTGTTTAAAGATTTAAGTTAATATTGTGTCCAGTTTTGCCTTGTAAATAAAAGAGTATTATTATTATTTTTTATTTTTTTTTGACAAAGTGTGTGCGGTTTTATTTTCTTTAGTAACGTTTCAAGAACCGTTTAAGCACCGTAACCGTTTAAAAAAAAAAGAGAGTGTAGGTACTTGTATCGGATAGAACCCAACCGATACCCAACCCTAATGAGAGGGCCCAAAGTCTCAATTTCATTGGCCTGTTGCACACATGTGAAACTCAAAATGGAGGTCTGCATTATGGCTTAGATGTTCAGAGGTTTGTTCTGCAATACATGTAAGACAATAGGTACAGGACAGCCAGACACTTCCTCTCTCTCTCTCTCTCGGAGTGTGGCGTCTCTGTTTTCAGGATGAGCTACATTAGTCACCATTGAACAGGAACTGAGTGTCAGAATGATTTGATATGAGGCAGCCTGGATTAACTTCAGCAGAGGGTATCCATCTCTTGGTGGATTTGTTTCTGAATGTGTGTGTGTGTGTGTGTGTGTGTGTGTGTGTGTGTGTGTGTGTGTGTGTGTGTGTGTGTGTGTGTGTGTGTGTGTGTGTGTGTGTGTGTGTGTGTGTGTGTGTGTGTGTGTGGAAGCAGTAGTTCAGTGTTTTTCTCCACTCCCTTTAAACCTGCATTCCTAAAAAGTTTGGAGCACTAGAAGAACAATATAACTCTACTATACTGGCACACAAGCTCACGAATAAAGTCCATGAAAAACGCAATTTTGTAAAATTGCATCAGACAAGCCTTGATAGGTTCATTGCAAACCTTGTCTCACCTCATACTGAAACTTTTGAGTTTCAAATCTGTAGGAGAAGCTTGGAAAGCAGTTACAGAACATAGGAATACAGAGTGAAATATCAACAAAAACAGACTACTGAATCAAATATTGACCACTGGCTGAGATGAAAGTTTACTCATAACCTTGGTGTTTGTTTATTGATTCAGCCATAGCACTTCCTTCACTCACTGCATGCAACCAATGCAACATCAAAGAGTTTAGAAAAGTCAGTATACAGAGGAGTTCAACTTCCACATGCATGTGCTCAATCTCATAAACTCTCGGATCCACACACACACACACACATACACCACACACACACAATATTTGTTAAAAGAAATGTAAGCTTACCTATACAGGAATATCCAAGTGTGAATTGCAATGCAGAAAAAAAAGAAAGAAACAGAAAAAAAGATTAGAAATTAGTTGTCAATAACAGACACATTTTTCAGTTTTGTGAAAAGGTACTGCGAATGAACGCAAAGTTTCTCAAGGAAAAGTTAAAGCATTGAAACAGTTCTCAGATTTTTTCCACCACCATGTCCTTTTAGGGGCTAAGAAATTTTACTGCTATTTACTTAAAAAAAAAAAAAAATATGGTTACGATATTAGACATAATATTTTTGAGTAGTTAAGGCTTGATTTCGTTCATGGAATCTACCTGAATAAATCATGTAAAATCCCCTTAATTATTTAGTCTATGATACAATGAATTTAATATTTTTAGTTAATTATTTCAATGCATTCTCATTCAAGGACATCATCGTAGGGCGTCATCTAACTGACGTGTTTGACCATGCGTCTAAATCCGACACATGGCAACCTTTAGCGTCAGTTAGATGACGCGGGTAGGCTTACGTCTGGGGTAGGGTTAGGGTTAGACAACTAGGAGGCATATCTCAGATAGCCGCTAAAGGGTGCCATGTGCGTCGGATGTTGACGCATGGTCAAAAGCGTCAGTTAGACGACGCCTTGGGATGAGAACGGGCTGTAAATTTTGCTTTTTTATTTTAAGTTGATGCTCAATAGTGTGAGAATTAGAGTGAATGGAAATAATCTGTTTATATTTAACTTTGAGCTATATTGCATAGAAAAGTCTGTATGCCAACAGCACAGCACCTAACCAAATGTGTTATTGCACTAGTATTATGACAAAGTTTTTGCTCAATGAACAATGCAACATGCTTCAGAGTATTAATTCACAAGCCCTACTCTTCTGCACAATGGTAACAATCAAAACTACAACATAATAGAAACTCATTCAAATGTCAAACATAACTGAACATTAAACATTAACAGATGTTTCCATTTACTCAAAACATAAAAGTCAAGTCAAGTCACATTTATCTATATAGCACTTTTCACAATACAGATTGTATCAAAGCAGCTTCACAGTGATAACATGAAAGTAGTACAACACAGATCAATAATATTGTTAAATATTAAATATCCCTAACTAAGCAAGCCAAAAGCAAGGCAACAGTGGCAAGGTAAAATAAATAAAATAAACCTTAAATAAAATAAATAAAATAAACCTTAATTTCAATATTTCCTCTCCATTACCAGCCAAGTGCAAAGCATGCTGGGAACTAACAATGGTCTTTCTAAATAAAACCGCATAATTGAGCTAATTCTCTTAATATAAATTGGTTGCCCTTGTTCCTTAATTTTTACTGTATAAAAGCGATATATGAAAAAAAGGTGACTTGACCATTAAGTCTTTCTCGTTTTTTTTTTTTTTTTTTATCATTATTATTTATTTATTTATTTTTTATTGCCAGCCGCCACCACCACATGTATTGGCCTCCAGAATATTTTGTTGTATAAATATCTGAACATGCAAAATATCAAAAGCAAAAAAAAAAAAACTAAAAAAAAAACCTAAAAAAAAAAAAATCACGTTTTTGTCAAAGACTACATCCAGAGCGGATTCAGAACGATGATCAAAACATATACTGTACATGAAGTAGACCGGGTCCATCAACACTAAAGCTTGCACAGTCTTCAGTTTTGATTTATATGCTATTTAATATTGATGATCGCGTTATTTTACACTTGCATTTGCTTACATATATGATATCGTTTGTTTCTGCATCTTCTTCGCATGTGTTTTCATCAGGAGATTCCGTACTCTTTCAGAAGATGCGTCAAACACGGGAAGCCGGAAAATTACGTCAATGGGGGTGAAGCATTAACAAGAGTTTATATACATCTTGTACCTAATAGTTCTCACATTCATGGAAAATGCCAATAATTGAGTGTGCTGTAAATATAATTTTCATCCCCTCTCATTTTTTCCTTTCCTCTGCTTTCTTTTACTCACAGTTCTCTCAACCTGAGTAACAGTACATCTCCATTCGACACCAACCTTTTATATTCTCTGTTTTCAAAATCTCTCATTCCTTGCTTCCAGGAAGTTCCATTAGACACTACATTTCCCCCTCTTACCATCTTCCACTGCTGTATTTAGCCTTCTCTTTCTCCTCCCTTCTATTCCCCCCCTTCACTACTGACCACTGACAACTCGCAGGATGCCAGGAAGAGACTGCCACCATATGCTGACAGCCGCATTAAAACAATGTTAATTAACAAATGCCACCAGAACAACATCTGTAAAAATGGCCTTTCTAAATTTGCCAACACTTTTAAACAATTAATTTCAGAATAAATTACAGTATCACATATAAACATATGCCGCTTGTGCACGGCCAATTAAAGAATTGTTAGATTTGGAAAACGAGGGCACTGGTAAGAACTGACAGACGCCTAGTTGTCCAACCGTGTCCCACACGCTACTGACATTAGTCACTGCAAAAGCGCTGAATGATTTGACAAGGCAGAGATAGGGCTGTCGCAATAACCACAATATTGCAGCAGTGTGATACTGACAGGCCAACCGCAGAGGAATGCAAGTAATCGCAGCAACTGCCATATTCGCGTGTCTTCTTTATTCATAAGGCTATACCCTTCTTGTTTTCAACTTTATGCACGTGTATTGAATGTTAAATAAGTTAATAAAGAAAACAAGACTTTGCACTTAGGCCTAATCCTAAACAGACAGACTGAGCGCATGCGATGACCTGCGTCTCTCTTTGAGATCAAGTCATATATATTTGTGAAATATATACATATATATTCCTGATAGTACACTTACAGTATTATGGGGGGAAAAAAAACTGTAATTATTTGGAAAATAGACAATAGGATGCATGGTGCTTGACATCTTGATGGCAGGATTTTCAGAGCGGCTTACTGGCCAACATCAAATCACCCTATATTCTAACACAATCTCATCCCAATCGTCATATAACTGACGTCTTGGGACGTCTTTTGACCATACGTCAACATCCGCCGCTTTAGGGTACCCTTTAACGTCAGTTACAGTACATGACGATCCTGGGACGTCATACAACTGACGCAATTACCTTTAATGTCAGTTAGGTGACGGGGTAGGTTTAGGTCTGGGGTAGGGTTAGGATCCGATAACGTCATCTAACCGACGTTTCAGGGTACTATAAAAAGGCGGATGTTGACGTATGGTCATAAGACCTCCAATGACGTCAGTTTGTGACGTCTTGGGATGAGACTGCTCTGTATATTCAGGTCCCTCTCAAGTCACGCTCTTTGACGGAGGTCAACTTGAACGTGGATGGAATGTGTTAGTACTGAGGTGAAACTGAGCACTCGAGAAGATATTTGAACTTTACTAAAACAGAAGGGCCAAATCAGAGCGTTTGGGAACTTTGAGGAAGTGAATGTGACGCATGGAATGGTTGCTATTAGAGGGACGTGTTTGTAAAGCACGCACTCAGCAGGTGGCACTGGATGAAGTAGGGTATGACAGAAGTGCAGGAACAGAAGTATGCACTCAGCAGGTCTATAGGAGGGCGTACATTAGCATGGGGACAGCAGTATGTACTCTGCAGATGGTTAGGAGTGGTGTAGAAAATGAGGAAAGTGAATCCGTTTTTCACAGGTCCGTCACGGATTGATGCTAGCGTGCGTCTTCATCTGGTTGCTACCTCTGAGCTGTCCTTTTTAATAACCCCAAAGGAGTTTAGAGACAGTCATCACATAAAGTACACTAAGAAGCATTAAAATGTGTCCATGTGCATTTTGGGTGTAATGTGGAATTGGGAACCAAGCCAATAAACAGTTCCATTTAGCCTGATGCTTTCCTTCATTGTCTATTCATAGATCTAATTAAGACTTTCTTGCTTCCTTTCTTGTATGTAAGTGCCGTGTTTTCAGGAGTGGAAATTAGGCCTTTACTAAATTAATATCATAAGTGTACAAGCAGCTATGATCAAGCGTCCTATTAGAGAGGTCTCAATTAGATGCATGCAAATGTTTTTCTTGCAGTCGATTCCCTTTAAATGGGTGATTTTCCATTTTGCATTTTCAGCCAGTTGACAAATAACACATCCCACTCGTTCCCTAATTCGCTATGTAAAATATGGCAATGCTCTCTCTCTCTCTGTCTCACTGGTTTGTGATTAGTCCATGGTACAACTAACAAAGATATGAAAAATCACAATGGTTACAGTCTAAAAAGCTACACAAAGCTCTTGCAATTAGTGATGTGACTTTTGATGCGAGGTGTCGGAGCTTCTGTCGAGAAAAAAGGCCGTGCCAGATGAAGCTGCGATTCGAGGCTTGAGTTGTTAACGTGAAAATCACTTGACTAATGACAAACGAGACCTCGGTTTGTGTGAAACTGTCATCGGTTCAGTCTGTGTGTCGCTTCCGGATTAAGGGGGTTCGAAAGGCTGGAGATGTTTCATCTATACCCCAACACACTTGCTATATTTTTTGTTTCTCAATAAAAATCTATTGTATTCCATCCTTCTTCCACCCTAAACTGCAGTGTTGCAGTTTGCTCCTCTTTATCCCCAGACCAACAAAACTGCACTCAAACAAGTAACAGTTATTTTTATTTATTTATTTTATTTTTTATTAAACTTTATTGTTCTTTTTCAGGACATTTGTCAAGCACTGAACTCAACAAAGTCTCATACTGTCACTATCCAAACAATTTATGAATAAATTCATGGTTGGGGTACTATACTTTTTTGTAGAGTAGTTAGTGTCACTAGTGAGCAATGCTGAATGAAGCTTCAAGTAATGAACCTTCGGGTGAAGCAATGGGCTGCAAGGTCTCAGTGGTTCAGGAAGCCTCATTTTGCTATCACTACCGATTCAATACCGATTAAATATATAAATGTATTGTACATTTAAAAATTTATAAAAATGTAAGAAACTTGGAGAAGGACTAACCAAAATAAATGATATTATGAGTGCATACAATTCTATTATATAATAAATTTCCAACACCAAAGCACCCATGTAAAAAAAAAAACACAACAACAAAAAAAAATTCAGCAAAAGACGAGTCAATACCGCTGCAATACCGAACAAGGCCACATGGAGACCCGCCTTGACTTGACTGCATAAACCTACGATTACTAAACACAGCAACGTACCCATGACAAATCAAACATTAGCCTATCTTGAGTGTGTGTAAACAATGCTAATGTACTGAAATGTGTCTGTACATAAATTCAGCATGCGATCAGTGATCGAGACCGCGCATACATGGTTTGTTGTCTGTGCATCAATACAACAGACCCCCGCACGCTTACTGTACAACTCCTGTAGGCTACATCACCAAAATTGCTCTCTTCAAAATAAAATCACACAGCTCGTGTTTTAAAGCAAAGCAAAAACTGGCTTTGAAAATACATTTTGGTCCAAAAAACCGCAAACTACGACTTCATTCAGCATTGTATTGTCTTCCGGTTCTGTTGTCAATCCGCATTCAGTGACGCTCCTGCTGACGTGTTATGTGGTGCGTCCGTGTAGTCAGGTTCGAATAAATATGGCTGGGCAAAGAAATGCGTGTCGAAATCCTTAGACATGTTTACGAATATTGTTTTGTTTAGAGCGTGCAACTCCCTCGGACTATAAACAAAGCTTGGGCGCACTGATAACACATCAGCAGCGTCACTGAACGCAGCTTGACAACAGAACCGGAAGACAATACAATGCTGAATAAAGTTGTAGTTTGTGTTATTTTTGGACCAAATGTATTTTCGATGCATCAAAACATGCTAACTAACCCACTGACGTCACATGGACTTACTTTGATGATGTCTTTATTTACTTTCTGGACAAGGAGAGTATACCGTACATACATTTTCAATGGAGAGACACAAAGCTCTTGGACTAAATCTAAAATATCTTAAACTGTGTTCTGAAGATGAACAGAGGTCTTACGGGTTTGGAACGACATGAGCGTGAGTCATTAATGACATAATTTTTGGGTGAACTAACCCTTTAACGGCTTAACATTGTCTGATCACAAACAGGGAAGCAGAATCGGGGTATGGGTTAGAAAGGACATTTCCTCCAACCGTGTCGATCAACTAACTGTGTGATGTAAATTACGTTAATGTAATGACACAGTTTTTGTTTTCCACTTATAAAAAATGTCACAAATAAAAGTGTTTGTCAGAGTGAGAATGAAAAAGGTAAAAAGTAACACGTTGAGAAAAAAAAAAAAAACAACAACAGCAAAGGAGCATCTAATTTAAACAATTGCAGAGCTCTGTTCTCTCATACTGAGCATGTGACAGCACATCCAGGAGCGGAGGATAGGATGGAGGAGGAGAGAAGAGTTGAGCTTCTGACAGAATGAGGTTTTTTTTTTTTTCTTCCTATGACTTCCTCTAAGGAGACTGCTGAGTGTGTGTGTATGTGTAGGAGAAACAGTACTGTCAGTCAACACAACCCTTCTCCACTCTCCCTTGAAGCTACAGTTTATGTCCTGTCCCAGCAGGAAGTGAAATTTGTAATTATACAAACCAAGGTGTCATGCCTTAATGGGAAAACTCAGTACCAGACACGTAAAATAAAGGGTATGCGCGTGACATCACCTTCAGACGGGGTCGCTACGGTTACGCCCACTGAGTGGCAAAAAGACAGTGGCAGCATTTGTTCAGCAGCGAAAAACACACAAAACACATCTAAAATGGGGAAAGAGCTTTGATAATGACTGTACAGATTTGACAAGAAATCTGTGGTATATTTTTACAGACTTCTGAAGCTACAGAAAAGAGAAGCAAATAGATTGATGCAATTCACTGGACTCCAGGGAGCGAAACGTGGATTTGCAGTTATCATTTTGTGTCAATATGTTGAATTTGAATTTGCTTTGACAACTCTGGAATTAAATAGTTACCATCTTATATTTTGAATAATTGGATGTTTTTAAATAAACACTGACTAAAAATATACAAGTTTTAGGGCTGGATGATATTATGACGATATATATATATATACATATATATATATATATATATATCATTGATTTAAGTTTAAGAAAAAATATGTTTATTTAAAATATAACTTACCTTAAGATATGTATTTTTTAATGCCATGTCATAACATGAAAGGTTTTTGTGGATGGTCAATGTCCTCCTCCGCATGTTTACATAGAAAACCAATGGAAAAGTAGCTCAGTCAGATACAGAGACATGCCACTTCCTCAATCCTTAATAAAACTATATAGGGAAAACCGTAACACCAAAGTTGGCGGTTGTATGCACATGCCCCGCCCCTCCCGCTGGAAAGCCAATCGTCTGCTTTTAACAGTCAAACCAGGAAACATTTAAGCCTATCGTCTGATTCCACCAACGCATGCTCACCGTTGAGGTTTACGACAGCGGAAAATATGTTACTGTTCGAAAAGGCGGCAGATTTGATACGTGTTAATTGTGTAAATATCAGACATCTCAAGTCTCCCGGAAGTTCCGGGAGTCTCCCGCACACTGATAGCGATTTTTTGTCATATTTTATTATTGTTTCTATACAAGCAGTTTTTATGTCCCGGTGACCAGTGAAAGTGCAGTTCTGAGTCTCTGCCCATTCATTTAGATAGAAGCCTGGTCTTGTTAATCTCGAAATAGCTGCCCGGAGGCGTTGCCAAAATGGCGGCAGAGTGGCATGACTTACCTGAAAGGACTTTGGCTCAGTGGAGTGCAATAAAGCGCTGTGTGAATAGCCCTATTTCATTTCAAACCTGAATGACTTGAAATACAAAAGGACATTTGTTTTGATGAATGACCAAAATTTAGCTGCTTTTCCTTTGTCCTGCGTCTCATTTGTTCTTCAGCATATTCAAACTTTGCATATCTCAATTAGTTATGAAACACACAGGGACCAAACAAGAGAGCTGCACAAACTAAATTAAGCAAAAATGATGAATTTCAGTTTGTTCTTCATACAAAACTATTGAATGGCTTCGGATGATGGGAATATAGTGGCAAGAGTCCTTTTTTTTTTTTTTTTTTTTTTTGTAGTTTTGGGATTTTGACAGCTCCTTAACATTCTTCAAAGAACGACTTACAGGGTTAGGGTTAGATCAAAATGAGGGTGACTAACTGTTTTTTTGAAGAAATAACCTAAAAGAAGGGAATAAAGCGCTTCAGGAAAATTGAGGGAGAAGCACGCCCCGTGGCCTCAAATGCTCATATTTGTGCACCAGCTCCCCCTCTATGCTCCAGTGGAGAAAAGGTGTCTGTTCAGCATGACTGCCTCAGACTGACCAATCACCTCACTCTGTGTCTCCGTGTCCTCTGGGATCCTTAGCTTTGTGTCAAAGATAAATTGCGCCTCTGATTGACCACTAAAGGGAGGTTTTTACAAAGTCTGATTTGCTATTCATCAAAGCCTGCAACATTCATTCTCTCTCACACTGTCGTCTCTGGTTTCTTTCTCCTTTCTAGTTAGATTTCTTTTTTCAATTATCTGGCTATCTCCATTTTCTTTTCCAGTCCTTTCCCAGTCCTTCATTATTATTATTATTTTTCGGGATCCTTCAGAATGTGTCCTGTAGCCTCTTGTCGGAGGTGCTTCTGTCCCATTTATTTCTTAACTTTTCCTTTAAATGTTCCTCAAGTGCCTCTCTACTACCGACATCACAACCACTCAAAAACAAACAAACTAATTAACTGTCCCCCATCCCACACCCACACTGCAGTGAATAAGCACTGATGATGGAGAGTTTCCTCTGTTTGCCAAAGACGGGCATAAATCTCAGCTAGTCAGAAATGCCGATACTGCAAACTCTCTAATGACTGTCGTTTGGAAAAAGATTACAGGGCACCTGTCTGAAACCCCCGCAAAAAACCGCCGAGGGAGCATCGCCGCAAAGCCTAATCACCACTTACACAGCCAGCTGTGCGTTCCATTAGATCATTTAATACACCAGAAAGTAAATAAATGAGAACTCAAATAAATAAATAACAAACATTTGTTCAGCGCTGCTGGATGCCATGTTGAGTGGCACGGTCTTAACCCAGATATTTCCATCAAGCGTTTTGGACAATATAACTGCGGTCACAGAGCTACCAGTGTATCCGCTCATTATTTACTCAACCTTATTTCCTGGACACTCTTGTGTGAAGGAATGGGTCTGTTATGCTTCATTACTTTCCAAGCCAATCATATGATAGCTGTGGCATTTTTTTGTGATTTTTGGATTTATAATATATACATGCTACAGCCTGACTTCGTCATACTCATATTCTAGTGAGAATATGAGTCTGAAACTCCTCCGTAGGGCTTTGATTATGAGGCGTGTCTTAACCGAACCAGGAAAAAAAAAACCTTTATGTACATAGCTCAGAGCAACGCAGTAAGTCAACTCCTTTGCATAGCGCAGTTAGAAGTTAAATAACGAGTGTTGCTTCTTTAATTTACTTCTCCATGAGTGCGACCAAAGGAGAAACCACAACGACCACAGGCTTTTCATTACGTCCCATCTTCTTAACGACCGTCAGAGCCAGCTGATAAGTTACACTTTTCCCAAATCATGTCGGAAGGACGCCAAAAATATCTTTCCGATCGACAAATGCCTTGATTGCAGTTCTCTGTTTGTCTATTAAAATCAATGTGCTGTCGATTTATTTTACAACAGACGCGACAGCGGAATTGATACATCTCAATTCTCCAGCTCCAACAATAATGTCATTGCAGATCATCTGTCAATCATCGTATAAAGCCTGCCCTGGCATTTTGATTGGCCCGAACGTTTCTTGTCTGATCATAATTACTCCTCAATGGATCGAGTCCAGACCGAACTTCCCGACCAAAAAATGTTGTGGGCGGAGTTTGGGCTGGCATCCAGGCTATATACGATAGGTTATTGGCTGACATACGGGATTTATCATCATTATTTATTGGTACAGTACATATAAATATCAACCATAATATGAAAAGCAAGTTGATCACTGATATTTTCGTGGACATTTTTTTTTTTTTTTATCAGAGCATCCCTAGTGATTGATGCTAGCAAATCCTTCAAATATTCACCAAGTGTTCCCTGTGAAAGATTGGGATGAGGATAAGGAAATAATGACAGACTTTTAATTTTTGCCTGAAATATTCCTTTGAGAAATGACAAAAACCAGCGCCAAATCCTGAATAACGGCAGTGCACTACCTCATAGCGAGATGAAAAAGAGCCAAATGGAGACGTTAATGAGCAGACTCTGTAAACCGATGCGCTCTTACAACAGCTGAGAATGCAGTCAAAACAGTTCTGATTTATGGATGCTCTCAGTACTGCCGTAATGAAGCACTTTCTGTCTTTTCACGTTAAGCATGATAGTATATCAGTGTCTGTTATGACCTAGTTGTCACTTACGTAACAGACCCTGCTGATATATTATTGCTATGAGCTTTGCCTTTCATATGTTTCAAACCCAAGCAGTTATCTTTGAATCCCACATATTTATGGAACACAGCATTACACAGAACAATACACGCAACCTTTCTACTTCAGACATTACCAAGCGATTTCAAATCTCCAGATTTTCATTCTCAACAGCCATCAAGAATGGCATAATCACCACAATCCAGGTTCTGTGGGGGGAAAGAAAACCTTTGATCTCCAGACAGACCTGCTGGAAGTAATAGGCGGATAGTACGGGACAGAATGGGATGGGGTGGGATGGTATAGCTGCTGTCAGTGCTTGAGACAGGATAGTGCTGGTCAGCCTGATCCCTTATGGTCGGTTCGCCCCAGGGAGTGAGCAGTCACGGCTGAGAAGAGCGAGCCACAGCACAACAGTGGATTATTAGATACAGAGTCAGAGTCCAAAGACCCCAGTCCACAGAGGACAGAAATAGACACCAAACTACTGCAGCAGATCTGAGAGAGAGAGTGACAGGAATCATAATGATGAAGATAAGATTGCAGATGTTTTAATGCTGATGATGATGAGTAGGGTGACGTTCTATAAACTATGATAAAGAAGATAACTGTGATGATAATGATGATGAATAAAGATTTTTCAACAATAATGATGAAGATGATGAGGAAAAGAAGGAGGTGGAAGGTAAGAAACTTGAAATATGATTATGAGAAAATTATTATAATGAGGACATTTTATGATGAAGAGGAGGATTTGTGATACAAACCGAATCTAGATTTGATTTTTCAATGATGAAGAGAATTAAAATGATTGATAATGATGATTGTGGTGATTAAGGAGGATGGAAATAGGTTGTATAATATATAGTATATCAGAATATAGTAATTCTGATCATCCTCATAATTATCTGCATTGTTCTGATCTACATCTTCTTCATCATCACCACCACAAAGACATTTTGGTAACACTTTACATTAAGGTTCATTTATTAAACATTAGTTAATGTATTAACTAACATGAACTAACCATGAGCAATACATTTGTTACTGTTTTTGTAAATCTTTGTTAACGTTAGTTAATACAAATCCAGCTGTTTATTGTTTGTTCATGTTAGCTTAAAGTGCATTAACTAACAAGATTTTAATAAAGTATTAGTAAATGTTGAAATTAACAAAGATTAACAAATACTGTAGAAGTATTGTTCAAGTTAATTTTAACTAATGTAGTTAACTAATGAACCTTATTGTAAAGTGTTACCGACATTTTGAACAAGGATAAAAATGACAGTCATTACCAATACCGACGATGATGATGATGAAAATTACGATTTTTCAACAAAACAAAATTGAGAAATGCACATCAAAAATGCACCCACACCCAGAATTAAACAAGTCAGTGTTTGTGGATTCTCAACAGTCGTAGGAGTAATTGAAGCAGCAGTAAGTTTAGCACAAGCGTGAGCTCCAGGAGACATCCAGCAGTGTGTGGGAGTGAAGAAAAGAGTGCTGTCACAAACTTTCAAATGCAATCAGAGGTCGCCATTAATTGAAGGCAGCAGGCTATTAGTTACAGTGGCAGTGTAAGTACTGAAATTACTTTTGAACTTCTTAAGTATACATTGACTGCGTTAATCGCAGGGGAGTCATTGGTAATTTCCACAGAAACTGTAGCTGATAACCATGAAATACTTGGTAGAGACTGCTGTGTATCAAAATATTCAGTATTTCATATAGCTTGATGGAAAATTGGACTGCACTCTGGGATACGGGTTACTCACAAATTCAATTTTCTGGTTGTTAAAAAGCAATTCCAAAAAAAAAAAAAAATGGGGAGTGGGGGGCAACAGTCATCAAAAATATGGGATAATTGTTATTCACTGAAGCTTTGAGAATACAATTGAACGTTTAACTGACGAGTCGTTGCCATGGTGCCATTCATGTCGAGAAAGAACCCAATCCTCTGGCTCAGTGTGGAACGAAGCTTTTGCCAGTGAGTGGAGGGAAAGGAATGGCGTGGGAATTGCTCCATTGCTATTTAGATCAACATTATTTACACTGGTGAATGCTGCCAATGGCTACGGTTCACAACCAAAATAGATCAGTTCTATAGAACATTCAGCGCCGGATCGTGACAGCCACAGGATTGTGTCGTCTTCAGTGAGAAATGTTTTCCCTGCATTTTTACAGTGGTAAAATGAGCCATCACAATGCCTCTGCTGTGACTGACAGGAAGGTTTGTGGTTAAAAAGTTATGACTGATGTGCAATGCTTATGAATGTTTTCTATGAATGTGAGAAATTAATGGCAGATTAATGAATTATACCTTGAAGCTCAATTATAAAATTAAACCACAAAAACGTAAAATTGTGTTTACAGTAATGCAGTAAAAATGGTATAATTCACCACATAGAGTATACGTTAAAATCCATTGATTTACACAACAATAACACTTTTTTTGGCCCTTTTGCGATTTCACTGATGAAGAGAGTCAGAGAAGAGGCAGGCAACGGATATGAATGTTGCACAAACATCCATTGTAAGTACATTACTGTGCACATGAGAGATACTCTCAATAAAACTTAACTTGTTTTGAACCCAGAACGTTCATTGTAGGATCGAGTCGCTGAGGTTCAGCTCAACTTAATTGAAAGGTCATGATAAATCAAGTTAAAATTTTAAAAGTCTGCAGTAGAAAACAGCTGACTGACTTCAATGAGGGTCTTAATGCAGATTATATCTCAGTCTGCCTTGATGCATCTTAAGAAGTATAAACATAAGAAGGCTTTAATTATGATTTTCAAGCAATACCATAATGACGTTATACTCTTCACAGGCTAGTTTCACATAGAGCAAATTAATTCCTTGTTCTCTTTTTTCCCCTCCCCATGTTTCTAAATTTATTACAAAGGTTAAAGACTGATTGCATAAGTCAACCAATCTAATGGTTTAATTAGCTATGTACACTGTGCTAAATTCATTTTAAGACTTAAAGTGCTAAGCTCGTTTTCATGTTTCACTTTTTATGCACATTGCAAATCAAGAGTAGGTCAAGTTGTTAAACATCCTACAGCTTATGCTCTGAAGAAAAAGAAATAGAATTAATGTCTTGTTATATTTATATGCAAGCTTTAAGTTCATCACATTTGCTCCAATGTACTCTTGTAAATTCTTGCTCTGTGCTGATCATTTTTTTTCGTCCACCCATTAGGATGTGTCAAAACAGCAGAAAACCATCAAGATGCATTTACATGATGACTGTACTGATTTGAGAAGCAATGCATGGTGGGACATTCATCTTTGAGGGTCTATGACATTGTAAATCCAACAAAATCTTCATCCAACGAAATGCAGCAATTTATCTAGAAAGATGTTTAAAGCCAGTCAGAGCTATTGATTATTCCAAGCACTGACAGTAGTATCCAGACTCCTTGATGAAATTAGTTAGGTAAAACACATACATTGCAAGGTCACGCATTTGTGATCTTAGAATATTAACCAAGGTCTCCAGTGGAGGAAAAGCTTACATAAAGTTAATTAAACTTTCATAGCAATCATTTATATTTCACAGAGCTGGTTGTAAGATCTGCTGCTGCAATTACCGAGGGTGAATGATACTACTGAATGAGAAGAGGGTTGAGTGTTTATTTTACTCTAAGGCCGTGTGTCCACCAAAGTGTCTTTCCACGCGCCTGGCGTATGTTTTCAATTGGAGTGCTGCGCTTTTTAAATGCCATGAGTGTAACGAGCCACTGAGCGTTTTTTTCACGCTGAAGCGCCGAGAACGCTTTGGTGGACACACGGCCTAAGATATACTAGCCTTACACCGGAGTGACAGCTGGCTGCTATTCTGGGTCTTTCGTACACATCTGTCTAACTATATGCTTTGGGCAAAAGTTTGTTAAAAACAAAAACGAAAAACAAGATTTCCAAAAAAAAAAAAAAAAGTTTAAAACACTTTTTTTTGTCCATGTTGGTTTTAAATGCTTTAGAAAAAAGTTCATGCTTTCAAGAAAAGTTTAATTAATCTAAACAAGTTATGGCATTTCAAGGAGCCAAATCATATTACAGCATATTACACATTTCACAATACACTCTAAAAAAAATGCTGGGTTGTTTCAACAATTGTTTGGGTTAAATTAAAAGTTAAATTAATGATGTTGCTTAATTAATTAATGTTTTAAGAGACTAATGTATGATTAGTGTATGTTAGTTCGATCATGGTCCTTTTATTATGGGAAAAAATAATAATAATAATTCAAAAATTAAAATCCACCTCATCAAAAAACAAGCCTTGTGTCAATGACAATGTTTATTGCGATTTGAACAATGTGATTGTAATAAGATTTAGGCAATATTGCGATTAAACTTTACCTCATGTAAACACAAGTTTGAACAAATTGATTTTTGCAATAAACAACCACGTTCAGCATTCATCTATGACCAAAGTGCTGATGTGCATTTTTGGGGTGATGTAGTAACCGAGTTCATCTTGACAACTTTGAGTGACATGAATATAATGCAGTATGATGGTTTAAAACACTGAAATTGAGATATTTTTAAGCACATCACAAAAAAAAAAAAAAAAGAATGACTATGACCAGATACCAGGAAACTACTGCATGTGAGTTTATCATTTGTGCTGTGCATTGGGGTGTTTAAATAACGACAGTAAAAATAACCACAATTCTTAAAGGGATACTCCAATTTTTTTTTTGGAAATAGGCTCATTTTACCACTCCCCCATAGTTAAACAGTTGAGTTTTACCGTTTTCAAATCCATTCAGCCGATTTTCTGATATTTAGAAGAATGACCGTAACCAGACAGTTTCTGGTCTCATTGACTTCCATAGTAGGAAAAAAATATACTATGGAAGTCAATGAGACCAGAAACTGTCTGGTTACTGATATTCCTCTAAATATCAAAAAAATCGTCTGAATACATTCGAAAACGGTAAAACCCAACTGTTTAACTCTGGGGGAATGGTAAAATGAGCCTATTTCCCAAAAAAAAAGTGGAGTATCCCTTCAAAGAATGAACAAAGAGAATCAGTCCTTTCTCTGATTATTGGAAATAAATCACATTATTGGTGGACACACAGTCATTGACTCAACTAGATCCAGTTTACAACTGCCTTGTTGCAGGAATTTGATCCCTAGATTTCCCTTGGACTCATTGTTTATTGGACACACGACACAGAGAGTGAGTTTTATTCACGGACCTCATTATACACTGAGCCGTTTTTCCCGCCTGCTGCATTACCATTACTGTAATTAATGGTGTAACAGATTCCTCTGTCACCCATCTTCCCTGCTCTAGTCTGAGCCTGGCGTCTCTTAAGAGCCCATGCTGCTGATTCATCTGCTCCACCATCAGCCGGGTTGGAGGGTGGCAGAAAAAAAAAATCATCTTAGACCTGCAGCTAATTTCAATAGGCTTGATGTATTTCTTCAACTCGCAGCCTGGCACTTTAATAAGGAATGGCTATAATCAAAAGACAGGCAAGAAAAAAGAAAGCGGAAAGAAATTTTCCCCTCGCCCTTCCTCTTTTCTGAATTGTTCCCTGTCACCGCAACAGTGGAATGGCCAACAGCCATCATTTTGAGGACAATTACGAAGAATGTATGGCAAACGCCGCCCTCTCGCTTGCTACAGCGACATGCTGGTGACAAACTGCCTGTTTACCGACGCTAGTGTTATTTTCTGCTGGGTAAACATGATTTTACCGGGCTGGCCGGACTGGACGAGCATGCAATAGGAGCTTGATGTAGTGCCCGCCTTCCTGGGAAGAGGTGATGAAGTCTGGCCCCATTCCTCAAGTGCTAATATCCTCTGCTTTGCCTTGTGAAAAACAAACAATGGCGAGGGTCGTGGTCGGTACAGGCCATTTTGCCTCTCAATCTTTTTATTTTACAATGTCCCTTATGTTTTCCATTGCGCCCCATTTTTTTCCAATCTTTTATGGTTTATTGACAGTGCTCCTGCCCTGAAACAATAAACACGTCAGCTGAGGGGGAAATCGATGCAGGGGCCCAAAACCGAGAACAAACTATATAACCAGGAAGGATCGAATGAAGGGCAGCTCTGTGACACTCGCACCCACACCTCTTAAACATGGATGACTGGTTTTAAAGGTTGGGAAATCTGTGCCAGACATCAACGTCGTGGTTTACTACTTCCTCCCTCACATTTATTTCCTTTTCAGTCCTCCATCTCACCTTATTTAGTATTAACACATTCCTCCCGACAGGCCCGGTTCTACAGGACCCTCAAACACAAGCAAGAGCATCCATATTTGATGCTGTAAAAATATATTGGCGAAACAGATTTGGCAAACTTACCAGTGCATATTAGTGTTTGTGCTCTAGAGATGTTTTTGTAGCTTTCAGCAATGTAGCCAATCACAGAAATAGTTGTTGATCTCTTGCACACGATGGCCAATCAGAGTTCAAGTGTTCACCACTCAAAATGCCAGAGAAACCTCTCACTAACAAACAAATCGTAGACACAATGCAAGGTTAATTGTGCATTGTTGGTAGCTTCACTGATTATAAATGGAACTTTGCAAAATCGCGATGAACTAACAAAGTTACAGCATTTGTAGCGATTGTAGCCATCTTGCATTGCTTTTGAGGCTACAGCTTATAATCTATTGAATAAAACTATTGGTTTTCATGCTGCTAAGAGGATTGATGGCCAATGCATGCTCCAAAGTTTCGGAAGTGACATCTACATATAGATGCTGGATTCACTCTGCACGGAGCACAAATATGACATGTTAAAATAGTGACAGATTAAAGAAATGTAAAGCAGCCGTGGCTCGTCTGTATGGGCAGGTGGGGCAGAGCCTCACCGAAATATTTAGCCAAACATAGGTAATTAAAAAATATAAATGTGTTCAGCATTCTGCAACAAATATTTTTCAGATATTCTAGACTATTCATAAAGTCATAAAGTAAGCAGGATATGTTCAAATTTGGCATCTAGATTCGGCAGGCATGTATTCAAACTAGTGGGGCAGCCGATCTCAGAGCCCTCCCTAGCTCTATAGCGCCCCACAAATTTCCAATGTAAATCTGTGGTGAAAAAAAAATGGAACTGCAGCACGGTCTCATGGAGAGCCATTGGTAGATTTCGGGCTGCCCCGCTTATTTTAACATGACGTTACTTCACATAGGCTAAACCTCGCTCCAGACCAAGATATCTGCTTCAGGTCAGTAACTAGTTGGCATATCTGTTCTTCCAATATGGAGTAGTGTAAGAAATTAATGAGAGTATAAACCCTTTAGTTTAAACGTGATCATGACTTGACTTCCTCCTCACTGGAATTCCTAACTTGCAATATTCTTAAACAAATTCGGACTAAATTAAAGCAATTTTAAGATGGCATTATGCTTTTTTCATCATTAGAACGCGATCTCAGGCTGAAAACACAAGGACATTAGAATTCTGACAAACGTGTGTGATGTGTTCAGCGATTAGAATATAATGGTGCGTTCACACCGGACGCGAATAGCGCATCAGGCGCGAGTGACTTTAATGTTAAGTCAATGCAAAGACGCGTTACGTGCGTAAAAAATTCCTGCGGCGCGAATGAGGCGTAGAGTGTGGTGTGGTAGACATGAATAAGCCTTGTTCGTAACAAAAACAAATTATATCAAATTACAAATTACATCAAAACAAAAATAAATTACAGATTAGGTGGATGAGGGCGAGGGTAATCCTCGCTCCGATGCACGACAAAAGGTCATCAAACTGGGCACGGGACAGGTGGAAGTACCACTGACAGCGGCCGTCATCCAGGTGCAGCTCATGGAGCGAGCAAATGGTGAAACTCGCCAAAGGGTTCGTCTCTGAAGGGTCCGGTGGACACAAATACGGTGATGATGATCCCCACCCCGTTGTTCTGCTCTCCAGAGAAAATACAGAGCAGTGACTCTCTCGATTAATGCTCGATTAAACATAAAAAAAGATGGCTGCCAACTTGTTTTGATTCTGACGTGCGTAAATTTCGCTTCAAACTTTTGTTTTTACGCGCGTCAGTTTCACTCTTGACGCGCAAATTAACACAAAGTGGTCAAGCGTCAAACAAGACGCAGTAGACGCGAATTTGACGTGCTATTCGCGCCTGGTGTGAACGCTTACAAACTGTTTATAATAAACGACCTAAATTTATGCTCAGGAGCCACTATGCAGAATAGTACATTAATGGAAAATATTCTATTGAAATTGAAATTAAATTATATTCCAATTATTGGTAAAGTAATGACTCGTAAATAATTGTAAATGTCTCACATATTGCTATGGTGGAGCCATTGCCGACATCTAGAAAAGTTAGACATCTGTACATTACTAGAGCACCCTTAGTTATTTCAGAAGAACCCTCAGTGATTTGATTTTGGAACAGGGCCTGCCTCCTGAACGACCTTTTGTGACAGTCACATGTATCTGACACCTTAAAAGACATTTCCAACTGCTCATGCAGCCTATTGAATCGGACATCACACATGGCAACCACTATGGGGCTTGTGTGAGGTTGCCAAGCTTTGTCACGACTGGCCGACAGCATTGACAAATTCTGTTTATCTACGGCCATGCGATTACAAGGTCACCCGCCGGAGTTGATTCCACTAAAGCTGAACAAATGCAAGAATTGTGATGGCACAAAACAATGCAACACAAAGAATAACAGTTATATTTACAGTCGCATCAGTAGCACTAAAGTGACATAGAGCAAAGTTCCTCCCTCAAAATGCCCCACCAATGCTATCTTAACCACTAAAATTGTATGCACGGAAATCCTTGACTAAAACAGGCATTGTGGGTAGAGGCCAGCAGTGTTATTATAACCGTAAACAAACAGGTATCGATCTCATCTAGAGGATAGGCAGAAGTCAGCAACTTTATCAACACCACAGAGAACAGGAGATGCAGGGAGTATCAGTGCACAAGAAAAATTAAATTGCATTTTGATGATGGATGCACCTGCCTTTGAATAACAAACACCATCAACAACAGCAGGCCAGGGAGAGAGCGGCAAAAAAACAAAAGCGCAACAACTGAAAAGAAGATGAAGTGATGGTAATGCTAATAACACAGGCACAGATTTTTGGGATATGGGACAAGATGTGTAATGGTTTTAAACATAAAAGCATAATAAATGTATATATTTGTTGTAATTACTACTGCTAAATATGAATATGTGCAAATAACTTTATTGTACTGTTATTAAACAACTTTACTGTACAGTATTAGCTGGGTAAGAATTTTATTAAACATACAGAAAAATGTATAAAATGTACAATCTTTAAAATATTTCTCTCCACTGCTAAATGATCATTCAGAAATCCTTATAATATGCTGATGTGGTGCACATCAAATATATATTTTCTTGTTATTAATATTGAAAACTATTTTAATATTTTTGTGGTAATCGGGATACATTTAATTTCAGCATTCTTTGAAAAGAAAGTTCAAAAGAACCACATTTATTTGAAATAGACATATGTTGTAACATTCTAAATGTCTTTAGAACAAATTCAATTTCTTAAAAAAAAAATAAAAAAAAAAAAAAAAACGTACTGACCACAAACTTTTGACCATCAGTGTATACACTCACCTAAAGGATTATTAGGAACATCTGATTAATTTCTCATTAATGCTAGCAGTCGGAGGAGAATGGGGCGAAGAGCAAGATAGAAGAGCAACTTTGACCAAAATAACCACTCGTTACAACCGAGGTATGAAGCAAAGGATTTGTGAAGCCACAACACGCACAACCTTGAGGCGGATAGGCTACAACACAGTCATCGATCTCAAACCAATAGAGCATCTTTGCGATATGGTGGAACAGGAGCTTTGTGCCCTGGATCAAATCTCCATCAACTGCAAGATGCCATCCTATCAATATGGGCCAACATTTCTAAAGAATGCTTTCAGCACCTTGTTCAATGCCACATAGAATTAAGGGAGTTCTGAAGGTGAAGGGGGTCAAACACAGTATTAGTATGGTGTTCCTAATAATCCTTTAGTGTGTATATATTCAATATTAACATTATTTGATTATTTGTAAGCATTTTCACTTTCTGTCAACAAGGTCAAACATTTTCTTGTTTTCTTTGCCACAATCATGAAAATCAAAATCCAATGATGCAAGGCCTGAATCCTGTTGGTGAGAAATTCCACCTCATGAGATATGATACTTCTAGAACCTTTCTATTTCGTTTTACTTATCCACCCTGTGATTTCAGGTCACTACATGTGGTTCAGGACTCTTATTAAAAGCCGCATGCTCGGGTCTGATTGAGACAGCTCCTAGCAGGAACGGGCATCACTGACGGTGCCCAAACGCAGGGCTCTAATGAGCTCCCAGAGAGCTGATTCATAATGGAATATCTGGGAGGCCAATAGTCCATCACTAATAATCATATGGTAATGACCAGCTCGCAATCAGGGAGCCCAACAGAGAAGAGCAGCTCATTTCTATCCTTCAAAGCTTTCTCTCTTTTTAAATTTCACAGGGATAGAAGGGTGATGGGGGGAAAAAAAAGAGAAAAAGGGCAAGGGGCGGGAGAGAACGAATACAGAGATGGAAAGAGAGACCTTCGATGAATTCTAACATTTCTTTTTAATAAAAAAGATGGCGCAAACTAAATAAGTGACGACAAAGGCATGGTTTCTGCTGCGTACAGGGGGTTTGGGCGAAATGCTAGTTAGTGCTGCTTTAATGTAGCTGCCATCAGAGGGATCATTCATCATAATGTTCTCACTTCATTTGCACAGGTCTCTGAGTACAGCAAGAGTGAATTAGCTCCAGCTCTGGGCCCCCCTGCACTCTGGGACCAAGGGACAGCCAAATTGGATCTAAATTGATCTAATCCTAAACAGAAAGGCAAAATTAATGACTTTGCATGGAGAGAGACCTATTCTCAGCATATCATATAAAGAGTCTTTCTGAGGGAGAATATCAGGGCCATTTTCCACTAACTGAAGCTAGATTAGAAGGAAACGAGGTGAACGTAGGGATGAGTGGACTGATATTGAAATAAAAGATTCCAGATTATGGGAGGCATCACGACTAAACTACTAAATTTGGAAATCACAAAAACTTTTAATAGACATCTATTAGAGCTACCAGTATAGATATGGCTATAAACTATATTAAATCTGTGTATCAAACTTAGAAGAAAATGAAAACTGTTGTTGGTTGGCAGATACGTACGTGCTGTGCTCATTTGTGACCAGAAGGAGTAGCATGGTCTCTTAGCACAGTAGAGCGGAAAAGAACTTTGGGGATCTCTTTGAGAGGTCATAAAAAGGGGAAATTTAGACAGATACAGAAAATGTGGAAACATTTAAATCCCATCCGAATGGGGTCTGAGGCGGATCGTTGAGCTAAAGGAAAAGAGCCACGCTAATAAACACACTGACCTCTGAGGAACAGAGCCAACCACAAACACCAACAGGAACACAAACAGAGACACAATACGTGCAGTCAAGCGTGACTGAGCAGCATTCAGGCAGGTAATGAACGCAAATAAGAGATCAACTTACAGTCTGTCATGCGGCAAGTCCAGACGTTGACACGCACACATAAATAACCAAGCATCCGTACATGTTCTGTGAAGGCAGGCATTGAAATGCATCCCTTCAGACGCTCAATAAGCAAAAGACATTTGGCAATGACACTGGTTATCGGGACAACTTTTTTTTTTCCTCTTCTTGCAAACACCTCCACGCTGATTTCTTACGCCCCATCACGCACACAAGCCTGTGGTCTCCATTACTGCAATTTCACCTCTGTCGCTCAGTATACACACGTGGGCCTTTTTAATGCCGACTCCAAAATGAACACAAACAAGCATACACAATTTAGCAGCTCGTTACTTTACGAGCTTATTAGGCATGGCCCATCACCCTCAAGAGTGTTAACGAGGTGGTATTTGGCAGACTCGTTAGGCCAGGAACCTATCAGAGCCCAGGGAGATATCAGGAGATGGTGTTCTGGATATTGCTCACAAGAGTGACAAACAATGTTAGTGGCACCACAGGGAACAGCAGGCAATTTTGAGTTTAAAAGATGCAATAGCCATCCCAACACAGATTTGACGTTTAAGATAAAACAAGGTCAAGTGAAAATGTACAGTAATAGACGTCTAACCATATCCCAAGAATAGACAAATAGGCTACACATGTCAAACAAATGAAACCAAACACCTTCTACTCACTGTTGACTTTGCCTACATGATGGAATATGATACATCATTGCAGTCATTGCCTCCTTGCGCTATGATTGGTTATTATTGGATACTATTGGTTTGTGCATTCTCAAATCACTCTGAATGAACAAAAGGATGGTGTTAATGGGAAGACTAAATAAAAAGTCAACTCAGTCAAATAGATCCCCAGATAGCAAACTGACATTGAATCAACGTCTGCGTCAATGTCATGAGAGACGTTGTTTCCACGTTGATTCAATGTCAGTTTGCTGTCTGGGTCATGCTTTACATCGCGTCAAAATCAAACTTGAAAGGGCTTGAAAATATGATAACTGTTTGTTTTTTAGCGAGCAATCAGCTTGGTGGAATTAAAAGGCACATCTTTGTGTCTTTGATCAGTGCTTACCAAGCTTGATGATAGATGATACAAAAATAAGCTAGCTTAATAAAAAGAACAGTTGAACACCAGTTTACAAATAAAATATGTTGTTTAAATTATTACTGTGTAGTGAGCAGGACGAGGCCGAGTAAAGATCTGTGAGACGCACCAGTCTTGCATCTCTCACAGAGGAGCAGAAGCATAAAGGAGGAGTGACGACAGTGAAGATCTAGAGAGGAACAGGTCTTATTGTATGTTGTGTTTTGTGGCCAGCAGTCGTCGGTGAGGGGCTGCTGGCTTTACTTTCATTTTGCATTTGTTGATTTTATTCTTAAAGTTGAATGTTCGCTGGTTCCCGCCTCCTCCTTTATGCTTCCACTCTTCCGAGAGAGATGCGAGACCGGTGCGTCTCACAGGTGTCGCTCATCATCACTTCCGCCACCAGCCTCGTGCCGCTCTCATGTCACTCGGCCTTGTCCTGCTCGCCATATACTGCCTTAAAGGAGTAGTTCACTTTTAAAAAAAACTTTTGCTGATAATTTACTCACTCCCATGTCATCCAAGATATCCCAAAAAAAGTAAGTTTTATAAGCTCAAATGTTCGCAAATGATGCACGTTTGTGAATCTCCTGTTCGAACTCGTTTATCAAAATGAATGAATCTTTTTTCGAGTCATTTGGTTCATTCAAAAAAACGAACGAAATGAACAAATTGACTAAGAAAAAGATTTGTTCATTTTTCATTTTGATGAACGAGTTCGAACAGGAGAGTCACATAGAACAGAACAAGGCAAGCATTTGAGCTTTTTTTTTTTTTAAATGACCAATTGTTTCACTTGATAAGACCCTTATTCATCATCTAGCATCGTTTACAGCACTTTCAACAGTTTGCACTGAAACTGTCTTTTGGACCTTGAATCGTTTGGTGCCCAGTAAAGTGCATTATATGGAGTAAAATCCTGGAATGTTTTCATCAAAAACCTTACTTTATTTTTGACTGAAAAAAGAAAGACATGGACATCTTGGATGACATGGGGGTGAGTAAATTATAATTATCAGCAATTTTTTTTTTTTTTTAAAGTGAACTAAGTTATTATTTTGGAATAAATGTAAAAAATGGTTGAAAACACTCACTTGATGATATTTACGTTTGGTTTTGATAAATAGAACAATTAATAGCATTGTTAAGGTAAACATACAAAATAGAGTTGTATTTAGTTTATTTTTTCTTTCGTTTTTTCTATTTGATGTTATGTAATATGTTTAACCAGGAAACTGTGACCACAATAAGTTTGATATATATATATATATATATATATATATATATATATATATATATATATATATATATATAACCCCTAAGAACTTTTACACATGTACCGGCAACCTTGTTGAACAATCTGTCAGTGTGAAAAGTCCAATGGTTAACCAGACTCAGCACAGCTAGTAACACCCTGGAGAACCTCTCATAACTCTAAAAGGAGACTGTAACCTTGATAGCACTCTTGTCATGAGGTTATGCTAGCATTACACCTAGAGACATTAAATGGTTGGGGGTGTGATATGGGCCTGAAAGTTGATCATTTATCAGCAGACAAAAACAACAGCTGCATCTATCAGGGACAAAGAGAAAGATTTGGTGGGAGAAACACAAAAACGAACCCCTGGCAGAAGTGGCATATCTGCCCCACTGTTAGCAGCATGTTGCAGAGGTGCGAACAATTCCTGTGAATACAAGTGTTCCGGCATATGCTCCGAAAGAGTGTTTAGCCTGCAGACAGGCCCAGAATCCCAACGAAGCCCATAGTCACACCCACAACACACTCGCGCACACAGCCATGCCTAAAGGCTGCGAGACACCTGACATGTTTCATCTAGCGCCCTGTCACCTTCCTCTTGTACCAACTTACAGCTGGAGAATAAAAATCACACCGGGTGAGAAGGAGAGAACAGCAGGATTTTGTGGTAGCGAGACCAGAAAACGGTCATTCCAAATCTGTATAACTAGAATTTTTGAATAACAATCATTACAATTTAAATTAATACAATTTAATTTTTCATACAATTAAAATGAAAAGATTCAAAGATGGCTGCTCGTCATAGGTGGAACCTAAAAGAATATTTTCAGTTATTAATTACATAAATTTTAATTTGTTCCTCACACAAGTAAGCAAATCAAATTAGATAAACAAACAAACAAACATAAAAGTTCTATAAGAAAAACACGTTCTTCAGAGAAAGAGAAAGTACTCCAAACCAGGTTTGTAAACTTACTTTCATTTTTTTTTTTTGTGTGAACTTTCCCTTTAAGTGTACAACCTTCTCACTGAATAATTCTGATTTTTGGTAAGAAGCAAATGGTGTAAAACTTAGAGGTTTACGAGGGGATATTTTTGTACCATGGATCTGACCAATTTGAGGCTGCGACAGTGCTAGGAAATCCATTACAACCCAATTATATGAGCCAGTTTTGGGCCGGGTCTAGGCTGCTCTCTCTGAAAGGGCTCTGTTTAATCCACAAAGAGAGGCTAATGGGAAATGTGGAAATAGAATCCACACTTCAGTAAGTTTGAGGGGGATTTGGCAGGATTAATGAACTGCCAGGTTTACTGTCAACATGCGAGAGAGAGCAATCCTTTACAAGGCACGAGAATACTGCATCAGTCCGTCAGCCCACACACAAACTAGCACATCTAGCACACAGGCTCTCCTTGTGGTCTAGTAACAATGATGCCAAGCCTCCCTACATCATTCAATACACACTACATTTATCCAGAGATAGCTTTTTACATTTGGCTATAGGGATGCACAAATTTCTCTCCATCTTTGTGTCTGTGTGTCTCTCTCGCTCAAAAGAGATTCCAGTGCCGCTGCCAGCCAATGCAACCGCACAAAACATTGAATACATGGACTTGATTTGAATGCAGGCAGCGTGTCTGAAATCTGTGCAGCTATGATATGCTAACTTTCACATGTATCCGTTATCCTGATTTCACACCTCTGCTATCAAATGAGCAAATTGTATATATATATATATATATATATATATACACACATATACACTCTAAACAAATGGCTTGGCTAGTAATCATAGGGGAACCACTTATCTTTGTCATATGGTGCTATGTAGAACCATAAGGGTTATATATATATATATATATATATATATATATATATATATATATATATATATATATATATATGAAGTTAATTTGTTTTAAACGTCAAACCGTGCTAAAGTCTAAAAACGAAATCCATGCATTATATAAATATTGCCTGTTGGACAGTTCAGTCAAAACCTGCTTAGGATGGGAAGCTTGAAGCCTCACTATTATTTGTTTTTCTCATACTTGGATTAGGGGGTTTGCTCTAAATCCCTTATGTGCTGTGGGCATAAATGATACCTCAAATTGTTTGGCTTGTTGAGGAGAGGTGTGCTATTACTTTCTGAGGCAATCAAACTCCCAAATTTCTCCTGGTAGGTGATAAATTGTTAAGAAAAAAAAAAAAAGAAAGAAAAAAAACTTTGATGGACCAGAGCCATATCTACAGACCAGAGTATCACTGAGACTTGGACGTGGGCAGTGTTGGGAAAGTTCACTTTCTACATGAACTAGTTCAAAGTTCAGTTCACACATTTTAAAAGGAACTAGTTCAGTTCATAGTTCATACTTCAAAAAATGAACTAGTTCATTTATAGTTCTTTTTTTTCCCCATGTTGCGAGCTTTTGTATTATTATTGCCGCACAGAGCCCATAGACAACCACAGACAACAATTATTTTATTATTTTAGAAATGTAAGATTTTACCCATCCACACCGACCTCGTCATAAAATCCATTTAAATGATCATACGACTGTTATGTGGATGGCTGATGAACCCACTAGCAGACAGCAAATGATTCTCAAAGGGGTTTATTAAAGGACAAAACAGAAAGAAAAACCCACGATGGGGCAAAACAGGACAGGGTATAACACACTAGACTAAGACTATGAACTAACAATAGAAACAAACTCTTCTTGACAAGACTCTCAACTAGTTACTCACAGCTTGATACAAACACAAAGTATGATAAAGTCAAACACTGAACTCACGGTAGGTTTCACAATGAACCGACACAGGACAGCAAACACAAGGGGAATAAATAGGGAACACTAATGACGAGGACAGGTGACACTGACTAGACAATAATGACAAGACGAGGATAACAAGAGGGCGGGGTTATGTAACGAGACAACACAAGCACATGGCCACACAGGCCATGCGCTTGTACACAAAACATGGGTCTGTCACGATCCTGCCACAAGACCAGGAAAAATCTAAGACATGATGGCAGAATCATGACAACGACGCCTCCTTGCTCGCTGCTTTGTCGACGGCAGCTTTGTTTAAGTTAACGCCCTTGTTTATTAAGGCTTCTTTACGTGTTTTAGCCGGGTTTTCGCCTAGAAGGCTCTATAGAAATCTGGCACCCAATTGTACGAAATTAAACTGAGAGAGCGTGCGTTCATAGACACCAGAATGAACGCGCTCACAGTAACGTTCATCAGGCAGTAATACAGTACATTCAGTTCCCGTTCGCCCAAAATATGAACGCGTTCATGAACTATCGTTAATTGAACACTTTCAGGCGCAACACTAGACGTGGGCTATTTTGACCTGCCTCAGTAAGCAAACAAAAAACGCCATAGGACACAAACTCCCTAGAAATCAGCCAGACATACTGGAAACTAAATAGCAATGTCATAGCCACTAAGATCACCGTATTATCTGCATTAGTAAAAATACCTTAGTTACCACCCAGACACCCTAGCAGCCGAAATGTCCTTGCAACCACCCAGACAACTTAGCAACAGCATAGAAATACCTTGTTACCATTCAGAACACTCTAGCAACCTCATAGCTACACCCTTTTACCACCTATACAATCTAGCAACCATATATCAATGTTCTAGTAACCTCACAGACAACCTAACATCTACATAGCAACATCCTAGTTACCACTCATGACATCCTAGCAGCCACAGAGCAAATCCTTAAAAGATTTCCAGAACACCCTTATTAACCATAGCTTAAATTGTCTTGATTGATCAGTTGGACCTGGTTTTAGACCAGGTAGACAATTTTGGTTCAAGCTGATCATCAACGACAAATTAGCTAAAAAACAAAACAAAAAAAAACCTCAAACCTCTCGAACACTTTAAACTCCTCTGACTTTACAAGATTGTTACTTGGTTTAACCTATAAAATCAATATTGCAATAAAAAGCATCAATATTAGATTGGACTAGATAATTTCCCCCTCGAATTTCACACTGATCCCAACACCCCGGTATACTGGTAATCTAGGGAGAGACAGCTTAGCCCAAAGGATGAAAATGATAGATGGATGGATGGAGAATATAGGGCGGATACAATGGATAAATGAGCTGGGTAGAGGAAGAAAGTCTTTTTTTTTTTCCTACAACTCTCCAATCAGAATCTTTTCTACCTGACTTTCTCTGACCTTCTCTCTCTGTACTCATCTTAGAAATCTCTAATTTAAGAAAAAAAAATGATTTAATTATTTTCCACATCTTTTCAAGACAATCTGAGCTACTATAAAGATGGATCTCACCTTTGATCAGGGATTTAAGTACAATATCCTCTTTATATGAGTTTTTCAAGCGATAGCCAATGTGGACACACATTGTCCCTTATAAATAATATAAAATAAACGGATAAAGTGTCCCAGGATTTGTCCTGGGATCGTTTTGGATTTTGGTTCATTCACACTGCCAGTGATTTTCCAGAATATGTGAGTGAGTTAATACCCGTAAAGATCCCGTAAAGACACATGACATCAGGATGTGACGTGTAACGTATGCATCGAAAACAGGTTGTGGTACAAAAGCAAAAGTTTGCATTTTTTCCGGATTTTTTTGTAGACTAACGTATCGTGTCGTTCCACAAAGCTGCGATCTCAGCTTCAGCGTGGATAGTGAGGAGCTCCCTGGTCTTTGCTTCATTACAGTTTGCAGACATTTTTTTGTTCTTTCTTTGTTGATGACGAACACAAACTTTCTACAAAGAGCAACAGAGTCACACAATAACAACATCATTGTGCTGGCATGTGTGTCATCAGTATGACACACCCCTTAGGACATTGGTCCTGGCTTTTGTTGGCATCAATCCTGGGACGTGTTTGCGTTGACACAGAAGGCACTCTATTTTATGTCAATTTTCCAGGATCAACACGCTGTGTCAATGGGCTTTTCTGTCACCACTGTCTAAGGGTGTTTTCCTAATTCGTTTGAGCCCTTCAAATGCGCTCAGAGCAGTTTAGCGTGTATATGTGAACAAACCAAGTGATCTCAGTGTGAAAGCAAGGAGTTTCGTTTCAATTCGGCATGCCATACCTGCAGCCACGTTCCATCACTGTTGAAAACAGCACAAACATTTTTTTTATCATGGTAGGTCGCCCTTGGTCAGTTGCTTAAAAGTAACAACAGAAGAACATGAAAGAGCCCGCGACAAAATGTGTAGAAGTAGGGAGTCTGCTGAAATGAAGGATTCCTGTCCTTTCTATGATGACTTGGATGAAATTTTGGGTGCAAGCACTATTAAGCTTTTCCTTGTTGTCATGCAAAATGAAGAGGAACAAGATAAGGGTATCATATTACATCCCTGTGTAAATTCTTATAATATATCAACACTGTCGAGCCATTTAGACTTGGCAAGTCAATAATCATATAAGTATTTAAAATGGTTGCATTATAAACCAAATATTGTGTTTTACTGATTTGGCGACTTTCTGCTGCTTGCAAACAGACTCTTTTGAGGAGACAATGGATTGCCGCAGTGATTGCCCTTGCTATGCACGAATACAGTGCAGGCTCACAATTACAATTGCCCGTATCCAAAATAAATCATCAACACCATTTAGAAATTGGCTAAAATGAACAAAATGCATTTTTCAGAACAAAGCCAACGATCTACAGGTCTGACAACGCCCTAAAATAATTATAGGCAGTCGGTAAAAGCCGACTTTTAAAGAGGGGAGCTGAAAAGAAGGTGGAAAAACCAGGAGATCTGAACCAATCTAACAAGGCACCAAAGTGTTGGAATAATAAGTGCATATTTCACTTGTTAAAAGGCCATGAACTGTGATATGTCTGAGAAGGTACTAAACTGCTATTTTTGTTCAAGTTGTCAAAGGAGCAATAGCGGGAAGATGGATGGGTTTCTTCTATAGAGCTACAGCGATCTAAAAAAACAAGGAGATTGTTGGTTTTCTAACTCAACGAAATGATCTCTTTATACATATATTAGCGAGGATATGAGAGAAAATGATCTCCGCCCCGAGCTCAGAAAATAGAGCTCACAGAAGTCTTGCTTATTGATTTTCCCACAATCGCGACTGTCATATTTCTCTCTTATTGTCAGATTTTATGTTCGAGAACCTAACAGTTGTCTAATAGCACAGCAACTAAGGACTAGTGCTCTGTCGTGCACAAGAAAGGTGATGTGTGCGGGTGTGTATACGTGTGGCACATTACATGCTTCCCATTCTTTGGTTTTTCAGCAGGTAGAAAGCAGCCCTTGGGGGTGGCTGAGAAAGAATGGACTCTCTCGCTGTCTTTTAGTCTCTCTCTTTGGTCTTGGCAGGGTTAGCCCTGTCTCAGCTTGCCCAGGAAAATTGAGTTTGATGCTGATTGGGGCTTGCTGAGAGGATCTTTTTGTTCCCTTGCTACGAGGCAAGAAGGACGAGAGGAGTACTCAGCAGCTCCAGCCCAGAGCACTGAACAAAATCAAAAAACCCAGCAGTCAATAACGCTTATTAAAGCATAACCAATGACAGGGTGTGAGAAGCAGATAGAGTTGAAACGAGAGTTGAAAAAGACAAAAGAAAATGAGAAGACAGATTCATACAGGCCAAGTGTGACTTTAAAATACTCTAAGACTCTGCACTTTGCAGAGGCTTCCATCCAATGCGACTTTCCAGATATCATAAGAGTTTGCATGTTGTCCTTGGGAAGCAGCAGAAATAACATCTTTCACAACTGACTCAATATTATTTAATAACCATTTCAAATCTCAAATACAACATCAGCGAATAATGCTTTAATAAATTCATCTTAATTGTAAAATCTTGCCAACGTAGATAACGCAATATTTAACATTAAATAAGTTACACAGTATACTAATCTAAAGCCCCTTTTCCATTTATCCAACCTGGTTTAGATCAGGTTCAACATGCTCACCAAACTCGGTATAAACGTTCGTCCAGAGTTTGTGATTGACTCTGATGTGCATGCACATGAAAGTGTGACACGTGCGAAAAACAGGCAATCACACAGACAGGGGGACTATATGTAAGCATCTTTTATGTAAAATAGGACAGTACTAAATAAAATTAAATAATAAAAAAAATATATGCATTTTGTATAATCCCTCTTATTTTGTTGAAACATGAATTATACATTTAATTATATAACATGTATAATAATTATACAACATGTATAATTCGTTACATTAATCTGGCACTTTTCTGGGTAAAAAGTCAACTACCACCAATTTATGTAAATATAAATGTATATACCAGTCATATTTCTTTTGCCGCCATATTACCAAATATAACTATTATGGTAAAAATATTCTAATGATGGTTTTGTCAATTAACTGTCAATTATATTTATAAATTAACCACACAGCAAAAACTCCAGTGTCAAATTAACTTTTATTTTTAGAGTTTATTTGGCTCTAGACTCAAGAGTGTTAAAGTGTTAAAATATGTGTCTTAAATTAACTCTCAAGTGTGTTAACATTAATGAGGTAATTAAGTGATTAATTGAATGATGTTTGACCATCATTGAAGACACCTGATGTTAACAAGCAGAATCACTGAAGAATATCTCATTTTCGAAGTCACCATTATGGTGATCATTGTTTGCTTTAGTAGGCCTCTTGTCTACTATCAACATTAGATTTAGTTTGGCTGTTGTAACAGAGTTACAACTGTCAGATGAACTAAGAGAAGATGTGGTGTTGGTTATGGTTTGAGCAAGTATTTTTCAGCACTCTCAATATTATCCAAAATATTTCGTGAAATTAGTTCTGATCAAAAGAGTTATAAAAATCATTATTTAGACACACTGACATCAATAATCAGCCTGTGAATCTCAACAATAGTGACAATAATAAAGCATCTTGAAGTGCATTATGGCCTCAATAATCATTAATATAATAAGATCAATAATTTTGATTGAATAATATCAATAAATTGTCAGTTTTATGAATTAAGTAATTGAACCATGTTGTAAAAGTATTAATATAACAAATATAACAAATGTTTTGTTTTTTTAAACAAGTGCTCACATACTTGGGTAAAATATATTCCTAGAATTTTAACAACCAAACCAGCTCACTCTCAAAATTCAGTCCTAAAAATCAAAGTGTGACAGCAACCATATTTTGCTGTGGTGTGTACATACCAGATATAGAAATTACAGACAAACCTCAAATGTGGAAAGTGCTAATGCCTGTGCGTTATCGACATAGTCTGCAAACTTAGATTGATGCAGTCATTACAAGAGGGAACAGAGTCCTCTTTTCGGTGAAAACGAGAGTGTGTGGGGGGAGCGAGTGAAAGATAAAGAGCGGAGGCCTTTAATCTTGATAAAAGATAATGAACTCAAGCCCAAAGATAAAGAGTAAAACGAGAGCTCTCAATCTGTAGGAGGATGCTATGAGTGAATGTGTGGGGTACAGAGAGAAAGATAACAGAGATAGAATCCTGCAATGTGAGACGGGATGCAGATATCCAGAGCAACGGCATTCATGCTCACAGGACGTGATGTCACAGACATCTCGATGTCCTTACCTACCGGCCTCAGGGGCCCCGAGGGCGATCGCTCGCTCTTATCAGCTCAAATTGCCGACTGACACTTCACCCACCTTCCCCCCAAAAAAACTCGAATAAAGAACGGACAAGATGAAATATGAGGGCTTTCAGCGTCACTTAGGCCTGCAGAATAAGTCAATTAGTCATGGCAGCCAACAGTCAAGAAGAGATTCTACATGACAGCCTTAACGAGGACCTCAAAGAACCAGCATTCGACAGCTCGTTAAATTAATCCACTGGGTGTAAGCTAGAGAGAGAGAGAGAGGGAGGGAGCAAGAAAGATGGATGCGAAGGAAAGCAAAAATCATTTGACTTTTGATATATTAAATGCTGTCACAAATATTTTGGTACATATTGCTACACAGCAGGTGATGCCGACGGGAAGTGTGAGTGACAAGCCTGCAGTTAGATGGATCAATTATTAACGATGCGTCAATGATATGAACCTTGGTGTCAGGGTATCTGGCTTTAGAGCGGTGATGTGCCTTCCCTCCCCAAGCCAAATCTCAGAGGAAATGCACATGCATAGAAGAATGACCTTAGAGTGGATGATGCCGGACAGCTTTGTTTTGACAGGCGGATTTGAGCTGCCCTGCTTTAGGCTGCGGGTCGAGCGAACACGCACCTCCATACAGCTCTCTATGTGTGTGAGGGGGCTCACGAATGAGCAAGAATGAATCTCCAGCACAGATGTGCCGGACCCTTGGTATATGCCTGACCTTCACACAGCTGAAGCTCAATGCAGATGCCCTTTGGGGCTGTTTGATGAGAAGATGAGAAAAAAAAAAAAAAAACAAGGGATGAAATGGACGACAGAAGGCCTTTCCATCAATCTCCCCTCAGAGCGCAGCTCTTCAACTGGACCCGGACTATCTTTTCTGGCCCAGACAGCCATGCCTGATGACCCTTAAATCCCTCCCCTCTGCCTCAAACCATCCATGTTTCATCATGCCCACAGGCACAGAACTGCCTCTCTCTTGCATCTTTCCATCCACCCTTTCATTTCCATCTGCTCCTGCCAGCCCTGTGCCCGGCCAAATTTTCATCTCCTGGTGCCACAAAGACCCGCCTGCGACAAACAGGGACAAATTCTAGGCCACACACCAGCAGTGTTACTGATAGGTACTACTAATACTTTTTTCGATAGTCTATCTTTTCTAGTATCAAGCTACTTTTTGTTACTGAAAAAGATGCACAACCTCGAATAAGTCTTATTTATAAACTGTTTCTTTAAGATGGTTAATGAACCAATTATGTGTTAAAAGTTTGAGGTCAGAAAGATTTTTTGAAAGAAAGTAATTCTGCCATAAAATCCATATTTAACTATTTCGAGTTTGGTTACATTGAATTGTGGGTGGTTAGTGAAAAAGACAGTTCTGAAATACCACATGCAATGATGTAACAGTTTTGTGAACTCGCCCCAGGGAGGCAGGAACGAGGGTTTGGCCTATCTTAAGATAGAAAACCAAAATTGAGTGACCTATTTTGGGATTTTTTTTAAAAAAAAACATTATCTTAATTGCTTATTGGACTACAATGATCACCTTTACATACAATAGCTGTGCTCATGTCAACAAAACAAATGGATCCTAAAATACAGCACACTTCATAGATCTGTGTACTAGACATTATGTCTTCATAATCGTGTACTAGAGATAGGTGATGGAGTCTAAAGTCAAGAGAAGGATCTCTCATTTAATCATTCACACATATTCAGTACATATCCGACAAGATATTCTGAGGGAACTCGTTTTACATTCACCAAACAGCAAGAAGTTAGCAAACCTGACATCCTTACTGTATTTTCAACCTCTGAACATTTTATGTTTACACAAAAACCTCATAGATACGTGTGTGACAGCAAACATCTAGAGTCTTTCATAATGCAGCTCTCTGAAGAAAAATGAATCTTTCATACAGCACCACTTAAGCGCATCAAATTACATAATGCATACTGACTATACATAAGGTTTGATGTGAATTTGTCTTTGTGTACAATATACTTTAAAAAATGAAGTACATCAACATTTGAGGGATTTTGCAGACATTTATGCACAGTAGCTTACAAAAAATGCTTTAGCTTCACATATGAAAGTGTTATGAGGGTAAACATGCAATTTAAATAATTATGTCCTAAAGTATATTCTATATAAATGCAAACTAGTCCAACAGTACTGAAACATATGATGACAACTGTGTCTTGATATTGCATCAGAAAAGCATCACAAACCAATCTTCTTATATAAGGCCGGCAAAAAATTATAGGCAATATCAAACCAAAACTCATGTACAGATGCCTATTTTGAAAATCCACATGAAGTAATATACCATCTGAGGACCTTTGACATACTATTTGCAATGCACTATGTTTTAGGTCGTACTAATCCTAATCTTGCATACAATTTAGGATGGATTGCATGCAATTTGGGATTCAGCCTTCAACTGCCTTCAAGTCCTCCTGTGAGGTTCCTCCTTGCGTGTTTATTGCAAGTCATTATAATGATGTGATAAAGATAGGAAGCCTTAGCTCATGTACAACAAATTGAAATGACAGATGCACATTAGGTGTGTAATTCACATGTTATCTGCTGCTGTTCAGAAAAAACAAATGACATAATGCTCCTTTTCCATTGCAAGAGTGTGTGAGCTTTTGTGACTACTCTGGGCTATGTGCACAGGCGAATGTGTAAAAGAGATGTACTAAGAAATGTACATTTTAAATCCCTTAAATCCACATCGGGGTGCGGGACAGAGCACCGACGATCCTGTGGATGACGCTTACTGCCGGTAAATCCGAATTTTCTGTTGTAAAAATTCAGTAGTGAAATCGACAGGCTCATAACCGGAAATTGATATGCCAACTCTGAATGAAATCGAACGTTCGCTCCGCCCAGTGTGCACAGAGGCTCTTGTATCAATGTTACACTATCTATAGGAGTCATGCATCTCTAACACATAATTAATTTGCATAAAGCAAAGAGTAAGTATTAGTTTAACTTAGTTGAGTACAAGTTAAAACCATTGAACCATGTTTCATATGCTCTCTGTTACAAGTGTGCATGCATTTACAAGTCCATGCAACTCGTAATTGGGTGTTTTTCAATAATTTTCCCTCAAAAAATATACCATCACATTGTTTTTTTTTTTGTTTTTGTTTTTTTTTTGTTTTTCACAAACAAATACAATTTCATTCACACCACACTGGACAATTTTGCTCATAATTAAACCACTTTTAATACCAATAAACTTACATTTGTTAACCAAGTTGAAAATTTTGATTTGTGAACAAAACTATAATTCTAATTTTAAATTACACAAAAAAGGAAAAGGAGAGGTAAAAAACAAAATGTGTCTATAGGATATATGAAATCCTAAACGTGAATTTAACATTATTAGGACAAAAGTGTCAATTTTATTTAAAAAAAAGTTTTAAATGTTGCTTCCACCACAGAATGCCATTTTACACCCATCATTTGAGATGTGAAGAAAATTTGCATGACTTTCAGAAAAAGGGCTACAGGGCCATTTATGATTTTTTTTTTTTTGTATGATTTTTTTATTATTATTACTGAAAAGCCACATAAGCATTTTATCATTAATTTTTCCTATGGGTAATTACAACAGTGCTGTGACATTCATGTGTGCTCATCTCATAAATACGATCATTCTGATGTCCCTTGAGGGAGAGCAGGGGGAGCTCAGTCCTGTTTCCTGCTGAAATTAGCTCAAACTCTAATCAAATACACCTGAACCAGCTAATCAAGCTCTTTGAGCGTGGTTAGAAATTAAAGTCATGTGTGAAAGAGTGGATATGGAACTCGTCCTGACAAACTTAGGAGGCACTTCCGATTTGAGGAACTTCCACTCAAAAAGACTAAATCAAATCATTTCAAATCATAATAAGGTTGCGCTACAAATAGGCCTAATCCTTCTCTGTCAGTTTGACTGAATGGGCTGTCAATTTTCCTTCATGTTTTATTTTCAGACGTCAGAAGAATAATGTAACGCTTGATATTTTAATGTGATACGGTGCGACAAGAATATCTGTGGCAGAGCTCTTTTCTGTCTGCTAAGTTCTTTTCCTCCTGATTATTTTTTAGCATTCATTCCACAGTAACAGTATTGAAATAGAACAACATTATACAGCACATTTGTGGTCTGTTCTCCCGATTTACTTTACAATATCCACTGGAATGCACCATGAATCTTTCGTCTCTTTCCATGTTTGTTTATGCATGGATGCTTTAAAATGTAACTGTCTCCCCCTTTCCCTTATAATCCCTATTAGCAGTATTTACTGGAACATTCTAAAGCAGGTACATGCACTATTTGTGCTTTTACACTTTTAAGTTCACATTTAATATTCGATTTTTGAAGGATGAGTAAAAATACCCTTAATGACCCTAGTTTATCTATTTCAGAGTGAAAATAGATAATTCACTGATTGTTTACAGTTAGCTTGTTGGAAGCTACTACCATAATTCACACAAAGCATCACGCGTAGGAAAAAATTGGACAGGAAAGATCCCAAAGAGCAGGACTGAGTGAGCTGGAGAAAGAAAGTGACAAAGCAAATCCTATTTTGTGCCTCCTTCTGCTCAAACCACTGCAATATGGGTCTTAGTCTGATGAACACACACATTTCAAAGCTGTGTGATGGAGATGGTGCAGGAGCACTGTTGGAGATAAGTCTAATTTATTTATGTGTCTGTTATTGTCTTGGGATTTTGCCTTTAAGACAGAAAGTGCACAAGTCAGAAAGGGTGGGGAACAGATAATGGAACATTTCAAAATAAATGGCAGAATGAGAGACAAAGGAAGAGGGAGAGAAACACAGCCAAAGACCAGAAAAAAAAAAAAAAGAAAAAAAAAAAAGAAAAAACATCTGCTTATGAATACCAAACAGTCCATGTTCATGTACTTGCAAAGCTAATTGAAATGGTGTGATAAATGTGTTTATTTGTGTCACGGCCACAAGAGAGCCAGTCAGAGCCCTCAAACCTAAGGTCAGTTACAAAATGTCTGTTACTGACAGGTAAAGAGTTCCCAAAACCCACAGCTACATATTTAGGGGAAAATAGTCTTCCATATTTAGGGGGAAATAGTCTTGACCAGGTTCAGTTACAGAATGATCTAAAAGAAAAAACAGTCAAATAGTCAACCAACTGTCTTATAATATGAATAATTATTAATATCTGTAAGATGGCAGAGATCATATGCAAAAAACAATGTTTGTACACCAATAGAAAAGGAGTATACTGTGCATCTATTGTTTCTCCTAGACAGAAAAGAGATTTCAATTTGGAAAAAAAAAGTAAATCAAGTTGAGAGGCGCACAAGTTTTTCAATGATCGATTCAAGTAAGATTTAATTTCCCCTATTTCTGCGTGACATGTGTCTACACCGGGTGCAACCGTTGTCGCTTGTGTCACGCCGCAAAAGCTAAATGCTGTCTACAATGGATGCAACAAAGCGCCTGTTGCAAAGCATTTGGCATTTACGTCAGTACGTCATAAATTTGTTGGTCGCGTGTAGATGAGGTGTAAGTGCTTTAATCACTACAATAAGTTATGGCACCAACATTAACATTATAGCTCTACACTCTTCAGTATCTCTTACAATTGTCTCATTTGTGTCCATTGTTATTTCTGCTAATGTATATCTGAGATAATACAGACAGATACTTAAATGAAAAAAAAAAATGCAATTTAGTCTCTTAAGCTATTAAAGGGCAACTTCAGAGAAATAAAAACCTTCCTCGGTGTCAAGCAGCATATAAAGAACAATAGCCACTTATCCGGAGTGATTTCACATCAGAACAGCTTCTGCTTTGCAAAATCAAGGCCTAGAGGGCAGGCCGGCTAAAACATAACCCTGGGTTTTATGAGTACACACTCAATAGCAGGACCTCATAAATGTTCCAGTTTCCTCGCGGAGAGTCTGGAGGAGAAGAAAGAGAGAAAACACAATAAAGAGGGGCAAATAGACAGGTTGCCACACATCAGGCGGAAAAGAGAAAGGGGGATTTCGAAAAAAGCTCTTTTTAATAAGACCGTGATGAGGTTGGTCTTGAGCCAGACAGAAGCCGCCTAAATTTAATAAATAAAAGGTTCACAGAAAGTGAAAGAAGTATATTACGCTCACCAGTGTTGCATTTATTTAAACAAAATAGAGTAAATATTGTGAAATATTACAATTTGAAATATCTGTTTTCTATTTTAAGATATTTTAAAATGTAATAATCCGGGGTGGTGCAGTGGATAAGACACATGCCTTTGGTGCGAGAGACCCGGGTTCGCCATTTTCCACCAAAGAAAGAACTGGTTCGGAACTGGTGCCGGTTCATAGTTGGTTCAGAGTTGGTTCAAATTGCGAACCGCTTCAGAACCTATTTGTTTTTACACTGACTAGAGCGCCCAGGGAACGACGTTGTTACGTCACTGTGTACATCGCCATACGTCTTAGCTAGAAACGCTTGCAAGTACAACATTACTTTGGGATTATCTCTAACTCGTGTACCAAGAAATATTTAAGTCTTTTAATCTTTTCGGTTGATATGTTATCTTTTCTGATAAGTTATGTACCCCTGTCTTGTGTCTTTTTTCTTTCCATTTATTTGTACTATATTGTGACTGTTTTATTCTTTGCTTATAATGTCTTCAATAAAAATAAAAAAAAGATACAAAAATAGAAACGCTTGCGTTAACTTCAAGCATGACAATTACAAAGGCGGACTCCTTCGTGTTTCTGTAAATGTTTCTCTTGGCTTTGCGATCCTTTATTATGGTCAGAAAAGATGTTTAGAACACATCTAAACCCGCCCCAGCCCCCGACGTAAGCATGACGTGGTAAAAGAACGGTTCTAGTTGAGAAAGAGTTGGTGCCACTTTGGAACCAACTTTGGTACTTTGGCTGTCGAAACACAAAGAACTGGTTCGCGCACCGGCTCCGAACCGGCTCTCAAAATGCTTTGGTGGAAAAGGGGCTTGTGAGACACCAATGTGTCCCTGAGCAAGACACTTGACCTCTAGTTGCTCCAGAGGCGTGCGACCTCTGACATATATAGCAATTGTAAGTCGCTTTGGATAAAAGCGTCAGCTAAATGAATAAATGTAAAATCTCTGGTACCTCACATGTCTTCGGTGTCACATGATCCTCCAGAATTCATTCTGATATGCTGATTACGAGCTCAAGAAACATTTCTTCTAATTATTATCTTTACCACACACACACACACACACACACACACACCTTTCATAATTCTAAATCTCTGAGGTTAAAGATTTAGGCCACTTGCTCTAAGCATTCTCAGCATTGTAGTCAAGATCAAACTCGTGCAAAGTCACCGTGGCCATTTTATAAGAAAAGCAATATTCTGTGGATGCTTTGGCCAGCAGAATTATATCATTCTCTCAACTGGAGTGGTCCACACAGGAGGTTTTCTAAGGTCCATGGACCAGGCAACACATCCTGGCCCAGACCGTAGTATTTCACACCCCAATTTTGTGAATCGAAAAGGGAGCAGGAAAATGCTGAATAAATATGGGACTTTAGTGTGCACTCAGTGACGCAGTGTTTATCTGCAAAAACCAGACGTGGCACCAGCCATTCACGCTTTTGTGCCACTCTGCTCATGAATACGGCATGCAAAATGAACTCATAAATAGAGGAAGAGGGAAGGGAAGGGAAGGGAAGGGAAGGGAAGGGAAGGGAAGAGAAGAGAAGAGAAGAGAAGAGAAGAGAAGAGAAGAGAAGAGAAGAGAAGAGAAGAGAAGAGAAGAGAAGAGAAGAGAAGAGAAGAGAAGAGAAGAGAAGAGAAGAGAAGAGAAGAGCATAAAACTTTTAAAAGTTATCCTACAACATAAAACTTTTCTTACACACCACTTTTCTGTAAATGTCATAAAGTCTCCACTCCAACATTATAAACAAATTTAATTTTTAATCTATTTGAAATTAACCCCTACAACATTCTCTCTGAATCCATTTAGACCCAGAATTTTTTTTTTCCTCTGGTCTTCCAAATTCGGAATTTCACAGAAATTGTCAAATTTTTTTTTTTAAAGGAATAAATAGAAAGCAGTTTAGTACACTTGAAATCAAATAGCGATGTAGAGTAGAGTGTGTGAATATTAAACGACAAAGACTATTCAAATCTGGTCTTCACGACAACCTGTCAAAATAAAAGTTTGGTTTAACTTGACAGAAATATATTACTATTGTGCAGTAAAATCTAAATATGTCCCAATGTAATAATACTAACACAAAACGAAATAAATTATCATCAAAACTTAATGTAAGGAATAATATTTTTTTTTCTTCCATGTTTGTGCAGCACGTCATTTGACAAAAAAAAACTGATTTAATTTCATGATTAAAATTGATAATAAATGATGAAATGTGTGTTTTATGTCTTCATTTTATTACCAGAAAAAAACACAAATTTTTTTCATAGATTTTTTTTAAATGTTGTATAAGTTTAATGATTATAAAGAAATTAATTACCTACTGTATCTAAGTGAATTATTTTCGACACAACAGTTTTAGAGCTGAAATCAGTCTGAAAGCTTGATTTCTGCTCTTAATATCGATCAAGTTTTGACCGCCTTCACACGGAGGCAAATAAAGTTGTCCAGCACGAATCCAGTGTTTACAATTCCAGAAGAAATCAATTAGTGTCTTTTGTATAGAACCCACCAATTCTTCTGGCGCTTCAACCACCATTAGCTTATGCCACATTGTGGAAGCAGCTAAATTATTAATGACCAAAACTCTCCCCTTATAAGATAGCTGGTGAGAGCCATCGCCATTGAGATAATCGGGCAACCACATTCTCCAGCAGTCACTGTCAATTTTTCTCCTGAAACCTAGAAGAACCCCCCAAAAAACACCGAGGGCTATAAAACCTTCTCTACCCCCACTTTAATCCACCCGGTAACTCTGGAAGCCTTTGCTTTATCCATTGACCTAAGGCATATCCATCACTCTTACTCCAAATTACTTTTGCAGTGGACGCCTTTTCCTATAGGCTACTTCTATGCTTTTTCTAAGATTGTTAACATCTTCTTGTCCACACTGTTATATCACCAGCATTGCAGATAGCCCAATTTTATAACAATTAGAATCATTTGGAATGGAAAACCCTTTAATATCTCTTCTCATTCTTCTTAATAATGGTTCAATGCCAATGATGTTTGACCAGAGAATGGGCAACCCTTGTTGGATTCTTTTTTTTTTTTTTTTTTTTTTACAGGGATTTAGGCACTCAACCCTCCTACCACCATCACCAATACAGAAATCTATTGAATCTAATCTAAATAAATACAGATCTATCACTTTAGTATTAAAATATTTACTTGTATAAATCTAATGTAGCCCATCAACTTCATTGTTTTTTACTGAAAAAAAATAATTTTGAAAAATTTAGTGGTATTCCTTTATTCCTATTTCTCCAGATATCACTCATATCATGTTCCTGAATCACCCTATAGAAAGAACTACAGCTGATTGAAAATGAGGTTCTTCACCAAACCTGTCAACCTTAAAATCTGCAGGACAGTTCCAGTCTCCAGCCATAATTATACAAACATTTTTGAAAATATAACAGTGACACCAGCACTTGTATTTGACCCATGACTGAGTCTATACTTCCCTCCCACCATAAACCCCTTTTTATTTCATTAGACCTATCAGAACGAGTCTCTTGCAACATAACTATGTCAGCATTCCTAACTGCCCTTTTAGTTGGAGCTCTCACTCCATTTTAATAAAAGAGCATATTCTCATAAGCATCATATTTAAAAAAAGGAAAACCGACAGCAACACCCAGTGCACGTTTTTCTATTTGTTTGAAGACGGGCCTTACGCTTTCTTAGTTTTGTAAGCGTTTTCCTCAATCAAAACCTCTTTTTTTTCATTCAATTCATCCATTCCAACAGTTCGCTTCAATTTGACTGCTGATTTCACGAATTTTTCAGAGGCAGGAAAACAATCTCTAATTTCTACCATTCATCCAAATGTTTTATCCAGAAAATCATTTATATCCCGGAGAGGATGAAGATTGCTATCTTCCATCTGAGACCCTGTTTCAGAAACACCTGACATTTGAGAGAATGTACTGTATCATCATCCCTCATTTCTACTTTACTTTCATCCGCTAGTAGACCTACCACAGTCTTTAGCATTTTGTCATTCGCAAGTATCCCAAATCTTGTAGGCTACTCGCAATCTCAGAAATCACCATTCTCATCAATACTATCTTGTACTTATACAGACTGATTTTCCTCTTGAACAACAATTTCCTGAACCTCAATCCCTTCATTATCACACTCAGCTACTTCAGCTATGGCCTGCTCAGTCACTCACGGTTTCAGTTTGAGTATTCTCTTCTACCAACTCATTCTCTCCACGTTCTAACGTTACCTTGTCAAGTCAAGTCAAGTCAAGTCACATTTATTTATATAGCACTTTTCACAATACAGATTGTATCAAAGCAGCTTCACACAGATCAATAATATTGCTAAACACTAAATAACCCCAACTGAGCGAGCCAAAAGCAAGGCGACAGTGGCAAGGAACCAAAACTCCATCAGATTGGATGGAGAAAAAACCTTGGGAGAACCCAGGCTCAGTCGGGGGCCAGTTCTCCTCTGGCTTACATTCATATTGTTTATATATAAATATTAAATATAAATATTGTTTATGTAAATTAAATTAAATATTAAACATTAAAATATTAAAGACAATTAAATATTGTCTTGTCAACATTGTCCTATTCTATCCTATGTCCCTATTATTCACTTAAACTTCATCAGGACAAGCGAACTGTTTGTGACCAACGTCACCACATTCATAACATTTCAATCCAACGGTTGAAGCATAAACCATAACCATCTTACCTCAACCACTACTCGAAACAATATATCCAGCGTTGGCTCATTTAAAAACATGAAAACCTGACGTTGAAACCTCATATGTTTTAATTCCAAACTTCTACAACCCAGTGATATGGCTTTTATCGTGCTGGTTATTCTTCCGAACCTAATGAGTTCTCTCTCAATAACGTCTTCTGGGATAAACAGCGGCACATTCAATATAATTACCTTAGATGTTAATGTTGCCATGGAAATATTGGACAAAACACTCCATTAATCACAACACCACTTTAGATAACCAGTTTTGCAACCAGTTGCTCCTCTTTTAGAAAGGCCACTACCGCCTTGTTCATACTTAGTGCCGAAGATATCTTTTAATTAGCAAATTATTATATGTTTTAAAACTAAGAAAGAAAAAAAAGATACGAAAAATAAAGAACGATAATAAAAATATATAAGCAAACCGCTTCTTTGCTTCCCCACCCCCCCCCTCGACGACTCTCCTATATCTTTCGAGAAGAGATGAGAAGAGAAGAGTATACTTGATTTCTCTAAACTGGTGATCAAAACGCCAATTTGGTGCAGTGAATCAATCAAGCCAAAGCTAAAACAAAGTTGTTGTTTTTTTGTCACAAAGTGAAAAAATGCATGGCTTTTGGAGCAAACGCTCTTGTTTTGGAATACATCTCATTAAGGAGTGCCTAGGGAGGAAATCATTCATAAAACATTAAGAAACAGCTTTTATTTCATTCATTATTAAAGCACAATCTCCTCAAACCACAACCACAGGAACTTGCTATTTACAGGCACTATGGAGGGACAGGACTGAGACAAGAACAGTTAGGCACTACAGAAGAGCCGATAATATAGTAAGGCATAGTAAGGCTCTCACACACAGACACACACACCATAGTAAGGTTTGTGTGTGTGTGTGTTCTTCCTGGGCTTGGCCAGCTCACAGTGACCCATTTTAACTACATGATAGAGAGTCAAAAATAGTCACTGATTATTGCTGGCACACTTTCAGACAGACCACAGGGGCCTGGACTGAAGGTCACTCCTTCGTCCTCGATCGCTCTCGCTCTTTTTCCTACTGGACACAAATTATGATCTAGTTCTCCATTACATGCAAAGGCCACGGCACAGAGCGATCCTTAAGAGAATTACCCTTGACCTTGACAGGAAAACAAAAGGATCCTCCAGTGTAAACTGGGTAAACAGATGTATCAATCACCATGTCGGCATCTTAGTGGCGGGTAACTGAACTGTAACCGATCCCTTATGTCAGATCTTTGGCTGATGTGATAATTTGACTCACACAGATGAGGTTGTCTTCACTGATTGTCTTTTAACTTGATGTTTTGTCAAAGCTGAAATTGCTTGAATCAAATAAAGCATTTATAAATAATTGATATGCAGTTGTTTGGAGGAGTCTAATAATTTTGTCAACATCATGTGTGCCATCGCCAACATCATGTTTACACGCCTTAATTCTAAAAAAAAGTCTTAATTAGAGCTTTTAAACGATCCCGCATTAGCAAGTCCATTACATGGCGACAGTGCGAGCTTATGCAGATTCGATACTGATATTGGTGCTTCAAGTTTTCATATTGGCCCTCGACATATATGTTTTTGACCAATAACTTCAAACAGAGACAGACTGAGAGAGAGAGTTCTATTGTTGTTAGATGGTCACAATATATATTGCAATAAAAAAAATGCATCAATATGTATGTGTATAATTCAGCTAAAATTAAATGTTTACAGAGTTTTGGTTTCAGTACTACATTAAACTGCTATATATTATGTTGAAAATACTGTAGGCTATATGTAATGGGGAAATATTTGTGGGTCCTGATAATGCCAAATGTCTTATGTTACCAATAAAAAGCGGCCTGCATTCTTTTAAATATATCTAGCCAGTGACAGAGTGCATTGTTCATTTAATATAACTCTCTTTTTTCAGCTTCCGGATCATCAATATTTGTATTCTAGTGTCACCATTGTCCTGTGCATTGGGTTACCTGTAGTAAGTCCAAGCCTATTCTTTTCAACCCCTAATGTAAAACCAAATTTTGGATTTTAATCAACAGTACATTTTTGTTAACCTTTTACCATATGTCTTGGAGTATCGCAAAAATATTGCATCATAAGTTCAGTATTGTGTTATGTATCAAATCGTGACATGAGGGTATCGTTACTAGAGCCCGACCATATTAACGACCAATGTTAGGCATTTTCCTAACTATTGGTATCGGCATTTATAATGGCCGATAAATTATTATTATTATTTTTTTTTTTTTTAAATGCGGGTGCGGTGATTCAAGTCACCCTAAAACGCATAAAAGCAGTCACAAAAAACTGGCATAAGTAATGATTGCGAATACATCAAATATAGCAAGGAGACATTTTAATTGTTTTTACAAGTTATTTCAGTCAGTGTCTCTGCAAAGTTGACAACGCTGACTCACAAACTTCAGTCAACACGCCATGAGAAAAATACAAATTTCATTCGGATTATAGCAGAGAGCAACCTACCTTTTGTTTCTGTTTAAAAGTAGATATTTCAATACAGATATATTTCTCAGGTCTATACGCTGAGTTTCGGTTCATTTATGAGACGATTTTGCCGTTCACGTGCCGGCGCATCCGTGTCGAGATGATCTATTGTCTGTTACATGTACTTCTTATTTATTAAATCCAGGCAATTGGTTGATGAAACATTTATTAAAATGTGTTACGCTAGCGACAAATCAAACCAGTAAACTGATGCACCATTCGGCTTTGTAACAGGCACTTTTTCGTATCTAGGGTAAACAGCTGTTGCGACGCGAGCAACGACGGCCGCGTCCGGTGTACACAATTTTAAAGCTCATTCTGCCTATAATGCTAAATTACAAGCAATAATTTATATAATTATAACACTATGTTTCACGTTTAGTACATTTTACTTACTACTTATTTAAAAATAGTATAAAAGTACTGTACATAAGTAATTAAAACGTTTACATTATGATATTATTAATTTTAATTTAGAAAGTTAAAAAAGTTCTTCCTCCACTGGTAGAGATTAGAGGAATTAAGACTAAACATAGAAAATAAGGTTGTCAGTGACACTTTGGATTAGGGCTGCAACAACTAATCGATAAAATCGATTATAATCGATTATGAAAATCGTTGTCAACGAATGTCATTATCGATTAGTTGGTCTGATTACGTCACGGGGATTGTTTACATGGAACATGCGCTTCTTACATGCGCTTCATGAGGCGCACATGCAGTCTCTCTCCCTCGCCGCTCTACCCTGTCTCGCGCGCGCAACACGGACGGTTTGGAGCACATTATCTTCTTTCTCGCATGCGCGCTCTTGATTCCGTGAGTTTGAACTAATTTGCGGGCATCAGGAAACCGCTATCAATATTCAGCATACACGAAAATCATTCACCTTTCGGTAAATTCGCCGTTTTGAAACCAAAATAGGTGACCTACGTTAATCGTGTATACTCTATGAAGCCATACTATAGTATAATGTGAGATAGAAATGTATTTTTAAGTCATTAAATTCAAGTTAACCTAAGCTTTTCCCTCCACTGCGGCTGTCAGTCATTTTCTATTCGGTGTTCAAACAGCGCGTCGCGTTACAACAGTTAACATGATGATCTCTTTCCAATGATTCAATGTTATTATTATAATTGATCCGTAGATAAAGGTCTATGATGGTTTTTCTATCTTGCTAGACTTTTATTGCTGTAACTTAATCACTTTCTACTGAGTGTCTGTTAGATCACAACACTATTAGAGTCGGCGCAGTATAATTGTTCTTCACGTGCGTAGCCTAACTGAAATTTAAAACTGTTAAAAGAAAAGGCTTAATAAACTATTGCATAGATACTGTATAATACACAGTCAATATGTCTTTCTCTTTCCTTGGTGCTTTGCTTTTAACTTTAATGCGGCGGACACTGAAGAGCTGCGCGCCACCCTGTGACTCCGTGTTGCTTCAAGCGCATCATTCAGCGCTCGCGATGCGCATAAGCACTTTGTGCAGCTCTTTCATGATCATGTCATAATACTTTTGCGCAATGAAAGCTTATTAATAGCCTTTCTTGTTCTGTCCTATCTATTATATTTTGCTTCCTCACTAAACAGCTGTGCTTTACATTTAAAACAGTTGTGCATCTGATTTTTACGATGTTTTTCATGAATGTACAGTATAACAACAATACAAAGAGCAATGTGTACGTTTTACCAGTGCTACACTTATTGTCTCTTATTTGTTCCCCACTAAGGAATGTTTTTTTCACTAAATGTTCAGATTTTATAAAATTATTGTGCACTTGGGATATTTCTTGGCTAAGTTTTGCTGAGTTATCCACTAATCTAGTTTACAATAGCATTTTTGTCATAGGTTATGGTCATATATATTTTTTTTATTTGTTGTTTTTCTTTATAATGAAGTTGTCTGTATTAAGTAGATTGTTTAACACACAAAAGAGTGTGGTTTTTAGGGTTTTATTTTGTTATAATAAACAAAAAAATTGAATATAATTTTTTTATCCGATTAATCGATTAATCGGAAAAATAATCGTCCGATTAATCGATTATCAAAATAATCGTTAGTTGCAGCCCTACTTTGGATATATTTATAGATACAAGTCATGATTTATATAACGTGACTAAATTAAAAGACAAAGTCGTTAGTGAAGATTATGCAACAATATTTATAATCTAATATATTATAATATGCAAACTAGTTTGGTTACAGCTCAAATGTTTCATTCTCATTCTATCATTCACCCTGTCTCCATTACATATCTTTGTCACACAAGAGTTTGATTATTCTGCTTATACTGTGTTTTCTATATACAGTACCAATCAAAAGTTTGTACACACCAATAGAAAAGTATGTCCAAACTTTTGACTGGTACTGTACTAATACACATACATAATATTGCTACTGTATTATAATATACACATAAATAATATCGACCGATATATCGGTATCTGGCTTTTTTATCAGTATCAGCATCTGACCCCAAAAATCCATATCGATCGTTGCACTACAATCTGTTGTTGTTTCAGATGGATGGACAGATAGACAGACAGTTAGACATACAGACAGACTTTTGAATTTGTTGGGGGCAGGTTTCAATCTAAAATTTCATTTCAGAATACGAGGAAGCAGGGGCCCACAACACGCAGACACACACACACACACACACACACGGAGTAAAGGTGAAATGTAATTACCCTTTGCAGCTCTGTGTCTGCTCTGCTCAAACAGATGTGAAGTCACTCAGCAAGTTGGAACGTTTGATGAACTTGACTTCAGAGCTGACAATTTCACAAACACACACATACACACACACACACACCGTTTACATTACACACAGACGTTTTGCTGCAAGGGGCATTTGATGTGCTCGACTTCAGAGCTGACACTTCAATTTCAGGGGGCCTTTAAAGGAGACCTGGAGATTCACACTAATAAATTCCCCTATTAGGGAAGAGAGACATTTTCTTCTCTTCACTCTCTCACACCTCCATCGTACAACCATATCCAGTCCTCATGTACACGTATACTGCACTCCTGAAGAAATTGGGTACTAGGAGCACCGGGAATGAGTGTTTGGACACATTCTAGTAGGAAAACACTTTCAATGCTAATAAAGTGCAGGTAGCATATATCTAGCTCAGCACACTGAGGATGTGCGTAGGTCTAGTTATTTGAAAAAACAGGCCTATTGCCAAGAATAAAAAAAAAATCATTTTAAAGAAATGTAAAGTCAGTTCATGTTGACAAAATTATTATCGTATTGAAATATAAAGAAAACCTGACAGCACATAAATATACTCAAAGTTTTACCTGAGCTGGTAGCTGAAATGTTAGGAGAAGATGAGCTGCTAGAAAAAAAATTATGACAATTATGATACGTATAACTCTGTAATTCACAGAAGACGAAGATGAAGTCTTGATTAAATAACATAAGGTTTATTAAGAAAGCCAACAAGCGAGATAGAACACGGTGATAAATTACATACATTGTGATAATTAACTAAAAGACGAATAGCTGTGATGAATAGAGATAGTGTCAATGGTAACTGATGAGTGGCAGAAAAATAGGAAGAAAAAAATTTCATTGTTTGTGAAAACAAACAAAAAGTCCCAAGACGTCATCTAACTGACGCAGAAATGGTGGAGATAGTCCGCTAGCACAGACCGAGAGGTTTCCCATGTCAACAGCCCACGGCGGAGCAGAGGGAGGAGCGAAGATGGTATTGAGGCTGACAACAACTCGGGGATGACAGACGAGGGCGATGGTTCCACAGGCGCAGAAGAAGAGCCGATGGATTCAAGCGACACCGCTGGCACTGGAGACCAAGGCCATGCCAGTGCGACGAGCGTCCAAGCGGGAGCCGGCAGGACAAGGGAACCCAGTGGAGCCGCAAGTCCGAAGGGTCTCCGGTGGAGCCAAATTTGGGAGGAGCCAAGATGGAGCAGACAGGTTGATGGGTTGAGGTAGAACGAAGAGGTCCAAGGCCAAAAGTGGAGGATCTTCTTGTACTGACTGCTGGTGGTAACACGGCTTGTGGTTCGACGTCATAGCGGGTCTTCCACGGAGATGGCACAGGGCTGGAGACATCTGGCAGCAGCGTGGCTGGAGGACTGGCTGAGCTCAATATGGAAGGGGGGAATCTCCTCAACCACCACCAAGGTGCAGCATCCACCTGATGTGATGACGCCCACCACACACCAGCGTATAGGTGAAGAGGAGACGAGTGATGAAGCCAATTAGTATATGGGGATGATTAGAAGGCCATGATCGACAGAGGCCAAGGGCCAAATTTGGCCAGGATGCCGGGGTTACACCCCAACTCTTTTTCGAAGGACATCCTGGGATTTTTAATGACCAAAGAGAGTCAGGACCTCGGTTTAACGTCTCGTCCAAAGGACGGGAGCACACTAAACAGAACAAGGGGAGGAACTAAATACACAGTGATAATTAACTAAAAGACAAAAAGGTGTGTTAGTGGTGTTAGTGTCTAACTGATGTTTATCGGGAAACTAGAACGAGGGAACACAAAGGTCTAAACAAATTGAACATAAAGGTGACAATAATGAGCAACAATGACAACTTGTGCTTATTGTCACAATTATATAAAAATAAGTGTATTTAACTCTGAAGTACTTTAAAATCTGATTGTGTTATATTTATTCAGAATCAGAGGTTGATCTCCTTGATGAGTCTAATTTAATTTACTTGAGTATTCTGTAATCAGTACAGAAGATAATAGATTTTGAGCCACTTTTCATACACTATTTGAGCAATTTCAACTGTTTAAGAACATTAACTGATAAGACGAACTGGGATTTTCACTGGGGACTCAAGTGCTATATTGTTTGTCATAGTGTTAAAAGAAACAATACAATCTGAGCTGTTTGACTCTAGTTAGGTTATCACCTAAAAAAATAAATCCCCCTCTTTGCACCAAAAATTGAATCCACCAACTTTTTGTGATTTTTTTTTTTTTTTTACTATAAAAATTAGCAAGCAGTGTTAAGTGGCACACTCTCAATAGTTTCTATCATTGCTGATCAATTATGCCATTCACAAAATAATGAACCAAGTTCACAATCGTTTATCCATTCAGGGCTGATGAATTAAATAAGAGTCAAGTCCAATTAATCCATCAAAATCTTACAATAGATTACAACAATGCTTCACTGCCATAATTATGACTGTTCCTTTCAATAAGCATCCTACCAACAAACTCACTGAGATTTATTCATGAAACATGAGCAGAATGAATTTGTACAGAACACTTTTAATCAAAATTATTCTTATGTAAATTCTTCCACTGAACTGAAAGCAACCCATTTCCGGATATGGTGACCATTAAGATACGTACATACAATTCACAGAAATCTGTTCTGCTTGTTTAATTTATACGTTGCACGTACCTCTTAATTGCAGTCCTTGTTTTATTGTGTTTCATTGTAATAATGTGAAGTGGGCTGCAACATTTTACAAAAAAAAAAAACACTTTTTATTCAGTATAGGCCAATACAAACCACTCACACAGGAAAGCAAATAAATTGCCTCAAACCATTAAAACACATGGCCTTGTGTATCATACATAACAAGCAGAATATTTTTCCCATATGCTGCCAGAGGGCAAAACTCAGAGTTAGAAAGTTTAAAAACGAAAGTTTGTTGTGATTTGCTCTCTACAGTGTCATAGAAAAACGAGTGGGCGTATGTTCTCATCTTTAACCTCAGTGCCTTCTGGAGTTATTAGTATTCCTTCTTCCCCATCACCAGATCGTTGTCGGTGTTCATGACAACCAGGAGCATAACCTGCCTACAGGGTTCATGCTTATAAAATAGTCATCAAGCAAATAAACTATGAAAAGCCGGCAGAGACAAGACGCAGCTAAATATAAACATAATTGCCTTTTATTGCATAAGGCTACTCCCAATACTGCACTAACTACTGAAAAACTTAAAGTAAAGTGAGAGAGAGGAAAAGAGAGAGTTTATCTAATGAAGAATTAGTTTGAGCTTGGCTGGAAAGCAAAGGAGTAAAAGACTGAAGAAACAAAGAGAACTTTTTTGGCATGCTGAAAAAAGATAAGTGGTAAACTAGCCTGGGTTTCCCCATACTGCCTTGCCGCAGCGCGATTTTATTCACGCTGTAAGGCAGTATGAAAACCATGGTCCTTATTTTCACCTCATCAAGGGAACCAATCAAAGAACGGGGAGGGAGCAGCAAGATAGTGACGACATAAACAGTATGCGACACACCAAAGCAGTTTGTTACCTATGGATCCAACATGGCAGTAAAGGTTAAGTTACCTTTCAATTTACTTTTGAGATACAGTTTGAGATACATTTGAGATACAGTGAGTCACAGGAAAACTTTATTCTGGTTGGAATTTTATATTTCTTTCTATAAACAAAGCCTTAAAATGGCTTTGCAAGTCAAAGCTGTAAAATGTTAAATGACTGACTGTCACTCAGCTATACACAATCTAAAGTCAAAAAAAAAAAAACATTATCGAGGTGCAAAAGAAAGAATGACTCATCACTGTGGGTGTGTTGGGGTTGATTTTAAATTTGCTTTTATTATGAGCCGTACACCAAGTAAAAAGAACTGTTCCTTGAGCACCAAATCATCGATTTTTGAAGGATCATGTGACACAGGAATAACGATGCAGAAAACATCACAGGAATAAATAACATTTTGAACCCTCTGGGGTCTAAGGTGTTTTGTGGGTCCTGGGGGTGCATTGTGCTTTTTTTTTCTGTTACTTGTAACATATTTATGGCTAAAGTCTGATTATATTGTATTCAGCACAAACTCTACTACAATAATATGTTAGCAGCAGCATGTATGTAAAAGTTTGTAGTTTTGAGATAATGACGTTTATGTGGTTTGTGATAAAAAAAAAGTATCACTGAAATAAGGTCATAAAACCCATAATGATTATTTCTTGTAAATGTAAAAATCATCCCATGTATTAAAATAGAAAACTATTGTAATTGTAATATTATTTCACAAATATGATGTTTATACCTTTTTTTTCAAGAGCAGCCTTGGTGAGAATTTTAACACAAACTTGAGAATCGTATGACAAGTTGCCTGTTGTCTGAATTTGCATATGGTCAAGGTTAAATAATATATTTTTTAAAGAATTAATCAGATTAACATTGTTCAATTGGTAGCCTTAATTTTAACAATGAAAAAAAAAAAAAATCACACACATCAACTTTAATCCTAATGGAAAAATGTCACACGAGAGACTTATTTCCAGTCTCTCCCACTGCCTTTCTCTCTGTAGATCTACGTAGGAACTCACGATTCAAAAAGCAAGTTCCTTTGGGAACAAACATGAAACCACTTGTGTCCTGACAAGTGAGAAGAAATTAGGACCACTAACAGCAGTGTGGATATTAGAACACAAACAGGAGATGAAAAGCATGTCTCACTAAAGACTCAGAATGAGTTCAGTGTTTTTAATCAGAGCTGACAGTAAATTCCATAAAGGCTGGGTGGGATGTTTAGCAGAACAGAAGAGCGGAGCCTTGATGAAATTCAGAATTAAATTTTATCCAGCAATTCAGCATGGCAAAACATTAAAACCAAGATCTAATCTCAAGGATGAAATTCAAAAAGGGGACAAACAACATACTGTGCTGAAATGATTGTTATTTGATATGCTTGACTCCAGAGCCACTAAACCAAAAACAAGCATTTGATTATATCAGATTTTTTTTCTACAGAGAGATTGTTTTTTTTTCTTCTCTAACAGTAATCCAAATAATACAATAATATTACAAAACAGTGGGAATCAAGTCAACTAATCACCGCTCGTTTTGATGGCCGTCTCGCACTGAAGATTTGGAAGTAAACGCCCACTGCTGTGAGTGGATAACCGTTTTGCATATTATGAGTTTCAACTCACTCGTCAGTGCACGGTGGGGAAATTGCTTTGAAAACGTCCAATGTTGTAAAATGATAACCGGGATTATTCACTGTTCACCCTCATACATGTTCGACCCAGAGTCCATGTGTTGCACCATTCCCGTCGGATCCTATATAGACGGCACAGCACCGTTTTTCAATCTTAATCGGTCTGCAAATCCAGTCTTGTTTACAAAACAATCCTCAGTGAAATGAAGCGAACAGACGACGATGTTTTACCTCATTGGAACGTCATTAAAAATAAAGTTTAACCATGCAGTCCTATTGTCTTCTTCCACAACCCTGCGCTGCACAATATTTTGTGCTCGGTAGCTCAATCCGGTTTGTCATCATGAGGTAGGCCAATGTAATTTAGCAATGCGTGTAATGCGCAAATCGGTGGGCGGGGATAAACTGGCCGTGTTGAAGTAGGCATTGATCTTCTTCTGCGGGGGTGGTGTTTTATGATCTTTGACGTCATACTGTAGTTCCCCACTTTGAAAAACAAGTCGTTTGCTGAGCCTGGTGTCAAGAAAAGCTTATATTGGACTAACAAGGACGTTTTCAGTTCTGAAACTTATAGGATGTTCTTATAATGTGATGACCTTAGATGTCAAAAGCTCAAGGAAAATTTGATTTCTCAGTTCGTCACCAATTTAATGAACTGAACTAAATAGAACATAAAGAATCACAGTTACTGTGTCTGTCACCTTTAAGGAATTTATTTTGTACTTTGAGCACAACACTAAGAATAACTGTATGTATTTAGAGCAGGTAATACACCTGCTTTCTATAATACAGGTGGCTAAACACAAAAATAGAAGAGGAAAAATAGGTGAGTTAAGCATGCTTACAAGCTGCTTGTGATTCTTCAAATCACTCTTGTTCGGTGAGGTGATATGAAGAGTTCAGATGCAAAAGCCTCTAAGTGCCATTTGAAATTTTCTTCTAGAATGATCATTTTTATCAAGCTTGTATATTTAAGTTCAGTGATTTCACTTAAATTGCAATGATAATTACCTATTAATTGTTATTTAAGTGAAATTACTGAACTTAAATATACAAGTTTGATCAAAATCATCATTAAAGAAGAAAATTTCAAATGGCATTTAGAGGCTTTTGCATCTGAACTCTTCATATTTATTTATACAGTATATAAACAGTGTGGAAAGCAATGGGAGGAGCATACAGAAAATAGTCAATCAAATCTATTGATAACACACAGTTAAAAATCAAACATGAAATCTTGGAACATCCATTTAAACTTGCATCTCATATTTTCCACACACTGTGTCTGAAGCCACGGTTTCGCTACAGCAAATGCACAGATATGTGCTGTGTTTTTATTTCCTTTTGCCCCGGGTGGCATCACTTGTGTCAAGATATGCAGATGATTATATCCAAAAACACACACATGCTTTGTGCCTATGAATGACTGACAGTGGAACAACAAAAACACCAGTCTGAATAAAGCATGAGCCTTTTTAAAAAGCTGGGTTTGTCCCTTGTCAGTTGCCATAGAAGAGACACTGTTTGGTGACTTCTCCCAAAATAGCAAACAAAAATTCAGATACTCCATCTCTAACATCCTTGCAAATCTCTCTCTCTCTCTCTCTCTCTTTCTCTTCTCCCAGTCCCTCTCTCTTGTGACATGAGCTTCTGGGAGAGAGACAGGATTGTACAATTTGGTAAGCAGAACAGTAAATAAATATATAATACCACTATTATATTGAGTGAAATGGGACATGCAGGACAAAAAATAGGGCTGAAAAGTAGAGACAACAACCAGGTTTGTAACAAATCTGTTACAGCAAATTTTACTGACACAGCACAAAAAAAAAAAGAATATTAATCTACAGTATAAAAAAAAACAAAGGACGTGTGACGTGTCATTACACATATATATATATATATATATATATATACACAGTGTGTGTGTGTGTGTGTGTGTGTATATATATATATATATATATATATATATATATATATATGAAGAGTTCAGATGCAAAAGCCTCTAAGTGCCATTTGAAATTTTCTTCTAGAATAATCATTTTTATCAAGCTTGTATATTTAAGTTCAGTGATTTCACTTAAATGGCAATGATAATTACCTATTAATTGTTATTTAAGTGAAATTACTGAACTTAAATATACAAGTTTGATAAAAATCATCATTAAAGAAGAAAATTTCAAATGGCATTTAGAGGCTTTTGCATCTGAACTCTTCATATATATATATATATATATATATATATATATATATATCAGCAGCAGCCATTACTCCAGTCTTCAGTCTTCATGATCCTTCAGAAATCCTTTTAATATGCTAATATGGTCCTCAAGAAATATTTTCTTGTTATAATCAATGTTAAAACGATTGTTCTGCTAAATATTTTTGTGGAAACCACGAAAAAAAAATAGAAATGTTTTGAAACATTAATAATCCTATACAGTATATGTGATGTGGACATGGAACAGACTTCTATGGTCAAAATATGATATAAAATATATTTTAAAATTATAATTACTCTTGTACATTTATAAAATAAAGATTACAAAGCAGAGCGACGTTGACACAAATGTGATAATTCTTCAGAATTCTCTAAACTGAGAAGGTCGCCAAACATTTCCATGGATAAAAGTCGCTAGTGACGTTGCCATTATGACACAGCCCTGGATTGTCTGTAATTGTGTTTCTGCTTTCACTAAGACATGTCGTAGGAAATAACACAAACACTTAAATTCTCTTGTAATGTTAAGTTAATGTTATTATTCTGCTTTTAAATTAATTTGTTGAAGTAAACTTGCAAATTAATTAGCCTGGTAAACAAACACACAGTAGGCAGCTACTGTGCCACACAGCGGGCTGAATACCACGTGCCAGAGAACAGTTTATGACCTTCACTGTGCTTTTGTCAGAGTGAAAGGATAAATCACACATAGCCTCACTAATTTCCTCTGACTGGCCCCTTCCCTTTCCCTTTTCAAGACTATTTCCTTTCATCCTCTCTCCTCTTCCCCACCTTACATTTTGCCACTCACTACTGCAGAAGTTGGAAGACAGGTATGATCAATTCCCAGGCGTCTCCTTTCGGAGTCGTCCTCTCTCTCTCTCCTCTTGCCCTGATCTATGGCTGTGTCAGCGCAGTCTGAAGGTGTAAAAGGCAACAGAGCAGCACTAATGAATTGAACTAGAGCACGGCTGCTTTTAAGCAGACAGAGGAGCTCTTCTGATTTACACACAGGGACAGACCAGCACTCCTCAATATTCTTGGTGGCTTTTCCTGCAGTGAATAGAACTTCCTGAACAGAGAGGAAACTGAAAAGGAAACTGATGTTTCAGGGGCTGAACTGGCCGATCTGACTACTAAAGAAAGGGTTTGCAACACTTTGTGGCACACTCTACAACCCGGTTCCTCGGAGACGTCGGATTCAGCAGCCAAGAGTTGCGTCGCACAGTAAAGAACTAATCTGAAGCTGCAGAAAGGAGCAGCAACTGGCTGTGGTTGAGACGGAAAGATTCTGGCTGGCTGTGTGCAGGCCGCCAAGCTACGGTTTCGTAGAAATCGAGTCGAGTCTGTTGGTTTAATTGTATATTTGTAAGCAGTACACACTCATTTAAGTGTGTACTTTTAAATGGTCTAATTCATAACAAAAACATATTCTCTGTTTATGTAAACTATATGAAAAGAGAGATGTCAGTCGTTCTCATTTCAGCTCATTATCGTTTAATTTGATCACGCCCACTGAGAGCGCGCGCTATTCAACCGCAAATGATCTGAAGCGATACATGCAATCCTATCAACGCCCCCACATCAACTCGATAAAACACAAGTTTAATCAGATTACAATAGGCTACTTAACTTCGTTTTGCAAGGCTGTAAGGAATAATCTTGGGATACATCAGAAGTTTAAATTTATTTCGAGGAGCGACGGATCAAGCTGATGTAGTACGTTTTTTTTTTTTATTAAGTGCTTTGTGCCCTATGTAAATCGCAAAAAAAAAAAACCTTTTTAAATTAAAATCGCTTTCTGTGTGTGAATTAATGAACAGATTTTACCAAACTATATTGCTATACTGAGATGAGTAAAAATCAACAGAAATATGTTGAAATAAAATGTCTTTGTATAAGCAACTTAAAAAGAAAATTAACATTTATATTGCCTAATCTATCATGAATACAACACAATCTCATGAAAGTGCATATCTTCTTCACAAATTTAATTTCTTGTACCATCCTACAAGAAAAATACGCACTTGGGTAGGATTAGATGTGTGGAGTACGTGTGTATTACACACCATAAAGTGCGTAACATGCACAGATTTGTTTCCAGGTATGAACGCTTTTGACTTTCATTTCTATTTATATATATATACTGTATATATATATATATATATATATATATATATAGGCGTATTGCTGTATATTGCCTTTCCAAACTAAAAAAAAAAAATTCACACTTTAAAACAATCACTTTAAAACAATCAAATATTGTTTTATGTGAATGATAAGGCAGGATGATTTTCGGATCATTTTGAAACAAAAACTCTAGTCAAAAGTCTTGTGGACATATATTTATTATGTGTTTTGTGGCCTTATTTCAGAAAATATTCTCTCAAAAATACAAATATGTACATACATGCTGCACACATATTATGGTAGCCCTGTTTGTGCTAAATAGAGTGTAATTTCATCTGTGCCATTAATATGTTCATAAGCAACTTAAAAAAAATGTCAGGGCACGTCAAAACATCTCAAAGCCCTATGGACTCGGAGCAGTATCAGACTCACATTCTGACTAGAATATGAGTATGACGAAGTCAGGCTAGTTCAAATCATCACACCTACAACTTCTTAGAGACCCACAATGACATCGCTGCTACCGCACGATACCAAGCAGGCTTTGCCGTGACTGCTTCCAGCAATACTAATAACATTAAGACTATCAGTCGCCCCTCTTATCTTAAGACAATCTTTAATTTCCTCTTTGCTTGTATTCAGAGCAGGCACCCAGCCACAATCACCCAGGCCTCCAGAGAGATAAAATGACAAGTTGCGATTTTTTTTGTATTTTATGCGGTGCAAGTTGTTTTGTGAGCACAGTGGTCTTTGCTCTTGGAATAAGCCTTCATGGTTGTGGCTCCTTTCATGTGGTGTCTTCAAAGCCCAGCGAGGGGAGTGTTTATTTAAATCTTTTACAGCGCACTTTCAAAATGCGCTAGCATCTGTATGAAGGTGGTGATACAAGATTAACAACTTATTTCGAAGTCACGCAGCAATTATTTTTCTTTTTCCTAATCCTCAAAATGATTTGCATTGTTTGTTGGTAATCCCTGAAGCGAGTCATATTTGTGCAACACTTTGCAAGCACTATTAATCACGTGTGAATAATTGATAAACCATGTTGTGGAAACAATGACACGTCCTCTATAGAGCAAAATAATGATCTTCATTGCAGCGACTCCTGAGTCCATAGAGACAGACAGAGAACAAGAGGGAGTGAGAAGGATGAAAATGAAAAATCAGATTCAGTATTATGGGATATTGAGTGTTCAATTGAATTTGAGAGGGAAAGAAAGAGAGAATGGCAGATAAAGCAAATTAAAAAAAAATCCCATAGACAAAGGGTTAATGATTTTTACATTCAGTATATCTAAAATATTCTCTAGGAAATATTTGTCTTCTATTAAGTTGACATATTATATATATATATATATATATATATGAATGAACCTGAAAACAAATCTAAAACTATAGCCGTCAATCAATAGAATAAAATGTATTGATTTCAAAATTTCTGCCCAGTATATGACTGAATGGTAGGTGAAAAATAAAGAAACCAAATGTATGAGGACATAAAGACATTTCTGTCTTAAAAAGGACAAAATAGTCCTTTTATTTTCCCCCTGGTAGCTAAGGAGACAATACAGAAAGAACAAGTGGAAGAAAAAGGACAAAATATTCATCAATAATTGAACAGCGAAGTCTCTTGAGTTTTGCGTTGTCATATGTAGACGTGTCAACTCAGACAGACAAAACCCAGGAGAGGCAGCGAGGGAGTGACATGCACAGGAGCCCATGCCCGCTTGCACCTCATTTAGATACAGCTAACAATTAGACGACTCAATCAATAAACAATACTGTCCTGTTCTGATGCATTAACAGATGGCAAACATGGAATCAAGCCTCTGGAAAGTCCTCTAAAGTTAAAAACACTTTTAAAAGTTTGGTTTCCCTAAGGGCCAGAAGCCATCCTCTCGAAACTGTGATTCATAGACCCACCTTAAGCCGACTTTCAGTGCGATATGATTTATGTGTGAGAGACCCCCAAAGGCACCTTGGAGTTCAAAAGACTTGACATACAATTAAACGCAAGTAAAGCCTGGAAGATATTTTGGGCAGGGGGGGGTAATGATGTAATAATGATCCAAGGAGAGTGGATTATTGACTTTGCTTTACAAACAAAGATGAAAAGCTGTGATCGATAGATAAAATTCTTTCATCTGCGTAAGTAAATGTATTGCCTTAAGTTACTTTAGATCTGAAAAAATTGGAAAAACTGCAGTGCAGAGCCTATATGAGCATGTGAGCCCTATTTACTATAAAATAAGGCATTAAATCATGGTGAAGGTTTCCAAACATAGTTCTTTTTATAGAGATTACAGGTAAACCTGGATCAACACCAGCTGGAAACTGTATACTGCTGAAACGGCTTATTGTTTAATTCTCCAGATCTCTGAGCACTTATTTATATACTTAATTGAACAGTCAGTTCATCAAAACTTCTTATTTATATGAAAGAAATCTCCAATCTACAACAAATCTAAGCTCTCCTATGTAAATCTAGGAAGGGGTAATCAAAATATTGATCTCTCTTTGATAAGTTAATATTTTCAACATGAATTCAAGATACTAAGAAATATATATTGTAACTACTCACTGTATGCTGTAAATGTATTTGAATACTTGAGTATGCAAGTTTGTTTGGATACAGTTATTGATCATCAACCTTGTTAAAAGTTTTGAAGCATATTCAAGTCAAACAATTATTGTACTCTCAAGATCGATCACAATTGTAAGTATTCCAATGTCCACATTTGTATAGACTACAACAGCAATCACAACAGTATCTATTGAAGCATTACACCAGCTGTGGTTAGAGACTAGCATGGCTACTACAAATACCCTCCATCCATTAAAGCAGATCCATCAGGATCGATAAGGTTCAATACTGTCCTCCTCACAAAGATCACTGTTGGAAGGACACAGATAACAAAGGACTCTAACTAAACAGAAAGATACAATAGGGTGAGCAGTGTAATTTCTTCGTCCATTCCAAGAGTGTTTCTTCATCTTAATCGTTGTTGTTTTTATCACCTAAACAGCTTTTTTCTATTGTGGTTATTATAATGCACTCTTACAGAAAGCAATTTCACACTCACAACAAGTTCATATCAGACAACTTACATTAGTTGACTATATTTAGACAGTTAGTTTCAGTTAGTATTTTTAATTTGTCAAAAAAAATTATTTTATTTTTTTTCTGTCACCAAACTGTTCAATACATTCTCTAATCACATTGTTCCAGCTCCACTTCAGGTTTTATATCCTGCCTCATCTTTCAAAAAGAAAAGAAAAAAAAAAACTCACTACACACACACACACACAAATAAATAAATATTAATAAAAAAGTACCCAGACACAACTCAGCTTAAAGTTGGCATGAAATGGAAGCTGCGATAATCTTTTCATCCCTATTGTGACGAGTGAAACAGAGAAAGGAAAAAAAAAACATGTTGGGCTAACACAGTCTCATCCCAAAAAGTCATATAACTGACGTTTTGGGACGTATTTTGACCATACGTCAATATCCGCCTTTTTAGGGCCCCCTTAAACGTCGGTAGATGGCGATCCCGGGCCGTCATACAACTGACGCTTTACCTTTAACGTCAGTTAGGTGACGGGTTAGGTTTAGGGTTAGGTTTAGGTATGAGGTAGAGTTAGGATCCCATAACCTCATCTACCGACGTTTAAGGGGGCCCTAAAAAGGCGAATATTGACGTATGGTCAAAAGACGTCCCAAAACGTCAGTTATATGACGTCTTGGGATGAGACCGGGTTGGTTGGGCAAGATTTGATTTTGTCCATTGGGAACTTTGGATTGGATCGTTGTGATCGGTTATAATTGTGTTCTCATGTGACGGACAGGTTGTCCCGCCCTTATGCCGAAAAACACATCAAAAGAGAAGTCGTTGTAAGACGGAGGGGAGGGTTTTTTTGTAAAATAATGATGAGCACAAATAAATCATGTACAATAGATACTGCAATATTTCATTGCAAATAATAATAATAATCATTGTGACTTTAATTTCCACTCTGCACTGCTCACATACTACTTACCAGTCAACCAGAGTCATCACTCTCAGCCAATCAAATTCACGGACTGGAACTAAAGGCGTGTTCATTCCATCACATAATTACTAGATGACAAACTCAAAATTACAGATTTCTATGGCCACCCTATTAACGCCAAAATGAATCTGTGTAATCTGAATAACCAACAGACCATAATATAAACCATAGTATTGCAGTCATTTTGCACATGCTTTATCATATTAAATTAGACATGTAATATCCAATTAGACATGAAATATCCATATTGGTTTGTTTTGGTTATTTTTTCATATTAATCTAGGATTATTACGATATTAACAATTCTAGGAATTGTTAAACAGAAATATTACAAGATTACCATTTTGCCATTTTGAGTGTTTCCACATGCCGTTGCAACGAACGGGTGGTACAAGTTGGAGCTTTACACGTTTGTGAACAAGTCGGAATCTCAAAGTAATTCGAACATGCAGTTAAGTAACTTAACTGCTATAAAATATATATATATATATCATAGAATAGTATTTCCACTTTTCTGTAAACTATTCTTATTTGTAATGGTCTAAGTAAGTTTGAGTAAAAGACTAAGAAAGTGTGTAAATAAATTAATGAATGCATGAATAAATAAATGAATTAATGCTTTACTGAGAAAAGGACATCCGCTCACTGCCGGTGAAGACTCAGGCGTACATATGTCTCTCCATGTTTTCTGCCTAATGGTGTCCTTGGAAAATAGACTATAACATGCGCAAACATTGCTTTACAAAGGATTAATCACTTTCTCTTTGACTCAAAGCAGATCTGTGCTAAAGGGATAGTTGCAAAAAATATTTTCATATTTCTCAGACAGGACAGAGGAGGACTGGGAGTAAAAAAAAAAGTCAAGATATTTGTTGCACGTTTCCTTAACCAGGCAGTGAGTCACACGGAGCCATTCAGATCCTTAATGCATATGCATTCAAATGACAAACCGAGTAAAAAATTTAATCATGGTTCTTGTAATTTTCTTTAAAAAAATAAAGGTGATAAAAAATATTGTATATATTTTATTAAGAAAATTGTGGTTCAAGTATCAAATCAAGCCATTATTTAGCCATTTCAACAATACAGTTGATAGGAATGTGTCTTGGTATGCCCACATATACAACTTAATGGGCTCTATGCACTGCGGTATTTCCGGTGAAGCATTAGGGATGCTCGATAACTTCCGCCGATCGTAGAGTCCAATGCAATACCGAGAATTTATATTGAATTTTGTACTCCATGGTTATACTAAAGAAACGTTAGTCACAAAAACAGATAAAACAGACACCCCTCGTTGTGTTTATGCTTCTTTTTAAAATTATATTAAATAAATATAACTATATATAAAATTACATCTAAACGTATGTACGTTTCATTTCAAAGACTGGAGGACAGTAAATTTTGAAGACTCTGCCATAATCCCGTTTTCCTCGGTTTTCCTCCGCTTTAATCTCCACAGCCGGAAATGGACGAGCATCCTTGCGTCAAATGCGGAATTTATGCGTGCATATAGCCCATTGACAACAATACACTGGCCATCACAAACAAATACCACAAGTGGGTTTGTGTGTACAAAAGAAAAAAACTGAGTTAGAGAGAGATAGTGAAGTGTGATTAAGAAGGTGTGTGAAAGAGCAAGTTTAGGAAATTATCAGTTTAAGGTATAAATGAGAGGGGTTTACCTGCACTCTCTCACAACCAATTCGTACGAGTGATTAAAAAGTGGCTAATTCGTACTAATTCATACGACCTCACTTGTACGAATTCGTACGATTTGTCCAAACCCACGTGATGGGTCAGTTTAGGGGCGGGGTCAGGGGTAGGTCATTCGTACGAATTCATAGAAATTGGGAAATTCGTAAAATATGTACGATTTAGCAAAAATCATACTAATTCGTACGAGTGAGGTCGTACGAATAGTTACGAATTAGCCACCTCGTAAAATTCGTACGAATTCTTGTGAGATCGGGTTGGGTTTACTGGGACCTCTTTCTTTTGAAAATAGAGTTGGATCTGAAAATGCTTTTATTTCGAATTTGGGATCTAAATAAAAATATTAATTTAGCAGTTAATTTAAAAAAAATACGACAACTAATCAAACCCCTTAACCCCACTTATAAAATCCATAATAAGGAATTTGCATTCCACTGAAATAATCATATAGCTTAAATAACCATCTTTACCAATGCAACTAAACAAGCTACACTTACCATTAAATATCTCTTGCAATTGTTGCTTTGATGTGGTTTGATTGTGTGAAATGGATGTCCAATTCCTTGGTGATCATGCAGACCGATCACAATCACCATAAACATTGTGATCGTTCTGCTATAATCACAACCTTGATCGTGGTAATCTGCAGTTTCTCTAATGCAGTTAGAAAGCTCAGTAACGGGACAGATGATGCTATTGCGGCATCAGTTTTAGCCTCCGCGCCGGCAGCAGCCCTTGTTGCTGTTCTTCTTTCAATAATTGTTTTCGATTCCTCTTCTTGTCATTATAAGCTGAAATGCTTCCAGCAGACAGTGATTGGCTGAGTAAAAACTGCGCAGACAGGGAATTTCAGTCGCATCTGAGCTAGACATAAAGTAGAGAGTAAAGGTGCTGAGTAGCAGCCTAAAATTTAGCTGTGGATTTATGTATAGTATGTAACAAAAAGTGCAGAGTTTTAAGGAAAAACTAAAAAAAGATCCAAAGACATAAGCAGATTTTCATGATCTCCTGAGCACTAACAAACTTAGTTCAGTAAGATCAGGGAACGTTTTAAGGTGATGTGTGTCGCTTTTTCGATGTTGAAATACTTTTTTATGGCTTATTGTGCAGAGACAGTTGCAAGTAAGCCGACTTTCTCCAAAACTGTAAACTCTGTCTGTGGCCCTATGGAGCTGCCAAAAATATTCCAAAAAATGCAGATGAGGGGTAACCTGTTAGGAAATATTATTTTTGCAATTCTGTTTCATGAAGTGTAAATTCTACAATGTACTTTGGAAGTTGAATGCTGCTTCTACTCTGCCACCATGTCCGTCCAAAATCTGTGCATAAAAGTGAGTTTATTCTGTTCAAACTCTTTAACTCTGTGATGGAAAACATAATTGATACATTTTTCAACCAACATCGTTTAAGATGTCTGGGGAGCATATGTACATGCAGAATTTTAATGAATGAAAATTTTAATTAGTATTCACAGACATGTTAGACTTAAAACGAAAACAGAAAACATGTATCAAGCTTTGTAAGGCAGTTGAGTATCGCCATTTAATTTTCTTTGGATGACAGATAAAGTTCTTGAAATTACTCTGCAATTCTTGGCTAAACCTTTATCATACTTCCCATTTACACATATATGGACATACACACTGTGCCATTTCCTTTGAGGAGGCAAGGGAAGAAGTGCTTTCTCGCATAACTGGATGAGAAAATAATCAATAGTACAAAAAAAAAATAAACACATATTTTTTTATGAAATATGTAATTAGAAAATAAAAGTGTATATAAAAAAATCTGATTTATGCCGGATTTTCTTTATTTTTTGACACATGAAGAAAATATATTTAAGTATAAATTATTATTTTATATTATTTATTTTTTTTATTACCGAAGACCAGACGTGTAAATATTTTTTTACACACCTTCAGAACAACCGAATCAAGCCCAGTTTTTTGTGTGTGTGTGTGTGTGTGTGTGTGTGTGTGTGTGTGTGTGTATAGATAGATAATGTATGAAAAGTCACTAAATCTTATTCCACTGAGATGAAGGGAACCTTTTTTTGTTAAATAAGAGTCGATTGGGGTCGTATAGACCCCATGACCCGATTGAGGGCTACTAATATTTAAGTGACACTGTACAACAACGACACAAGTGGTTAAATACTATCCTTTTTAAGTGAGAAATCAGTTGGTGAAATTAAATCTACATCTCCGTGCCTGTGATCATCATGACTTGCTTTGAAGACTTATGATCTGAAAATAAGTTGACTATTAAAATTAACAGCTGAACATTAGCTAACAAATAAATTATGCATGAAATATGAAATGTGTTACTGCGTTTTTGGAGTTATTATTTTGGAGAGAAAATGTAAAAATGTTGAGAAAATTAAGTGTAAATAGACACACACACAAAACATTCTTACAGTATATCAGAACCACTGGACTCCATTGACGCATACAAATGCTTACACACACATGGGTTTTCCATATGTCTGTCCAAATTGAATGAGAAACAGCTGTTCAATATGATGGAAAAATGGCCAATTGGATCATTTTTGCTCAGTAGTATCCACCAAAAGTAAGCTATTTTCTTTGAATGTGTGAGACTTCAGATTCATTAGATGCCATAGGGAAATAACATGAAGAATAACAAAGTGCAGTAAATGGTAAACCCGTTTGCACTACAAAGAGTTTGTACATGACAGAAAATCATCCCTGTCAATATCAAACAGCAAAATTTACCGTTTTTGTGCCGCAAAAATAGCTGGAAACGAATGATGTCGGATACATCGCACATTCAAGTTACAAATGGATACAGTTATGTAAAACAGCATTTTTAATAGAGATCTAGGGCTGTAAATCTGTTAAAATATACTTGATTATATGATAAACTGATCTGATTAATATATTTAAAAACAATATTTGCAGGAAAAAGTTGATTATTCTTTCCCTTTCTGTATTTTTTTCTTTCATATCTACCTTGTTTCCTTACTTCCTTCTTTTCATCCCACCTTCTCTGATCCTGGTGACTTCAAAACAGAAAACAGAAAAAAATTGGCTGCTGGGTGGTGGACGTGGGTAAGAGAAATAAACAAAGCTGCTCTCTGGCCCATGTGCAGGCGGAGAAGAATGAAGGAGAGGAAGAGAAACCTGCAGGGAAACAAAAGAGAAAGTGCATGTGCACGAGAGAGAGAGAGAGAGAGAGAGAGAGAGAGAGAGAGAGAGAGACGAATGGAGGGGTACCGAACCAAGGAAGTGAAAGTCAGAGACGAAGCCCTCCAGGCAATGCTTGTTCCTTATCCACAAGAAAAGACGAAGAGTAAAATGGAAGGATGATGTGCGAAGAAAGTTGGTGGGTGTGCTGAGGGTGGAGGTCTGGTGAGGCGCGTGGTGGGACGTCCTCAGGAGAGATGTGCGATAAACACCAAGAGTAGATCACGCACTGACATTTTGGCTTTAACCTTCATAACCTCCACCCTACTCATATGTGGTGTTGTTTTCCTATCCATCCTCCTCATCTTCCCCCAGTCTTGGCATAGAAATTGTCTTTAGATAAGCTCATGCAGAAGAAATTATCACATACAACCAATTTAAAAATACAAATTAAGACAAATATCACTATTTGTTAGTAAAAAGGAGATAAGCACAGGGTTTATAAGCAAAGACCAAGACCAAGAACATATAGCCCGTCTCCCATGTCTGGACTAATGGGCAGTGAAATATCAGGCCAGATTCATTACAATTCATGCCAATCTTGGCACATATGAGTGGACCTGTAATGAGGGAGAGCAGAGAAGGGAATGCAAGGGAAAAAAAATAAATAAAAAACGCAATCCATTCCACATTCTTTAGTCAGGACCGTGTCTGCATGAGGCCAAATAGACAGATTAGAGTAGCAAAATAAATAGAAGCTTGTGTATGATGAGAGACCATCGATCTCCACATAAAAATAACATCTCAGCTCTGTACCTGACATTGGAGGGCCAAACAGCTGATGAAAATCAATATGGTGGTTTAGGGATTGACCACAAGAATGACAGTTGGTGTTCAACTGAAAAATAGTGATGCAGCACACATGATAATCCATCAGCAGTGAAACACACACACTTTCAAGTGTGGGAGTTGCTTTATATGGAATTTAATTTAAGGAATATTTCTCTGGAAAATGACATTGGAATTGCTGACAAGTCTTTAGAGGGCAGAATTGTGGTGACTGGGAGCAGTGAAATCCAGGCAGAAGTTAGTGAAATTGATAATTGAATATAGCCTTTACCCATTAGTGCACATTCACTTGCTGCGTTCAAACAAGCTAAGAGCAAAGACAACATGTTAGACCCAACACAGCGTCACAGTCAGATCCCCTGGTCTTGAAGAGTTCAGAGAGACAGAGACCCCTGTCTGCCAATGAGCTGGGTAATTAACGCCACATGCAAGGATGCTGACCTTTCTTTGCTGCAGGGTTGTCTGGATTTCAAGGTAAAACAAGCAGTGAGCCATCACAACGTGTTTATCAGGACATTTATTCTTAGACCGTTCTTAAAGGTTACAAAACTGAGCCGTCAAACAGCGTGTTTGTCACTTTCCTCCCTAAAACCAAACTGTGAGCAAAGAGAACTGACGCAAATAAAGACACTACATGAGACCAGGGAAAGAAAATTCAAGATTGGTTTAGAGGAAGAGCAGTCAGACATCATAATCAACCAAGCTTACCTGAAGGTTGGAGTTGTGGTGCAAGGTTATCACACATTCTAGTATAGACATGCTGATGCATACAAACACATAGAGGTTTAGCTTGAGCTTACAATGCATATTTTATCAGAAACAGAATTTTATAAAATGGACTGACCAGTAAACTCTCCACAAAAACACTGCATCGCTTCAGAGAAGGTTATTCCAATCAATAATAAATGATATGCATTTGTAGATGGAAAAAGTTCTAAATAGACCTCATCCAGATGTGGGCTAAAATCCTGTTACGAACCTCACGTTCTCCTCAAGATGCTTGAGGCAAGCTTTTGAGAACTACTGCCTGAGGTGCAACATGGTGTTAAACTAACCTTTGGATGAAGGTCTTAAAAATACAATGTAGAAACAAATCTCATGCGTCTCGTCCAGGTTTATCGAAGGTGAACATAGTCAAACTCAACAGTAAATTGTCAAGCAAGTCTATGTACCTTCTTGGCTCTGTTAAGGATAGCCTAAGGACCAAAAAGTCAAATGGGATTTGAAACATCTACCTGTATCTACATTTCTGACATTGCATTCATTTCATTCCCTGCTACTTTTGCTCTTTAAATATGTATAACCCACAGCCAGCAAGCTAACCAACCAACCAATGACCTAATGCTCCTGTTGCTGTGGCATGTTCCTCACCCAGGGGATGTGAATATAACCACTCTGACATGTAAGAAATATGAATGATGCACAGCTTGTGAGATCCATTTAGTGGCAGAGTTGGTGGCCTTTGAGATCTGTGAGCTCTAACAGGCTAAAACACACCCTGATGAGAGCGAGAAACAAGCTGACACAGATTAAAGTATTACACTACAAAGACAGCATCAATTACCATAGGCCTCACCCAAAGACCTTAAAGCCCTTAACACAAGAGCTGCTCACCACCCCTTCGGCACTAATCAGGCTTTAATCAGACCCTAACTAATTACTGTTTCATCAGTGTATAATGTTAGGAACAGATAAGAGCCTCTTTCTCCATTACATTTAAAGAGGTCTGCTTTGGGTAATAAAAATCCAAACAGTTTTGGGGCTGAACAAAACGTCCTAAAACCCATTGCAGACCAAAAGAGGTTCATTATGGATGAAGTCAAGGGGATAGCGAACACTAAGTAATGGATAGTAGTCTTCACAGGGCATGCTCAATGTCATTCTGAAGGCAAGAGGCTCACTTTCTATTCATGAGAGTATAATCTGAAAAGATTTGGAAATTGAATTTGAATGACAGAAAGAGGAATCGATCTCTTCAAATCTTTAACTACTGAGCCACAGCACCCTAGTTGTAAGGAGGAACCGTGAGAGAACAGGGATTGAACAAGTTTGAGCAAAGTCTTAAACTGGAAAGCATTCTGGTCCCATCTCATATTTGGCTTTCTTCTCGTAATAACCCCCTCCAAACTTCAAGAGCTCTGATATGGCAAGCAATCTACCTGGGGAGAGACCCCAGAAGATCAAAGGTCTCTTCGACACATGAAGGCTTCCTCTCGGAGTATTCAGGGCAGAATACCACAGAAACCTGGGGGGCTATGGCACTTCCCCAGTTCCCAACCCTCATTCCAGAAGCACTATGGACAGGTTAATGCTGAGCTACCGAGAGGATGAGTAAGCATGGAGGAAAAAAGACAGAAACTGTCGGAGGGAAGAGATGAAAAGATAGAGTGAGAAGTAGTGGAGTAAAGTGTAGATGCTTTCGAAAGTTATTCAAGAAAACTCCTACTGTACACTTGTTGCAGATTCAATACTCAAATGTTCTAGTAATGAGAATCATTGCTTAAATTCATGGGGGCTGGGACGAAATGAATTGAGAATGCCTTTTAAAATTCAAATAAATTCCTGAAACAGGATTCAGAATTATAGTTTGATTTTGAATTTGCAATAAGGTTCAATTAGAATCCAAATAAAAAAATTTTAAAAAATCATATAACGAAAACAAAGTTTTAAAAACCTTGAAGTTTAAAGTAGGCTATATGCCAAACAGACCTACAGAGGAATGACAGAGAACTACAGAACGATAGATACAACAACAGACATAATGATAGACAGATAGAGAGATAAACATACAGATAGATACTAGTTCAACTTCCTGTGCATTGTGGCTTGGGATGCTCATTTTGACCGTTAACCGAAAGTAAAGATTTTGACATACTGTATTAATACTATCAGTTAAACGGTTTAAATGTAATGGTGTGCAAATTTAAATGCATGGTTTAAAAAAATGCTATATAGCCTATATTTGTAGAGGTGTCTACAGACATATTTCACTGAGCAAGCAAAATCGAGCGAAAAGAAGTACTGCGTGGGACCATTTCAACAGAAAGGATAAAGAAGTTACTAGCGCAAAACACTATGCGGTATTAAAATACAGCAGTAGAACTAGTACAATGCACTTGCGAAGCAAACATCCACATGCATGGAGTGATGAAGGGCAACAAACTTTGTCCTCCATGTCATCAAGGAGAAGTTAAGAACAGAGAATCTGTTCAATGCTAGTAAAAAAAACTTTTATGGCCTTTTATTACCACGGAATCTAGTGTTAACACAGAATTTCGCAGAATTTTACATATTTGGAATATAATTCTGTTTTTGTGAGGGAAAATAACATATGTCTGGGGAAAATGCAGACGGGGGAGCAAATCAGGGCGACACAACCCCTCCTGTCATTTCAGCTCCAATGACGGCATCAAAACAATGAAAGCATGGCAAAGCGGCTCTACGTTATAGACAGTAAAAAAAATGGACAGTGACCCCATAGACTTCAATGGAGAAAAGTGAAGTCAATTAGAAGCACTCACTTCCTGATAGCCAAGCGCTCTGCGCAAGCTCACACTGAGCTTGATGACAGATGTGACGTCTCACAGTTGTACATGTTCTATTAGCTGTGCCAAGCGGAATCTGAATCATTCCCTTCCGAATCTTGGAGAGCCGTAGCTGTCCATGAGCTCGGAGCTCTTATAACTCTCTATGGGCTCTTCCTAACTCTCTATAAGAAAACGAATTGGCAATAATTAACAGAAAAAAATGGAATTTGGGAAGAAATTTAAACAGAATTTGGGAAAAGATAAAACAAATTTTATAGGGCCTTACACTTTGCCCATCAGTGTCTACTGTGGTGAAGGTTCTCAAGAGCTACTGGGCTGTATTGAGCCCAATAAAGAAATCCCACCAAGATACTATTACCCTTAGAGTTGAAGCCCAATTTGAGGAGAGAGAAGAAAAAAAAAATCGCTTAAATCACAACTCGAAAGCACAAAGTTTGTGGCCCTTACGACTGAAAACAGATTAACCAAAAGCTAAAAAACAAACAAACAAAAAAACAGCCAGCCAAAAAGGAAATGATGCCTTAGCAGACACCTGGAGCGGGGTCACGTCCCTCACCTTCCATACTACAGAGATGCACTGCGGTAACTCACTCGATCCTAATGACATTACCAGAGCGGTTTTGGCCATGCTGTGTGCCTCTGACATTTAAATTGACTCTGTAAATTGCATCGGCGTGACGCAGAATGAGACGAACTATGGGCAGTATTGACTTCTCTGCAGCTGAGGAAGCTTCATTTAAAATCTCACAGACCGCATGGGTCGGGAGAGATTCATATATTCTGTTCCCGTCACACAAGGGGATCACAGACACTTGGGTCGCCACTCTGTAATCAACCTGGTTCATTATTATTTTTACGCCTAGAGGCATTACATTGTGTAAAGTAATCAAACATGGGTGACAATGCAAGTGCTTAATATTTACAAAGACCAGTCATTATTATCCTTTTCTCTTAGCTTTTTTTCCACAGATTGTCTGCCACGGCCCACGGGCATGGAATGTCACAGTAAGCGCTGATTTATAGATGCTATTATTTTACCCGTCCAAAGGATACTTGTAATGGCCACTATTAGTCAGTTATAGGTGTGTTTTAATGGCCTGATGTGGTTAAGCTGAATTCTCGGCTGTGCGCTGAGGTCTATGAAGATGTGAGGGCAGCTGCCGCAGTGTAATAACAGAGCAGCAGCCGGAGGGCTAGGTTTGACTGCGCCTGCACCAAGAGCAACACGCCATAAAAACAGCAGTTTACCAGCAGGGCCGTATGTAACCATTCATTCTCCTTAACTCACACACACATATATATATACATACATTCAAGGAGACACACACAGTGTGATTGAGAGCAGCAATCTTTATCTGCTCTCGGTTTTTCACTTCTCAGAATCTAAATTTATGAGCAGCTCTGCACAAACCTGGAGGCATTGTAAGTGTGGTGTGTTTGGGAAAATGCTAATATTTACTTGTGTGTATATCTGCAGGATAAACTATTACTAGGGTTTGTGTAGCTCCCAATGGGAGACAATAAAAAAGTGTGACTGCTGCCAACATATTTTATGTATGCATTATTAAATTAAACTAAATACATTTAAAGTAAAATGTATACAATATTTAAAATTTCCCCTACGAATGATAACCGAGACAAGCTGTTGCCAGTTGCATTTGTACAAAGGAGACCGTGAGTCAATGGTGTCATGTGAGGGATGTGAAAGTAGTACTTGGAACGAACGGTCTGAAATACAGTACAAAGTTGGCATGGGTGATGCTGAATATTAGTAATTATGACAGCTGAATGCTGTGGTTAACCAATCAGAATAAAGTATTCCAGAGACTCTTGTAATAAGATCATTTTAATGTCCTCTAAAATCTCCCTGATTAACAGTCACTGGCTGATTGACAGACTGAGCTCAAAGTCAAACCCATCTTATGTTCAAATGAAACATTGGTACTTTACCTCAAGAGGCTCAAGTGCAATCTGTGTACCTCATTCACCCCTCGTAACTCATCCTAAAGCAGGTACACACGCACACAGGTAAGCGCACACTCACACACACACCGCTCCAAAGATCTAGCTATGACAATACTGGATGAAAACACTTGAATGATGAGCAAAATGAGAAAAAGAGGGACATTAAGTGCTCATTAAAGTATCTACAGGGTGAGACAGACAGTGGGAACTCAGCACTCTATGTGTTGCTGGAATCTGAGAGGGAGATAATTGGCCATTATGACAGTGGACGGCATGTCATTACCTTTTCATTAGCTGGCCTCCTCTCTTCCCAGGATTGCCCTGCACTACCGAGCAAGAAAAAGACGTCATTAATGTAATGTGGAATTAAGAGAGGCGAAGAAGAGCAGGATGGATAGGGCACGCACACACACACACTCGCATACCCATCATTCTCTCCTTAAATGGAGCGGAGAGCGCAAGAGCAGAGTGACACCAATTTAAAATCTGCAGCGATCAAATGAGGAGAGAGATGGAGAATACACATACGTGTATGTGGGTGTATTTATGTAGTCATGTGTGTGTGTGTGAATGTTTTCACACAGACACTCTTACAAGCGCATCTCTTTGAAAATGCCACGTGGTGGAGTGAAATGCAGAAGAACCCCTGGGAAATAGATAAAGTGGCGCACAAACAGGTAAAGTTATGCGTTTTATGGGAAGGTTCAAAGTCAGGCTGCTACAGCATTGTCAAAACTCGTCTACGCAGACTTGGATCATGTATGTCAAGTCAATTTCCAAAACATTACTCACCAAAAGCATTTTTACACCTCTTGCAACCAATGTTCCAGAAGATGCAGCGAAATATGGGGCTCTGTTACATAAGCAACCTCGTTCACAAACAAAGGTACTTGTCATTTAGCAAACACGCTTTATCTAAACTGACTTATCGTACGCTAATTACAGGTAACATCCCACTAGAGCAATCTAGGGTTGAAGATCTTGTTGAAAAGCACAACAGTACAAGGAATTCAACTCTCATTTCAGCTTAATTCATGGCTTACTGCTACCTGAGATTAAACCAAGACCATGGAGTGCTTTGAATGTGATCAGGAATATCTTGTATTTAATATGAAACCGTACGGGTAGCCAATGAAGTCTGCGTAAAATCAGAGTAATGTGGGAAGATTTCTTGTGTATGTAAGGACCCAAACTGTGGAGTTCTGAATATATTGGAATTTATTTAGGAGTTGGTTTGGAATTGCTTGAGCCGTGATGAAAGCATAAACCAAGGTTTCAGCATCGCTGATATTTAGAAATTGACATAAGCTTGCAACACTATGAGGTGAAAGAAGGCAAATGGAAATGTGTGGAAGGAAGGAAAGAGGGCAATCAAAGATTATACTACGGTTTTTGACAGTGGTGGAAGGTTGAACCAAAACTCCAGCAATGTTTACATTGTCAACAAAGAAAATGGATGTATTTTGAGGTGAATCAATAAGAAGTAGATATGTTTAATCAGGGTTGAGTTTGAGAAAATAACTGGTCATCCAAGCATTTATATCACCAATACAGGCTAATATGGAATTTGTGGGGAAAGGAGCGGATGATGTTTCCTAATGCAAGCATGTAGATGATGAAGAGAAGAGGCTCAAGAACAGAACCCTGGGGAACACCGTGTGGGAAAGAGGCAGTAGTGGACTTAGCCTGGAGGATAGAGATGGAATGCTGGCGACCAGACAAGTAGAAGGTGAACCAGGATAGGGCAGTACCAGAAATACCAAGAGCAGAGAGTCATGAGATAAGAAAACAGTGAGAGATTGTGTAGAATGCAGAGGAAATATCTAGAAGAATTAGAATACTGGCGGAGCCACAGTCAGTGGCCATAAGGAGATCATTGACAACCCTAATGCCCGTTTGCAGTGTGTATGCAGTCCGTATTTTTTTCTGTAACCATATTAACAGGTTAGAGCTTTCACAGTCTGGCGATCCATTGGTGCGGTGCGTATACAGCAGTGCAGCGATCGTTTACTCACCGTCTAGTTTTTGGTGTGCTGCACACGCTGAATTAAAGTGACATAGTTTGTGGTCAAAATTAACACAAAATGACATGAAAATTTAGTAATTTAATCATAAATGCATTTAATTCAATAAAATGTAGTAGTCTCACAATAAATGTATTTAATTAATTGCTAATGTGGCATCTATGTTTTCCATCTCTAGACATATCTACCCACATCATGTTCACACATTCCTTGGAACATATCCCTAAACATCTCTATAAATAAACCTTTTAATAGACACAATTGATTGCTTTTTGCCTTGACAAGGGGAGACATGGTGGAATAAACAATCCGAAGAGCTCATTGTGTTCAGTAAATCGTATGACTGCAAGGAGCATCATTAGGTTGTTCTGAATTAATGGGCGCTGGTGAAGATGCTTATTGGGGGACTAGATTAGACTGGAGTCCACACAGTCAAATTATAGCCCGATTATAGATTCAGTTTGGACAGGAAGTGTGCAGCAGAGGCTCAGAGCTGAGAGACGTACGGCTGCATTTAATTGGTCCCTGATGCAGACTTTAGGAAACGAAGAAAGGGAAGGATGTGTGAAAGAGACGAGGGAAAAGAGAGGGAGACAGAAAAGAGAGAGCTACCCAAACTAGAAGAAAATAACAAAAAGAAGCCAGGAGGAAGAGTGCTAGTGAGCATGATTCTTCTCTAATGTCTTCTGCTGTTGCTCCCCACAATCGATTCTTCCAGTCTATTACTTTCAACTTACTCTCACTTGCTCCATCCCTTTTTCTCTTTCTCTTCATGTTTAGGTATCTTGCTTTTCTTTTATAAAGATCACAATCAGTGTGGTGATTTTGCTTGAAGTGTCTGAGAGAAAAAGCGTGACAGGTGAGACAAAGGGATGACACAGAGGACAGCAAATGCACTACAAGACTGTACAGATTCAATTGCATGTTTTGTGGAGATTCTCGGAACATTTACAATGTCATTCTGAGTAATAAGCACAATATCACTTGGACACTGCAGGTCAAAGTTCATGCAACACAAATCAATTAGCCGGCAGTGAGCTTTGGAGCCTCACTGTGGGTCTATGCTTGGATGTACAGTATATTATTAAGTGCACTTTTTTAAATTGTGAATATTTCTCTAGAATCGACTCTGAATTATTAATCTGTTTCAATACATAAAACTTTATATACCTGTTCAATTTCTCATTAATGCAATTATCTAATCAACCAATCATGGCAGTTGCTTCAATGCATTTAGGGGTATGGTCCTGGTCAAGACAATCTCCTGAACTCCAAACTGAATGTCAGAATGGGAAAGAAAGGAGATTTAAGCAATTTGGAGTGTGGCATGGTTGTTGGTGCCAGACGGGCCGGTCTGAGTTTTTCACAATCTGCTCAGTTACTGAGATTTTTATGGCCACCATGTACCCATCCTCTGATGGCTACTTCCAGCAGGATAATGCACCATGTAACACAGCTTGAATCATTTTAAATTGGTTTCTTGAACATGACAATGAGTTGACTGTACTAAAATGGCCCCCAAAGTCACCAGATCTCAACCCAATAGAGCATCTTTGGGATGCGGTTGAACGGGAGCTTTGTGCTCTGGATGTGCATCCCACAAATCTCCATAAACTGCAAGATACTATCCTATCAATATGGGCCAACATTTCTAAAGAAAGCTTGTTGAATCAATGCCATGTAGAATTAAGGCAGTTCTGAAGGTGAAAGGTGGTCAAACACAGTATTTGTATGGTGCAATCCTTTAGGGGAGTGTACATGCATTGGAACAACTGTGATCATTAAAACAAATGCAATTTTTGTTATTATTGTGAGCATGAAAGGTTTCAAACACATTTCAAACTTGAACAGACCATCCAAGGTCATTGTGGCCTCGGGTGATGCAGGTGTGCTGTTTAGAGTAATCTAAACACGAAGGTCTCTTCCTGCATACGGCTACCTTTGAAGCATGCTACTGATGAAACGCACTCTCCCTCTTGCGTTCACACTGACTTAGACCTCTTACCAATCTGACAGCTGCACAGAACAAAGTGAGCTACTACCAGTGGCTATTTGACATGGAAGACAACCTCATCACTCAGCTGTAAAAACTCTTATAAAATATGCAGGTTGAGCATTGCTGTGATACAGCCAGGTAGCCCGAGTACACCACTCAAAGAGCAGAATGCTGGCAAGGAGAATGGGGATTTTATACTATATATTTAGGGTAAAAAAATACATAAAAACAAACTACTACTTACTTAACATAACATCCTAAAATCCCAGTGTTCATGGCATAAGGCACTGAAAAACAAGATGTGAGATGACAGTCATATGTATACAGATTTAAAAAAATGTATATATTTTGCATTTATCTGCTGTTTTTTTTTTTTAATTGGTAACAGAGCGCAATGTAACGCCAGGCGCAACGCAAGTGTATTTTGCTAGTTTCAGCCTGACGCAGTTATCATTTTCACGTCCTGCACCACGTTGTTTAAATAGCAAATGCATTTGCACCCATTTGTGCACCCATTAAAAAGAGGCAACTGAAATAAACTGCTGTTGTTTTTTAATTGGTAACAGAACCCTATCATACACTAGGCGCAATGTAACACCAGGTGCGACGCAAGTGTTTTTTGCTAGTTTCAGCCTGATGCAGTTATCATTTTCACATCCTGCACCACTTTGTTTAAATAGCAAATGCTATTTCGATGAGGCTCTGATTGGTTCATTGCACTTTACGCCCAAAACACGCATTACTCATTAAAGGGACACATCACCTATTTGCATTAAACATTGTTAGAAACCCAGTCATATTTTTTAATGGTCATGACATGCATTATCCCTGAGACGGGAGGAATAAGGATTTTAGTGTTGCAGTTCCAGCTTAAAATGATGTGATTTGAGTCATTCTAAGCAGGGAGTCCCATATCTTGGTAGAGGGGTTGAGACTACAAACACTCCTTCAGTATTTTCCCAGCGGGTGGGACTCACTCACACTACAGACCTATTACAGATCAGTGGGTGGGACTTCACTTTCTGAAACTAAAAGCAATATCCTCCATCTTGTTTGGAAGCTAGGCCAAAAGACAATGTGGAGTCAGACGTAACGTTACGACAATGGCGAAATGTACTTAATATGATATGGAAGAAGAGGATTTTGGAAGTCTGATGCTCGAATCAGATGTCCGTGGCTACTTTTACGAGGCACAATATAGTGAAGAGCAGCTGAGGCTGATGGAGGAACAGGAGGTGGCTGCCTGTCGTGGCCGAGGAGGCCGGAATGGCTCGAGCTGAGGCAGACTGGTGGTGCCTGTGCTCGAGCTGGGGTCCGTCTGCTGCAAAGAATTTTAACGATGCCAATTTCTCCTGGACGAAATATTTGAATCAGATGAGGACATTGTTTCGCACCGCATATGTCCTGACTGAACATCCCAGTAATTCATGCAATAATTCACCATTTCGAAAGAAATTCAAATGAGGAGCAACTTTCTAATGAATTCCCCAACTAACTACAAATTTTGTGTGAAATGAATTTCAAGCTCTGGTGGTAGCTAGCCTTGTAGACGAAAGAGTGATTTCTCTGATAGGCGGATACCTCATAGGCGCTGTTCTCTATTAGTGGGAGTGGCTTGCGGAGCTGTGAAATGTGGTGCATTGTGGGAGTTGTTGTCGCTCATACAAATGTGCCCTAAAGTTACTTTCTGTCTTTCCTCGGTCAAGAAGGCACCAAATTCTACATACAGTATATGGCCCACTTTCAATAAAGATTAATGTTCCCACGGGTGAAATGCTCCTGGACAACCATTGTAGACCATGCGCCGGGTACACAGACCATTTTTCCAGTCGTTAAAACTAAGAAAAAAAATGTGACGTGAACTTATAAAAATATATTTACATTTTATTTATGTGTTCTCTTTTTACTTTTACAAATACATATATATATATATATATATATATTTGTAAAAGATAACAGTATAATCAGACATTTACCAAATAAACGTCATGATGCTAAACAAAAATGATTTTGCCATAACAGAGGATGTTACAGAATAACTGGACAAACCAGCTGACCAATTTTTGCACAGCATCTCAAATGTTGGTTCAAATGTTGAAATGACTGAGCCTGTCATCAAAATAGTAGGGTATGTTTACCTTCCACAACTGTTTCACACAATTGCTTTCCCAAAAAGCAGGTATCCGGTTTTACACGCGAGATGAAAATGACAGTGTTTATCACGCTTTGTTGCGGGTTTTTTTTTTTGTTTGTTTTTTCTGTCTGCCTTAATAATATACATCACATTGAGGCTATATATCTCACTGCATAGACATTGCTTTATGTGGCATGACCTTTGACCTGCACAGTCTAAACGGTGAAATAGAAATGCACTCAACACAATGATCATTGCCAAATTCCTTATAGAGCACCTATATGAATAGATCAAATAAACCTGAAGCACACACATAAACACACTTACTATACATATGAAGTATGATTAGGCAGCATTCATGTTGTTTCATGGATGGTGAGATTGCAATCACTTGTGTCATTCTCAAGCTGAATTACCCAATGCGTTGCAGAATGAGAGAGAGAGAGAGAGAGAGAGAGAGGGATGGAGAGAGAGATGAGGAATTGTGGGTAACGATTAGTGGAGCGGTAGATCTTTTTCTTTCCATGTAATCCTGTACCTATGATTTCTGTCATTGTTTGTTATTGTACTTTCAAAGTTAAAGTGGCATTTTAAAAATGTCATCGCATTGGAGGAAAATACTCGTATCCCATTGATGCGCCAAATAACATGGGGAACAAAGATTATGATGGTTGTCTCTTAGCATTAGCACATTCCCAATTTCACTTCTGAATGAATAGTCATTTGCTCTCATTTGCATGTAAATCACAGAACGGAATGGAATTATATGAGGGAGCGGAAGGAACAGCTAAAGCGGGGGACCACACATTTTCTTGATGGCAGGCAGACTTTGTCTCACCTCTCTTTCACTAATTGAAAATAAAAGACTGCGCTGACCTCAGGTGCATCGGCCACAGTGAACCACCCACTCTCAGGGTCGTCATTTTCATTTGTTAATGCCAGATTATCATACTGCTGCCATCCGGTGTCCCAATGTGTGACGATGAAGTATTTCTTTTTTTTATTTGCCTGGGTTTTCTCTCCCACAGGTCATAAGTATGTGTGAAAGAGCCAAGATTTGTGAAGAAAGGGCAGGACAGAGGGAAACGTGAAGACAGAACAGAATTTTTTAGAAAGCGGAATATTAAAGTATAATGTGTGTGTGTGTGTGTGGGTGATGGAAGTGATGGATGGGTGGACAGAGAGTGAGACCTTGAGAGAGAGAGAGAGAGAGAGAGAGAGAGAGAGAGAGAGAGAGAGAGAGAGAGAGAGAGAGAGAAACTTTTAACCCATTTAAACCATGTTAGTTTTTAAAGACAAAAAATATACAAAATATATTACAAACAACAAACATTTTACCAATTAAAAACTAAGCTTCCATACTCACAATCGCCAGTGCCTCGGACCCACCCCATCTCCATTCAAACAAAGCAACATTATCGGTGTATTTGTAATATGTATACTCAATGGTCACTCGAGATTCTATAAAAGACCTAAACATAGCTTCCATATCAAATTCTTTTCCAGTATTTTTACACTAGTGGGATTTCAAAATGGCTAGCTTGGCCAATTAAAAAAATTGGCAAGAACACATTTTTGTTGCCATGACTTTCTATATTTATATCCTAAGATAAACAAATATGAAAACCCTAGTTTTGTGATCAACTTTTCAAATATTACAAATAAAGGACCAAGTCTTGGACATTCAAAACATGTGAAAAACAGTATCATGAGCATTATAGAAGGGACATACAGAACAATCTTATTAAACTTTGATATCAAAGTTTGGACATAGAAGGTTTATACAATACTCTCCATGATGGATGTACTTTATCACAAATCTCCATATCCCTTCAACAATGTAGTCTGGTTTAAACTACCCCCAACTCCTCCATCTTTAGGGATCACATTCAGCTCAGGGAAGTTCTGATGTATAAAACCATCTACCAGGGCTGAGTTAATACAGGAAATTAATGCAGGGGGCAAAACATCCCTAATACACTTGATTATCCTATCCACAGTTCTCAGAGATTTTATGTAACATGTACAGCAATGACAACACAGTTCGCCACTGACATTGTGTCAAATCAAATAAATCCATAACTTCACTAACTACAGCATTTAAAAAATGTGGAACAAAACTAGACACATTAGAAGGGGATTAAAGAAACAAAGGCTCTGAAATCACATCTTCTGTTCTTCAAAAGTTTAAATATTCCCATGATTTAATTACTGACATGTACAATTAGGGAAGAAACAGTGTGCCAAAACAGTGTGAAACAGGCAGCCAGATTATTGATAATCAAGAGAGAAAGAGAGAAAGTGAGTGAGTGTTTAGGTGTAGGAACAAGTATATGTGATGTCAACCACTTAGCCCTGTTGAATCACACACTAGGTGTGCAGCTGCAGCATTCAGGGAACTCTCTGCGCTGTAGCAAGCTGTGCTAACCGCTAACTGGCTCATTGATAGTTTCACTATTGTGTTTGAGGGAGCACTCCAACATATAGCTACTATACACCTAAAATGGTGTGTTTGACGAAAAAAGTGGCACAGAAATCAAAACCGACAGAAAACAAAGCATTGGATTACCATACTGAATTTGAATGTAGTACAGAAACACCTTAAAGGGTTAGTTCCCCAAAAAATGAAAATTCTGTCAGTAATTACTTACTCTCATGTTGTTCCAACTCCTTTGATCTTCCGAACACAAATTAAAATATTTTTGATTAAATCTGCGAGCTGGATCACTACTCCTACAGTGGCTCAATATTAAAGGGGTAGTTCACCCAAAAATGAAAATTATGTCATTAATGACTCACCCTCATGTTGTTCCAAGCCCGCAAGACCTCTGTTCATCTTCGGAACACATTTTAGGGTTAAGATTTAGTCCAAAAGCTTTCTGTCCCTCCATTAAAAATGTATGTACGGTATACTGTCCTTGTCCAGAAAGGAAATAAAGACATCATCAAAGTAGTCTATGTGACACCAGTGGGTTATAGTTAGAATGTTTCGAAGCATCAAAAATACATTTTGGTCCAAAAATAAAAAAAATAACTTTATTAAACATTGTGTTGTCTTCCGGTTCTGTCCACAGTGACGCTGCTGATGTAAGATGCTGCTGACGTGTTCTCTGGTAACCAGTAACACAGTAACCAGAGAACACGTCAGTAGCATCTTAAGTCACCAGCGTCACTGCGGACATGTGAAGGCAGAACTGGAAGAGAATATAATGTTTAATAAAGTTGTAGTTTTTCTTATTTTTGCATGTGTGCGTGCTAGTAGTGGAGGGGTACGATTTTCGAATAATAATCAAATAATAGCCAGCGATCTTTGAATATTATTTTTGCTTGAAAATTTCGTTTTGTACAAATTGTATCTTTATTTTAATCAATGTTTCATCTACAAATTTGCCTGGGTTAATAAAGAAAAAAGCAAATATAGTGGACAATATAATGAGGAACTGGAGCGTGTAAAAAGGCGCGTGAACTGGAGCGTGTAAACCTGTATATCTATAGAAAGCTTTAAATGTGTACTTTTAAACAAAACAATTAAAAACTAAAAGAAATTGGCTATCTCTGCTTATGTAGGCTAATTCTTATGAAGTGTGCATTTCTCTCTATAGGCGCGTTCATTACTACGAAGATGGCGAGTCTGCTTCGTTAACTTTATCAATTTATCAACTTTATCAACAATAATGTTTCATGCATAATCACTACTTTCGCCAGTTCTTTGTGGCAAGCTTTATATATCAGGTGTTACTTGATATCTCTGCGGCCAAGTAGCAGTGCTTCGCCTGTGCTTCCCCCCATATAATCTCTGCCTAGGAAATCATCTGCATTGCTATTTGTACTTATTGTGAATAAGCAGGCCACAATAAGTAATTATTTTTATTTTCTTTATCACTTTTACTCACGACATGCTACCTGGCAACATAGCATTCCATTCATTATGCTAAGCTAAGCTAAGCTATAGCGGCGGCGCTGCCAGACTAAGACAATGAGACAAAATTGCATTTGCCCACCCATAAATGTAAGGGAGAAAGTGAACAAATGTTACTTTAAGAAGCCTATATGGAGAAGTGATCCAGATGCTCGGATTTAATAAAAAATATCTTAATTTGTGTTCCAAAGATGAATGAAAATCTTACGGGGTAGGAACAACATGAGGGTGAATAAAAAATAAAAAAAATAAAGAATTTTCATTTTTGGGTGAACTAACCCTTTAACTTGACAGAACAAGACGACAAATGTTGATTTATTTAAGCACAAAGGCTAAAACAAAATGCGAATGTAAAATATATCTACCTACAAAAGTCATGCATGTTTACTAATTTAGTTTTTACAAATCAATACATTAACATCTTTATTAAATTTAAAAGTCAAGCATTATTTTTTATATTTAAATAATAATAAATGGTCGATGTATAAGTTAATACACTAATTTGTCTACAATAAAATAAAACACTAAAAACTGAAATCGTTCATAACATCACAAGTTCGAAACATTAATATGTAGAGTATGAAAACATTTATTTTGAGATTTACTAAAGATTACATTAAACAATGTTATTAATACTTATTAATTTTCTGAGCATTAGAGGATGGCAAAGGTCATCTTTAGATTTCCCATATCAAAAAATTAATGATCCAATAGCGACCAATGTTAGTCAGTATTTCATCTGATATATTGGTACCATAGTTGTTGTATTTATTTATTTAAATTTAAATGTATCACACTTCCCAGCTGTGTCCTGCCCAGCAAAGAGCTCATTCAATCATACTAAAAACAAAAGTATAAAACAAGAGGATATTTCTTAATGTGCACCTGAAAAAATGTCCAAACCAATTCCTAAAAGAGAAAAGCATTTTTCTCTACTAGTCTCAAACGAAACTGAAAACACAATGTAGTTCCGATGAACATTTGCAATTCCACAGTGGGAGGCAACCCGAAATCTAATGAGGACAATATTTTAAACCCACACTGAAGTTAAAAGGCATGTAGAGAAAATTAACTACTTTTCAAACAGTGTGTGAGTTCTGTTCTGGTTCTGTGCTGTGAGTGTGAGTGTTTTTCACAAAACACCTGGTTTGTGCAGCTCTCCGGCTCTTTTACAAGCAGTAAGCACCAGCAGATTTTTACACCGACACTGCTGACCATACATCAACATGCAGACAAAGCGAGCCCTTCACTGTACACTGCGTGTGTGCGCCCCAGTGTGAGTGTGTGTGTGAGAGAGAGAATGAAAAACGCATGCACATAAGAACGTGGCGCTCTCCTCCATTGGTCACGGTACACAGAGCACATCCTATGAGTGGCCTCAAGAACATATGTATGAAATGAGAAAGAAGATCGAATCATATTATATAGTGACACATTCATTATTTAAAAAAAGCCACAGTTTTAATGAAATTCAAGGGCATGAGTGAATATCAGATCATGATGGTACAGCTGTGCTCAAAAGTTAATATTTGACTGGCAAAATCTGCTAAATACAGGCTTTCCTGTAGCCCAAACAGTAGAGCGTTGACACTTACAATGCCAAGATTATGGATTCAATACAAAGGGAAAGCAAGAACTGATAATGATGTAAATGTGTACCTTGGAATGCAATGCAAGTCGCTTTGGATAAAAACGTATGCCAAATGCATAAATGTCAATATTTTGTATTATTTAGCTTTTTTATTTTGCACTGTGCTGAAGAATCAAGATAACTGATATTTAAGTACATTCAACAAGCCGATAGAACAATTATCCTGTTTAAAATTTAACAGGCAGAATTTGTTGACTCTTTTTGTGGTGTAAGGTTGTGTGCAAGTGCCTTATTTGTTCTAAATGGCAAAACTGGACCTCAATACCACCAAGCTAGTGATGAGAGCTCAAATATGCAGAGTATTCCTGGAAAACCAAAGAACTTGCAGTACCAATTGTGAGAAAATAAGTTTGAATTACAATTTGTAAGATAAAAAGTCGCAATTATCTTTTAAACGGTTTTATTTTGTGGCAGACACAAGCTTACATATATGAGAGTGTGAAATGTTTGAAAGAAATATTCTTAAAGGGTTAGTTCACCCAAAAATGAAAATTAAGTCATTAATTACTCACCCCCATGCTGTTCCAACCCCGTAAGACCTTCGTTCATCTTCGGAACACAAATAAAGATATTTTTGATTGAATCTGAGAGCTGGATCAGTCCTCCATAGACTGCCTAAGGGACTGGCTCTTGACGGCCCATAAAGTCATTAAAGAAAAGGTTTAAATATTCCATGTGCCTACAGCGGCTCAATTATAAGTTTATCAAGCGACGAGACTACTTTTTGTGCCCATAAAAAAACATAAATAACGATTTTATTCGACTATTCCATTACTTCCTTATGGGCGCATGCGCGAGAACTGAGACGAGGACGTTCTTCTCCTTCGACTACTTCTTGTTACCGGCTGCTCACCGCTTAGGAGTTTTACCGCCACCTACCGTATAAGATGATGTGCTGATATAGCTGGAAGCGCAAAATTTTTTGTTTACAAGCACAGGAAGATGCACGCTGTACATACGCTTTTCAATTAGCGTATTTTCCGCACTATAAGGTGCCTTAAAAGCCTTTAATCTTCTCAAAAAACGACAGTGTTCCTTATAATCCGGAGCGCCTTATATATGGATCATCATTTTATACGGTAGGTGGCGGTGTTCTGTCGATTTTTGCTGCCTCGTCGAAAAATGCTACCGTAGCGCGAATTGATCACAGAATGCCGATTAAAGTCGTATGAAATACAATTCTAATACAATTCTAAGTTATGAGTAGCTACTGTATACTGTAGACTACTGTTTTTATTTTTAAAACGGTGTGAAAAGTAAAAATTATCATAAAATATTCATCTTTGACTTGTCAAAGTACACCTTTTCCTATATAGTAACTGAAACTTTCAGTTATTCCTTTTCAGCTGGCTGACCGTACAAATATTCATTTGGTAGTAAGCATTTTTTAAAGGGAAATTATGCATTATAACAGGAAAATGTACCTTTTGTAAAAAAAAAAAAAAAAAAAAACTGTGAGTCTGCACATGCGCATAACCGGTAAGTAGGAAATCTCGATGGGGCCACCCTTAAAAATATTCTTGTTTGCCGTAACCCGACCGACCCTGTCAATTTAGGGCCGACCCAATTTTTTATTTTTTTTCCCTTTTAGTCCGACCGACTTGCCGGTTGTAACTTGCGTTCAGACCGACCGATTTTTTTTTTTTTTTTTTACTCTTCAAACGACTAATTCAAATTCCATAAAATGATATTTTAGTTAGTATTGTGAAAGTTGCTTATGTCTACAAACGTAGGCTACGTTCTTTCTTTTAAATAAAAACCCGTGGCGTCATAGTCATCTGATTATGTTTAGACGATTGGTTTACCCGTGTCACACTGTCTATAAGGCTTATACGTTCGCTTCGTTTCATTCAGTGTTCCCGCTTGGTAAACCCGGTATTAAATGGGCTGAATATCACCCATTTCTATATATAATAATAATATTAAACAATTTGTCTGATGCAATTTTGCTATTCCCAGTCCAGAAGAGAGAGAGCGATCTCTCACCCGGAGCCACAGCGCGAACAACATGACAGCCCTGCTTAATGAGTGACAATGAGGACAGAACGTGGTTACCTACACTTTAGATCTGGGATATTATTCTAATTGTATTTTAGATTTCCGCTTTCAAAGATTATAAAAAGATATTTGAGATGAAACCATTACAGACGCATTCTGTCTATAGCGCAACTTCCTTCCCTTCACAGCGTTGCGCTGTCATTTCTTCCTAAAACCCAAACGTACCGTCAGAATCAGCACGATCGGTAATTGTTGTAAAATGCAGTCTGTACTGTTGCTAAACTGCGTACGGGTTCAATCATTAAAAGAGCTATTACAAGCACAAAAGTCTGCGCAAGAGACGCTGTTCACAAGGTGATGCGTGCTCCGAAATGCACTGCAACGGGACAAGAAAAGTAGGCTATAGCCTCATTTTGGGCTTCATGTGCGCAGCTAAACTATCAAATATACATAAAATCTAAAATGACCTGCTCTGAGATTCATTTAAACACAGTTTATGTCTTAAATGGATGTGAATAGTTGGGAGGATATGTTAGATCCGCACTCGGTCTTAAAGGGGCAGTAGTCTAATAAACATGTGACGATTGAGCCAGTAATGGGAATCAAACACAACAAAAGGCAGAGAAAAATCACTCGCAGCTCTTGAATTATTAACTTAAACTTTAATAAGCATTAATCTAACTATGATAAACCATGCAGTGTCATTTTACATTTGATTTACTAAATTAAATTTCTTTTCAGACAGCGCAACACACTTAACTGAAAAGTAGCTAATTTTAGACCTTTCTGAAATTAAAGCACTGTGTATATAGGCTCATTTGTATCTTTGTTTAATTGTATTCTTTGTTTCACCATGTGTTTGTACTTGTTTTTGCTTATATCTCATGTATTTGGGGAAAAAAAAGCCTGCACACTGCTGCATAACAAATACAGTAGATATTTATTCATTTTGTGACTGGCCTAAAAACGTAACCGGTTGTAGGTTGCAATAACACCTAGTGGTGGATGCACAGTTTGAAGACCCAGTCAGTGACGTCACAGTAGCCTATGCAATTAAAAAAAAAAAAAAAATCATGATCACCATGACCAAAATTTTACTTTTTTTTTTACACTGAATCCTGGAAAAAAAAAATATAGACCTACCTACCGACCCTTTTTTTTTTTAAAAATTGCTGTTACTGCAAACCAAAATATTTTTAAGGATGGCCTGGGTAGCATGAATTGTCAGAACACCGGTAATACTCCTAAGCGGTGAGCAGCCGGTAACAAAAAGTAGTCGAAGGAGAACGTCCTCGTCTCAGTTCTCGCGCATGCGCCCATAAGGAAGTAATGGAATAGTGGAATAAAGTCGTTATTTATGTTTTTTTGGCACAAAAAGTAGTCTCGTCGCTTGATAAACTTATAATTGAGCCGCTGTAGGCACATGGAATATTTAAACCTTTTCTTTAATGACTTTATGGGCCGTCAAGAGCCAGTCCCTTAGGCAGTCTATGTAGGACTGATCCAGCTCTCAGATCCAATCAAAAATATCTTTATTTGTGTTCCGAAGATGAACGAAGGTCTTACGGGGTTGGAACAGCATGGGGGTGAGTAATTAATGACTTAATTTTCATTTTTGGGTGAACTAACCCTTTAACAGTGCTTCTGTCTGCCAAGGTCCCTCAGATAAACCAACATCTAACCAAAATAATAAACACTTAACCTGCACCTTACCAGCATAAATCAGCATTTAACCAGCATAAAGCAGCCTCTTATAGTTAAAACCAGCAGCTAACCAATATAAACCGACATAAAAAAAGTGTCTTACCAGCAAGGACATGCATTCTAGTCTACACTAGTCTTGTCAGTCAGGAAGGCCATTTCTAAAGCATTAAAGCAATGGATATACCCCATTCTCAAATGTAAGCGTCAGTACATCTATTGTAGGGGTGGGCGATATGGAAAAAATATCATATCACGATTTTTTTAGGAAAATCACGATCACGATTTTTTATCACGATTCTTTTTCAAGTTGGTTTTAATATTTTTAATTGGTTTTAAGTGGCTGTTCATTACAGCCAAACTAATGTCCTTATGTTAAAAACAAAGCCTTAGGTAACAAAATAAAAAAGAAAGCCACACATTTAGGCCAGTGGCGAAGATAAAAATCTTTGTCATTATTTTCTTTGTTATTAAAAAAATAAGACAAGATAAACATTACACAAATTAATATTCATATTAAATAAATAGTGCTTTATTTTTTCAGATGCAGGTGTATTTAGCAGTTGCAATGAAGTAATTAAATGAACAAATATGAAATTAAAACACTACATAGACTTCACTGAATAAATTGATTCTTATTAAAGTTCTCTTTAAGTTCTCAGTCAGTGAGTGATTTTCTCCTTGTGTTTTTTTTTTTTTTTTATTAACACTAAAGGGATAGTTCCCTCAAAAATGAAAATTGTCTTAATTTACTCTCTCAAGATGTTTTAAACCCGAATAAGTTTCTTTCTTCTGTTGAAAATAAAAGTTATTTTGAATAATGTGGGTAACCGAACAGTTGCTGGTCCCCTTATAGTTTTTTTTATAGGTTCTCTCCTGGAAGTTAATGGGGACCAGCAACTGTTTGGTTACCCACATTAAAAAAAAAAATGTCTTTTGTGTTCATCACAAGAAAGAAATTAATACAGGTTTGGAACAACATTAGAGTGAGTAAATAATGACTTAATAATTTTTTTTTTTTTTTTTTTGTGAACTATCCCTTTAAGGACAAGCGGCAGTAGGCTACTATTTATTCCTGTTGCTTTTAGACCAGCACGCGACGCGTTTAATATAGACGCATATTACACCAGATATTCTCTCAAATGTTTGCTTTCACTTTAGACATAGCCTGTTTATGTAAACATTGTGTGTATTTAACAGTACTAGCTTAATAAGACTCGAGAGAACTTAGTCCAGTATTCAGGCGCTGTTTGACAGACTTCTAGTGCCTGTGAGCGTCGGGGGTTATGCGGTCAGGAAAGCGCACGTTAGAACAGCGGATCAGCGCGTGAATTAAATGTTTAACCGGCAAGGCTTATGCAAATAATGAACTTTTGTGAATTGCGGTGTCCCGTAGGCTACCTATTCCTTAACGTGTGATCATGTGTAGGCTACGTCGCGTTGTACAGTTGAGAGACGGAGGCGCCAGAACTGAACTGATAGAATGCACTGTAACACGATACTACGATATTTCTTCAAAAGCAGATCGTGGAGACATTTTAATCGTCCACGATTAAAAATCGTCATATCGCACACCCCTAATCTATTGTAAAAAAATGCCATTGATATATTCTTTACACAGTATTTTATGAAATGTCATAAGATAGTATCACATTATCACAAGACAATACATACGATTCATGCACAAATTTAAAAAAAAGGGACAAGCTTGTTCAGCTAGTTTTGCTTGCTCATGTTGCCTGCGTCACAGTGATCAATACTGCCCACGGGCCAATCAGAACACTGCTCAATGACAGCGCAGCCAACGCAACCTCCGAGATTAAATTGCATGATATTTTATTACAGACAAGCTCTTACATCTCTGTCAATGTTGCAATTGATTATTAAAACATGAAATATTCATATTTGGGAACAGTATCGATTTACATCAAAGAGACTTGTCGGATCATTTTTCAAATAGAATGACCAATAGCAGACATCTGTCACAGTGAGGGAAGAATGCATTAAACTAGTTTACATTTGTGTGATTGCTGCATAGAGGTTGATGTTATCCATCAAACAGTCATTACAGTGTTTGTGTGAGTGCCTGTTCATTTGTCATTATTGCATTGCCAACTGTAAAAACACAAATCAGTAAAATTTGAAACCGGGTCAGAATGCAGCAGAACACACAAAAACATTTTAAATTACCAGATAATATCTTAAATCATCTTTCCCCTTCTTATTCCTTTAGCACCATCATTTTACACCATAACTGTCTATTGACACTGTACTTATCTATAATCTTTTTCTTCCTGGGAAATTATTATATGGAGGATAGTTCAAAACATTTAGAGTACCTGGAGAGGTATGTGTTCATGCTGAAAAAGATAAATAGAGTTAAGGCAGAGGAAGAGAAAGAAATGCACTCATTCTCAAGATTTCATGGTTAATGGTGCGAGTTATGCCTTTGTGGTGAATCCCAGGGTCAATGGAGGAAGGACAGCAATCTCAAAGTCTCTTCATTCAGTACTCTCTCAAAAGCACTCCGAGGAGACACAAATGAAGATGGAGAAACAGAAAACAAGGCCAATCGGGAAAAGGAACTGTGGTTCCAGGAGTTCTGATGGCTAAAAACAGCATGGCCAAGGTATGTTTTTGAGATGGACACATTTTATGCTTTCATAAGACATTTGCTATTTTGGCCCATCAACCTCCCACAACCCAAAATGGTAATGGTGTCACATTGTTAAGTATACAGGCCAGGGTCCAAAATTACCATTAAGCCATAACATTTTATATATAAAATTGGCTGCTTTTCCTTCAATATTTGTGACAAGCAGCACAATCATTGTTTCACGCGAGATGAGTCAGTCTATTTCTCTGTGAAACTGCAATGGACCTAAAAGCATTAAGATACAGTACATCATTATTTTGTTCCTCATTTCCGTTTTGGTGGCTTAATGTGAGGAATGTTCCACATATGTGTCACCACATGGAGTCCTTAAGGAAAAAAAACCTTTAGGCATCTGAGATAAACATCAGATGGAAAATGTTTAGCTGAAGTAAAAGCTGTTAGAAGAAACAAGATGTTTTCTATATAGTTTCTATGTGTTTGATGTGAATTATTCGCATCAAAATGTCAACACTGGCCAAACTACCATTTTTACAATTTGCTTTGGGGTTATATTTACCTTTACTCCTATTTGCTCTTTGAGAGGGTTTATTTTTGATCCTGTCACTAAAATGATGAAGCTCCAATTGTGCTGACAACAACTTGTTTAAGTACCCACATTTAGATAAACCTGGATTGTCTGACAGTATAGAATGTAGGATAAACATTAACAAAAACAATACATAATGCCACTCCCAAGCTCTCAAATGGAAATTATGCAAGCAAACACAAAAATCTCAAACTCAGCCTCCCCCAGGACCAACCCCTGCGCTCAGGTTATTGAAAATGTATGTGGTTACGAAGATCCTCCCTCCTTTTGACAAATTCATGAGTGTTTGAAAGATTAAATGTGCACTGTAAAATAAATAAATAAATAAATAATGAAAAAGGCCTGTATTTATTTCAAACATAGACCATGGCATGCAGACTTGGGGACAAACAAGGAGAACTAAAATGAGGATTAATATCAGCGTGCCGTTTTTTCGAGATGCCGAGGAGCTGACAAACTTGGACTTGACAGAACTTCACGAGTCACAACTTTACAGCTTTAGACAGGTGAGCAAATGAACATAAAACATTTGCTCAACATGATGAAATGTTAGAATATGGTCAGTATGTTATTCTAATGTTGATTTAGCTTACTGTTAGTTTTGTATAACAAACAAACTAACACGTGGTATAACATTATAACTTTCAACACATTTAAGAGACCGAGAGAAGCAGCGCTGCGTTATCTATCTCACAAGTTTAATTCATCTAATAAACTAACCTGTGTGAGTAATCCAGCACTTGCAGGTAGTTAGGTAAAATTAAATGTCCTTATTCCTTTATATCCGCAAGATGGCGCAGTGGACAAGACACATGCCTTTGGTGTGAGAGACCCAGGTTCGACTTCGAATCGACTGCGAGACACCAATGTGTCCCTGAGCAAGACACTTAAACCCTAGTTGCTCCAGAGGCGTGCGACCTCTGACATGTATATGAATGTTTGCACTCATCCATAAACATTATTAGATCCATCAGCTTGACCGCAAGTCCCATCATTCTGCTCATCACAGTGTCATAAACCTACTCCTTAGTTATTGTTGGAAACTGCCCCCTCTTGTGGTGAACAAAAAATGAACATATCATGCCTCTAAATTAGGATATTTTACAATAATTTGATGGTTTTTGTATGACAGCCATTGCTGACGGTCATTGACACTTTTTATGGGATTTTTTACAGTTAAGGTGTTGATCATATATATATATATATATATATATATATATATATATAAACTAGGGCTGTGCAAAAGTTAATTGCGATTAATCGCATCCAAAATAAAAGTCTGTTTTACATAATATATTTGTGTGTGCTGTATATAATTATTTGTATATATAAATACCTATGCATGCATGCATATATTTAAGAATTATTTGCTCTTAAATTCTGTATATATATATAAATACATAATCTATATTATATAAATATAAATATTTTATATAGGAATAACACATTTTCTTAAACATATACATGCATGTGTGTGTATTTATATATACAAAATAATTATATACAGCACACACAAATATATATGTAAACACAGACTTTTATTTTGGATGCGATTAATCGCAATTAACTTTTGCACAGCCCTAATATAAACAGAAGTCTTTGTTTCAATTATGTAATATTAAGGTATTTCTGCAATATTTTTTTAAGTTTTTATACAGATTTATGCATTCGTTTAACATTCAACAGATTTTTTTTTTAGATTTTTTATCTACAGCAGTTTGACTGTAAAAATACAGTACATGTTTACAGTAAATATCCGTTTTCAAGAAAACTAAATTTTTCCATAAAATAATTGACGATTTGTTTGCTGTAATTTGACAGCAAGTGGTTGGAAACTTTGCTGGCAGAATTTTTACCGTTAATTTACGATTTTCTTTTCTACAGTGTGACCTTTGTTGGGTTTTACCGGCACACGCTTAACATACAGACAATACAGCAAATCACAAACCTCTGAGGGGAATTACACAAACATCTGTTCACATTTATGCATTAACAATGCTCAAGCTTCTTATCCTTGCACTGAAAATCCAGGGAAAGGGAAAACGGCTGGCGTTCCATGTTACACCTATGACAAATGACAAGAGGATTCCATCATCCTAACAAGCATCTTCTGATCCAGCTCCATTCACAGTCCCTGAGGATGAGCAGACCTGGCCCTTTCCATTCGCTCGCTCTCATAAATACTCTCCAACAACCAGATTCATGACAAGCTCTCAGAACATTTCACCGGGGACATCAATGATGCATTCTGGGAAATGTGTGCCTTGCTGTGACAGTACGCGATACTTGTGGACACTGCAATGCATCAACGTTAACAGATATCCTAAGTAATGTTCTATTGCTCATTCTCAGTCATGTACAGTAGCTGATACACAACGTCCACGATATGTCGTACGTTGCCGATTCGAATCTGGGTTCTCCTTCATACGTGCACAGATGTCAAAAAGCATACTGTGAGAGTCTGTATAAAGATACTGCAAGGTAAATTAAACATTGCCTATGTTCAGATGGAACACACTGCCTTTATTCATAACTCATGCCATCAGAGAACCTCTCTGGAGACTTCAAAAGCTACTCGAACTCATTACCATGTGCGCCTCTATCACTGAATGGGGCACAGTTACATCTCTATCTACTGCTGCCCAGGGCAACATTTCTGTTCTGTGTCTCACATCAACTTTATTAAAAAAAAGCTAAAAAAAAATAAATAAATAAAAAACAGTACATTAAAGGAAAATGACACACACTCTGACCACAGGCAATGTGGCAAACGGTGTAATAGTTAGGGTTTGTTTATGGTTTTCAATAACAGCTTCTTTCTGACAGGTACGGAGTATTTCTGAGTGTGAATGTGAAACAATAGATGATGTGAGCGCTTCAGGCGGTGTAAGTGAACATGACAGATGATTGGATATTTTAATGACACGATTTCATTTGCATATTAATGAATTCTCTGAATGAACCAACAAAGCGGTATCTTCGAGAGGAACGGATATATCTTATGCAATACCATCTTAATGCTGGTGAGGAGAACTCATTAATCGTGAATGTTAGGCCGGTTCAAGCTGATTTCCATAGTTTAAAGAAAGGAGGAGGTACAAATCCTGAGGGCTAATTTGCTAATAGACTTTCGAATAGTCTATCATACGGGACGATAAAATCAGGAGGTCAGATGGTTCTCCGCAGCAAACATCAGAGGACTTTAAGATAGGCTACACAATGAGAAAGAACATTCTGTATTCATGAATTTACAGAATTTGATGGAGATTCAAAGGCGTATCTTTAGGATTTAACACTTTAAATGCACCTCATCTTATCACATATCAAACAAACCAGGATATAAATGGATAATGTATGAACTAAACAATCACAGTTTCTGAATAAACCCAGAGTGAAAACTGCAAACGCAATCTCTCAGCGAGCCTATATAAACAAAACAGATCTTAAAAGTGGCCCTTGGGATGCCTTAGGTAATAACAGCACTCCTAACAAGACCATCAACCTCAAATTGTCCAATCCATATCATCAGATTTCTTTTAAATGCATCACTTCAAATTGCAGATGCCACAAATCTTTTTATTCGTAAGGGGAGGGGGGATGACCAAACAGGCAATTAACGAAATGCTAATTGGACACTTGTTTATAAACATCCAATTAATCCATCTTGGTTGAACATCTTAATGATAGTTATTGCACTGCGTCTGGGTGCACTGTCCACCTCTTCACTAAGCATCAATGACTCTTAACATAAGATAATTGCTGCCTTGCTTCTGCTCTCATTTAAAAGAACACGCGCCAATAATCTTGGTGAAAGTATACTGAACGCTAAAATGTTAAATGGTAAAGGGAAAACAAAATAGTAGCTATTGCCAGAAGCTCACCATTACAAAAATACAGTGACAATGTTACTGTACTGGACTGTAAAATAGTAAATATACCAACTTAAAACTGCTTTTAATTACACAAGAGCTAAACTACATGAGAAAAATCTAAAAAGTCTAATAAAAAGTAACACTATATGACACTAATAAAATAAATATGACCTAAACAACATGAAACATCACAAAACTGGCTTATGTAAATAATAATAATAATAATAAACGATGAAAATTAAGAATAAATAACTATTGGAATAAAATACAAAAAAGCGTCCGAAAGTGACTTTTTATTCCAAAACTATAATATTTTACAGTAAAACTTTTAAAGCAGCAGCGTACGCACATAATCTATAGTTGTTAGTAATTTAAGCAATAAAAAATAAATATAAAAAATACACAAATATCCGTTCATTAAAGTGTCATGCGCTTTTCAATCATGAACACGACGGGTGTAGAACCAGCGTGCCTTTCATGCCTGTTGCGCTGCACATCTCGTGGCACGCACGCTTATGCTTACTCCAATAAACAAGCTTCATTCAAACCGAAATGATGAGAAGGTTTCCAGACTGCTGATATCTCATAATTTTTACAGACAGTTACTAAATGCATTGCAAATTAGACGTGCAAATTTCCCTTTGCATCGGCACTCATTTTACAGTAGCTACCTATTCAAGCGTTTGCCACAGTGATAAGACTGAGAGCATTACTTACATGCGTGCCGTTTATGGAGTTTTACATAAATTTGCATCTACTACACATTCTACATTCCAAAGCCCAATTGAAATCGAAACAGTCTTGCCTTGCCTTTGCTTGAAAAAATATAATACACAGTCATTATCACCCATATTTCATATTTAGATACAGATATATGTTCATACGACGGAGCTTCACGAACTCTCTCCAGGACAGGCTTTAAAAGTACATCGTAAGGCTTTTTTGTAGACAATTAAGTTCTCTTACCTCTAGCCATCGCATAGGGCAGCAGGAGAACCAGGACCGCGAGGAAGCCAAAGCAGGAGTATCGTCCCTTCTTCCCACAGCGTCCCATCATCACTGCGCTTCTCTCCAGCGTCCCCAACTAAACCGGGGAGCCGCTCGCAAGTGCCGCTCTCATGCATGTGCCGTGCGTTCCAGTGGCTTCAGTAACAGGTCCCTCCCGTAGCGATAAACCCAGAGTGAATCTCTCTCAGCCGCGCGCAGAGTGAGTGTCTCGCGCATCAGTGAGACTGGAATAATGAAGCCGGTGCGCGCTGGCCAATAGCGGACGGTGATTGAGGGCGGAGGGAGCGCAGCGGCTGTCCTTCACCCTGCTGCTCGAATGCGCTGCGAAGTGACCAGATGTGCCTGAGAAAGAGATGATACATGAGCATACATGTCAGATATCGGGTAAATTCGAGATGAAATATGAACAGCTGGTTGTGTTACACTGATTTCATCACAGATCGTGTCGGGCTACTGGGGGTCACCGAGATGAGACCAACAGCACACCGGAGCAGAGGCGCTGACGTCTCGCGTGCATTATCTGCGTGGAAGGAGGGATATTTACGCAAGAGTGTTGTCATACTTAGGTCTATAAACATGTCATTTATGTTTAGTTATTTACATTTCAGACAATAATATCCCAGTTCGTATGTTGTTTGACTCTCCAACAACAAATTCTTTTTTCTTTTTAGGCTCAGTGTTATGCCCGGTTGCATAAAGTACCTTAAGTGTAATTTTCCCTTAAGTTCACCCTTATGTTTCCCTTAAACCTAAGGGTGTTGCAGGAAAAAAAAACTCTTATCTGTTAAGGGTTTCTTTAAGTGAAACGTCATAAACACTATAGATTTTCCCTTAAATGTTTAAGCATTTAAAAAATGTAAGCATTTAAATGCTTTTTTTTTTTCAGTTAAGTAATCCCTTAAAGAGTGTTAAGTGTTGCATAAAACTCCTTAAAGGTCATTTCCCTAAGTATAATTTAAGGTTTGGAAATCGTAACCTTAAGAGTAACACAGACAAAAATAAAGACTGAATGGCTGAATGTATGTAACCAGTGCCCGGTCGCATACAGAACCTTAAGTTTTTCCCTTAAGAATGATCCTTAAGGAGCGATTTCCCCTTATAATAACTTAAGGGTGTTGCATATAATCTCATAAACGGTTCTCTTATAAGGGAAACACACTTCTGGGGTCCCTAAGCAAAAGTTTGTGAAGGGGCCCTCATCAAAATGAGTTTAATAGTATGTCAAGACTAAATAATAATTTAAAATGTTACACAATACACATACGCACTTTTTTTATACATTTAATTTTACGTTTCACTCACAACACTGAGAGAAACCAACTTCAAGAGATCATTAAAGAGAAACATTTGAGTTGTCTGTACAATAAATAAATTAAAATTAATACTAATAATACATGCCTTGGTGTTAATTACAGAAAGTCTATTAGAGTTTAAGGTCACTTTATATTGCACTGATCATGCACTGTGAATATAATTAACCACAAGCACTTTAATTATATTAATAAAGGTAATTATAAACTGCTTGTAATCACAGATTGTTAGGCTATTTTTATTACTATGTATAGGCTGTAAATTAAAATTCAAGACTGGAGGGACCAATTGTAGAAGTTTAAAAATAAATAACTAAACCCATTAACTGACCATCTAATTGTTTCTCTTCTATGGTGGTTTGCAGCCTTAACTAACAAATTTAGGCTATACTACCATAATATATGCAACATATATATACACACACACACACAACAACTACCAGTGCAACATGGTCACTGAAATTACCCATCTGTGATATCACTTGCTGCGTTCAAGTCATCTCGTATAGATCGTAATTACGAGGTGAACGCACTTGAACGCCACCACGATGTCCTAAATACCAGTGGGGAACTCAGGATTTTGGCTGCGTTCATGTGCTATGGTAATTATGGTAAAAATACCAAAAGCCGACGTGGAAAATGCCCATGAACACCCCCTCATGTGGTATTTTCCACTGGGCAACTCGTAGAATAGTTTGATGGACGAGTTGCCAAGATGAGATAACCTTTGATCTTTTCAAAATGGCGGAGAGCAGCGCAAGAGTCGTGAATGGTAAAAAAATATATTATTTACCTTTTGAGTTTTGATAAATCATTTTCTTGCTGTTGCAGATGCCTTAAGCAATCTAAAATAGTTTTAGCTAAATAACAGGTCAGGATCTCCATCTTTTTTACCATGTCAGTGAGAAACATTCATTCAACGTCTGTTGACCTAATTTTAAATGAATTTCAATGTTTACTCATTGACATTGTAAGCCTTTTTCATTTATAAAGCAAGCTCTCTGCACAAAATATGATATAATTGTAATATACAAATGTATACCTAGTGATAAGAGTTTACATTGGCTTCGTAAGCTAATAAAAACATAAAAAGAAAAACATACCTGATGCACATTCTTTGTTTTTTATTAGCAGAGTTAACAAACATTGCTGTAAAGGCACACCGCCATTTTGCTCCGACGAAACTGACTTGAACGCACTCACCTCACGTCGTAAACACGACTCCCCACCTCCTATGTACGAACTTCCCAGGAGGACTTGAATGCAGCAACTGTAGTCTTATGTGACGGGTGCGTTGCTCACCTCATCTTGATTTTTGTTTATTGCGAAGTTTTATTTAGTATGGTTTGTAACTTTATATAAAATCCTAGCATTATAAATAAACACAGGACAAAGTTACGAGTTAAACAGTTTATTAAAGTTTGAATTTATGGAAGGGTGCACACTACTTAAATTCTCTCTTGTCTCTTTACTGTTTGACTTTACCCGAGTCCTCTGGTCCACGGAGTGAACGACCGCATTCCATGTGACGGCCATTAAAGGAAGAGGCGGCGCTTCATCCTCCACTTTTGAGCTGTTTCAGGGGAAATTGGACTGTACCATCTTGATCCGATGAGGAGGGGGATTCCTTTTTATTGTTTCATCCAGTTTAATTTTATTTTGTTTGTTTGAAGTAGTTTTGTATTGTGAAGTAGTGTATAGTTTTAGTTAAATATCTGTTGTTAATTGGGGAAAGTTTTATTTTGATATTTACCTTTTCCTTTTGTTTGTTAGAGGCTAGGGGGTATATTTATCAGATTGAATATGTGAATGGGAGTCAGATTTTTGCCCAGCCATACACTGTAAAAAAAATCTGTAGAAATTACAGTAGCCTATTACTGGCAGCTGCTTGCCAGTAATTTACTGTAGATTTAAATTATTGTTATTTACTGGCGACAGTTTGTTCAAAGTTAAATGAACATTAAACATTAACAAGTCTTTATCTTTACAGAATAAAACTAAAATAACAGCCTCATGCAAAGCATTCTAGGAACCAAAATCTGAAGAAAAAAAAACAGAAAAAGGTTGATGAAGATTTCTGGTCTGCAAAATGCTTTGGATTAGATTATTTTTTAGTTTTATTCTGTAAAGACAAAGGCTTGTTAATGTTTAATGTTCATTTAACTTTGAACAAACTGTTGCCGGTAAATATACATCAATTTAAATCTACAGTAAGTTACTGGCAAACAGCTGCATAACTACAGCAATTATTTTTCCAGTTACATCATGGTCTGCTGACCTTAGCTGTTTTTGTTTGTTATTTTGTTTACCAGGGGTATTTTATTTATTTTTTAGGCCAGTTTATTTTTTGTTTGTTTCAGTTAACTTCCATCTCAAGTCTTTGATTTTTATGGACTTTATTTTGGAAATTACTTTCATTGGATCTGCCCCTGTATGTAATTATTATTTAGAAGAAATAAATCTTATCTGTTCACAACCTTTCCTGCCTGTTCTTGGCCACGCCATTACATCTTTAAATCAACAATTTACATAAATAAAAAACACTCAAACATCACTAACGTGCAATTTTACGTCAATGTGTAATTACAAATGTCCCAGCCATAAACCCCAATCTCAGAGGATTTTTTTTTTCTCCAGTGATAATTTACTGAGCTCAGATTTGATTTTGATCTGGTCACACTTTCGTCTATAATTATTCGGACCCAAAATATAAAGTTGACATTTAATTATAAGAGTGCAGCTGATCCTCTCTTCTAAATTGGCTAGAAGTCTTTTCCCAATGGAATTCCTGCACTCACTTAGAGACTGGACTCTGATGGCTGTCAAAAATCTCAAATCTTTTACGGCTCGATTTAACCACCACAGGACACAGATTTGAGCACCCATGGTGTCATTTTGTGAGCCAATTCAGAAGATTAACACTGTAATGCCATAATATCACTCTGCGTTCAAAAAGTGCCCATCGCTCTTGTTACCAAGGAATAGATGGTTAGAATCCAGTAATGAGTCTGATTAAACATGACTTGTACAGCAACGAATTAAGGGCATGATATTCATAGTGATGTAGGCTAGAGGGCCACGATGGGACCCTAAATTGATATTACAGTACATTTGGGAGAGACAAAAGACAGAAACACTGCCTATCCGGTCACACACCCACACACATTTCTAGCTTCTCTAACAATAGACCTAAAGCTCTTGTTAATATGTAATTTGTCCAATTGTGGCCTGATTACCCTGTGCGCATGCTTGTGTGTTTGACCTTGCCTGATGGGGTTAAATGTTTAACAGGCTTTGCACATCAGACATGATGATGCTTTAAATATCTCAGAGCTCTATAAAAGTGAAACCATGGCCTCTTTCCCTCAGGACAAAAGACAAAAGTCGCAGTTGTCCTTTTAATAGGCAGTGTCTACAGAGGACTCCATCAGGGGGAATGAGACTGAATATGTGTATGGTCCATTAGCTGTCCTCTAAAAATGAGATCATGAAAAGCAAACATCAAGAGCATGCACTCGCTCTATTATGGGCCATCTAGTGTTCTTGCTGTAGTTTTATGATTTATTTCCAGGGCTTAAATTGGATTGGAATGGCATTCTGGCACATAAAAAAAAGAAATATATACAGTATATATAATAATAACAACAACAACAACAACAACAGCACCAATGGGCCTTTTGTTTTGACAATGGTTCCATTTTGACACTCTTACGTTGCCCAGTACAAAATGGAACCAAATTCATTTGTCTCTGATATATCCAATTATTTCCAATTTTCCAACATATTTTGAACCCTTGCATGCTGCCACTATCTTTTGTTTTAACTCCTCTATTTTTTTTTTTATTCTTGTCATATTCTTTCACTCATTTTCAGCGGAAGCTCACTGTGGCGCACTGCATGGTGTTACAGTAATCAGCATGAGGGAGCACATTTTTTAATGTCTTCAAACAATTGCAAACAATACATCTGGTCTTGTAAGAGACAGAAATCACTTTACAAATGCAGTGCGACCCCAAAGCAGTTTGAAAGTCAGTGACACAGGCATGTCAAAGCTGTTTAGCTCTCCTTAATGCATGCACCCCGTCGAGATAAACGCCTATTTCTGCCCACAGACGTGGGGACAATCCATAAATGGCCGGAGGAGAGCGAAAGCACAAGAGTGAGAACTGCCTTGGTCTACCATTGAGGATATAAAGAAAAACCAGGGGGTTGACAACTCTACACCTAACATGAACATATCATCTTTATGGCACATGATATGATGACTGCATGACTCATACTGTATGATAATGATACCCATTAAATTACCATTAGTGGAGAAAACAGCCTTTAAATAAAAGGCCCCTTTTGTGAGAGCTGCTTATCCTAAAGAAAATGGTATAGAAATTAAATATTTTGTAATCTTATGTCACTCACCCGCAGGGGCGATTCTAGGATTTTTTCAACTGGGGGGCACAAGAGGGGCCACAATTATTACAGAGGGGCCATTCTTATGTTGTGTATTTATGTAGAACTGTAGATATCCAAATAATTTCAAGTTCAGTAAGCTTTAAAATCAGCAATAAACAGTGATACCCTGTTATCTTTTAATAGCAGTTATTTACCGCTCTAAATCAAAACAATAAAATACAATTTATATTAACTTTTCACTTTACAAAAGTGATAGAAAAACTGTAATAAATAAAATAATCCAATGTATTAGTGTCCAACTCACAAATAATAATAGAACAGCCTTATTTATATGAATGCATAATTATATTAATCATTCATATAATAAATACTCAATTAAAGAATTCATAAAACTGTAATAAAATTGTATACATCTTTTTCCCCACATCCTATTCAATTTGCATTTCAACAGTTGCAGTAAATTTGCATTGATGAATAGACCAAATCTGCTTATTTCGAGGAAGGCTAATTAGTCTTGAGCATATTGATTGTAAAATATCACATATAATACTTTGTTAGATAGCTACTTTTTCAAAAAGGTATGATTTAGTTTAATGTAATATATGTGGATCATAGAAACAGTGACTTAATTATCCAGTAGTATTAATTATTTATTTTGCTATTTAATCATGCATTTTTATTTAATTATCTTTTTTATATTTTTTTATTTGAGAATGTTTCTGGATGCAGGGATTAAATAAAAAAAATTCTTTTGACTGATTTTTTTTTTTTTCAGGCCAAGTCATATTCCTGTAACTTTATTTAAATAGTCGAAACCAATAGCGTTTAAAGGAGAGATGTTTTAAACCGATCTAATATTGCCAGTTTGCGTAATTTAAAAGCTATTTTAATCTATGAATAACAATTACTTATCTTGACAAATAGGCCTAATCAACCATCTACATAACTTTTCAGTGCATGTTTTAATTTATCTTATAAGACCAAACAATGCTAACTGGCTGAGGGAAAAGTGAAGTTTCATAACTTTATATATTTAACTTTTAGGCTATTTAACTTTAACTTTGTAACCCATTAGAGAGCTGACTTATGTTTAACTGAATTGTTTACTTTATTTCTCATTGTAGCTTATTATAGCCTACCTATTAGCCTACTTATACTGTTGAATGGGATATTATCATTAAAACTGACATTTAACAAAAGAGACAGGGTTGTGTAATTTTATATATTCTAAAATATATAAAATATTCTTTATATGTGTATGTTTTTACTATACATTCTCTTCACTGTGTGTAATACAATAAAACGATACATGTCTGTTTGTTAAATGTCAGTTTTAATGATCAATAATGTTTCACATTTTTAAAATGAAAACAAAAAGAAGCAGGGTTTCGTGTTATAAATATATGCAGTGAAGATAGTCAATGTGAGATAAGGTTACCTGAACCACATTTTTGTGGCCATTAATCTGTTCATGATAATATGTCCATTTATAAATGAAATGAGGCAGAGTGCTGTTTTATATGTATTTCGTTTTATTGTTGATGAAAAGAAGCAAAGTTGTGTTTTATACCGGAGTAGCCGCATGCTGAGTGACGCGATCAAGAACGCGCTATTCCATTAGCAGAATGACCGGACTCGCGTCCTCTCGTCCTCGGGAGTTCGTACTCCGAAGTTTGCGTTCTTGGTATTGAGAAACGACCAATATTGACCCGCGTTCTGTTTTCTATCATACGACCGCAGCAAACGAGCGAGCAGTAGCCTGACATGCACTTCTCAAAATCTAAGACTAATTGAGTGAACATGGAGCAGTTTTTCCGTGAGCGGGAATTGAAAAACCGGAGTGGACCATGAGCGAAGTGATTACAGAATGCTTAGAGTGGAGAGAGGAACGTGCTTTCGCTCCACTCCAGGCTTTAGCACATTCCCCTCAGCAGGGTGAATACACATCGTCTTTCCTTAAAAATAATAAGCTGTATAAAATATATCAACTTACCGTGTGGTTTTGAGAAGCATCGCGCGACGCGGAATCATGAATTATTCTACTACAAGCTGAAAGATTATGATTTGAATTTTTGAGTGACAGACAATTAGAAGGGTGGGGGCACACTGGGGGGCCAATCAGTTTTCAGGAGGGGCCAGTGCCCCCATGGCCCCTCCCCTGGCTACGCCACTGCTCACCCGTAAGACTTTTGTTCATCTTTGAAACAAAGGAAGATATTTTAGATTTGGATTAGTTTTACGATCTCTTTATGAAATATTTGAAGTGACAAAGTGGTAGTTGGACTGTCAACAGAGAAACAAAAATCTCTCAGATTTCATTTAAAACATTGAATCGGTTACCTAACGTATAACCTCGGTTCTCTCTAGATGAGGGAACGAGTGTTGCGGTTTCGAAGATGGATGAAAGTCTCACAGGTTTAGAACAACATTAAGGTTAGTAAATGACAGATATGGCTTTTTTTTTTTTTTGGGGGGGGGGGGGGGGGACTAAACCTTTAAGTACTGAGTAAAAGTAATAAACTATATGTAATACTATAGGGTTAGGGTTAGCGCAAGTTATCTACTATTACCAGAGCCCGTCTAACGGAGAGCCTTGGCACTTCCTATTAGCCCTATTGTGCATCACCTTGGTTGCAGTTCCATTAGAATTCCACTGGAGGTGATCACGGGCGAGAGCAGAATGAATGGGAGTCTATGGGGCTAAACGGCTAAATGTGTCTCTTTCACCTGCTTGTCGTTAAAACAAAATAGATTTTATTGTTGATTCCGCAAGTTCAATATAGATTATAGGCTAAAAGTTGAATGAACGAGTACTTATGTCCTTTTGATTTCTTACAGGTTAGGCTGTTGTTGGCCGGAACACGCTAGCATTCTGCTATTGTGAGACGTCATCACATTTTTGAACGGATTTTTAGAACAGATAAGTGAACTTAAAAATGCAATTTTCAGCTGAGTGTATTTTCTTAGCCCTCCCTTTTGAATGCAACTTTCAAATTACTTGAAAAAAAATCACATCCTGAGAAAGTGGATTTCTGGGGGTGAAACCCCATTGACTCCCATTCATTCTGCACTCGACCGCGAGCTCCCCCGCATGGACAGAGACGCGTTACTGCAGCCAGTCCAGAACCCGGAAGTAACCAGCCAGTGCCAATTCTCTTCAATTAGACATTCTCTGCTATTACTGCGGCAAGGCATATTTGGCGTGTGCCAGTGATGCGCGGGTTGATCCGAAATGAGCGGGTGCCTGCGGTCACCCGCGGTTACCCGCAGTTACGGGTCATCCAAAAATGTTTTTAATGATATTCGGGTCGCGGTCGGTCGGGTCGTTTGAAAAAAGATGCCAATTAAACATTTGTATTAATATAGTAGCCTACTAGACACAATTTTTGATGAAATATACAGCCCCTACACATTATTGGCTGAATACTGGCACGAAGATAACACACAAGCTCAGTCTAAACAGTTCTCGGTTCTGCTGATTCGAGAACCGCTGTCCCTGTGCGTTCGATTAGCCTACGCAGTATCTATGCGCAGTATCAGCTGCTCGTGCTCATCACTTCTCTCAACAGTGGCACCAACATGTCTCGGTTCAGTGAACTTTTCGAGTTACTGGAGTAGGATAATTCAGGATATTGATTTATTTCGATTCGGATGGACTGTCAGGCATGTCCGAAAGTGAGTAACTTTAGTAACTTGTGGTTTAGCGCTGACGCAAGACGCGAACTGTTTCGAACGATTCAGTTCGATTAGTGTACTGGTTCGACCGGTTCACTAAAAAGAACCGGTTCAAAAGAACGATTCGTTCACGAACCGGCCATGTCTATGATCACAGTCTGCAGAGAGATGGAGGCGGCAAGAGAAAAGGTGAAGACTGGGGAGTGGAAGCTCCGCAAATACACAAATAGAAAGAGTAAAAGTGTGGGAGACATTTGCTGAAATAATGAAAGATGATGACTGGCTTTGCCTTTGTTATGTGTAGGCCTACGTCTTCTTGCGATGCTGTGTTGTTACACGTCTATGGCCCAATAACGCTCCGTTGAGCATTTGCTATTTTTAAAAAATGCGGTCAGGAAGCGGGTCGGGTACAATATTTTTTTTACTTTTTTTTGCGGTCCGAGTTGCGGGCGGGTAGTTGAAAACGTCGGTCGGTTGCGGGTTGTTTATACATTGACCCGCGCATCACTGGCGTGTGCACGTGAGAGCGCCCCCTGGCGTTCAGATGGAGAAGCATTTACCATCGATCAGCCGTGCTGCACTGACAAGCTGCACACACAATACATCACAAATCACATACAATTATAGTTTCAGTGCGAATTAATTGTGTAGTCCTAGATGCATGTAACTATGCACAATTTGTAATTACTATATTTCATGTGTGACAAGGACACTGTAAAATAGTGTTATTTACTATAAAATATATCATTTTACATAACATTTTATATAAAATATTTTAAGTAAACAGTGTAACAATGACCAAAAATTATATATTTATAATATGCAATACTACAAAGTTTACACATATATAGCCCTGTTTAAATACTTAAATGACAGACAGTAAACGCTGAAAGAGAGAAAAGATTCTACAGCACAAAAGCTGCAATCTTTCACTTTTTATGTACAGTGACAGGTGAAAAATGCCTGGGGTTTCAAAACATTGTGACTTTTAAACCAGTCACAGTTTAGCCTCATTCATCATCATATACCATCATTAAATTGTGCTCAGAAAAAAAAAAAGTTTAGAGTTGTTTCTTGGAGGGACAGAGCAGCAAAGCAGTGAAATCCCAAAGCCTCTGTTTTGATCTGTACTTCATGCATTCTTTATTACAGCCGAATTCATTCTAAAAGATTGAGTTGACTGGTCTTGTAGGGAGATGACGTTTAAGTGTTCAGCGACGGCAGTCTAATGAGCGATTTAAAACACATTTTTTGATTTTTCACCACTCTGAATGTGTCTGTAGAGTTTCGGGTGTATTCTGTTTTCAGTTCTTGTTTTTCCTCCTCTATTTTCAGACTCAAAGCTTGGCCTCTGAGTTAGTTTGAAAGATTTTGTCAAAGGCTATTCCTTTGAACATTGTTTCATTGCTTCTTTTTTTTTCGCCTTTTCTCGAGGATATGTTCTAACCAAGGTGTTTGGACGTACCACAATTAAGGCCCTGTCCCCAGGTAATGTAAACCTTTGATAATTCACTCTGTGCCTTGTGATAGGCCCTGTGCCTCAGGCCTTGTGCTCTAATTAAAGAAAAACCAAATTTGCATTCACTTGCCTTTAATGTGTGTGCATTTGGGAGGTTGCGTACTGTAGAGTTTCCAAGGATCGATGTATAATAGATTCGAGGAGGCACTAAAGTAGGATATGGAAGGTGTACATTTAGTCTACATCTATGAATTGAGTTTAAATTGATTTTTTTTAAGAACAAAATAAAGTTTCACTCGTCTGCAGTTTTCAATACTTTGATTCCCCTCTCCAACACTCAAATCTCTGTGCATCACTCCTTTTCAATTTAGACGTAGAATTGCAAAATTAACACCCTGTTGCATTAACTAGAGGGTTCGCATTGAAACTTCAAATTTACACTGAACTGATTCTGCTGCTATAGAAAGAAACAAAACAGGATTTAATTATTTCCTTAGGTATTCAGATTCAAATGAATATTCATGCTGTGTGTCATTGAACTGAATTCAAACTTGTCAAAGGAAGAAGCAAAGTAATCCTCAAAAACAATTTAAAAGCGGCGTATACAATCTGAGATCATGTTAACATGCCGTCTTGCCGCCATATATTGTATAAATGTCAAAGAGCCTCAAATATTTATATTTATAGCTATTTTATAAACCCCGAGCTCATGAGAGCGAGCAAATTGATTCATCCGTCTGATACACCTATTCAAAGACTTATCAAATAACTAAATATAACAGTACTAACTTTAAAGATATACTGTAAAACGTAATTAATTATTCAACTTAAGTTGTACAGTGTGTCTTTAAAGTAAGTAATGTAATATTCAGTCATGTAATAGAAATAGTTTCCAATGAATAGGTCTTTGAATATACATACAATATATGAAGAGTTCAGATGCAAAAGCCTCTAAATGCCATTTGAAATTTATTTCTTTAATGATGATTTTTATCAAACTTGTATATTTGAATGAATCAAAGGTTTGAATAAAAAGTTTTTATTTCGAACATGTAGAAAATAAACAAACAAACAATACATAAAACAACCAATTTTTAACTTATACATGTCCGAAAAGGAGTAGGAAGAAGCATAAGCTTATTCAATCCTAGCCCATATTTAAGTTCAGTAATTTCACTTAAATAACAATTAATAGGTAATTATCATTGCCATTTAAGTGAAATCACTGAACTTAAATATACAAGCTTGATAAAAATGATCATTCTAGAAGAAAATTTCAAATGGCACTTAGAGGCTTTTGCATCTGAACTCATATATAATTGTACATTTCAAACTTGTAGCATATCTGGACAGTATATACAGTACATGTTGAGTCGTGTTTCTTGAAACCAGACTGATCACCAATCTTGTGTTCTTCCGGAAAGTTATTTAATTAATAAAAAAAGATTTCTTTATTTTTTTCTAAAATTTTAGATAAAAAATGAAAGATGAGATACCGGTCTGAAGTTAGCCAGAACAGTCGGGTCCAAATTTTCAGAGCCAGAGCACAAATTTTCTACCAGCCAGAAAGACTGGGATGTGAAACTCCCGCTGGTGCTAATGGCCATTAAAACCACCCCACAGGAGTCAACTCGCATGTCTCCCTTCGAACTAATGACTAGGTGGCCACTGTGCACAACACTGCCACTGCATCTGCTGTATCAGCCAGGAAACTCCAGCCTTGTCACAGCCTACACCACTCACCAGTACCTCGACGAGCTCCGCCGGCACCTGAAAACAACATTTGCTTTTGCCAAACGACAGCTTCAAAAGAGTGCTGAAGGCCAGAAAGCATACTATGACCAGAAAGCGGCATACCAGGAACTGAACGTGGGTGACAAGGTCTGATATTACTGTATAGCTTCATTTAGCCATCCCAAAAAGCATCCCATCAGCTGTCACAGAAATCCTGCCCCACTGGATCGGACCTCATGAGATTGTTGACAAACTCTCTCCGGTGGCGTACCGAATCAAACTATGCCAGAGACAGAAAGAGCCAGTTCTCAAATGAGTCCACCATAAACAAATTAAAAGACCGGTAGCTTGTTAACACTCCGGTGCGCACAGCGACACTCACTTACGACCAGCATGACACTGCCACCCATGTCAGCTTGCTCAACCAGAGCATTTGGATTCATATACTGAAGGGTGCCATATTCCACCTTGATGACCTGGCATTGAACCATCTTCCAAGTGAAGAGTATGAATCAGAACTGGAAATGCCATATTTCTTCAAGAACAACAACTTCATCCTAGCTCCAGAAATGGAACTGTGAATTGAGAAAGGTGGGTCCCAGCTAATTGACATTGCTAACACAAGATAAAATAAAATGGCTTCACTTTATTTTCGATAGTCCCTTTATGTTCGATGGATATTTTGTTGACTATACTGTAAGTACCGTTGCACCAGTAACTATTATTAGAGTGTTAGTAGAGTAACTATTAGTAGATTATTGGGTTAGGGTTTAAATAAGTTGACATGTACTTGCAAATTTACTTATAGTCAGTAGAATGTCTGTTGGAGGAGCAATGAAGAGTTGGCAGATATTAAGCAGCTAGAGTTATTTGACATGTAGATACAAATTTACTAATAATTAACAGAATGTTCAAAAGAGACCATCGAAATCAAGTGTTACCAATTAAAAACAACCAATGCTACAGTAAACGTGGAGGATGAATATGTGGTGAATTACTGGCTACCAAAAGCATAAGCAAATCAAAATTCAATTTTATATAATAAACTACTCTGCTATCTTAATGTTAAAATGTGGGTTCTGAAGCAAAACCAGCTGAGGGCCATAGATTTAGTGGACTCTGTGAACAAGAGAAAGATTCACCATACTCCCAGGCCTTTGTATTCCCTCAGACCATTTATTCAGTTATTTGAGTGTGCAGAAAACACTTGTCCTTCTGCTCTTTTAATCATTTCATTGAGAGGAAATATCTAAAAAAAAAAAAAAAAACAGAGTGACACACTTATAAATGGTTGCCGCACTAGCTGTTCTTCTTTTCTTTTTTCTTTTTTTGGTGAGCATGCTAGGTCCACCGTATTCTTATTAAGCACTAAAGAAGAGCCTGTCCTTGTTCTCCTTTGAGGCTGAGAGATAGGGAGCAAGGTTAGTTAGATTTGAGATAAGGGGTCGTGAGGTGTGCAGTCGTTTGAAAATAACAAATTTAAGATTTGCAATCTGGTTTTATGCAACAAGAACGTTTGAGAGGTAAAAGTGATGTCACAAAAAAGCCTTGATTATGCACCAATGTGGCCAGTTTCCAGGTGTCAGGATTTTGAGAAGGAGGAGAATGAGAAGGACAGGAAAAGAAGGCTTTTATATAGCACTTTCTGTAGCTCAAGGTCGCTTTACATTGCACATTACAATACATTTACAAACCCATACAGATTGCTAACACATAAGGACACATCTAGCCACATTTAGCCTCATAGGATGAGGCAAGGATTAAGACGGAGTAATGGGCTTTTATTTAAATGATAAAACAAAACAAAACAAAACAAAAACTGACCCATGGGAGAAAACAGAGCCAGCCAGACTAGGCAGGACCAGGCAAAACAGGCAAGCAGGGCAGGACACGAGAGGGTACTTTCAACAACAAAGTGCTCGGCACAGGACAGAAAAAAAGAAGGCCACATTTACACAGAGCCGGGTATTTAGAGAAACAAATATTGGCCCTCCGTTTTAAATAAAAACATCATGCACACAACAGCGTTTTCCAAAAATTTGTCATTTACAGTACATCAACCCACATACATATGCGGTCGAGCGCCATCATAACTATGCCAAACTGGGGACTCACATGAAATTAAGCATTTTCTGGCACATAATGTGACATTTGAGAACCTAAAACCCTGTTTCTCCCAGTTGATATGGCAATACATAAACCAACATTATCAGAAATCTCCACTTTGGCGATTTTAGAAATAATCGTTTTCTGTGATAAAAACTGGGTTTTCATGTAAATAAGAGGCCAAACTGCATGGAAATATCTGCGTCTTCGCTTCGTGTAAACGGGGCATGAATAGAAGAGGAAATTAGGAGGGTAAAAGACGAGAGTAGGTGACAAATAAATCAATCATCAGGTAAGACAATAGAAAGGAAAGCCATGTGCTCACACCAAACATGACAAAACAACAGCACATGGCCAGTAAACACAATCACAAGCCATGTGCTCAAACATGACACAAACATACAGCTAAAGAAGAGCTCTCAATGACTGCGTGCCCATACAAAACATGACAACATGAAACCACAGGCTGCGTGCTACACTAAACAAGACAATAAATCACAAGGTTGATTATAAACACGACCCGCATGCTACACACAAACTCGAAACAGCACACTTACACAATGAGACAAGAACTCACAAAGAATAAGTCAATGCCCATCCCATGCATTCACTACCCCAACTTACAACTCAGATCCAAAACCAAACTAGACCAAAGTGCCAGGATCTGAAAAAAGGACACATGTGAATGAAAAAGCATATGGTCCCTGTAGATTCGGAATGGCAAGCTCACAATGACAAGACAGTAGGAGTGTCAGATCTCCTAGATGTCACCAAACAGGAATCATCCAGACCAAAGTGACAGAACTCTGACATCTTTCAGGTCAAATTGAATTCTCTGGTTGCTTCAAATATCATTTTTAAACTACTGTATAGCAGGAATAATGTCTGAATGAAGATTTGTGTTTGCTTACAAAATATTGTTTCCTAATTCCTTAAAATCACCCTTATCATTTTATTTAGGTTTGCTTTTTTTGTCACCCATGTACTCAGTGGCCTCACAGGACCACAAGACTACCCTGTACACAAAAATAAAATGTGATTAATCCCTTCAAATAGAGTCTGACATTATGTTGCCATGCTAATGATGTTAATAATCCCAAAAATAACTGAAAATATCGCTTGAAACTTTTAAAAGTGTAGTTTCACTTGAATAGCTTTTAAAACCAAATTGAAGTTTCATGCAGAGAATTTACAGCCAAATATGATTGTAATTGAATCAGTGTAACTTTCTCAATGATCTTCGGAATAAAGGGTACATTAGAAATAGGACGGATGTAATGACCTCAAATAATTGTTAAATTTGTTTTTTTGTTTTGTTTATTGTACATAATCTGTACTAATATAATGTCAACAGTATAAATGTAGAAAGCCTCAGAAAATATGTATACTGTTGGGGGCGCTGTGGGTCGAGAAGACTAGTGGGAAAAAGAAAGAGAAGAAGTGTAGTTGAACGCAGTTCACGCATGTTGTTGTTCATGGTAAAATTGAGCTCAAAAATCTGTCACAGAAAAAAAAGAGAAAACAACCGGAGCAAATAAGTCTACAGAAAAGAACTGATTGTCGTCGTTTTTGTCCAAGGGGGCAACACGGACGTTAGAAAGAGACGAAGGATCCAAGTTTGCTTTTTTAAGATACAGTATGACGTCACCACATCGACTTTAAGACTGTTAGGGAAGGAACTAGTAGACAGGCACTTGATAATGACCAACACATTGCCAGAACCGACTGTGCCCATTATTTGTCTCAAGAAAAAGTTAGAATAATATCCTGACAGATAGTAGGTTTTAGGTGACCAACAATTTCATTACATGAATCCAGATCAATCAGCTCAAACTCAGACCGGATGGAAGAACATAATGGAACCTCATGCATAGTGTATACAGAGTTAGACAACTGAGATCTTAGAGTTTTGATCTTATCAACAAAGAACTTTCCAAAGTTGTCACAGAGAGCAGTAGAGGGATTCTAAAATAGGTTGCACATACGAGATTAAGATGTGCATCAGCATCCAGGTTATGCAGAGTTAGACTCCAAACAGTTGTGTATACCATGATAGGCTGCAGAAAACTTTGAGTAAGGCAGCGAGTTAAGCGTGCTGAGTATGGGGCCAGTGAGGGACAGTGAAAAGTACAGGCCTATGGTCAGAGAAAGATGCACTACTGATTTCTACACTCGAAATAGAGAAACCATGGGTTAAAATCAGATCAAGGGTGTGGCCGTGGATGTGTGTTGGGCTAGAAACCCACTCAAATGAGTAAAATCAAAAGACTCAATCAGATTTACAAAATCGACAACATATGGTTTAGAAGCACAGCAAACATGAACGTTGAAATCATCCAGTAGCAATATTTTGTCATGCCTGGTGACTAAATCGCCCATTAGCACAGCAAGTTCACTTAAAAATTCTTTGTTTTGCTGAGGAGGACGACATATTCGAGCTATAACAATGGGGTTTCCTAAGACTAATAGTAAGAGTTGCACCTCAAAACTGTGAAATGAGCCAGGAGGGAGATATGTCGACAGTGAAAAGTGTTTAAAAACAGAGACAAGACCCCTACCGCGGCCAGAAAAATGCGGGGAGTTTATAAAATGACAGCAGCGAGGAACCAGTTATGAAAACGGAAACTCTTAGTCCTAGTCTCAGTGACACATAGAAAATCCAGCACTTGAGAGTTTAGAAGGTCATTTAATTTTAAAGTTTTGTTTACCAGAGACCGGTCATTAATAAGAGCGAACTTCAACTGCGATGAAACTGTGTTTCTCAGCACAATGGACAAAGGTTGCAGAGATTTGCTCCACCATGGCGAGGATGAGTCCAAGCAGGTTCAGAGAGAAATCCAGGGAGGAGAGGATGCAGCCATCAATATTGCCCATACAAGGAACGCTGGCCAGTGGTGAATTGGTGAGCAGACTCCGGTCTCCATCAGAGAGAAGGGTGTTGCCGATCATAATTCCGTTGCAGGGCCGATCTGAATCGTACAACGATACCCCCACCCCATGCCTTCTACGGCGTCTCCGGTGTGGTAGATCCACTTGGAACCGGGCACCGGCAGGGGGGGACAGATGGACAAGGTGGAATGATGGCGGTCCACAAACATCACTAACATTAGGCAAGGCAGTGACCACACTATGAATGTGTAATAGTGTTAAACGGTCATAGACCAGCGCAGCATTACATTTTAAAACTAAATGAGACATAGAAAAGCATAGCAAGTGCCAGAGAAAACATCAGGGAGGGCCGCAGGCGGCATGCCACAGACATCGACGGCATCATGTCCCTTCTCCACAATTCACAGTGCAATTTGGATCTGCGGAGGATACATTACATAGTGCCTTAGACTTTGGCACACTGGAAAAGCAATGAATTGCTGATGAAGGGTCTATTCACACTGAAATCAGAATGCAGGCCAATATCCAGGGCAAATAAAAATGAAATTGACATTGATACAATAAATGATTATGTCGCACAGCTTTATTTCCATGTGCGTCAAATTAAATATGCCTTCATAGAAATATTGACCCTATTTAGAGTGGCTTCAGCCCAGGCTTTCATCTCGGCCCACAATAAATCTGCAATTATCTCAGCTGTTGGCAAAATCTGATTATGGGATTTCTCTTCACATTTGCTGAATTCTGTTTTTCTCAATCACAGACAGGCCAAAAACAAACGATTTACCTCTTCTTTCATTTCCTTACTCTTGTTTGTCTTGTTTTCTTCCTTCATTTGCTCCGTTCCTTCTTGACCAGGGGAAAAACATTTTGGAATGTGAACCTGAGTTAAATTGGCGGCTCATATAAACCAGGACTAAGTGATGTCCACAGAGTGCTGAGGGATACAGGAGCCGTGAAGATGACTGGAGGTCTCGGACAAGGCTTGTTTCACTGTTTGTCTCCCGCAGGACCGAACACTGAATAAGACCTATTAGAGGGATGGATATGTCTGCACCAAACTGATTGGGACTCAAATCACCTGCTTCTGCAGTGCTGTGAGCACTCTTGCTTTTCTTTCATCAGTCACAAACTACAAAAAAACAAAGAAAAAGAACACAAAATGCACTTAAACCCAGGGAAGTCAAGAAAAACATTAACTACCAATAAAGACTGTGGTGAAGCTCTTATTTAAACATTGCTAGAAAAAAAAAAAAAAAAAAAAAAGGTCTACAATACCTGGTGAAAATTCCCTTTCATTTCAAAGTTGCTCGGCTGAAGCATCGTTCCATTTCCACACTTTTATGAAATCCAAAAAGAAATCAGGCATTTGTAATATAATGAAATAAAAGTTTTAAACAGTTTTAAAAATACAATTCTTCAAAACTTCAAAAATAATATTCAATGTTTCTGAATTTTTGTAAACTTGTTTTACAAATATTACCAAAATGAATACAAATAATTCTTAAAAAAATTATTATTACTTTTTTAACTTCCAGAAATTAGGTAAGCCTCACACTTGAGTGATTCCAGATGATGTTAAGATGTTTAATTAACTAAATATTTAGGCTAGTTTTTACAACATAAACAGCATTAAAATATTAGCTACATACTAGGGACAAATAATTTCTCCCACAGTTAACCTCAAAAGTCTGATATGGAAAATGAAAAAACATCAAGATGACACAGTTATTGGTACATTTATCAGTTTTGATTTAGCAGAGTCAAACCAAACATACTACAAACATAAAAACAAATGTAAAACATATAAAAGGCTATAAAAACATGAGAAACTTTAGTTGCAAATTAACCCACAAATTATAATCCCTGCTAATTACTTCTTAAATTGTCTACTTCGCAGTGTTTCAACTCTTAAAATTCCCCCAAGAATTCATTCCCTTTCTTGCCACAACATAATTAATTTTAGCACATGAAACAACCACCATTATTGACATGTGTATTATTATCATATTTTGATTGCTATAAATCATACGATAAAGCCAAATATAAAAACCCGAGGGTGAGCAGTGATGGGCAGGGAAATGTCTGTTGAATTGAATTCTGGGACATATCTCGTTAACGCTGGCCCACGGCTAGAGAAAAAGACATCAGTGTCACCACGCTGTGACATCTCAACATAAACAATCACAACTCCCCTCATCCACATCGATCATCTGAGTGCCACATGATTTAAAAGAGAGAGGGAGTGAGAGACAAAGACAATGAAGATACAAGAAACAGTAGGCCTATGCTAGTAATTACTTGCTCTCTTTATAGACTTTCCTGTTTACTTTCTTCCATTATGAGAGAGTTGCTGATTTCCTGTCTGCAGAGCCAGTTTTGTTTAAGACTTGCATAGCATTATCACCAGTCATGTTTCAAACTATATTTTCTGCTACTCCCACCTGTGTTTAATTTAGATTTAGCCTACAGTAGGTAATTTAAGATACACAAAGAGGAGACACAAGCAGTTTGAAATCACCTGAGAAAATGAAGAACATTTAGAAAAGTTCAGGTAGTTAAACATTTTTTCTGCCTGGAATATATATGAAGAGTTCAGATGCAAAAGCCTCTAAATACCATTTGAAATTTTCTTCTTTAATGATGATTTTGATCAAACTTGTATATTTAAGTTCAGTAATTTCACTTAAATAACAATTAATAGGTAATTATTATTGCCATTTAAGTGAAATCACTGAACTTATACAAGCTTGATAAAAATGATCATTCTAGAAGAAAATTTCAAATGGCACTTAGAGGCTTTTGCATCTGAACTCTTCATATATAGCTATGTTATATACTGTTAGCTCAACATGATGAAATGTTAGAATATGGTCAGTATGTTATTCCAATGTTGATCTAGCTTACGGTTACAGTTTCCGGAACAGATTAACGCAAATTATTATGTTGGAGTTTGTACGTAAAACTCTTGATTTGTTGCCACAGGGACATTTTTCCAATGAGGCAAAGGCTTTAATAAATTCACAGGAAGATAAATCACACAAAGAGAACAACTTAGTTACAACCACTGATCTATATAATGATGACATATAGATCAGTGCTCACAACACATATTTTATCAGATGAGACCCAACAGTACTGTAAATGAGGAATCGGATAACGACGCACACTCCTGAACTAAATGACAACTAATCAGAAGCCATGAAAACTAACTCAACAGTGGATTTAACTAACTGAACTAGCTGAAAACAAATCCAAACTAAGTGAAAGTGTGTCATCCATGCATTAAACATGAGTAAATGCAATTAATTTCTACATGACTTTACAGTAAAGTATATCTCAACAGCATATGAAAGTAAAAAACAGGCTACTGTAAGCTTGCTCCTCTTTATAAACATGTATCCATTTAATACAGTAAGGCACGATGGATGATTCATTTATAGATAGAGCTTCATATTGATTCTATTTTGGCAGTGCGGTTTGAGCTAGCATTATATGTCTAGAGTTGACATTGAGTGTATAACCGCTATTCATTTGTGTTTCTGCGCCGGCTCTTTTGACTTCATTAAAAAGCACTAACCAGACCGCTGAGCCGCCGCCAATGTCCTTAGTAATGATTGCAATAAAAATGAAGACCAACCCTGAAATTAATCCTTTATAAATAAAGCAAAAGGAATCAATGAGTTATCTAAAGCAGAGGCAGATAGTGCAAGATGTTGAAGACACACATGGAATAGAGAGGACACACAATCGTAAAGCCAGGAATGGAAATAAAGATATGGACACAGGTTAAGATTAGAGAGGTTTCTGGAGCTGTGCTGATAAAATCCTCTCTGTGTGTTGTCCTCTGTACGTGTGAAGTTGTATACATGAAAGTACAAGGTAAGACAGAGGGAAAGGCCAAATCCATTATATTGAGGCAGCAACGCACTTGCGCGCACACACACATAGGCCGTGGTGGGTTATCTCTGACCGTTGTGTCCTTGTAAACACAAAGCAATTATGCTGAAGACACAATAGAAACATTTAAGCAATGGTTCAATCCTTACTCTCTCCCACTCTGAGGAGGAGGGAACAGCTCAGAGATAGGGAATGTTATGACAGCCTAAATCCAATAATGAGTTAGAAACATTACAGATAACTGGACACTTATAACGCTTTAACTGAAAGGTTATCCAAGAGAAGGAATGGGAGAAAGCAAGAGGAAAATGTGCTGAAGGTTTGTGTCTTCCTAGCATTGAAGTGCTATATAATGTACTTGTTTACCTAACGCAACCTCGGTTCTCTCTAAAGAGGGAACAAGTATTGTGCAAGTTTAGCTTATGCTACGGGTAAAGTCATTTTTTCTCTGGATATTGCAGCCAAAAATGATCCCTAATTTTGTATTCGTTGTCAACGCAGTGCAGCATCTATCAGACCTATAGCAGGCTGTCTAGTGTGCTCATTGGACACTCTGCGGCAACTGTGCCCACTACGCGTCACAGCTCGCTCAAGTGGCTCTTGAAGGAAAGCGAGCACCTGCGAGACCTCACCCGGGTCCAGATTTCTGTCGGTGCACCATTTGGAGAACACAGACCATAGTTCGAAATCACTCCCATAGTCACCCCTGCATAGAGCCATCTCATAGAGGGAGCTTTAGACTGCGTGATCCTTTAGGTGATTAACCATACATGCAGAGACCAGTGCTCTCGATGGGGATGCCAGATCAAGCCGCGAGCTTGAGAGATACCATGTTTGGTTCTCCCATCGCGGGGCTGATTCCCTGATTCTCCTTTTTCTCCTGATTACCTGTGGTAACATTGAAAAGCGTACAGAGGGCAGCTGGGCCAGAATTGGGCAAGAGTTTCCTCGTTATTCGAGAAGAACATTGAGCAATGAGCATTGTCCTCTGATGCTAATAGTTCGACTTCCACTCTGCTGAAAAGGAGCCATATCAACTGGACTGTTTGGGGGTGTAGAGACCACTCGCCGGGGGGAATATTGGAAACCTGGAAATTCTGTCAGGGCCATCGTTCAGGTTCCCCGTCACATGTGTTGCTCTCAGCGAGCGTAGACAGTGCTGGGCCCAAACTAGGAGGCATTCCGAGGCGTTCTCGTAAGAGAACTACATTTACATCAGCACACCATGTTTTTTTTGTTTTTTTACCAACAGCTAATGCTCACACCCATGGGATTTAAAGGGACAGGTCAATATTTTGACTGCCTAAATTAATTTGCATGCAGTTTATGGGCACGTTCCACTAGGAGGAGACCAGGAGGGGCTATGTCTCCCGGCTGGCCTGGAAACGCCTTGGTGTCCCCCTGGAAGAGCTGAAGGGAGAGGGAAGTCTTGGCACCTAGACTGCTGCCCCCGGATAAGCGGAAGAAGATGGATGGCATTCTGTATCCAATCATTTGACCGGATTCACCTGTAAAGTTGGCTATATTCATTATATTTTGGGTTTCACTTTATGTGGATGGTCCCATTAACACGTTCAGTTGACTATAAGTAACATAGCTCCTACATCTCTACTAACTCTCACTAGAGTCTTAGTAGAGAATTAGTAGACTGGTAGGGTTAGGGATAGAATAAGTTGACATGTAGTTGCAAAGTTACTTATAGTCAGCAGATTTTCTGTTGGAGGAGCATCACAATAAAGAGTTGGCAGATATTAAGCAGACAGTCTACTGATACTCTAATGAGTGTTAGTTGACATGTAGTTGCAAAGTTACTTTTAGACAGCAGGATGTTCAAATGGGACTATCAAAATAAAGTGTTACCATTTTGTAACGTTCTAAAACAAATGGTAATGCTATGTTGTTAGATTAGCATCTGTAGACTTTCCTTTTGTTGAAAGCCTGGATAAAATTAAATAGGCAAAAGTAAATTTATTTACACACACACACAAACCTCTTGGGAAAACTTCTTGTAATTTTGACTATATTCTCAAAATATTACTTCTTTATTCTCGTAATGTTTCGACTTTAATCTCAAAATTTGACTTTTTTTTACATTTTTTATTTATTTAATTTTTTTACGCTGCGGATAACCCCCTCTCGCATGCGCATGTTCCCTTCATGGCACGGATTGAGTCTTGCGCATACTCAAAGCATGACCCAGTCACAGTAAAGTGCAAGCTGCCCCGGTACAGAGAGATAGAGAGTAAGTGCAATCTCGCGCATCTAAGTTTTGCAGATGCATGATTGTGCGTCTATGTTCTTCGAATGGGTGGAGTCAGGGCCAACACTGGAGGAAAGAAGGTAGGACCTTTTGAGTTGTGCAAATCCCATACCCTACCTTTAAGGCGTTAAACACACAAGAGAATTATAAAGCTTTCAACTTCTCCCTGTGTCTTCCCTTTCATTGATTTTAATATTGCTCTTTCTCAAAAAAAAAAAAAAAAAAATCTACATTCATTCGCAGGCCTACTTGATCAATGAATTTCCTTAGTTGTTTTTATTTTTCATGCATGTGGTTTTGTGACAGCTGCAGTAGGCTACAATGTAAAGCTTAGATTATTTGTGCTGGAAAGAGGGTCCACCCCATGTTGAGCCTTTGTGTTTCCTAACACCATGTCTAAGAGGACTGGCAATATAATACATGTACATAATCAAAATCTTGCAAATTTGACAGCGTAACCAAAGTAGTGCGCATTCAATTGCTGAACAATCCTCAAAATAAGGAACACCATTATATACGCATATCTCAGTCAACAACACTTTCAGAAAGTTGACGTTTTTGACAAATATGGTTATGCATTTATACGCACACACTTTCCATTGTCTTACAGGATGAATATGTTGTCCTTGCAGTCTTTTCTTGCAGTTTCTTTGTTCTGCCTAGGGTATACAGTAAAGGACAGCTCTTAAAAAAATTGCTTTGAAGACGGTGATGATTAACTATCCAGCTGTTATGGTTTCCGAGATCCATCTTTTTTTTTTTTTCTGCTAGAACCTGAAAGCAAATAACCAGCATTCTCATTCGACAGCTGAGCTATTAGGATAAAGTAACACTTCCAGCACCCATTTCTGGCTCCATCTGACATGTGGACACATAACAGCTAGCCTCAAATAATGTTATATTCTGTACAACAACACCTCATTTGAGTAAACCGTACACCAGCATCTGAGAAACATCCCCATGCAGCAAAATTACACAATCTGTTGACTGATTTTGAATACTTACATTCAGAAGTGTTGCCAAGGAGGTCTATACCTGGAGATAGAGGTTGAACCAGATGCAGGACTGGTTCACGTTCATCCAGGTGCACAACAAGGTTTTTCTGAGCCAACCTCAAGCATAAATGCCATGTGACTAATTCATCGGCTTGGGTGTTGCCTTCAACTGATGCAAAAACTAGTCAAACTGGAAAGAAAATGACACAAAGTAAGGAAAACATTCCAAAATCAGTGACTTTCACATTAATAAATACATTAGATTTGAGTACCCTTATTTACTCATCAGCGACATGCATGTCTGATAAGACTTTTTTTTTTTCTCTTAGCTCCTCTATTTTGTATACTGTATGTATGGATGTTGCTGCCCCAAGATTTGTTGTGAACCACTCACCATTGTGCTTGGAGGTAGCTTTTTACTTTAAAGTTAAAAAAAAGTGAAAACCCAAATACTTATTTCAACAAAAGACAGACTACTTGACAATAAGCAAGACTCACCACATAAGGTGCATGTAGACACTGAAGGCAGCATGGAACAAGAAAATGAATAAGACTATATATATACAAAATACAAGACATAGGGGCCCCTAAAGGGACCTTTGCAAAAATAAAAATATACAGACTTTAACATGTTCACAAGAAACTACTAAAGCATGCTACAGTTTCTTGTGAGCATGAGATACGTTTATGGTAAGCACTTGAAAGTCTGTACAATTTTATTTTTGCAAAGGTCCCTTTAGGGGGCTCCGTTCAAACAAGACCATGCAGTCCCAAATATGTTAAAGTATTCTCTTGAGGATGGCAAAATTCGCAAATTCAACCCATTTTAAAAACCGTAAAATTTTACCTTTAACTTGTAGAACTGTTGGGAATACATTTGGGGAAAAAAAAGATTGAAGAGGTCTTAAAACAGCATTTGATTCAGTCTCCTTAAAGGTTTGCATACTGTTGTTTTATCAGTTTTTTTCGTGCAAAACTCAAGATTCCTCTTGACACCAACTTTGTGAATATTAAATTTAAATCCACTCTGACAACCTCTGTCAAGTGTAACAAAATTGCAATTTTGTTTGACAGTCAGATGTTTCATTATTTCTGTCCATTTACAAGGACCGAGTGATCTCCATGGTGATGGTGCTAGATATTTAATGTAGACATCTTTTGATTTGCACTTGTATTAGCAATATGTATTGCTCCTTTAGAACTGTTTCTCTTTATGGCTGTGATGGCCACAGGGGTAGCTATATTTTCTTCTTATATATTTTGGGGGTTAGATTTAAATTATGAGTATTTTTGAGTTATGTAAAAGTAAATTTCTTTTTTGTAATAAGTTTTTGGGTAGATTTTCCTGTTATTTCTGTCATATGTAGTAGTTGGTGTTAGTCTTCTCTTGTGTGTCAAAATTGGTTACAAGTATACAATATACAAGTTCCCTTTGTTTTTGTTTTTTTGGAGGTCAGTTGTATTTTTGAGTTTCTTATGGTCAGAGCTTTAGTTATAGTCTGTATATTTGACCTCTTTCATAGGCCCAAAAAATTATTTTTATTTTGTTGTAATGATTTTTTTGGGAAATAATGCATGTTAATGCCCTATTTATTACGCATTTACCAAGGCGATCAAACCTGAAACAGTGTCATTGCTGTGAATCTCATTTATGTAGGTGAATTTTGCATATACTGATGAATTTTGTGTTCACCTTGATAATAAAACATTAAGCATGATGTGTGTGTGTGTAATTATTTATTTAGACAAGGACAGAAGATCAGACCAGCTTAAAAAAAGTTGGAAACATCACAGAAATTCTAATGGTTTCTAAAATACCAAAAGGTACCATTTAAACCACTACAGAATTATTTTTTGTAGTGTGTTTAGGACATATTCCAGTAGGATTTAATGCCCCCACCAATAGAACCCAACACATATCATTAGAGACCGCTATAATTCCCATTACAACCAATAAAATTGGTTGTAATGGGACAACCAACATCAGCGTAGCAAATCTATTCGCCAAGACAATACATTAACACGGTCATATTGCAGTACCATGCTAAAAATATCCAGAGAGTTGTCATGATAGAACTAGTTACAAGTAAACAAAAATCAAAGGCAACATATGTACAAAACTAGAGCTTTAATTAGTTTGTGTGGAACACGCTATTTATTTATTTTTTGAATTTTTTATTTTTTTGTATCATCTCATGGGTAAGGCTGTGCCACCCTCGTCCGTATGAGAACCATGGTAAATACCACATTGCACTTTGATATTCAAGTCAACACTCTGTAGTAAAAAAAAATGCCCTTTTGAGTATAGCCACCTGTGGATAACTTGAGTGCTGTAATCAGTTAAAGTGAATGCAAAATCTTGAATGTAGTGATGGTCTCACTGGGAAATATGAGTGCCTGCTTGAAGAACAAGGCCTTGACATATATGAAAGCCCTCAGAGTGAATGTATACGAATTTCCAGGCAACTGTGTTTAAAGCATGCATAATGCATATGCCATTGAAGTAAATAATGTGGTCCGTTGTGCATTTTACATATGAAGAGGTAGCGCACACATTCACTCACTAACTTAAATACACACACACAGACACACACACACAAACACCACAATATAATAACAACATCATCTCAAACCAATATCTTGCTGTGCCAACGCAATATATTAATAAAAGACAATACGAGCCTGAACAAAATAAGGGGGCCCGAGAGACTGAAATCACACAGGTAAACAAGGGACAGATAGATTACATTCCCTCAAAGTAAAATGAGTTGTGTTCTTTTCTCACCCAGCCTCTCTCCTCGCCTCAATCCCTTCCTTTATTCTCCATCTATCTCTCGTGATTCAATCGCTTAGCCTCTTGCTTTCCTTTCTGTCACTCCCTCTCTTTTTAACTTGATTAGCCTATAGTGTAGCAAAAACAGTAAAGTGGGGGAAAATCTGTATTTTTTTCTGTAATTTAAGATAGTTTCTATTTTTCTGCGACGTTGCTGCTGAAACAACAGATGTATGGCAACGTAAATCTAGTTTATGTGCTTTATTTAATGTTAAAAGCGTGTAAAGTGACTTTGAATATCATTTTTAAAGCTCCCAGCTTTGTTGCCGTAACAGCAACAATTGATAATTCACCTACCTCGGATCTTGAAATTAAACAAATGGAAACAAGAACGTTCAAACGGTGAAAGAAACAAAGTCTATTCTTTGGCAAAGATTGTTTTAGTAACTCAGTGTGTATTTTTAATAATGTTTAAATGGTGTAATATTTGTGAATTTGATTATGTAAATATCCATTTTCTCGCAAGTGCCATCAAGGTTAATCTGGTACTGTTCACTTGCCACGAGAGCCCGCCCTCACGCTGTTTTGATTGGCTGTGGGTTTTGATTGATTTGACGCATCTCATAGTCGTGTTGCATCTGGTGTGGGCAGGCAAATAGCTTGTTGCCGGAATCTTATCTTATCGCGATAAGCATTTGATTGGACAGAAGATGTGATGACAAGCTGAAGTCCGGGGTGACATCATAACAATTCGGGATCCATTTTAGCGGAAGTGAGAGACTGTAAGTTTTGAATTCTTATTTCTCCTAAATGTGAATTTTGTCATTGTTTTGGAACACATTAAGTTAATTAATTAAACCAAAAGAGACACTGCCAGTCTGGAGAATTGTATTTGACCCACAGCTTATGTAAAAGAAAATGAGGAAGGAGCAGCACTGGTTTGAGAGGTTCAGCCATACACTTCTTCTTAGAATCACAGACTGTCAGAGTGTCTCACAGCCTCCCCAACACATGCTGCTGTGTCGCTGTCATATGGGGATATGTCAAGCTTTATCACAACAACATAGAAACCTCTGTGACATGGGTGCCAATGAGGTGACAGCACAAATGCACTTATGCCAACATGTAACAGCCATGTGATTGTTAGAGATTTGTATGATGGCTAGTGCTTTCAGAATAGGTGATTTGTGGCATTCTTTGGATTACTTTTAAAGATTTGTGCCTCATTGATGGGAAAGAAGGTATTTTTTACATTAGAAAACAAAGTATATGGAGGTCTGGTTTTCCATGCATCACTGATTAGTGATGTTTTTGTAATTATTTTTGTCTATTCAGGTGGATATGTCATGTCTCTGCTGCATGGTTTCCCAGATTGAACAAGTTTGTGTTCAGCAAAGAGACAAACCAACTAAGGCTTGTTTAGGCTGTGTTATTTCAGCAAGAGTGCTATTGTTATACCATGCTACTAAAATCATAGATAAACCAGCCCGTTCTCATCCTTTAACGTCATATAGAACGCTATATGCAAAAACGGCGCTATACTACGCACATGGCACCCTTTATCGTTAATATAACACGCGAACCCAAGATGTTATAAATCCTTTAGCGTGAATATGACACGCACACCCTACCCCACACCTAAACTTAGCCCTCACAGCACGTGTTATATTAACGATAACGGGTGCCATGTGCGTAGTATAGCGCCGTTTTGTCATATAGCGTTCTATATGACGTTAAAGGATGAGAATGCGTTGGATAAACATATGTTTCTATTAACAGATCTTTTATAAAATGCATAAATTCTCACTGGATGAGCCACATGCAAATCAGTCTTACAATAGCCAATATGCTAACAACTTAGCACATAAATATGCTAATTGTATTGCATACAAATAACTAAATATACTTTAGCCACCATAAAACTCTATTTAGGCTAATTAGCAATGCTATTAAGAGGAAGCGATTTACAACTTAAAGCTTTTTTCCTCCATGAGAATCTGATCCTATCTGCTCTTTAGAAATAATACTGCAATATCTAAGCGCTATAAGAGAACTGCGAATAAACACCTCTTCAAGGAAGTTTGGTAGGGAGAGCAGAAGAGAAAATCTGTTCTCTTCCTTCACACATGCGCTAAGTGGTGAGGGTCAGAGATGCACATTGTCATTCACGAATGCACACATGCAACTTCACATGACAGCTGAGTCCAAAAGGAACTTGGTCATTTCAGCCAATAAAATGCAAGAAAGCTTTTATAACATAAAGGGAAAATAACAAAAAGGGAATTTAGAAAATTCAATGAAACCTGATGCATTCTCAGATTCTTCCAACTATTAAAATTGTCTTGAAATTGTTGTAAAATAAAACTACTATTTAAAGCTACACTGTGTAACTCTTTTAGTTTATTCTTATCTAAAAACACTTAGTTCTTTCAAAAATATATGTGCTCATTAATGTATATCTACTTCGTTCAAGTAATAAAGTATTCTCGTGAGTGTATAATATGCCACTGAAAATACATACGGGTCGTCGGTCGCCCCTCCATCTTGAAAGTACATTAGCCAAAGAGGGACATAACCGTTAATTCAAGCTTCGCCTTTCGTGTTTATGTTTGAGTTAACATGCAAGGACGAGGTCGAACTGGAAGCCATGTTAATCTTGGACTACATTGGTGGCCAATGCAGTCCAAGATTAACATGGCTTCCAGTTCGAAGCCAGTGTTAAAACAAAAGTTAAAACAAAATCGGAATTGAGAGGAACAGAAACTAATATTCACTGGATGGTCATATACCTTTTCACTGCTAGATGGGGGTAAAAATCACACAGTGTAGCTTTAAATGTGTTCACTGAATGCAATTGTCATTCAGTCAATAAATTCAGCAAGATAATTACATTTGATAAACAAATTTTTAATTAGTAATACAATAAATCATCCGATCATAGCCCAAATTTTACACATTGCACCTTTAAGTGTCTTACAGTATATATATATATATACTGTATATATATATTTACTATATACTCTTTTTGCTACAATTTTTTTTTCAAAATCTGTGTTTTGCGGCTTGGCTAAATGGGTTTAACCAATATACAGTGGCTACCAAGCTGCCACCCTGTAAATTCTCAATAGATTTATCTTCACCGAACTGTTTTAATGCCATTGTGTTCAGATTCGTTTTTGCCACACTGGGGAAAACTTAAAAAGGTTGGTATGAGGCAGAGAGCTCCATAACTGTTCACCATACCTCACTCCAACCTCTCTTAGTCACAGCACACACACAAAGGTAATAAGACTTCAGAGAATTGCTCATAGGGACCATTTTTCACTGTCGATTGGTCTCTGTCCTCGTGTACTTGCACGCATCCATACTCAAAAACCAATAGAACTGCATCTACTGTAACCCCAGACATCCATCGACTGCTGCTATGAGTGTGCATACGTGTGTAGTGGTGTACTCAAGGGATTTTGCACAAACCTTTCTGTTGCGTTGCCACTGAGATACTAGAAGTGTGAAAAAAATGGAGAGACCGAGATGGCTTGATTATCTGTATGAAAACATCCCTAGCCAACTTCAAATGTGATTGTTCACCCCAGGTCCCACCACAAAACTCTGAACTATGATTACCATATCCCACATATCTGGGGCATTCAATAAAAAAACTACATCTAGTTAAACCAGAGCTGAAAGTTGGGTACATTTTCAGTGGTAGATTTGCTTCAGCAATGGTGACTTTCAGTTTGGTCAGTACTGAGAGGATTAGATCATGTGTGAACAGGGACAACATGTTCCTGCTTTTAAAAATAGTTTGGAACAGAATGCATGGGTCTCGTCAATTGGAAATGCATTTTTAACTGTATGCCTTCTTAAAAACAGCAAGACACAATGCAACGGCAATGTACGTCTATGTGATGCATTTATACATCTTCCAACCTTTAAAAATGGATAATAATTAAAAAAACAAACACTATCCCACTAAATATGGTATTTTAAAAGAAGATTCTTCAGATACCTCTTCAAATGTTTGTCACTATTTTTTGCTCATGTCTTTACCTTCATTTGCTTTAGCTCTGTTTTCTTAATCGAACCCTTATCTTGCAGCATGTGGGTGTAACTGTAAGAAAAAAATATTATAAATAAAGTGCATTATTATTATCACCATTATTATTATCCCACTCACAAAGTGTAAAATTATCATGGAATCTCAGTCATTTCTAAATCCAAAAGTCCTCAGCGAAGCTCTACATGTTATTATTATTATTATTATTATAAAAAAAACAACAAGTGGCAGTAAAACCTGGAGGAAAGAAAACAAAGAGGTGTGATTAGGGCATTACGACCGCTTCTACGGTTCACCCTTAAGACTCTTGATAGTAGCTTTCTCAGTGGGCAGTAAAAAGGTGAATTATGGCCACATTATGATTTTTGCCTTCAATACAATAAAGGCCCAATCAGAGGATAAGTCATTGACTAATTGGATTTAATGTTCTCTTCATTCCTACATCATTTAAAAATGCAAGAATCTTTCAATTTTCCTCTGCATTGTGTTGAGGGTCATCCTCATTCCAAGGGTCAATTTAAAATTCAAATTAAGCCAAAATGGAAAAGTAATGTTATTAATCATAACGAGAGCCTGAGAGAAAGTAGTTTTAAATTGAACTGTATTAGTGTGCCATTTTGTGGCACTAGCGACACCAAAACGAAATGGCAAAAAGGAATAAACCAGACATTTGTTCAAGGTCATTGTAGTTAAGTTTTGAGAAAACACAACATGCATGTATTAATTCTCTTTACAATCAGTGCGCCTCCAGAAACAATATTGAGCAAATTCGTTTTTAAATATAACTGGAAAGAGAATCTCTTCAATCTCAACCATATTGTGAAAATGATGCCATGACTATGCAGCAAAAGTACAACATTCATCCCAACTTCCTGTCATTACAGACTAATCAAGTCCTCATTTGAATTGGTCAACGAATCACTTCAAAATACAATACTGAGATATTTCCAATAATTCTAATCTTTCTCATTAAAAGGCTTTACTCATTTTCATAGAGCCAGCATACAGAGATGAAGGCCCACCACTGAGACAGTGAAATGAAATATGCCAATGGAAATGGAGTCAGATATACTTTGGGAGTAATCCAATCTTCACTGTGTACGAGTCGTCCATACATTTGACTTCCAAATACATATTTAAAGCTTTCCTGCCTTATGTAACCCCATTACCGCCCCCCCTCCTGCCAGCCTTAATAACACTGTTAAACAATGAGAGATGAGAAAGACAGGAATGGAGACCGGGGCAGGCTGGGTAATTCTTTGGGTAAATTCCCTCCATACTTCGGGCTAGATTGAGTTTGATCCCTTGTGGGTGTGTATATGTGTGTGTGTGTATATATATATACATATACACACCATCAGATTTTCTGACAAAATCCCTGACTCTAAGCATTCTGGATCAAGACACAGCATAACCATAATCTGAGATACTGAATAAAAATGTAATGTGAGTGGTTTCTCATTTATAGTTCGGCAAAAAAAAAGAAAAAAAAGAAAAAAAAAAGAATATACAGTGTATATATATGAAGAGTTCAGATGCAAAAGCCTCTAAATGCCATTTGAAATTTTCGTCTTTTATGATCATTTTTATCAAACTTGTATATTTAAGTTCAGTAATTTCACTTAAATGGCAATGATAATTACCTATTAATTGTTATTTAAGTGAAATTACTGTATTATAATAACATAAATATACAAGTTTGATAAAAATCATCATTAAAAAAGAAAATTTCAAATGGCATTTAGATATATATATATATACTGGATATATGTATATCTTGATCCAGAATGCTGAGAGTCAGGGATTTTCTCAGAACATCTGAAGAAGTGAATTTTAATAGTAAAGTGTAAGGTCTCAGGAAGCTGTAATGCCTCATGCACATGAGACAATGCATAATATACGTGACCTCTGTTTAGCAGTCGGTCAGCTCTCTTGGGAGGCTTGCTACCCCTTTTCCTTTACTTGGAATGGTTAGGGATTAAAAAGACAGCTAAAAAAAAAAAAAAGTATTTTCTACTGAGAAAGAGATATGAGACTTTTATGCAATCCTTTATCACATAAATTCAACCACACTGCATAGCCTCACCGCGATAACTTCAACAAATTAAAGTCATGGTCCAAAGGAAACATTCCAGTTTTTCTATGACAGATAAAATACCCAGGGAAAGAATTACACCGAATCCTGGGAGATCTGTTGCATTCTGCTCTTCCCAAATCACATGAGATTGTGTTTTTCTTTTCTACACAGACCCATCCAAGCACAGGGTATTGAGGAGAAATATAGCTTCGACAGATAAACAGGTTGAGAATAGCTCTTGCTTTTTTTTTTTTTTTGTCCAGATGGGAATATCAGTCACTGTTTTCTGTCTGGTTTAAAGTTAACATGAAATAAGCGTTTGAATTTTATTTGCACAATATGGTGCATTTCCAAGTCAAACAGGGTATTCAGAGAAAATCGAATGAGGAGGATTACAAAAAAAAATAATTAACATTTCTGAACACACAGTGTGCAAAAAATAAAATAAAAATCTGCCGTCAATGTAACAAACAAACAACACTTAAAATAATGCAATAACAATTTACTAAAAACCATCAAATGTAATATAAACAACAATGCAGATACCTGGTAACAAAAATAAGGAGAAAATAAACTTTAAAAACATATATTTTTTATTATTATAAGGTAGATATATATATATATATATATATATATATATATTTATTTATATATTATAACTGAATAGGTTAAAAATATTTTGCTGTAAAATTGCAGGCATTGTCTTATTGTCACTTTAAATAGTCTCTTTGTCATAGTACATTTTTGTTGTCTTGTTCAATATAATATACATGTTTTATTGTACATGAAATGGTAATATAAAATATTTTCATAGTGTAAAATTTTACTGGTTAGTAATCTTACCGATACCAAGTTTTTACTGTAGCTATTTCAGTTTTCAAGTAAATTACAAAATTTTTTAAGATTGTAGGAAATGGATTAGATTGTTAAAACTGCTCCCAATGAGACCAGTATCATGCATTAATAAAATTAACAGGATCCTTTTTTTTTTTTTCATGTCGACTTTAAACTAAATCTCTATAGTAGCCTTCTATCTATTACTTAGGTGGACAGAAGACTGATGGACAAATACACCAAATGTTCCTTGATGCTAGACTTGTCCAATCTGGTGTCCCCAAGAAAAAGAAGACAAAGCAAGAGTGAAATAAATGAAGAAGTGAAAAGAAGGACGCTTTATCTAGATAAACGAGAATAACATTGTAGCCAATGACCCTCTGGCCTAACATCCACACTACGACCATTTCCGTGTTCACTTTCCTGTCTCCTGGGAAACAAGTACCTGCCGACAGTTAGTAATAGTGTCTCCCTATCCTATCTCTAAGCTTAAGGGATGGAGTGAAGGTTTGTAAGTGGGTGATGAAAGAAAGAGAAAAAGAGACAGTATTGCCGATAAGAGGAGGGTTTCGCTGATGTGTGTGGTGATGGATCACTCCGAACGGTAGAGTTGGCAGGTGGGGTCGCTACATTTGAACAGAGGACACTTGATCCATCAAACTCTCTTTCTCGTTCTCTCTCTCCCTCTTTCTGTCTCATTTATTAACCGTCCCGATCTCACTCACCCTCTTTGTATTGGTAGAGTGATTTGAACACGCTGTCTGGTCACCGAGAACAGTTTTTGAAATTACGGTCTGTTCGTGAAATTGAGATGAAAGGCAAGGCTCGGGACACACACAAACAAACACACGGGTCACGCTGAAGGACGAGGTTTTCTCACTCTTGACAGACACTTTCATGACACTATTTGAAATCAATACGCACAATAATATGGATTGTGTCTGGCTGCTATACCTTGAACACTTGAGGTATTATTCTTTCACACGGGGGAAGCAGAAAGGGGCTCTAACTGTCAAGCAGAAGGTAAAGTCAATCATAGCCTTGCTAATTACGACCATTAAACCCTTCTTGTTGTTATATCATAAAAAAAAACATTTCCCTAGCAAGAAAGCACCCCACTTACATGCAATAAAACACTATAAAACTGTCATGTGTGTCAGTGTGAGGTATGGCGAGTGACTGATTTCTTATTGATTGGCTGATGATGGTTAAATCGATCATCTGTGATACTATTATACGGTATAAATATGATTTTTGTATCTACACACACGACTGCTTTAATTGCCGTCATCATGTAAGGTTATTGTAACTCTTAATATGTAGGTGATCACACTGGTACATCTTGAACTGCTGTACATGCATAAACCATGAGTGAGCTCAGATCCGATCCGCCTTATTCTCAGTGGACTGAGAAGTTACTCAGAATCCCATTTCTTTTGGAATTGTAACGGTTCAGGCAACACGTACTCATTCTAATGGTGTGGAGAACATTAAAGGAATGGTTGATTGCGATTTCACTTTTTTCATTTTAAATAGTGTGTAATGTTGCTGCTGTTTCATAGAATCAGGATGTAAACCGGCCGTTCAAATGACAGAGGAGAAAGCGGCTAGCCTAGAAATCTAGACGCACCCTAGCGACAGCAAAAATTATTTTGCAGCAAAGTGTGGTCTAGCAACTCTCCGTTGGCTTTCGAAGTGGAAAAACCAAACTCTGGTCAGGCCAGTCACATTGTGTATAGAGTTGGTGGGCGGGCTTAACACGATGACGGCAGAGTTGTGACGGTTCTGCGCCATGATTGTCCATAGGTGATTTCTCTGCGACTTAAAAACAAACAAGATGCTGCTGGCAAACAGTGGTCTTTCGATTCGGCTTTGGCCGCGATTCTGAATGACTTGGAGTTAAGAGAACGTCACTTAAGTCATTCTTAAAAAAGGAAGATGTGTTCGGAGTTTTGACAACCGGATACGGCAAAAGTTTAATATATCAACTTGCTCCGCTGGAGGGAAAACACATTGGACTCACTCATCCTCAGCCGTTCGTTGCTCTGGTTGGTTGTGGCGCTATCCTATTGCGTGCAGAGGGATATTGAAAGACAACCTTTTATCCCGCCCCTCGGATTGAGGTATGCCAATTGTGAGTTCCCTAGACATCTAACATCTTGATAGGTCTGGCTTGCCAGGCTAGAAAGTGGCTTACAATAAAGGAGAAATTTATGAAAACTTAAAAAAAAAGAAAAACCACGAATACTTGTTATATTGCACCCTATAAACACAATCATACAAAGAAAAAAAGCAGTAAACCACCCTTTAATTTAACATGATTCTGTAAGTCATAATGAAATATTGATTCATTATTATAAACATTTTTCATTATTACAAGTTAGAGAATCACATTTTAATCAAATGTGACAGAAATCAGCTTCCTGATCTTGTCATTCCAGACCCATTTAACAAATAAAATTTCCATTAACATACAGTAAGTGGATATTGTGCAGATTATTATCCCTTATTCCAAAAAAGAGGAAAGATTGTTTATGTTGAGGGATGTTTTTTTTCTCTCTTTTTAAAATCGTCCAGTATTAATTATTTTAAATGCTACAAGTAAATTTAGACATCACACAACATTATAATGTTCAGCATGAATGATTATTAATTTTGATTTAGTGTCATTATTTCATTATTAAAGAGCACCTATTATGGCATCTAATATTGTTCTGGGAGTCCTCAACAACAGTTTTACATGAATGCAATGACAAAAAACACTTTTGTTGTCTTATAATATGCATTTTTTATTTTGACCTGATTTGCTCACCGACTCCCAAATGATTCGTACAACGACTAATTTTTCCAAACCACTCCTTTGCGTGACGCTAATCGGCGGTGATTGGTCAGATGACCCAGTCAGTTATTGTTTGTTAGTGTAACGGAGGCCAGCTAGTAGTTGCTGTGCGAGTAAAACCTCACTCCCCGATCTCAATAGGCGCTCTAGCGACAGACGCTAGAGGCTGCAGTCTTTAGCCTCCTTGCTAGAGCGTCCGACTCTCACGCCGGAGACCCGGGTTCGAGGCCCGCTCGGAGCGGGGCGAGTAGGACCCGGGTGTGAGGGGTTACATTGGTGCCGTGACCCGGATGAGAGTGAGGTTTAGGGGGGTGAGTGTAACGGAGGCCAGCTAGTAGTTGCTGTGCGAGTAAAACCTCACTCCCCGATCTCAATAGGCGCTCTAGCGACAGACGCTAGAGGCTGCAGTCTTTAGCCTCCTTGCTAGAGCGTCCGACTCTCACGCCGGAGACCCGGGTTCGAGGCCCGCTCGGAGCGGGGCGAGTAGGACCCGGGTGTGAGGGGTTACATTAGCATAACGCATAAACATATTGATAAAGCACTGCAGTACTAAAAGACGCTCTATTCTTTATAACAACTCCAATGACAGCGACAAACATTTCACATATTTTAAAAAAATGACACTGGAGACTTAGAATTTGCGCTGAGCGTAACTTACACACACACGCACACACATACTTATTGCGCCTTCCCTCCTCACGCCCCCACGCTACAAAACCCATAAAAGCAACAATTATTAATAATACTTACAGGTTGTGATTCGGAGGAGGAAGCTGATCCATATACACTGTGGGGGTACTGAGCCCTCCTTCAGGAACAACCGGCTTTTGCTAATCCACATTTGAATTCATTTATGTTTTTGAATGATTCGATGATTAAAATTATGAGAACACAATCGGGCTATACTGTTGTGGTATCATTGCAAATATGAACTCCAAACACCAATTCTTCACATGCTCAAGTGGCTGAACTGTCTTTGCATTGTAGAACAGAGCGTCTTCTCGACATGATGCTATTCAGCTGAAGTATTTGTGTTCTGGACTTTACACTTCTGTCTGCGCGCGCAGTAACTGGGCGCGGCCAATATGCTTATGTTTTGTATCTACGTCACTACGAAACAGCTAATGACTCAATGTGTTTTCTTTCAGTGACCATTAAATGATGGCAAAGATGCTGTTATGATTTTGTGTTCCCCCCTCTTGTGTATTCCTGAACTTTTATGTTATTTCCTGTCTTGCTCCATGTTTTGCAGTTCCTTGTTACTTTAATGACTAATTTTATTAGTCTCCCGAGGTGTTTCTTATTAACCACCCTTGTTATCTTTTTAAGCTTGTCTGCCTGTGCATATATGACCCGTTTTCATTTTACTTTGTGCTCACACTTTAATAAATCTAACCTGCACGTGGATCCACTTTCCAGCCTGATTCTGTGCCTGTCTCAAATATATATGACACATGCACAATTAAACATGTAAAAATCGACAGATTAACCTGTGTGGTACCATTATATCATGCATCCCTCATCATCCACTTTTACTGTACAGAAAAAAAGCAGCTTTGATGTCCACAGAAAATCATACAGGACTGGAACAACATGAGGCTGAGTAAATAATGCCAGAATATTCCTTTTGGGTAAACTAACACTTTAAGTACAAGAAATAAAAGTAAATCGCTTCTAAAACAAAACAAAACAAAATAATAATAAAAAAAAAAAACTGTGACTGCAGATAAAGGTAAGTAGGGCTCCTTACGCCTCACTGAGAATAAATCACACACATTTAGGTTTGCAGCCAGCGGTCCAGATAACTCACTGATTCTCTTTATTACTCTCCTGCAATCCTTTCTTCTTCCCTGATAACATGATTACAAGGAAGAATAGAAGGGTGGTGGGGTGGGGAGGCTGAAATCTGCATACATTTGCGCACTCACACACACTTTAACATAGACATCGTAGCTCGAAGCAATCAAATGCTGTGCAGCATACAGCGCCAGTGCATGTTTTATTCATTTGCCTTCTAAAGTATCCTGAATCTCTCTCTCTCTCACACTCTCTCTCTCTCTCTCTTCTTTCAAACTCAAAACTGTACATTGACAGGGACATGCCTTCAACACACACAAAAGAAACTTCAAAAAAATCAATCCACTATCTTAACCACAAGCCTGGTACAAGAAAACAAACATGTTCACCAACCCGGATCACTGGGCTCAGGCGGTGAGAGACTTTGAATTGTCGCTTTTCATTTATGGTGCAGAAGAAATCAAATGTCAAATGAAATGAATGGAAACCATTGTCAAATTTTCTGAGCCGCAGCTAGTGCTGCATCAGATAGAGATAATTGAAAATCAACGAAAATTATGAAAATAAAGACGTGGTTTTCTGCATTCAGTCACAATTCCACTAGCAGTTCACGTCTATTATTAGATGTTTTAAGATAAAACAATAACTAATACTTGACTTAACAGTAAAATTGCAACAAAAAATGGTTTAGCTTGAATGCTGCTAAAAACGAACAAATTTTCATCCCAAGACATCATCTAAGTGATGCTTTTGACCATACGTCAACATCAGACGTTTTAGGGCACCCTTTAACGTCAGTTAGATGACGCTACCCTAGGGTGTCATCTAACTGACACTTTACCTTTAGCGTCAGGTAGATGACGCGGGTAGGTTTAGGTCTGGAGTAGGGTTAGGGTTAGATCTAACGTCTCTATTGCGTATATAACCCTCGTTCCCTGAGTACATGGAACGGAGACGTGTCGTAGGGGAGTTCCCTGATGAATTGGGATCAAGCAGGGGAGCCTAATTCCAATTTGTCAGGGGACGACACGTTGGAGTTCCCAGGACGAAAGGGAACGTCTCGGTTATGTAACCGAGATGTGTCATTGGGGAGTTCCCTGATGAATTGGAATTAGGCTCCCTAGCGTGATCTCAATTCGTTGGAGTTCCCTGACGTTAAAGGGTGCCCTAAAACGTTGGATGTTGACGTATGATCAAAAGCGTCAGTTATATGACGTTTTGGGATGAGAACGGGCTGTAAAAACACACAAAACACATCTAAAATACAAAAGAGCCTTGTGATTAACTGGATACCAATAGATTCAACAAGAAATCTGACCTTGTTGAAAGCTATAAAAGAGAAGCAAATGTATCACTGCAATTTGCAGAAACAACTGGAATTCAGGCAGCAAAACATGAATTTGCAATTTTGAGGTAAAATTACACCCTATATATATTATATATTTTATATCTTCGAAGGAACCAGGGGTAAATTAGTCTTCCAGGTTTTGGAAGTCATCCCTGCATCACTCTATCACAGTACATATCTATCACATATCTGTGTCCATATACCAACGCCCCACTCCCTACGATCCAATCAATTCCTGAAGGACAAAATCAAGTTGTGACACATGTTTCTCATTCCAGAAGCTGTTTCACCCAGATATACATTACAATAGTGAAGAAAATACTATCGCAACTTCAGTTTATTTTTTTTTCCTGCAATTCTTCAATCATCTTTATCTTATCATTTTTATCAGTCGGCATGTAATGAACGATGCAATCATTTCAGTCAAAGACCCATGGATTCAGGAACTAGGATCAACGCCTTCTGTGTTTTTCCAAATAGTAACCCCCAGACACCTTGTTTGAATAGAGCCAGCACACCCTCCCTTGGGCTGACATTACAATAGTTTCAGGGACAGACATTACATTATAGTAGCTAGTCCTTCTGCTTGGTTGAGCACATTCTTGAGCCGTGAAACTCAATTAATAAAAGCATATCCACATGTTCAGCTGGGAATGTCTACTAAATTCGAAGGGACAAGAAAACAGTTTAAAAATAAGAACCAACTGTGAATTGGATACATAAATTAAAGGACGTCATAATGGCTATAGCAGCATACAGGATGTGGCTAACACTATCAAAAAACAAAATACAATATACTGTATTCTTTTTGATGCACACACACACACACACACACACACACACCACACACAGGTTCTTGTAAGATTTTCAACAACACTACATAGTTTTCAAAAAGAATAGTCAAACAGGTGATCGTCAATATACCGTGTTGTTTTCCAGGCTTTCTAAGATTTCAGAGTGTGTCAAGGTCTACGCCGAGGAAGCAGCATAAATACCCATGTTTGATTCAGATTGTGAACATCAAGCGATGGTTTTGATGGGCTTAGGGGAAAAGGCAGCCTAGGCAACACAAAAAGTGAACACACACATACACAAAATAAATGTGCCTCCTCCCGCTAGACGACAGCTGGCAGAGCACTGGTGTGTGTGCGTGTGTCTGTGTGTGTGGTACACCTGGCAATGGGCAGATAGAGTAAACATCAAAATACACACAAACATCCACATCACATCAGAGTTCATCACACATGCATTTCAGTATAGGTGAACACTGATAACATTTGCCATCAACTAGCCGACTGTGAAATAAATGTCAGGTCATCTGGGTTTATTAATATTATGAATGCATTATTCTACAGTACTAATCAATAGTTTGGTTACCCATATTCTGCAAAATATCTTCTTTTGTGTTCAGCAGGAGAAATAGTTTGTGTTTAAAAAGAAACAGTTTTGTTGACAGAACTACCCTTATGAAAAATAAGTTTATTCAAGTGTGCTATAGCCTACTTATTTTAAACTAGAAATACGAAAGTATACTTTCTGTCTATACTTTCTATGTACTTTTTTCTCAGAAATATACTTAAAATTGCACAATAATATATCTGACTTATACTGAGAGAAAAGTCTAAACATATTTAACCTTGCTCAATTTTTTGATAGAGTCATCAAGTGTTCTTTTTTTAATTGAGTAGCCTTTAAATAGGCCTACATTTTTCATTTAAGTTATTGCATTAAGTTAACCTACTGTCTATCTACTGTTTTATAAAAAAACAGATATATGTGTTCCTAAATTTAAGTATCTGAATTTTTGTGTAGGCTAGTCCATTGGTAGTAGATAGCAATTTACTTCAAATCTTATTTAGGCTACTCTTTCACCATCACTGATTGAATTTTCGAGATGGGTCTGTCTGCGGACTGCAAGAGTTGGGCATAACATGAAGGGGGTGTAACTTTGTTGTCCAAATCACACAGAACCACTATGTCAAATTCAAAACAAGATGTTGTCGGCAAGATGCCAGCTCGTATAGAGACAACGGTAAGAATATTAGTCCGAGATAACCATGAAAATCGAAGTGTATGAGTCATATTGCCGTGTTTTACATTGCAGCAAGGGCAGAGCTTTTTGATCTTTGAGCTTGTCAATCTGTCTCGCTGGGTGTCCCACACTTGCCATTATTAAAATGTAAATCCACGGGTAAGATGACACTTAATAGATGCACGAATGCATAGATGTTGCCTAATTTATTGTTCTAAAGTCTTCTATACCAGTTTACGACTGTTTTGTGCAGAGGGAGTGATTTTGAGTGACGATTCCTCATTTGTCCTTTATCTGTCCATGTTTGGGCCTAAGTTATAAGTCAAAGTTCTAGTGCTAAAATTATTTTAATCATCATAATATAATAATTAATTCTAATTGTTTCTTTTAAATTGGCACACCACTACTGTGTGTATATATATATATATATATATATATATATATATATATATATATATATGAAACCGTCTCTTCTTTTGTCAACAGGAGGGGTAAACTGGAACACATTTTCAGAGGAATATAGAAGGAAAATATGCAGCAGTAACCCAGAACAGACATTAGTACCACAACATATTTGATTGGCTTTGCATAAACCCTCATTGTGTTGTTTTCAATTAAAATATTTTGTTATGGGTTTGCTTGTTGTTCACTTGTCTCAAAAGTATCATAAGATTTGTTTGTCAGCGGTGCATTTAGCTGTTTATTAGTGCTTTTGATATGTCGACATTTTTAATCATCAGCAAATCAGGCATACAACAAGACATCAAAAGATGTTTAAAATTATTTAATACATTTAATAATAATAATTTAATAATTATAAGAAATAAAGCCAAATTCCAAAAGTATATTTTAGTGCTTGCTCCACGCTCTATAGTTGAGGTGGGACGAATAATTGATTAAAAAATACATTGCAATATGGTTTATTGCAATACATCATAGCCTTTCCTTGCACTAATGCAAATTGCAGCTTGCTTTACTGTATACCAAAACGAGCAGTTCGATTCTTAAACAGCTAAGAGTCAATTTAATCAACTCTGGTAGCCTATGTTCAGTTTATGTTAAACTCCTGTCAATCGGAATAAAACAGTGATCAACTTGAAGTGGGCGTAACTTGAAATGTAACTTGAAGGGGTGTAACTTGAAGTCTTGCGCTATTACGCATCCATAGATTCTGGACTGAAGAGTACAGAATCTCTGGATCAAAACAGCATAAATCATTACCGAATGAAATATCGACCCCATGAAGACGAAATGACTTTAAAGATTTAAGGAGTGTTGATGGACACAAACTGATCCATCTATGGCCGTGTCCAAAATTTTCCAAACCGCACTGAACCAGCATTATATCATAAAGGTATAAATTCCTTTTTAATTTGTTATTCAATTGATGGGTAAGATCGCTACTGAGTGAGCCACGCCCCCAAGCAGGGGGTTTGTACTGTGCGAATGTTAAATAAAGTTCAGTTATGTACCTGCTATCTGTGTGATCGCTGTCTCGGCTGATTAACTAACACAACATGGTGTCAAAAGTCTCCAACGAGCAATAAACTGTTGAATAAGCCCAGAAGCACCGCTGGAGGAGAAACGCTACAGTAGGACTGTGCCGTTCCCTACGAAAAAAAAAGGAAATAAAGAAAGACTCTGAAGTGGATCAGCACACGCTTAACCACCGCATCAAGTTTAGAGCGGGGGAGGGGTGTGGTTGCCAGGCAACCGGGGTGCAGGCAGAGAGGCCTGCAGAAGCGTATGATTCATAAAAATTGAATAAAGTGCTCATGTTTGAAAAGAGCTTTAAGATGAAAATATGAATTAACAACTAATAAAAATCTACAAAGCAAATGGAGGAATTACCAGCACCCACAACTTCATATCAAATCCGACCTTCTGATCCATTCGATTTTACAAAGCCAAACGACTTTGAAAGATAGATCAGACGATTTGAAAGGTCCGTTGCAAGTAACCTTGCACAAGCATCAGATTTGCACCAAGTTAACACACTGATTTATTGCATGGGAGCCATGACTACAGAAGAGTGTGGAAACTATGAAACTGTGCAGAATAAATTCAGGGAATACTTCACTGGCAGAATAAATGTGATCTATGGGAGAACAAAGTTTAACACCAGGAAACAACAGCCAAGAGTATTCACACAGTGATTCACAAATTCCCAAATTCTTACACACAGACACAGTAAGAATTTGTGTTGGCCTGACTAAATTAAACAGTGCGGTTAGACGAGAGAAGTTTATTTTGCCCTCAGCAAAAATCTTCACCATATTAGATGCCAATTCTGGATTTTGGCAGATCCGTTTGGCTGACGAGTGTCAACAATTGACTACCTTCATTACGGCATTTGGGCGATACTCTTTTAAGAGACTTCCATTTGGGATTTCCAGTGCTCCAGAGCTGTTGAATTGAGAATGTTTCAGATTTTGGAGGGACTGGATGGAGTAACATGCCACATGGACAACATCCTCATACATGGAAGATCTCCAGAGTAACATGACATTAGACTCGACGCAGCATTAAAGAGGGTACAGAAAGCTGGCCTGACGCTTAACAGAAAGAAGCGTGACTTTGCAAAGACTGAAGTCAAGTTCCCAGGCCACAAGCTGTCCTCAGCCCTGTACAGCCTGACCCAAACAAACTGGCTGCGGTTCAAAATATTTGTGAGCCAAACAATGTGTCAGGTACGCAGCTTTCTTGGAATGATGAACCAATTGGGGAAGTTCATTCCAGACCTCGCCAAGCAAACAAAGCCTTTGCGAGACCTCCTCTCACAAAGAAGTCTGTGGTCCTGGTGCATCCCACAGCAGGACTCATTCGCATTGTTGAAAAAAGAGCTAACCACACTGCCAACTTTAGCCCTCTTTGATCCAAGCCAGACCATAAGCCACTTTTGAGCTTACTGAGCACAAAACGTCGGGTTGACTTACCACCAAGGCTGCAAAGGTTCAGAATGAGACTTATGAGATATTCCAAAGAGATCAGCCATGATCCAGGAAAACAGTTCTCAACTCCAGACACACTGGCAAGAACGCCCAGTATGAGCAATATAACGGTTGATGTCTCAACTCTCATGGAATACACAAATATTTACCTTGTCCAAATAGGCAAAAGCTTCCCTGCCTCAAAGATCCGCCTAGACAAAATTCGACAGGAGTTAAAGAAAGACCCTGTGTGCAGCCAAGTAATGAGGTTCCATGAGCATGGCTAGTGACAAACTCAGACCTTACTGGCTGGAAAGAGACTTGATTTCCATCCTCGATGGACTGCTTCTACATGGGACAAGGTTGATAATCCTTGCCTCACTCCAAAGTTCAGTTCTCCTCCAGATTCATCAGGCACACCAAGGATTAGAAAGTGTCATCAAAGGGCAGGACAGTCTGTGTGGTGGCCCGGCTTGAGTTCACAATTGCGAACTATGGTGCAACAATGTGATGAGTGTAGAAAGGCTTCCATGACAGTTGTAGAACTGCTACAACCTACAGACTTTCCACCATATCCATGGCAGAGAGCAGCTACAGACCTGTTTGAACTAAAAGGACAAAAGTACCTTTTGACTGTTGATTACTATTCAAGAGATGTCAATGTAATCAAACTGGCATCAACTTCTTCGGCATCCATAATAGAACATCTTAAAGCATTGTTTGCAAAGAAAGGGGTGCCTGAGATGCTAATATCTGACAATGGGCCACAGTATAACAGCTCTGACTTCTGAGAGTTTCCGAGGGAATATGACTTAATATGACCACGGTATCCCGGGAAGAGGGAGGAACGCGCTGTCCGAGGGTCATCGCCGCTGTGGGGAATCCGCGGTGCCATCGAGCATGGTGCGCGAGTCGCCGCCGCTCGCCGTGGGCCGGAGCCTGCTGCCGTCCGCCGCAGATGGGGAGGAGCAGGGAGCGGGGGACTCGCGGCCATGGACGCTCGAGGTGGGGCACTGGGGTGAGTTGCCGGTGGGACGTCCGAGCTCGCCGCCGACCGCCTGGGAATGGAGGGGCGGCTGCCTTCCGGGAGGGAGAGGAGGAGTCACCGCCGCTCGCCGTGGGCCGGAGCCTGCTGCCATCCGCCAGTGAAGGGGAGGAGCAGGGAGCGGGGGACTCCTGCCGTCTGCCCAAGGCACCCGAGGAGCCGTCGCCGTCCACCGGGGGCGGGGGAGCGTCGAGGCGTTCACCGAGGGCCATCCAGCGTCGGCGCCGGGCACCGCGGAGGAGATCGCCCAGCTGGTGAGGGACAAGATGGCAGCGCGTTGTGGGAGCCGGACTATTTTTTTTTTTTTTTCCTCTCTCCCCTCTCTCGTGTCCGTCGCTCCTCAGGCTTCCGTCTCCGTTTCCCTCGGCTCGTCGATCCATACCCCCCAGGGATCGCCGCCGCCGGGGGGGGAAGTAGGCACAGTCTCGGGTGTACCCCCCGGCCTGTGAGGGGTGATGGGGGTATGTGGTGAGCAGGACGGCCGAGGGACGTGAGAGAAAGTCGCGAGGCCGGTGGTGCGATTGCTAATGAGCAGCACCTGCGAGGCACACCGGTCTCGCATCTCTCACGAAGGAGCGGAGCCATAAAGGGGGAGCGACGGAGTGAATGATCGAGAGAGGAACAGGCCTGCTTTTATTTGTATTTTATATTTTATTTGGTAAGCCAGCAGTCGTCCGTGAGGGGCTGCTGGCCGGTATTTATGTTTTATTTTGGGTAGCCAGCAGTCGTCCGCGAGGGGCTGCTGGCCGGTATAATTTGTTTGTTTATTTTATTTAAATAAAGTTTTATTTTATTATTATTATCCGGGTCCTGCCTCCTTCTTTTCGCTGAACCGTGTTACACCGACGCTTTAGGCACACGATCCTAGGGCGTCATCTAACTGACAATTTTGACCATGCTTCAACATCCGACGCTTTAGGCACACGATCCTAGGGCGTCATCTAACTGATGCTTTAAAATTCTGATTGGAATCAAAAACTGCAAAATCAAATATATTCTCTACTTTTGGACTCATTGCCGTCAGGTACTAGAGAGCAAATATTGACTCTGTCAGTGGCATGAATATTGTTGAATGTGCTCTGTCCTCTTTAAATGACGCCATATCTCTTCTCCCACTCACTCACTCTCTACTTTCAGCCCTATTCCAGCAATCTCCATCCTTCTCTTCTGAAGATCTGAGGTGCCCTGCTGTTCACGGCGGAGAGGGGCCCGTCTACTGGCTCAAGAGTGTCAGGCCAGCTAGGAGAGCTTCCACCTTGGGCACATCACAGAGCCTGCTGCCCTGGAGACATCCATGTATATCTAATCACCCAGGCATTCTCCATCATTTCACCTACTCCATCTTTTTCCTCTCTCTTTCATCCTCCCATCTATCGCTATCATCCTGCAGGAAACATACAAGACTATTAATGTCAAATAGCTATTGGTGAAACATTCTTCTAACGCACCTGCAGAGCAGACTAGCTAAGGGCAAAGACTTGATTAATTTTAGTTTGTGCGTGTGTGTGTGTGTGTGTGAGAGAGAGAGAGAGACAGAGAGAACGGGTGGGGGATAGTTAGAGAGTAAAAGATAAAGGGCAGGACAGAGAGATACCGTGTTACGCTTTGATCGTAAAGGTCATGATTTCCGTTGCATATTATTAAAGGAGTTGAACCCACCAGAAAGAAAGAAAGAAAGAAAGAGTGCATATTTGCTATTTGAAAGTGTAGAATTTATTTTCATCTTTTCCTATTCATCTATGTTTTCTCAGGTCAAATTTCTCATTACAGCATTTCAGAACAGAGCTCCTCTACACAAAAGGATTCCATGAGTACATGAATCTCTAACGCCCTTTCTCTCCTCATCTCATCTCTTGTCCTGCCCCATCTCTCCTCCCCTTTCTTTTCCAATCTCCTGTCCTTCCTTGCCCTCTCTCTTTGCATACATGACTGGTAAAGTCCATTTTTCCTCATCATGTGTCCTTGAGCCTTTCTCCGGTCTTAACTCCTATTAACGCTCAGAATGACCTGATCACTGCCTGCCCATTGTTCCTCTGCTTTCAAATGGCATTTTAATTAAGAGTCTGTCATGCACTGCAGATGAATCTAAGGCTCTGGACACTGGTCAGGCTAACTGGAACAGACTGACCGCAGCTCCGTGGCAGGGTTGAGTTCAATTTCATTTTCGTCGTGCAAAATTAAAACAAAGAAAGAACCTCACACCTTTAAAAACTGCAGAAGAAGTGGATTTGAACGACACACGGCGATCAAAAAATATTAATTTTTTTATAGATTTTTTAATAGAATTTCCCAAACAATGTCAAAACAGAAAGATTACACTGCATTTTCTACATGTGAGGTCAGATAGAGAATATTTATTCATTTACAAATCTACTATTTATTATAGTGCACAAGTATTTATGCGCCATATTTCTTCTAAGTACACTCAATAGAAATGTAATTAATTACACTGACAGTTGTGTAATAAAACATTAAATATTTAGAGATAAAACTGGTATGCTTCTTTTTTAAAAATTGAAGGCTGCTTATTGGGACATTGAAACTATTTGTCATAGTGTGCGTTACTTTATTAAATGCCAAATTTAGTCCATCCAAATTACACACAAAAACAAAAACAGAACTTGAATATGTCTATAATGTGAACTTTACATTTCTATTTTAGTAAGACCTTTTGAAGAAATCCTTCTCTATAAGGCTGATCGTATTTATTCCTACATTTATGGAAATCTCATGCCATGTGGTCTAAATGTCTGGCAAAAGAAATATCTTATCTAAGTTCACAAGCGTGCAGACCGCAAAGAGCAGTTCAATGAGTGCAATGATTAATATATTTCTCAACATGTTTTCCTCAAAGTAAACCAAGTTCACCTTTACAGTTAAAAATGTAAATGTCTGACATACCATAAGGTAACACACGCAATCTGATGGCTAATGGTAAAAGCTGCCTTTGCTAATGTCTGTCAACCATCCGCTAATAATCACCCATTGACCTTGTGTATGAGTAAGCACTGGTCTGTCTTTTGTGTCAATTAAACTTGGCTAATTATCTGCTTTGCCTTTTAGCCTTCATTTGCAGTTCAACATTAGCCAGAAGCCACAGCAATTAGCTGCCGGTCAGAACCCGGGAAAAAAAAACACAGAAAACATTACCTGCTACCCGCACTCTAACACAGGTTCAATCTTATCTACAAAGAGACAAAAACTCATCAACCGTTTAACAATTGAACATGACAGATCAGTATTATGACTCATTATGTGCGATTTATAATTGAGATGGCTAACAGAAAACAGGCCTGCTAATAAATTCGAAAAAAAAAACAACTGAAAACAGACACAAGGAGCTAATTAAAATGAATTACCAATCTATCTTTAGCTATCCATGAATCCCTCGTCTATCTATTGCAAGCTTGGCAAACTTTTTTTGATATACAGTATACTTTGAATTTTAAACATTTTAATTCCATTTTCTTTTTCTAATTTGAATTCCATTTCTACCTCATCTTGTCACCTCATACCTCAATTCAAATTGATTTCAAATTACGGAGCTCTAAGTGACTTGTGATCATCTAATTGATGATTGTGTGGTTTGGGTTAACACAGTCTCATCCCAAGACGTCATATAACTGACGTCTTGGGACGTCTTTTGACCATACGTCAACATTCACCGTTTTAGGGTACCCTTTAACGTCAGTTACATGACGATCCTGGGACGTCATACAACTGACCAGTGGTGGAATGTAACGAAGTAAAAATACTTCGTTACTTTACTTAAGTACATTTTTCACATATCTTTACTTTACTTAAGTACAATAAATAGTGCCTACTTTTTACTTTTACTTCGTTACATTTTGCAGCAATTATTATACTTTCTACTCCACTACATTTCTACAACTTCTGTTACATTTTCGTTACATTTTCTGATCAGTTTTTCCCCTGCCAAAACGTAATCTGACCGCCCGTTCGTTGCACGTTTGTCTCACCAGTGACGTTTGGTTGCCATAGATACAGTATATTAACCCGGTCACACTAAATGCGTCTCACACGCAGTGTTTATCATGCAACTCATACGCGAAAATTTGTTTTTACGTGTATAGGAAACACACCGTGTCCGTGTGTAATATATGTTTGGTTTGGTTAGGATTATGGCAAGCCAAGAGGCTCAGAATTACACCATAAATGAATCGCGTTTACTGCCAAACATACTTATTAACATATAGTAAGGATAAGCATGATATTGCCTAATTGCAAGCTTGTTTCAGAAATGGTGACATTTTTTTTTTCCATCATTATTGAACATCATTATAGGAGTAGGCTATTAAGTTGAATGAGTTAGAATTAAATGTTTTATTATTCATTAGAAAATAGACATTAAGATAATAAATTGTTATGCAAGTACTTTTACTTTTAATACTTAAAGTACATTTAAAATAAAGTACTTTTTACTTTTTACTTAAGTATGGTTGTCATTGTGTTACTTCTACTTTTACTAAAGTAAATATTTATCTGCTTATTTGTACTTTTACTTAAGTACTGAGATTCAGTACTTCCTCCACCACTGCAACTGACGCTTTACCTTTAACGTCAGTTAGGTGATGGGGTAGGTTTAGGGGTAGGTTTAGGTCTGGGGTAGGGTTAGGATCCAATAACGTCCATCTAACCGACGTTAAAGGGTAACCTAAAACGGCGGATGTTGACGTATGGTCAAAAGACGTCCCAAGACGCTGTTTGGGTAGAAGACTGGGTAGAAGTCCAAGGCTCCAAAGGCTCCAAAGGCTCCAATTTAAAAGATTTACTCTATTTTACTCACAGGTACATACAGGCAGGCAGGATAACATACACACTCAAAACACAACTTACATAAACGAGAAACGACAAGGACTGACTGAACGAGGGAAACTAAATACAGATACAAATCAACACTAATGAAGTGAGGACAAGAAACACATGCAATTCCAATTCGCATACTATCCGTCCAAAATAGTATTTGAAAATAGAATTAGTACGTCCCAAATCGTAGTATGTTGAAATGAGTTTTCCAAAAGAGACACGGATGGTCTACTATATCCGGTCAGAATCCAAAGTGCAGATCGATGCACACTCTAACGGCTGATATTGCCCTCAATCCATTGCGCGTTGTACAAGGAATTGGTTATAACTACAAACACGAGTAAAAAGTGTTAAAAAACTACAAACATGGAGGATGTGCGAGTCTGGCAGTTATGCAGAGAGGTTTAGATAAAGGGGTTTAAGAGATTAATTATCAGTATGACGAAAATGTATAATCTTGGCTACGTTATTATATCTGCAGAAGCATTATGAACTTTTGTAAAGATACGTTTATCCATTAACTTTTAAATGCATCATTACATTCAAACTGCAAACACATTCGGAGAGTCTCCGCATAAAAGACCCACGACTGGCAGGTGAACGTGCGACGACATATCTCTCTGAAACGGTAAGAAATTAAATTAGATTGAATGGAGGATTTTAACTGTGAAGAAATGATTGACAGGTCAGTTTACGGTGATAGGATGTACACGACAGAGCTGTCCGTTAAAGATGACGAAGTTAAAAAAAAGCTTGCCTACTCTGTTACTACACACTCAAAAGTTTGTACTATTTCTTCACAAAAAGAGTACATACTTTTAGGGCATAGTGTAAGTAGGCGAATTGGGACGCATGAACAGATTATGATGACTATGAACAGGTGGGTAATAAGGGAGTGAGTTCAGGTGTGGAGACACGAGGGATTCTGGGAACTGTAGTGAAGACAAAGGCAGGATGGTGCAGACTATGACTGAGACAATGATGACCTGATCAAAAAAAAAAAAGACCAGGATAAAAAAAAAAACAATAAAAAATAAAATTAAAATGAATTTAAAGCTTTTAGAATGATTTAAATAACATCTGTCGTAAAATATGATTCATAATGCGAAGACCTGGATGTGATAAAATCATGATATTTTATTTCATAATTAAGGAGAGGCATGAAATGAACAGTACAAAGAAAACAGTAACCTATCAGTTTATGCAAGAAAAATAATGTTTTATACATTACCAAAAAAGAAAAAGTGCATTCACATACTCGCATAATCTATGTGAAAAACATCCACACTCACACACACACACACCCACTTGCCCACACACATATTCAACTGACGTAAAAGTTTGTTAATTTAGTCACCACCGACAACATTGAGTCTGTCAGTTACTATTGCTAATGAAGCCAAGAGCTGTAGCGTACACACACACACACACACACACAACTTTACATAACTTTAACTGATGGCCACTGTTGAATTAACTAACCGTTAAAACCAATAATGTCCCTGTGACAGCGCAAGGGATGGGAGGACGCAGAGAAGGACTCTGCACTCTGTCAGGAGAGTATAATCAACACTGAGAGAGGTATCATTTCACTGGAATATCTCGCCCCCTCTCTCTCTCTCACACACACTCTTTTTCACTGACTCACTCTCTCATGCATGCATAATATGACTTCATAAAAGATGGGTGACATGAAACAGCAAAGGTTTGATTGGCAATTCAGTGACTGTTAGTTCTCTACTACCAGATTCATTTAATGCAGAGAAAGAGGGGAAAATATCCATCCGGATTCTGAACCGATAGCATTTCTTTTTTCATATAGATGATAATATAACATAATTCTATTTACACATACTGCACGGCGGAACTCGGGTGGCATTTTGATGACACATTATTTCATTTCTGAATAAAATAATAACTTTTTGTTGCCATTGGCAAATATGAAAACTTACATGGCCTTGTGCCTTTTTTTCTCCATACAATTTGACTTTTATGAAAAAGAATCAGAAAACCTGCAGAAAAATATTCAATTGGGGAAAAAAATGGCTTAGATGACTCTTCCTTGACAAGAGTGATGCTTCAAAATAAGTTTATTTGATGTCATTCTCTTTTTGAAGTAAATCTTCTAGTGCAAATGTTTTAATGGGACAGAGCTGAAATCAGTTCCTTACAAATTGATTTTTTTTAGAAGAATCAGCAGAGGTACAGTGGGGCTATTTAGCATCCTAGGCTAGAAAACTCAATTGATTTTTTTTTCTCTTAAATAAAATAGCAACAAATTCAGTAGCAACACTATGAACATTGTACAATTGTCATGCTGCATGAGATGCATTGACAATGTGTTGATTTTGAGGTCAATTTGTAGGCACTAGCAACAGGAACAAAGAACGTGTTTTAATCAATCATAGGTCAAAAAGGAATTTTACAGCTTGTTCAATTTGCGTAAATATCTTAATTGTCCACTTTAGACATTCTGTTAATTATAAGTAACTTTGCAAATATATCAACTAAATCAACTGTTAGATTAGGGCAGTGATTCTCAAAATTGTTTCGTCGTGCTCCCATTAAAATTGGCAAAGGTTGTCACAACTTAATTTCATCCAGTTTGACCACTTTACTTACTACTACTTTCCTCCATGCTTATTTGGACAGTGCTGGAGAGCAAATAATTACACACTGCATTTTTTTTTACCAAGATGATAAAATGGGAAGTTCATGTTTAATGTTCTATTATGTTGGTATTTAAAACAATTAAGTTGGTGTATGTGTGTGTGTGTGTGTGTGTGTGTGCGCGCGCGCATGTGCTTAGGTTGAGGGCCTGCTACCAAGAATTTAAGTTTATTTTAATAAAATGCCACAGATGAAATCATGATGCAACACCCAACAAGGTAGGCTGATTTTTTTATATATATATAAGTTAGTATATAATATTTTGTATTAGCCATTAGTATGGTATGTGCTATTTTTGGCAGCTACACTCAAAAATATCTTACTTTAAAGGTACTCAATTAAGTCATGGTCAGCGTGGTCCCATGTGATTGAGGCCCTGTTTAGACGAGAATGCTTGCGGGTGAAAATGTAAAAATGAAGAGTTCAGATGCAAAAGCCTCTAAATGCCATTTGGAATTTTCTTCTTTAATGATGATTTTTATCAAACTTGTATATTTAAGTTCAGTAATTTCACTTAAATATACAAGTTTGATAAAAATCATCATTAAAGAAGAAAATTTCAAATGGCATTTAGAGGCTTTTGCATCTGAACTCTTCAAATATTTTATCGGATGTCTGGAGTACATACTACATTGAATTTCACACACTTTTGCGTCACCATCTGCATGTGGATTTCCCACCCAAAACGCAGATTAAAAAGTGATAACGCAACGCCACTTGCATTTTCTCTTCAGAATCATTTCTGTGTAAACATAGCCTGAAACATGTTATTTCTACTCAAATACTTCAGGTAGTATGAACTTGATGGAATCAAGTTACTTGGACATGTTTAAGCTGTGCGTGTGTAGGTTTATATCCAGGGAAATGGATTAATGAACATAGAATAAAATGTGTACACTTATGCAGTTCATTATTCCAAGTTTTTTTTTCTCTCTGAAATGTCACTTTGGTTTTTAGTGGCATCGCGTATAGATTTTGCCAAATTTTGCAAAAATTTTAATTTTGCAAAAGTTCTAATAAGATTAATCTTTTTTTTTTTTAAATTTTGTGCTCAATCAATTTTTATTTTATTCCACTTTATTCTGTACTCAAACACTCAAATATCCAGAATAGTGCAAGATGTAATTTGTACCCACTGGCACAGCAACAAGGTTAAGTCATAACATATACAGCACATGAACCTGGCCCCAGGGTTATGGCCAGAATCCACTTAGATTTTCTTGGAAAAGCTTTAATTCATTAGAGGACGACTCATGCTTTTTACAAGTTTTATCCAAAGCCACTAACCATACACTTCTTAGATGAACAGTCCCCTTGGAGCAACCTGGGGTTAAGTGCCTTGCTCAAGGACGCAGTGGTGATCATTACACTGCCCTTTTGTTCACTGAATGCCTTTGAGGGATTTGAACCTACAACCCCAAATCAGAAAAAGTTGGGACTGTATGGAAAACACACTGTATGGAATACGTTGTTGTATATTCCAATCCACAGCATCCCAAACACATTCTACAATGCTGACTGCAGGAATGTCCTCCAGAACTGTTGCCAGTGAATTGAATGTTCATTTCACATGTTCACGGCCAGTTGCAAAAACTGTCAGAAAGCGTCTCAGGGAAGCTCATCTGCATGCCCGTCGTCCTCATCGGAGTCTCAATCTGACTACAGTTCTTCGTCGTAAGTGACTTGAATGGGAAAAAGCTCACATTCGATGGATTCGAATGCACTTTGGAGAGATGTTCTTCAGTAAGACTGCCCATTTAAGAGTGGCCTTTTATTGTGGCTAGCCTAAGGCACACCTGTGGATTATCTCAGTAAAGGACAAGTATTCACTAACACAGATTTAGGCCTTGTCCACACGGACACGGGTATTTTACAACCAGATTTTTTCCTCCTGCGTTTTGAGAAAAAATCCCGTCCACATGAAAACGCAAAAAAAACATGCTATCAAGAGCATGCCATACCAGCAGGCGGCGATATAACCCTAACAGTAAAGCCATGTTGGTCAATCAGAAGCCTAACAAAAAGTTATTTCTGGTTCCGGTAGGTGGATAACGGCACACAATCTGACGTCACAAGGCAAAAACCCTGGTTTTATCATCTACACGACAACACTGTAACCAGCGTTTCTGAAAATCCTCACCCTGGCAAGGGTTTTCAAAAATGTTCAGTGTGGACGAACGGCCGAACCGAGTAAAAAAGGTCACGATTATAAAAATACCCATGTCCGTGTGGACAACCTTTTGTGTACCTAGAAAAAGCCTTTGAGTTCACCTCATGAAAAATGGGGGCAAAAACAAAAGTGTTGCTTTTATAAAAGTAGGAAGTCTGACGTAGTCAGGCTATTGGCCAACAGCATATTTCAAAAACTACTGATCTCACCTTTAAGTCTTTCTTTGTTGACTGAAAGGATGAGCTGTGTTTAGCAACTACACACATCCTCCGCAATTGAGCAAGAACAACGATTATATTTCTCCATTTATAACAGAAATTGACCATGACAGAGAACCTACCAAGGGAGAGATATGTTTGACGGAGATTGATGGATGTTCTCCTACACTGTCTGTAGCCCTGCTTTAAGAATTGACTAATCCATCGATGCCGACAATACACAAACTACCTGTGCCTGTAGACTCTGGGTGGTTTCACTCAGGTGATGTTCACAAGGGCAATACAGAAGCATGAATGTCACGTTCATGACTAGAAATAACTAGTTCCAGGAAAATGTGAAGCCCATCAGTATGATGCAGCCTTTGCAGCAGAGGATGGATGTCGGTATAATAACCTGTGTTAATTAGGCTCATTATAACAACTTGATACAATTAATTAACTGACCAATTAGAGCCACTCAACTAATGCATCTCGGTTAGAGAATAGAACTGCATTTACCTCTGAAGATATGTATTGTAAAAGCTATCAGTAAGGCATTAATCAAGGCTACGGGAAAGACATTGCTTATTAATAAACTTCAGAGCGCCATTTATTGCACTGGAGATTTGTGGGTATAGCTTTAAAAAATGCTCTGTCATTCTCAGATCATTCTCAAATCAGCGTATTACCCCAATACTCCAATTCATCATGGCTGCATCCATCACTGTCTGAGACAATAGTGATGATTCCCCTGCTTAAATGCTGGCAGCACTGAGCTGATGGATCCTCACTGCTACAGAGAAATGCCACGCTGACTTACAGATGAAAATATGTGCTGACTGGAGGTTTAAACCCAGTTTAGCTTAGTCACAGTGTGCCATTCCTGAGCTCCATAATAGCTACAATTTCATAAATCTGCTATTTCTAGCCTTGCCATTATGGTCATTATAGATTTTGTGCATTATGTCAATTATTTCGGAAAGATTTATGAAAACCGAAAAATGTTTTTTTATAACTGCACAAATATCTGTAGTGATGGGGATGGTGGGGATTTTTCAGTGACTCAGGTGGTGCCAAATTACTGTCTATATGAGTGATTCATTGAATCATTCATTCAAACGATTCGTGTGAAACAAATGAAGGAATGAATCACTTAACTGATTTGTTAAACATGCTGATTTTTTCAGGGGAAAAAAACAAGTGACTATCTTTATAAATGAGTAATTGAATGATTCAACCATTTAAAATAAAACAAACTGCCTTATACCTTGGGAAGTCATTCACAAAATGGAGATTCAACCAATTCATAGTAGGGCGACCATGACTGAAGTAAGCCTTGTATTCATTTACAATCGCACCAAAGTGTTTCACATACAGTAGCTCTGGATGTGCAGACAGGTACTAGCAACTCAACTAGCAGTCACGCAGTCAATCAATCACGGCTCAGGCCTGCTGCTTCTAACTGCAGCCATCCGTCATCTCAGTATCTTCCTCTTAGACAACAGTGATGGATCATCAGCGGCGCATTCTGTCAGTACCATAAGCGACAGCCCTCAGTGGGTTGGCTCCATCCCGCTGAAGGAGGTACAATATGGGCTTGCAGTGCACAAAAAGATTTAATTGAACTGCTGTTCAATTACAGTTTAAGGTATCCGACTATAACAGGATCATTAATTTGGATAATACAGACTTAAATGGCCTTGGGCAGATATAAAATAAGACCTATTAAAGTCTTTTAACAGAAAGACTTTAAAAATCCCCCTGGCTGGAAAGGTCTCATTTTGATTTATGAAAACTGCTGTAGGTCAACGATATACTTCAGATGATGCTCTCAAACTCTAGCTCACCAACCTTAAGTTAGAGAACGACTTTAACTTGGATTATTGTGCCCTGCAGACTTTTGATCTACTGAAAATTGCACCATTGAGGAACCAAGAAAAAAAATAGCACAACTAAATTGCGTTTGGTTCCATTAAAGGTTCTCGCACGTAATTCTTCTTCTGATAATCTGAAATTGTTTTCTGCAACACTATTTATCGACACGTGCAGCTCAATCTACAAATGTTGTTCGATTCCTGAACAAACAAAGTGAATCAAAAACATACAGCGCAAACAAGGTAGTCCAATTCCCCAACAAGACATTTTTTTTTTACGAACTGATTACTTTTAGAGTATCAACACTTACAGCGAAAGCAATGTAGTCTGATTCCTGAACAAATAATTCCTATTAGCTGATTCTTTTTAGTGCATCAAACTGTAAGACTCACTGTAAATGAGTGTAGTCACTGACTGGTGGTTTATATAACAGTGTAATTAAAGATACACATTATGCGTTTCATCAGTTATAATAAGTGTATAATAAGTAGTAATAAGATTGTATGCATGCAAAGTAACTGTAAATAATAAGTAGACGCAGTAAAACAGTAACATGTCATTCATTCTTTCTCCATGTACTCATCTTCTCATCAAATCATAAATCAAATCACATACAGATGAACACGTTCTCGCCACCTACTGGCGAATATGTAAGCACATTTATGTTAAGATTACACGATTGACATCCAATTGCATCCAATGGCACAACACCTATCTGGCATGTCGCTTACACCTCAAACCACTAACTTTTGTATATTAAAACTGGCAACGTCCTGGCAAGATCCTTGATTAGTTTACTGGATTTCCTTACTAGAGAATGACGTTCTTGCCCGCCACTGTTAAATGATTAGCGCCTCTCCTCAAGAGACCGGTCTGCACACAAGATGCGAGTCGCTGGACTTTAATAAACGCGTCTCCAAAACAATAGATGTGTGAATATCAATATGAATTATTTTAAGCCTACAGTAAATTTCCACACCAGAAAGACCATGTTTGACCAGTATCACCTACATTTTACAGGTCAATCACTAACTTGTAATTGGAAATATTCAAAAAATTGTGCATTGTTACAGAATTATTCTGGCAACCCCACAGCTGCCATTACCCCATCAGTGACTTCACGTGAAGATGACTTTGTGTGATAAAGGAGAGAAGACCACAGAAGAGGGGGGAAATGTTAATTTTCGAGCTGTTAGACAGACACCGCTTCTGTTCTCTTTAGTGTGAGGAGTCAAGCCATAGTCTGTAAGCAAATGCAATGAAATCCTCTTATACCAGCTGCTGTTTTTAATCCTTCCATCTTCCTTAACATCTAGATGAAAGAGTGATACAAGCTATCATGTTGTTCTTCTCTCTCTCTGTCTTTTTTCCCTCAACATCCTTGTGTAATCTGACAGTGAAAATTAACTAAATGAAAGTTGTACTTATATCCTTTTAGCCGTTGCTTTGTGTGGGCTGAAGGCGCAGATGGATTCGATTTTATTAGCTGTGTTTAAGTGAGCTTTTCTCTATCCTTTCGTCCCTTGAGCTCTGCCTGGATCTGATACCGTCTGACAGGAAGACTTATGCCCAACACGCTGCGTGCTTTGCCTGCGAAATGTAAGGCATCTGTGATTGAAAAGCAATTTTGATTATAAGGGTGTGCCTAAGATTAACATTGATCTGTTTACAAGACCTTTATTGAATAAGTGAGCATGACAGTCAGCAAGACAAGGGAGATGCGCATCAGCCAGAATCCCATGAAATTCTCAGAGAGGATCCAGAAGTTGCACTTTCATGGAAGGGTCAGTTAAATCATTGACTTTCTCCATCCAGGTTTAAATCATTAAAAGTTTTCCCATCTCTATTGGAGGGATTCTCGGGGTATCTGGAATCAATAGCGCTCACTGATTCCTACTGAAGTGCAATATTATTGAAATTCTTTGGGCTTTCCCTACAAGGATCCCAAATTTATTCTATTCAGAGCCAGCACACTCAGAACTAAGACACCACCTAAGTAGGTATAGAATATATCTTGTTTGTAAGCAGACTTCCTGGCAGTGTTCATTGCTTCATCTTAAAAACCCATTCTCAGTTGGCATGCTTGACAATAATCCAATTGCTATTGCGTTGTATATTCCATTTTGTACTTTACATTCAGTTGATTTGCTATTGAGCAGTGCGGAGGTGAATTCATAAAACAGTTCTGAGACTTTTACATGCAAAAACCTGTGCTTTATTCATTTACTAAACACAACCCTTTCCACCATATGTCACTAGGGTGAACATGATTTCACCAAGTAGAACATGTTCCTGGATAAACATCCTTGTTGATCCTGGAACAACGTTTCAATTAACCAATTTGAGGGATAGCTTTATCGTTAATGTCAAATTCAAAAGACACCCTGAGGGTAATTTCTGCTGAGTAGTTTCTCCTTTAAAAACTGAAGTCAACTAAAGATTCTCAAAAAGTTATATTAAGAGGTTATGATGAACTGTATGCCTTTCTTCACTGACGTTGTTCATGGATACTGTTTCTAAGAGACTCTGAGGTGGCGAACGGGAACATGATGGCGGTGGCATGAGGTGGGGCGAACGGATACATAAAACGCATTACCATTCTGATACATCAACTCTTGCACTCACTCTTCCACTTCTTTTGAATCAGTTTCTGGTTCAAACATATATGGCTGAATTAAACCATTATTTCCACTTGCCATTCTGTAGCATTTACTAGAGTAAATTTGACTGAGTAGATCAGGGGTGCGTTTCCCGTACAATACAACTCGCTGGTTTATCTACCATAGTACAATGCATTTTTAAAGAAATCAACTAGCTAGTCACAACTGTTTCCCAAAACCCACTGTCACAAAGTATCGTTCAACCACGTTGGTTTCAGTAATAACTACTTTTAATGAAACTGTTTGAGATCCAATTAACGCTAGATTTGTTTTAATATAAATTACAGACATGTCATCTGAGGACTATTCCTAATTGTTCTCAATTGTTTTGCTTTATTACCAGACTCAATATTTGGCTCGTTCTAACATAGTAGAGCACATTCGCACATGCGCACTCTTCAAACACGTTACTTCAAATCTTTTGAAAAACTAAAAGACGAAAATTCCATTTGTATGTATGCTGAATAAAAGGCACCGGTTGTACTGAATGTCAGCTTGCTTATTTAGCTTAACATAAAGATTTATTACCTCCAAATGTCATGCAATATAGAAACGATGCCTCTAACCACATGTCGAGAGCTGTCGTTCAAACCACACAACTTTGCGATGCTGTTTGCGAATGTTCGTTGGGACGATGCTTTCGGGAAACACCGACTAGTTGAACTATGCTGATAACAATGGAACTTGTGACCATAGTTGGCAAACGATGCTTTCGGGAAACGTACCCCTGGTCGTCCGAGCTGTTGTGATGCATAGTGGAGGCGTGGCTAATTTGCACATTGATGGGTCCGCATATACTTAATGAGGCAAGAGAGTAGAGTTACATTAAAGCTATTTTAAGGGATGAAGAATTAATTTTCACAGGGGAAAAAAACATTTAAATATGTAATTTTGTTGATCAAAGATGAGTTTTAAGGGAGACAATTATTGACAGGGGACCTTAAGCTTAAAACAAGGGTTAGGTGCTTCTACAGCCATCTTATTCACCAATTATTTCCATCTGATTTTATGGATACGTTATTGGTAGTGTAAGTGTCAACATTATGTTCAGTTTAATTCAGTTCAAGGACTTTTAGTTTGTATTTCTTCAGTTCATGCCTTCCTTTGTTTGATTTCCCTTCGGTCACATTATTATTAGTTCTGTCAGGACCACTGTCGTCAAATACGATTGACAATTAGCATACAGGATGGGTGGTATGGTTCTGTCAAAAATAAACATGATTTAATGACTCATGAATGTAAGTACACACTGATGGCCTAAGACACAAAATGAGTGGATTTTGTGAGAAAACGAACAGTATTTATATTGTTTTTACCTCTTGTTAACAGCCATGTCGAACTGATCTGAATCAGATGTCCAACTGAACCGAACTACGCCGGAAGTGATCTCTCGCAGGGATGGGTACCGAAACCCGGTATTAAACGGGCCCCGGTGCTGAATTTTGAAAGACCACTGTATCGATAAGCTCGGACGTTATCGGTTCTGCTGTCGGTACTGGAGAAATTAAGTAAATACACGTAGGTTACAATTTATTCCTATAAAGACGTTATCTTGAACATGTTTATCTCGCCAGCCATTTCTATAAATAAACTATATTTTAATTAAACCATTTGTCTGTGATGCAAATTTGCTATTCGCAGTTCAGAAGAGAGAGAAGAGAGAGAGAGCGATCTCTCACGCGGAGCCACAGCACGCGCAACACGACAGCCCTTGCTTAATGAGTGACAATGAGGACAGAACTAAACATTCAAACGAGGTTACACTTTAGATCTGGGATATTTTCTAATTTTATTCTAGATTTCGGCTTCCAAAGATTATAAGAAGATATTTGAGATACACCCGTTAAAAACGAGACGCATGATCTGTCCAGCGCAACTTCCTTCACTTCACAGCGCTGCGCTGTCAGTTCTTCCTAAACCCAAACGTGCCGTCAGAATCAGCACGATCGGCGTTTGTTGCAAAATGCTGTCTCTACTGTTGCTAGATCATAAAATGCCTATTAAAAACACAAAAACCTGCGCAAGAGACGCTGTTCACAAGGCGGTGCGCGCTCCGAAACGGACTGCAACGAGACAAGAAGAGTAGCCTATAGCCTACTTTGGGCTTCGTGTGTCCTAAACTATCAAATATACATAAAAATGTCAAACTGACCAGCTCTGAGATTCACTTAAACACAATTATGTCTTAAATGGACGTAAATAATAGGGAGAAAATGATGGTGCTTCAGATACCGATTAGATTTGCTCTCGGTCTTAAAGGGGCAGCAGTCTAATAAACCTGCTGACGATTCAGCCATTAATGCATATCAAACAACAAAAGGCAGAGAAAATCATTCACAGCTCTTGAATGAGTAACTTTAGTTTAATAAGCATTAATCTATCTATGATAAACTATACAGTGCTATTTTACATTTGATTACTAAATTGGATTTATTTTCAGACAGAAAATATTACCTAAAAAGTAGCTATAATGTTAGTAGACCTTCCTGAAATTAAAGCACTGTGTATATAATTTGTATCTTTGATTAATTGTATTTTTGTGTTAGTACTTGTGTCCTATCTGTTGTATATAAAAAAAATTAAAAGCCTGCACATTGCTCCATAACAAATAGATTTTTTTCTTCGTTTTATTAAAGCATTACTTTTTTACATTTCAAAATATAAAGTTAATTATGTTCTTAATTCTTAAAAAAAAAAAAAAAAAAAAACACCAAAAAGAACCGATAATAATACCGTTAAAGTACCGGATCGATAAGCAGTATCGGTAAGAGTAGTAATACCGATAAAACCTTAACGATACCTATCCCTATCTTTCGCGCATCTGCGTCACGCATTAATTAAACAGAGATTTTGGAACTTTTACCTTTCACTAAACATATTTAGATGTATCGAAATCGTCTTCCATTGCGATTTCCCGTATATCTAAATATGTTTAGTGAAAGGTAAAACTTCAGAACTATTGGTGGCCTCAATTCCTTTTTTGTGAACTCCACCATATACTGTAAATTTTAGTCTAGAATGAGCCAAATCTCTGGTAGTTGATGAATTGGAAGGTAGATCATTATATACACTATCTTACATGTGTGTGACTCAACCGTTCTTATAAGGTGTTTCAACAAACAATTTCTCTTTAAGCGAAATATTCATTCATTGTTGTTTTTATTGTTTTCTCTCTCTTTTTACACTAAACCTAATGTACTGTAGGTGTGTGAAATGAAAGTAGAAAAACACATTGCTCTAAATAATATTTCCTCTCTCTGTATTGTGGTGAAATACACAAAAACTATGAAATATTATAGCTTACAAATAAACGTCTGCAGTCCTACAGCTCACATGAACAACACAACAGCACTTTCTGTAACATCCCCCCCACCTTTTCCCTAATTCACCCCCAGAGCTGACAGCATTCCAGATGTCTCTTGTAGGACTACTTTAAGCAGAAACACAATAACCTGTGGCATTTCAAGGAGATCAAACGCAGCCTGCTTCAGAGCGCCTCACACCAAAAGAGTGCCCTCAGAACACAACCCTTCCCGCGTCTCAGAGACGCTCCGTCTGACCATCATTACACATCATCCAAAGCCTAGTGTGAGGTTAGAGGTGAGGATGAGGAAGAGAAGGTGTGTGTGTGGTGGTGGTGGTGGGGGGGGGGGGGGGGTAATAGTGGTCTCGACGCAGCTAGACAAAGTGTATTTTGAAAGCCAAAATACAGATGGCAACGACTGAAAAAGGATTGAAAGGATGAAAAGCAAACAGTCATGAAACATGTTTACAATATATTACATATCGTACAATCATAAAATAAAAATACGTGCAAGGAAACGCATGGTGTCGGAGAGACAATGTGTTATGAAAACGGCATAAAAAACGTGCTCTTTCTCGTCGTATGGCACTCATTCTTGAGACACTAAACACGCTCCGTCGAGGTGCAAGAATGCTTGTTAATTGGCCCGTGAATCAGATTGGTTTATCCTTGGAGCCAGATAAGGGATCCATAATTTATCTGAGACAAAAAAAGGAGTAAAAGAAATGTAATTATTTTCCTGTTCAGTAGAGCATGTGGAGATGAGGAGGACTCTGATGATTATTGAATTCTCAGCGTCTTCTATTACACGCTGTATCCGCAGCCAGAACTATGGGGAGCTGGTGTGGGTTCTGTGGCTCCCCACGAAGTTCATCCGTTCTGCGGCTTTGAGGGAGCGTCGCTTTGTGGTTTTATTGGCGTCGGCCATGTTTGTCTTCCTACGGGAACAGCTGAGGCGGATGCGAGATCGGGACTGCGTGTGAAAAGAGCAGCTGGGGGAGAACTATGATGTGTACTTGACTTCCTACTGGGATGCCCTGAAAGCAGGAGAGAAGTTCATGGTGCACACAAATGAATGTATTCTAGAGATCCAATGTGTGTAATCAAATAAGCATTTGTTCAAGGTTTGCCATTTATGATCAGAGTTTATTAACTTAATCATATAAATAATATATAAATGATAAATAAACAAAATAAAGCATGAATAGGTTGTGCAAATTCAGCAATTAATTAGTCAACCTGGAGTTGTTCTATTATTATAGAGGTATTATTTTATGTTTATTTTCGGATTACAAAGGGGCCAATCACATTCGGGAGAGGGTTCCCCTCGGATGTACTACAGCAATTGTCCCCATTTTATTTAATTCAAAATACAGTAAAGTTAGTAATATTATGAAATATTATTACAATTTAAAACTACTCCAGTCTTCAGTGTCACATGATCCTTCAGAAATCATTCTAAATTTGATGCTCAAGATACATCATTTACTTAAAATATACATCTTTTGAAATATTACAAATGGCTTTACTGTCTCTTTTGATCCATTTAATGCATCCTTGTAGAATAAAAGTAATATATACTGACCCCCAACTTTTGAATGTTTCATTCATTTATTCATTTCCTTCATTAAGGGCCAATCCCAATTCTACCCCTTACCCCTTCACTTTCCCCTTCCCCTCCGTTTTGCGCGTCCACGTGAAGGGGTAGGGCGGTCCCAATTCTCTTTTGGTTGGAGGGGGAGGGCTAGGCTGAAGGGCCAGATAGCCCTTCAAACGAAGATTTTTCGGGAGCACACTTCAAACGAAGGGGTATGAGAAGTGTCACTGCTAACCCAGGCTACAGACACAAAATGGCTGCCCAAGCGAAAAAGGAGACCCATAAATGTAAGTATGGCTTTAATAAGTATTATAACGACAAATAATGATTTGCTTTATGTTACATTCAATATTGTGTTCATATTTACGGTCAGTTTCTTCACAGAAACGTTTGTAAAAAAAAAAATCGCTAAAATTACTGTAGTTTGCTAACGATAGTCCCGCAACATATTTTCGTCGTCTCCGTTGTTTCCTGCTAACTTCACAAGATGCAAGAAAATAGCTGTAACCCACGCAACTGAGATAACTGCAGCTGCCGACGGCATCTTGGAAGTTGTGATAAACATCGGCGCATCTCCTGTGACGTAGGCGCTAGCGACGACTTATAATGACGTTTAACGGAGGCGTAGTGGTGTCCCATTTCTTTCACCCATATTTTCACCCCTACGTATTGCCACTCTGTTTCAAGGGTCAAGGGGAAGGCGAAGGGGTAGGGCTAGGGGAAAGGGAAGGAGTAAGGGGTAGAATTGGGATTGGCCCTAAATTGTTTGTTTGATTTTGAAAAATCAATGAATGAAACTGACCAAAAAGCTCATGTAGTTAGTAATAAGACAGAGCAAAACATCTAAATGAAAGGATATAACGTCAGATAACAGTCAGATACAAATGAAAAGGCATAAAAAGGAAAGGAAGAAAGACAGAACTCTAACCTCCATCTGTGCCTAATCTTTGACTCAATTGCAGCTCTAATAACAAGGTGGAGGAGATTACTCTCTTCCACTCTCAAAAACTCTTCCATTTCACCCCTTGCTCAAGCCATGATTACTGTTTCCAAGGCAACAGTTCCAGAATGTCTCCATGGCACTGATAGTGTCCTCTCTGGACTTTATGTCCACACTGTGGTCAGAGGGAAAGTGCATTCTCTTCTTTTGGAAGAGAAAGCCCCCCTTGGTACCAGAAGTAGTTTTAAAGCTGTTGGCCTCCACCTCTAGTCCCCTATTGTCCCAGAAAAAGAGAGAAGGAGCGATAGAGAGAGGAAGAGATCACCCGGAAGGCAGGTAGAAAGAAGGACACCTTGCACTGCTGTAATTGAATCACTACTCATCAGTGACGCTGCTGTGATTTTCTTGGCCAGGACTGATTCCAGGGCCACGCTGAGATATTACTGCATACACAAACACACACACACACACACGTTTTAATGTTTTATAGGGAATTTACATCGACGTAAGTTATATATATATATGAAGAATTCAGATGCAAAAGCCTCTAAATGCCATTTGAAATTTTCTTCTAAAATGACCGTTTTTATCAAACTTGTATATTTAAGTTCAGTAATTTCACTTAAATGACAATTAATAGGTAATCTTCATTGCCATTTAAGTGAAATTAATGAACTTAAATATACAAGCTTGATAAAAATGATCATTTTAGAAGAAAATTTCAAATGGCACTTAGAGGCTTTTGCATCTGAACTCTTCATATATATTCTATCCCCTTACACTAACTAACCCAACCCCTAAACCTACCCATGACAGAAAACGTTCTGTACTAACATTCTGTACCAACATCACATAGTATGATTATCCTCATGGGAACCAAAAAAGGATTTCAGATTTTGCCATCTTTGTGGGGACATTTTGTCCCCAGAATGCGTATAGTGAAGTCGCCACTCAGGATTAGTCACTTGTCTGTTGTCTGGCTGCCAGTTTCTTTGTAGCTGTCCGAGCGAAGTTAACACAAGTTCCAGTTTTTCTGAATTGCTAAAACACGTTTCTTGAAACCAAATTTTCAAACCACATTCAGAGAACCTTCTGGCTAAATCAAACAACTGCCTCAAAACCATTTTATCTTGGCTCAAAATCAAAAAATGCTTTCAGATCATACACACAGTGAGGCAGCACTTGTTATATATATAATTTGTTATTAAAAAAATGGAGAACACATAATCCAAAGCATGCAGTTACAGAAAGAAAAGGATTAAAAAATGCAATTATGTAAAAAAAAAAAAGCTATAGTAATGACAACTTACAGTAGTAAGGGGATAAATTGTATGCACTGCAAGTATAGTATTGTACTGAATATTGTACAGTAGGACTAGACCTATCGAATCTCTGTATATTCAGCACTTGCATACAGTGAAAATAGAGTGATCCAACTGCAAACGCCAAAAAGGTTAGAGTAAAAACCTCTGAAAAGCATGTTACTGTCATGAAGAGGCGGAAGCGTGCAGATCCATGTGCAGTTTATATTTATTAAGAATAGTCAGACAGGCAGAAGTCAACGATCGGCATACAATATAGAGCAGGTAATCCAGAGCATAAACAATACCAGGCAGAGGTCAGGACAGGCGGCAACAATCAGAATCCAGGGATAACAGGCAAGGGTCGGGGCAGGCAGCAAACAGAGAATCAAAGTCCAGGAACAGTCGAGGGTCGATAACCAGAGAAACCAGATAATCACAGGGAAAACGCTCAGAAATGTTGCCAGGGCAAAACAAGACTTCGCCCTGATTGAGAGTCAGAGAGCAGCTTATATGGAGGGGTAAATGAGGAACACCTGTGTTGGTGATTAGACCTAGGTACGGGGCATTATGGGAAATGGAGTTCGTGTGAAACCTAGTCTTATCTGGAGTGCCCTCTGGTGGATAAATAGGGCACTCCAGCTGGTAACCGTTACATAGCCCCCCCTTTAAGGAGCGGATTCCAGACGCTCCTTACAATGTCCAGGAGAGATGTGGAGGACCAGGCCCGTGGAGCGGAAGAGGACCTGGAGACTGTGGCGGAGCTGGCTGTGGAGGCGACCAGGTCGGAGCAGTCGAAGACCAGAGCGGCGCTGTCGGACCCTCGGGCTTCCAAGGCGAAGCAAAATGTGGGCATGGCCAGGGCAGAGCAGGCTGTGGACGTGACCAGGGCGGAGTTGTGGGACCCTCGGGCGTCCACGGCGGTGAAGCTCCCTCAGGCGGCCACGGCGGTGAAGACCCCTCAGGCGGCCACGGCGGTGAAGACCCCTCAGGCGGCCACGGCGGTGAAGACCCCTCAGGCGGCCACGGCGGTGAAGACCCCTCAGGCGGCCACGGCGGTGAAGACCCCTCAGGCGGCCACGGCGGTGAAGACCCCTCAGGCGGCCACGGCGGTGAAGACCCCTCAGGCGGCCACGGCGGTGAAGACCCCTCAAGCGACCACGGCGGTGAAGACCCCTCAGGCGGCCACGGCGGAGCAGGACGAAATGAAGGCCATGTCTGTATCGCCTCCATGGCCCTCACAAGGTACCTACTGCCCCCCCCCCAAAAAATACTTGGAGAAGTCCACAGGGAATTGAAGGGCACAGCTTGAACAGAGCTTGAAAGGCACAGGCAGAGCGAGGCGCAGAGGCGGGGCTGGTAGGGCGAGGCGCAGAGGCGGGGCCGGCAGGGCGAGGCGCAGAGGCGGGGCCGGCAGGGCGAGGAGTCCTGGTAAGCTCACCGAAGCCTGGCGAACTGAACGAGCCCTCCTCCTTCTGCGGCGGCGTTTCACTTGAACTGAAGATTCAATCACATGAACTGAAGACTCATGATGACTCACTTGAACTGGAGCTTCATCACTCGCAAGGCTTGAGTGAAGTGCAGGCTCGGCAGGGCTGACGGTCTCGGACTGGACGGTCTCTGGCTGGACGGTCACTGGCTGGACGGTCTCTGGCTGGACGGTCACTGGCTGGACGGTCTCTGGCAGGACAGTCACTGGCTGGACGGTCACTGGCTGGACGGTCACTGGCTGGACGGTCTCTGGCTGGACGGTCACTGGCTGGACGGTCTCTGGCAGGACAGTCACTGGCTGGACGGTCACTGGCTGGACGGTCACTGGCTGGACGGTCTCTGGCTGGACGGTCTCTGGCTGGACGGTCTCTGGCTGGACGGTCTCTGGCTGAACGATCTCTGGGAACGCCCCCTCGGCCTTCTCCTCAAAGCCCACAGTAAAAGATGATCCGCTCAACAGAAGAGCCAGGTCAATGTATTGCTCTAAAGTCCCATGAGGATCATGCAAGGGCATGAACGAACTGAGCGGTTCAGATAGTCCTCCACGAAAAAAGATCATTAAGCATACCTCATCTAGGCAGGTCAGGTGAGCCAGCTCTAAAAAGTCAGCAACATAATTCTCAATGGAATGATCTCCTTGACGGAGACGCATAAGCTTGACTGCTGGATTCATGACGATGATGGCTGCTGGATCTTGTGTTGGCGAAGTCTTCTGTCATGAAGAGGCGGGAGCGTGCAGATCCATGTGCAGTTTATATTTATTAAGAATAGTCAGACAGGCAGAAGTCAACGATCGGCATACAATATAGAGCAGGTAATCCAGAGCATAAACAATACCAGGCAGAGGTCAGGACAGGCGGCAACAATCAGAATCCAGGGATAACAGGCAAGGGTCGGGGCAGGCAGCAAACAGAGAATCAAAGTCCAGGAACAGTCGAGGGTCGATAACCAGAGAAACCAGATAATCACAGGGAAAACGCTCAGAAATGTTGCCAGGGCAAAACAAGACTTCGCCCTGATTGAGAGTCAGAGAGCAGCTTATATGGAGGGGTAAATGAGGAACACCTGTGTTGGTGATTAGACCTAGGTACGGGGCATTATGGGAAATGGAGTTCGTGTGAAACCTAGTCTTATCTGGAGTGCCCTCTGGTGGATAAATAGGGCACTCCAGCTGGTAACCGTTACAGTTACAGTTAACTCAGAAGAGTTGTGCAACATAATCAAGGTCAGTCAGAGAAATCTTATTTTGCTTCATGTCTTCATGCTGGTTCGGCCGGAGGACTTTATTCACATCACGGGCAATGTCATCACTGCGGCAAAGAAAAAAACCCTGAAGTCATTTCCAGCTTTGACAACATTCTCCACACCTTGCTCTTTCTCGTCCTCTTCCTCTTTGTTCACCACATCTTTTACACATACTCTTCCTTCTCTCCCTCTAATATTGTTTGCATCCATTATTGGTATCAACATTCAGTGCAACATTTTGAGTCAATTTTGGGACTCTGAACTGACTTCTATTATGTACAGTTGGTTTGATCACATCTTTAGAAATAAGTGTGAACAAGTTTGAGTCGTTGTGTGTAAACGATGACAACTGTGTTGTGGTTGTATTTAAATTTTGCCTGCCTGCGTTTAGCATTTTGAAATATAAGTGCATCACAGTGCAAAATGTGTTTTAGTGAGTGAGACTGTTTAGAGTTTTGAAAAAAAAAAAGATTGCATGAGTTTTGCAAAGTGTTTTAACTACCTGAAAAGACCATACGTCATCATCCAATGTTTTAGGGTACCCTTTAACGTCAGTTAGATGACGAGTCTAGGGCGTCATCCAACTGACGCTTTACCTTTAGCGTTAGTGTTAGGACCCACACCACAGGGTGACCAGGGTGGCCTCACTAACACCTCTTCCAGCAAAAACCATAGTTTTCCCAGGTCTCCCATCCAGGTACTAACCAGACTCAACCCTGCTTAGCTTCAGTGGGCAACCAGTCTTGGATTACCCAAGATGTGAGGTATAAGAAGCATTATGAAACTATCCTGACACCATTCCCTTAACCAGATTTACGATTCTTTCAAAGATTCTTTATGACTTAATGTTTTATCACATTGCATCAGGATAGAACACTGTGTAAACACTTGTCGAAAAAGTATTCACAATTTTACTTAGCAATGTTACTTAAATATATTGTACAAGTACCAAAAGAGTCTCAAGCCATCCCTACAATATCCTTCAGCAATGACCCAGACTCCACACCCGCAATATACAGTATTGAATGCATTATGAGTGCATATTTTGCTTTTCCAGCTTAAAATCCTTTTTTTTCCTTTTCTTTTGGTTGTAAAAAAAAAGAGAGTGATCAATATTTTCAATGCAGCAGCAACCGAAAGAAAGGAGTTAGTGTTTGCAAAGGCTGGCGTCTGGAAAAGTGACCTGAAAACAACTGACTGTTGGAGATACAATGACCCGACCATCTACCTTTGATGACACAACAGAAGCCACACCACAAACGTAGGCAAGATATTGTGCTGTTCCAGACACTGGTCTCCTCAAACGGGGTAGGATGATGATATTCTCCTGCATACAGAGCAGTCCACCTATGGATTTAAAAAAAAAAGAAGAAGAAGACAAGGTTCAAAGAGAACTGAAGGATAAAAAGATGTGAGAGAGTGCAAGTTTGCAATTGGTTAGAGGAGACAAACATAGAGCTGGCCTGGCACACACTTAAGATAGACTTCAAAAAATTGCTAGTCACAGACACACGCATGTGCACGCGAAGAAGCCGTGCTGGGCCCCTGCTGATTTGTTCGTTGTACACATACCAACTGTAAATCACACACAGGCACTTAAAGCCATTATGCTGCATAATTGCTTTGCACACTCTAATCCTCAGTTGCTAATCAATGGCGTCATTCTCCCAGATGCCCCATGCTGTTCTCATGGCAACCCAGTGACCGATCGTTTACACACATGGCACTGACACAAATCCAACACAACTATTTAAACCTACTATCAATATAGCAAATGACCATTGACAATGGAATTATATGGAGACAACACAAACACATGCACGTACACTCCGTGCGATTACCCACTGGCTTGCTGCTTTTGGAATAGTTTGCATCATGACATTTAAAAAAAAAATACTGAATATAATAGTTTTTAAAAATAATTTTAACATTATTTCAACAATGGATGGATGGATGATGGATGGAAAGAAGGAAGGATGGATGGATGATAGAAATGATTGATTGATGAAAGGAAGGAAGGAAGGAAGGATGGAAAATAAAGAATTGATGGATTAAAGAAACAAGGAAGAAAGGACGGATGGATGGATGGAAGAAAGGATGGATTAATTGATGGAAGATAGGATGGATGGATGAGAGAAAGAAAGAAAGAAAGAAAGAAAGAAAGAAAGAAAGAAAGAAAGAAAGAAAGAAAGAAAGAAAGAAAGAAAGAAAGAAAGAAAGAAAGGATGGATGGATGGATGGATGGATGGATGGATGGATGGATGGATGGATGGATGGAAGGAAAATAAATAATTGATGGATTAAAGAAACAAGGAAGAAAGGATGGATGGATGGATGGATGGATGGAAGAAAGGATGGATTAATTGATGGAAGATAGGATGGATGGATGGATGAGAGAAAGAAAGAAAGAAAGAAAGAAAGAAAGAAAGAAAGAAAGAAAGAAAGAAAGAAAGAAAGAAAGAAAGAAAGAAAGAAAGAAAGAAAGAAAGGGAGGAAGGAAGGAAGGAAGGAAGGAAGGATGGATGGATAATAAAGAATTGATGGATTAAAGAAACAAGGAAGAAAGGATGGATGGATGGATGGATGAATGGAAGAAAGAAAAGAAAGATGAAAGAAAGAAAGGATGGAACAATGCATGGATGGATTGAGGGATAGAAAGAAACCAAAATTAAACCATTTTGAACTCAGAAGTAAAATTCTAAATCAAGACGTGTTTCACACACAGAACCAGAAATCACATCTGAAGTCAATACCACCAAACATCAAGTGCAGTTTACTCAAATTGGTGCATTTGCAAAAATGGCTGAGATTTGAAAGAATTGGTTTCAAAATGGCCTGTTTCAGTCATTATACACTCATGAAATCATTCCTACTTCTCATTGCTTTCACAATTCGTTTAACAGGTCACTTGTGGACCCCTGTGATGGACAAACTCCTGTTTCCCACTGAAAAAAGCTGTTTGTTTGCTAAAAACACTTGAATACATCAGACTGTGTGGAATCAAATTTTGTGTGTGTGTGTGTGTAAGGTGCAACAGCCACCGTCTTTGCAAGAAAACACACACGCAAAAAACTGTGGCAGGTGCACTGTATGAAAAAGTTTGGTTTATTTCATCTTAGCCAATAAAGCAGAACGCTATAATCCAGAAAGCCTCCTGCTGTTACACTAATTGACTTCAATATGCAGTCAATGTATCCATCCCTCTCCCTCTCTCTCTCCATCTCCTTCTGCCCCATTTATTTCCTCTCACTTTCGGTGTTGTCCTCTTTCTTTCTTAAAAAAAAAAAATAAATTCTTCAAGAATCAATTTTGATCTTTGTTGTGCAAAACTCAAAATCTTCCACTTATCCATAGATGTTAACTTACTAAATAGGATGAAATATAAATGCTAATTCAATTTCATTTCAAGTTTTTGGAAACCTTGTTTCCTTTGAAAAATTTTTTTGACTGAATTTCTTTCAGTGTTATTATGATTGATCTCCTTGCTATCAAATTCAGCTTGCAATTCTGCTTCCAGTTTGCTGTCGTAAAGCTGAAAGCTGTTTGTTTCATCAAGCCCAAAAAGCCACATCTGTGTGGTCCGTATTCAACAATTTGTTAGATATAACAGTTTGTAATGTGTAATTTATGTTGTAGAGCATAACTTGAAAGTCTCTTTAAGTAACGTTAACCACAGACCTAATAGTATAAAGAAAAAAAAAACCTCTATTAAAAAAACGCATAGCGAATTATAGCGATAGATTTGAATGCAAATTTCGTTTCTGCTTTTAGCTAAATGTGACAGCACAGAAGAAAGAAAAAAAATCTGCATTCATCAAGCAAGCTTTAAATCATGCATAGGCCTGCTATTGCAGCTAATGATTCACACCAAAGTCCAGTATGCCATTGTTCTACAGTTCATTTAAGTTATCTGCGAGGTTCCTTAATCAAGACCAGGGGAAAAGAGATGTAGAGAGAGAGAGCAGGTGCGCATTAGCGTGAAACCCGAAAACCTGCCCACAACTCCCAATTAAACGCTTGATGGTCATTATGCATTCAGGTGATGAGAACCTTCACACTTGAATCTGGCTTTCGTATTCCCTCATATCCTCTTCTTTCCCCACATGCATATTAATCACCGGATTTAAATCATGAGACCTGATTTGTCTCTAATGGACTGTACAATGCATCTGTCATTATTTATGTTATTTCCTTCCTCCCCTCCTCCTCTTTCCTTCCCGCGTTCTTTTGGCAGGTAGTGAGCTGACACAGGAGTGTGTAATTAACTCAGTGAGGCTGTGGAAAGCAGTGTGATCTGTCACCAGCCGGGCCCCGTCAGCGTAACACAGCTTTACACCACCTGACTGCTTCTCATTAGGAGAGTGTAGGATGTGTGTGTGTGTAAATGATTTAGTAGCCTGATCTGTGCATCTCTATACCAACACACCCTTAAACCCTCCTCTTCATTCATTTCAGTGGGAACACCTTATCTGCAGTCTGAGGTTCGAGTGGCCTTCACATGATGATACCCATTAGCAAACATGAGAGACATCAGAGCACATAATTCATGCATTACATGCGACCTGCTTAAAGGGATGGATTGTTCAACCATTAAAGGAAAAAAAAAGAAAATTTGCCATAATTTGTTCACCGCCGTGTAGTTCCAAAAATGTAGAAATTTCTTTTTTTCCATGAAGCACATATAATGGTCACTCTTTTCCACACAATTACAATGATTTGGAACTAAAGCTGGAATTTAAATGAACTTCACATGCTCTGAGCTTTCAACCTCCGTAACCGGATCCCATTTGAAGATTAAAAATCTAAAATGAGCTTAAATTAAATTAAAATTAAAAATGCGACCAAATTGATTGATTTGATTTGATCAGAAGTAAAATAAAAATAAATAAATAAATAAATAAACTAGACTAAAATAGTGATTGAAAAAAAATATATACTGTATATAAAATAGTCATCAAGAAAAAGATTTTTTTTTTTCATTTTCAAAGTTAAGCAGATATTCATTTAAATTATTATCCAAAACTAAAATACATATTTGGATGTGTCTATAAGATGAAAACTGTAACGATTAAAACTATTGTTGAAACTAACTAAAACTAAACTTAAATGTAAAGCAAATTTGAATGTGGCTCAAATTGAATTTGAAACCAAACATTATCATGAATATAATACATACAATATAATATATTTCAATAATAATTTATAGAGCACAAGTCATTTGGATCATTTTCTGTTATTTTTGACAACCCCAAAGTAAAAATTCTTCAAAATAAATCAATTAAAAGGGAACCTTTTGTGCCCGAAACTAAAGAATTCAGGTCATACAGGTTTAAGCCAAAAATGTGGGTGAGTGTCACAATTAGCCACACACTTCTGGGTTAACTTGGACCACATTTCCCATCATACACCTCCCTGGACTGATTACACCAAACACCATAAACCTGCATTGCACTGATAACACACAAATCTGCACTTCATTTACACACTTCCACACACCAAATCTCTGTGAAGTCTTGACATTCCTAGCTACTATTCCGAGAGTTTATCACTGACTGCGTTTACATGTAGCCAATAACCCATTCAAAACCGGGATATTAGCAATAACTCGGTCGCGAACGGCCATGTAAACACCGGCAAAAACCCAAATATAAAAACCCAGGATTTTATACCTGGGGTACCCCTTTTCTAACCCGAATTTTTGGTCATGTAAACGCGTATCGGCTTATACACATAGTGATTTGTGTTCTGCACATCTTCTATTCGCAAGGAATCTTGGTCTTTTGAGTAGAGAAACTTCTCGCGCATACAAAAATCCGCGTGCAGTATACCGGAAGTAAACATGGCGAGACACAGCACAGCATACTTTTGGAGCGAGGTCAGTAACGTTACCAGCATCAAAGCGCAAACAAAGGCGATCGCTATCTGCCCCAAACTATTCATTATCCGCATACTGCTGTTGTTGTAGTCTTTGGATACAGGAAGAAGAATCGGAAATGACGCATATTGCGTCTTAAGGTTGTCTGCACGTCCAGACGCTAACCGCGCGTCGCCGTTTACATCGAGATATTGCAATTCCATGTATACAGGAGAAACTCTCTCTGCTCACGCATGTAAACGGGTTATTCCTAATGTTTCAGAAACCCGAATAGTGACCTTAACCCGACCATAACCCGAAAATTGGCTGCATGTAAACGTAGTCACTGTGGATTGTTTGATGCCTTGACCTCAGACTGTGTACCCAATTTCTGATTGTTCTCTGCGTACCTCGACATGGATTGTTACTGGACCTTGCGTTTCGCCCCAAGGTCCAGGTTTCTCTCTGCTTTTTCTCCATTTTCCTTTTTGCTGGTGTTGAACCATGCCTTTCTGACTAATAAAAGCTGCATATGGATCCCCTTGTGTCTGCCGAATCATTACAGTGAGTAAATGATGGCAGTATTTTTATTTTTGGGTGCACTGTCCCCCCCAAACCTCCTTTCATTGAGTAGCTAGCAACACTCTCCCATTTACAGTCTGAGATGCGAGTGATTGTCGCATGATGATACTCATTAGCTAACATGAGAGACATCAGAGCACATAATTCATGCATTACATGCCACCGGCTTAAGGCTACTTAGGCCTGACTAATACATGGAAAGAAAGATCTTTGTGTTTCTCATTTCATACTCAGGATTGGATCTGCAGTGAATTGCATCCACCGATCCTCACACAGAGGAAAATGGAGACAGAGGGAGGGAAAGGAAGTGAAGGAGCACCAGATAATTCTGCTGAGACCACATTTAGTGATGCTGAAAGTATAATTACAGTGGGCAGCTGCTCTTAATAGGGTTTACTCAGCAGCATGCTGAGTACAGGTGGAGAGGTCCGGCTCTCCAAGCCCCTGGAGGACAGCATGGACCAAATGGTGGGATGTAGATCCTAGAGTAGAACAACAGTTTCCCGTTAGTCTTACAAACATCTACACGCTGGGTGGTTATAGCCTGGTGGCTAGGGGTTTGGGTTGGTGGGGCGAGGAGTACATGGTTGTTATTGGAATGTCCTATCACCACTGCGACCTTGATCCAGACATTTCCAAGAGGGAATAGTCAATGCTTTCAATGCTGTGAAAGTGTGATATGTACTGTAAGGGATAATGTACATCAAACTGGTTGTTATCACAGAATAAACCCCCAACAGGGTGATGAATCGGGGTCTTGCATGGTTTACTCTGAGATAACAACCCACTTGAAGTTCATTATCCTGCTTATTACACGGTT